>NW_028227256.1:159460131-160142631 GCF_978045245.1 Mus caroli
GTGGGGCTAAAAACAGCAACAATTCTATATTGGAAAAAACATAGTTATAAAATGAGGTGAGTCTAAGAATGAGTGGAAAGGAGTTATGGAAGGGGAAAGATGTATGTTTTTAAAACTTAAAAACTCCCAACACACATGCAGTAGAGGACTTCCAGGTCTGTGTTCATTCAGAGATGATGCACCTAACCCTCAAAGGACTGGAGGCCCCAGGGAATTTAGAGGTCTGGTTGAGTAGGGTGTGTGGGCATCCATGTGGAGATGGGGTGGGGTGGGGAGAAGGGGTGGGATGTGGAGCAGTCGGAGGGTGGATGGGGAGGGGCGGAGAATGGAATATGGAGTGTAAAAAATGAATTACAAATAAAATTAAATTAAAACAAAAGAAAAACCCAAAAACTTAAACATGTCTACATGGAAAAAACTAACAGACAGATGACACACTGGAAGGAAATATCTGACACACATATAACAGAGGCTATATGCTCTATTAGCATGCAAAGAGTTGTACCACTGAAGAAGACACAATGGCCTTTTTTTTTTAAAGATCAAATTATATTGGCTAATTCACCAGAAAAACCAAAAATAGAAATCCAAATTTTCTGAAATATTTGTGAAGTGTAAATTCTAATTCCAATTTTACCTGGCAGCTTCAATTTCTTCTTTTTTACTATGATGAAACAGAATAGTGAAGAAACACTCTCAGGTGGTGGCTGTAACAGTATGAAGTGATACAAAGTTTTAAATAATAATTTGACAAACATATCAGAAGTTGGGAGTGGACAGTATGTGCTTAGTCCTTTTAATTCTTTCTTTCCGAGGGAAAGACTAGCAGAAATATGAACACATAAACTTAATCACTGCAGCAGTTTTTGAAAGAACAAAATTTTGAGAACAACCTAAGTACCTTTAGGGAAATGACAGATGGTGTGAAGACCTGTGTAGTCTTTAAGATGAAGGAAGCAATGTTTGCATGGAGAAGAGATATTTTTTATTTACTTTTTTATTGTTTTATTTAATCTTTGAACCAGAAGAAAAACAGTTATGGATCTAATTGGAGAAACAGATATATAGAAAAATAAGTCTAGGAAATAATTATGGTAAGTGGTACAAAGGAAACAGAGAACAGGTAGGCGTAATCCTTGATTCATTTCTTTCCAACACCTAATCATCAGACATGAAAGCCCTGCTCTCAAAATGTGTACCAACATTTTCCATTTCTCTCCCATGCCACATCGATGACTCTTCCTGAAGCTTTCCTTAGTCCCATCAATAAAGTTGAAACTTCTCACCCCAGCTTCCAGAGCCCTGCTCAGCTGTAACCCTGCTTACTTCTCCACTATCCATCTCTTGTCATCCCCAGGAGTCCAGTGACACCATTCTTTATTCTATTCACCCTACCCATGAAGCACACTCTTGTTTTAGATCCATCATCTAGTGGCTTTCAGTGAGAAGAGAGGAGAAAGACACCTCCAGTGGGGAGTCTGGACATCAGGACAGATGTTTGATGTCCCAATGACAAGGTGGAAGCAGTGCTACTTCATGCTCAGGGATGCTCCTTGAAGCATATTGCCATGTGCTGTACAGTCCCCCGCCATAATGTATTGTTTGATCCAAAATGCCAAAAGCAGGTCCAAAAATGGCTGTTCCTGCTCTCTAGAATGATCACTACCTAGTGATTATATTGCTATTTTATTTTTTATGATATCTTCTAACTCTGCTATTGTGGTAGGAAGGGACTACAGCAACTCCTGCAGGCATTCTCCCCCCTCAGCTACATCTCCATCCCTGAACTGAATGATACTGTATTATAATCACTAGCATATACTGACTGTATAAATGCATCCATGTCACTCATTTTGACTGTGTCCACATACAGCCTCGCTATCTTTCTTCTTCAGAGTGTTTTCTTTAATGTCATCATTCTAGTCTCTTGTTAGTTTATTTCTATTTTAAGTCTCAAAATAGAGCTTATTGTTGCCTAACAATCTCTGGGATTACGCGTTTATTTTCTTGTTTAGTTATTTTAAACACAGTTTTGGAACCCCATTTAAGGATAAGTTTCATGAGAATGAATGAGATTTTGTGGGTTGTACTTAGTGGTAAGAATACTTGCCTAGCAAATGCGCTGGGCTGGGTTTGCTCCCCAGGGCCCAAGATACAAATTAATAAAAGAATAATCATCATTATGTTCGCCATTCCACCCTCCAAACAATGCTTGACTCCTAGCATGTACTTAACAAATAGTCGTTAAATAACTGGATACTGATAATTTTAATGAGGCCAGAAGGCAAACTGATATGTGGCTAACAGTCTTCAGATCTGACAAGCCTAGTCTTGAATTCTAACTGATACTCCATGGCCACTGACTGAGAAGTTATCACTTCTCTGCTTTCTCACAAGCTGGAGTCAGTAATGTTTGGCTAAGGGGGTTGCTATGGGTATGACCTGTCCTAAATATAGGCACTTTCTATAACTCTCACTTAAAGGGAAGCAATGCTATCTTGCTATGTACATACATCATGATTTGAGGGCCATAATAAGTCTTGTGGTAAATGTTATATCACTTTTCAATTAAAAGTTGATCTACTTAACCACTCAGTGAACCATAAACACAAATTTGGCTGTAAGGCAGAAAAAGCATTCCTAATCAAGCATTGATCTACTGTGTGCTCACCTCGACTCCTGGATACATTCTCTGCTAGAAACAGAAGCAATCTTCATATTCATTGGACAGGTTGGAAAAGCTGGCTGGCCAGCCTAGTCAGGAACAAGGCCCAAGAGCACAACTCTAAAAAGAGCTTCAGCAGAATCAAGCCTTGCTGGTTTCTTCTTTTCATCACCCTATCCAGACCTCTGCAGAAGTCTTCTGAATTTCATAGAAACCAGAATAAGGCCACCTAAACGACGCAAAGAGGATGCTGAGGTTGAGATAATTCTTCCATTCCAGCTCACACTTCAGAGTTCTGTTTAACACCTCTGTCTCTTTCTCACCATCTAAAGGGTGTTGTCTCTTCTCAATGAATCTAAGGTCACTTCAGTCTAGACTTAAATCTCTTTGGGGAAGATCTAGCATCTTATCCATTTACTTGAGGCCAGAGATAGTCTCTTTATAGTTCCATGAACCTCCTTCCACAGACCTTCTCTTTCAATGAAAAAAAAAATGTATGCATTTTCTTCTATAGATTGGAAGTGGAGCAAGAACAGAGTTGGGTTGGAGCAGGATGGAGGATAAGCTCTAGAACAAACAAACCCAAAAGATCTATCCATGCCATTAAAAGCCTTGGAAACTCCAACAAGTAGCTGTTGTCTCATTGGCTAGGGTTCTTGTCTTGCATGCCTTATGTATTTGAACACTTTAAAACTTGATACCATCGTCATGTCTCTTACCAAAACTTCACATAGTCTTTGAAGTGGTTCACCCACAGAAAGTGGGGCTGCAACATGAGAACGAAGAGGTTCTAGTCCCTCTATGACAGGCTGCTACTGGAAAGAGGGGGATCCCCTTGGCAGCTCGCATCTCCTGAAGTGATTCCAAGTTTAATGAAGGAGGCAGCTATCAAGGGTAGCACTAAGCTTAAATGTCCCATTTCTGAAATTAAATATTTAAATATCATCTCTTAAAATTGTATTTCAGAATGAAAAGACACAGTCATCAAGATGGCTAATCATATCTGCAGGAGAATGAATACAGCTTTAGGTTGTCATGGTAAGCAAAATAAACCAGACTCAGAAAGTCAAATAGACAACTATAATGTTTTATTTCAGATTGAGGACAAAGACTTAAATATATGTACACACTTACGAATAGAAAACAGAAGAAGCTAAGGGGACCGACCGGCAGGAAAGGAGAGAGAGGAACATAAGATGGTAACTGGAAATTAATATAAGTGAAGTACATGATATGAATCTATGAATATGTTATGAGTACCATTACTTGTATGATAATTAAAATGTGGCTAATCATAGTAGACTTTGTATATAATGAACACATAAGATATCCAATATCTCAACTATGAGTAAAGAATCTGACACAAGCCAGTTGCTCTTATATGTATAATGACGTACTTAAAGTAAAAACAAATAATAAAATGATTTTAAAGACTATGGTTAATATAAAATAGTATTCTTTTACTTTCACACTTCAGAAGATTATTTTTTCTGTCTGTTTCTTATAATAGGTAGTTTTTATAGTTGATGAGGTTTTCCTATATGGGTCTTATGAAAATATTAAAGAGCAAGAAATCTTAGTTGTCTCTGTACACGTGTGTGTATAAGCGCATGCTCTGTGTGTGTGTGTTTGTGTGTGCACGTGCACGTATGATGTGTATATAGGCACATATGTCACAACACATGTGTGGAGGTCAGAAGACAACTTAATAAAGTCAGTTTCCTCTTCCCACGTTTATGTGCTTTCTGGAGAATTGACCTGAGGTCACTAGGTTTGCAAGTGCCTTTGCCTGCCAAACCATCTCACCTGTTCAGGAATTTATCTAAGCATGGTGATCAGAAAACTTACTGAGAAATACAACAGCTCCACAGCTCCTCCTCCAGCAGCCTTTCCAAGGCCTGAAGGATTCCTTTTCATGTCAGCAACAGTATTTCTATAGAGGACTAAGAAAAGGAATTTCACAACATCCGTGGGACTTACTTAAAGTCACATAGAGTTAAGCAAGTGGCCGTGGCTGAACTCACCCAGGCCTTCTCAGCCTGAATTCAATCCCTTTCCTTTTTTCCTCAGGACAACTGAGTTTCCTCAGGACGACTGAGAGACAGCAGAGTGTTGGCTCTGGGAGTCCAGATGGAAGCAGAGAGTCCATAGTTCTTGGGAAGAATCTAGAGAAAATCCATGGCCACCTCTGGGACCCTGTGATCTCTATGTATAGGATGACCCTAACTCTATTCTCTATTGCTACATCACAATACCACAGATTAAATAGTTTACAAGGTGACAAATGAAGGACATGTAAGGGCTAGGAAGTCCATGGGCATCATGTGGGTATAACTGTGGGCAGGACAGAGTGACAGCATTTGATGATTGTCTTTGAACTGGTCCATAACTTAGCAGAAAGCGAGAGGACCAGAACATGTGTTTAAAAAAAAAAAAAAGCAAAGCCAAAAAACATAGTGGGCAGATTACTAGCCTAGTTATTAATAAAATAAGATCAATCCACTCAAGAGGGCTCTGCTTCATGACCTAGTCACCTCTTAATAGGTCCCACATCCCCGAACTATCACTTCAAGGATTAAGCTTACAGTATATGAATCTATTTTATGCTAGACTAAAACCTAACGACTTTCCATCTTAAGGATCGGAACTGGCAGCTTCTCTGCTTGAGATGCTCTGCCCTGGGCATCTGTATGTCCTGCTTTTCATCCTTTCAATAGCCATTCTCCCATCACTCCCTGCCATTTTACCTAAATATGTTTGCTTTCTTCTGGAGAAGAGAAACTCGTGTAACCCAGGCTGACCTCAAACCTGCGATCCATCTATCTACCTTAGTCTGAGAAGTACGGGAATAACAGCTATGTACCTATATATATATATTATTGCCTGCTTTCTGCTTTGCCAATGAAATATACTCCATAAAGGACTCTATTATTGTATCCTCTAGGCAAGTTTCTTTTATATGGCAGACATTAAAAAAAAAAGACACTTGCTAACTTCCAGGCAAGATGTTCCCACTAGTATAGTAGTGGCTTTTCTTATAAGTGCGACAAACACCTCATCAATTGAATTTGAGACTTGCTCCATTGGAGGGAAGTCATGTCTGGTATAATCTGGTCAAAAAAAATCCTTGCTGGTGGGAAATCACCACTCTAGCAGGGGAACTTGGATATTGTGGTCTAGCTAAATGTTCATAGCAGCAAATATCTTGTAACTATTCATATCTTATCCATAGACAAATGTTGCTCTCATCCTTAATCAGAGAAGCCTTTTTTTTTTTTTTTTGATGAATTGTATTGAGTGCAGAGACTCAGGTATACAAAGTAAGGAGAACAAGTGATGGATAGGTACTTGGTCCTAAACAAGACATTTATACCTTAAGGCTCAGAGAACATTATGAAAGAGGAACTAGGAAGAATGTAAAGGCCAGAAGTTAGGAAGAAGGGCTCCAAAATGCTATCATCTGGTAAGACACAGCCACTTGCAATCACAGACTCACAATAGCTGCAGATGTTTGCACTGGGGCTGCACAAGAATAGGCCCATCAATGAAAGTCAAACACAGATAGGTCCCTGCCCTTCACCAATGAACTATTTGCTACTGATGGATTCATGGAGAGAGGTAGTAATTGCTTCAGTTGAGTGCCCACTAGTGACCCCACCAGGCTCAAATAGATCAAATCTAATTGTTCACATCAACAGCCTGGGTTAAAGAAATGAGTCACAAAACAACCAAAAGTCACATTTCTTAGAAAGGGACTGGTTGGGGGTAAGGGATATTGGAAAGAAATAAGAAAGAGTGTACGGGAGAAAAAAATCAGCATACACATTATATGTGCATGAAATTATCTAAATGGCTGTCAGTAAAGACATTTTTAAATTCCACTTGGAGAACAAACAAGTATCTTATGTTTAAATACCAGCATTTTGAGTGTCTACTCAAAGCCTGGCATGGTGGCGCAGGCCTTTAATCCCAGCACTTGGGAGGCAGAGGCAGGTGAATTTCCGAGTTTGAGGCCAGCCTAGTCTACAGAGTGAGTTCCAGGACAGCCAGGGCTACACAGAGAAACACTGTCTTGAAAAAAAAATGCATACTGTGTGCATCACACACACACACACACACACACACACACATCATTACTCTAAACCTTCAGTTTATACACATCGTTTATACACATTGTTTTAGGGATGCCTTGAAGGCAAAATCTTACTTTACTGTGGGAGTGGCAAGTCCTCTGGGAGAGTGCTCACAGTTAGAATTCTAATGAGAGCCAGGAAACCTGCTATAATGGGCATTGTCCATTTATAGAGAATGAGGGTCTCATTGACAGTCTTAGACAACGTGAAGACTGGAGCATGAGTTTCACATCATTCTATAGAATTAGAAGAAAGGGTGACCCCATGGCTCCGAGGAAACCTCTGAATGGGACAGGATGAAAGTTGTATTGCCTTATTCTGAAGATGAAGTATGGAGAACTGTGTCACAGCAGACCCAAATGAGAAGGTCACATTTGAGATGACACTCTGCTGCCTTCCAAATGAACTTTAAGAAACAAGATGCCTGCTTAGCCACTTATATAACTAAGTCTAGCAGGTTTACAGGTGAATCCTTGGCGGTCCTCAGATGGGCTCACTGCTGAGCCCATAAACAATGTGTTCTGCCTCTCTTTTTCTTTCTAAATCACTCATGACCCATGACTTTAGGGAAGAAAAGGAAGAAATGTAGAAATTCTACCCAGGTACCTTTAAACACACACACACACACACACATACACACACACACAACCTCTGTACTTCTTCTGATAAGGACCAAAGGATGTCTAAGCCTTAGCCCATAAAGGCAAACATCTACTTTGGTTTTGAGGGGCCAGGTTTCCCCCTCCACTTCCCTCTTCTGAAAAGGTCTCAGATGAGGCACTCTTCTGATGATGGCCACAGAAGAGCTCTTTCCTGTGAAGCTGTGGTAAGTCAAAACCTACTTCAGAGAACACAAAGCCACCACTCTGAGGGGCTAAGAAAAGAATGGGTGTGTGTGCTGTTAGATGTTAGAAAACAAAACCTCAAATTACTGAACAAGATGTGACTTCTGTGTAGGTTTGTGTTCAAGTTTGTTTTTAATCATCTTTTGTTACGAAACAATGGGTGATCCCATTTTCAACAAATACATTTAAAGTTGTTTTGGCTTTATCATTACTTACATTTTAAGTTAAAGAAAAATACCTCAAGGTTTCTAAAAGTATTTTTTCCATCTCTTCACTGTAATTAATACTATATTTGATCTTCACTGAAATGCCAAGAATCAGAATACTTCAAGTATAGTGAGCTATTACTAACCCCAGAGTCACCTTAGAGAGATGGAAATGAGAGTAGTTTGATTGCTAGGTTATAACACACACCAGTCCCAAGATGCCTCCGCCCCATACTTACTTCTTCTTTGCTGCAGTATGATTATCTAGAAATATCCATTGACCAAGAAAATAAAAATATCCAGAAAACTTCCTGTGACCCTTCGAGTTAGGCTTCTTTGATGTTGAGGTCAAAATATAAGGAAAAAAGATAAGGAGAGTTTTATCCCAGTGGCTGGAAAGACAAATCTACAACCAAAAGACCAAATTCTCTCAGACATTCTTCATGAAGGAACCAAACCACCCAAAGCAGTTGACAGCAGAATCTGAGGAAGAGCAGTTGAGGCCTTCCAACCTGAGCCTTTGGTTTTGTCCTTCAGTTCATTCAGGAAACTGAGATCTTGGGCTCTGTTGTCTTGGGTCTATCCCTTCTTCCTCCCCTATTTAATTCCTGGACGTATCAGATACCTAACAATATCATTCTTGTATCTAGTGTTATGGATTGGTGTATGTTTCTGTGTCTGTTTCCTTTTTAACTTTTCCTCCCACTTGTTACTTCAAACTCCCATTCTGTAATCGACACAAAGCTCTATTAAACATGCATATTGAAGAGGCTACACCAATGTTACACATATATCAGCTCTTTTCTGCACATCAGAGGTCAACCAAAGACTACAAAGTGAACTAAGAAAAAGGACAGGGACTCGACTCCAGCCTTTAATATGAAGCACGTGTCCTTTCCACTCTGTCATAGCTCTACTCCAGGAAAATATGAGCTGCCATCAAATATATGAAAAGTTGGGTCCGCTTACCATTGGTCATAATGCTGATAAACAAAACTCAGGTTAAGGTGAAGTCCAGAGGAAAGAAACTAGACAGAAGAGAGGAGAAATCAACAAAGGTGGGAGAATTTGTTACACGGCTCAACTCACCTTTGCAAATTCTTCTCAGAATGCTCCGAAGTCATTATGAATGAAGAAGCCACGGAGAAAAGAAACAATAAGCACACCTCACTGATTTCTAAAGTCTATGTCCTTAAGGCATTTCTGTATTCTATAACATAATTTTATTTGTCTTTTCCTCATTAGGATGTACAAAACATAAATACTAGTTGTATTAAAGGAAAACAGTATCAGTAGCTGATAATAAAAGATTTTGAAGACTATTAGAGTTTATTGCCAAGAAACATTCAGATATCTAGCATCAAATGTAACATGTTTCTAATATGTACTCCATAATGTACATATTTTATTTATATGACTCCTTAGAATCTGTTTACTCTCATACATACAAACACACAGACATCATTGCACTGGAGGTATGCATGCTATGTAGAGAATGATTTGTGCCTCAAACATCCCTCTTACTTCTCCGTTGGCAACAAAGGTGGGCTCAGAAAACATTAGGTAACAGTAAAGATGGTGCCAATGGGACACTGTCTTTTTTTCAGTCTCTAGCTTATCAGTCAAATGAGCCTCCTTTCTCACCCTTGTATATTCATACCACAGCTATGTCTCAAAAATGGCCTCCTGTGAGGTAGTAAGTAGACCCACCCTGGAAGTGAGTGTAAAGGTGTCTTCTTCAATGGCTAAAATACTCTTGGCCATTTAACATCAGACAGTTCTTTCTCTGTGCCTCTGCATTGTCACACAGCAGTCCAGAGCTTTATGTTCCTCAGTCACAGACCTCCTTCCATCTGGCTCATGATGCAGGCATTAAGGACCACTCCATGGACCTCGAGAAAATGAAGGATAGCTGACCTGTTGGACCTTGCGGTCATGAGGTCTTTGTGGCTCATGTAGTCTTAATTAATCTCAATTGGTCTTAAGAAGACTCTCATTCAAGGCAATATTCCTGGTGCCCATGATTAAGAATAGTAGATCATTTAAAAATGCTTTTTCCTTTAAAGCTTATACAAGCCAAAAAAGGTCTTAGATTCCTCAAAATTGATCAGAGAGAGTTGAGATATGTTGACATATAAATGGTCAGCACTGGTAAGATTAAATACTGCCCCCAGGTAGCTGCTGTGGGCCCATATCTGTCCAGTAGTGCAGTAGTTCAACCTCTTCTCCTCCATTAGCACCAGATCCCCAGGATACTTAGAGTTCCTCATATAGACCTTGTGGTTTAGGGGCTGGTTGTTGCAAGACTGACCCCGGAAGTATACTTTGGAATATATGAAGTACAACCCAGCTTCGTTGATCACAAGGCCACCTTTCTTATACTTCACTCCAGAGATCAGAGCGGTTCCATATGTGTCTTCCCATTCCAGAGGGATGGACCTTGAGTGGGGGTTCCCTGTAATAGACCAGAGAGGAACGTTCAGGCAGAAAGGCTCACACACCTGACATGCACCCCTTAACTAAAGTTCTATATGGAATGACTTCTGATGAAAAAGTGGCTGAGGAGGTAAAACATGGTCCCCCACTGAGTTTCTTCAGCACGTTTTCCAAATTCCCCACCTCATTTTAATCATCCATATAAATGGGACAAAGTTAGTGTGTGCCTCAGGTGAAACTCGGGGAAGATTATGAGGATAATTTCAGATCTCTGCAATAAACACTTTATAATTTAAACTAGTTCCTACACTTCTGGGCTTGGGGACTCCTCCATAAAAAAGGGGATCTCTGGAGTTCAACATCTGGACAAAGTCTCATGATTATGTGGTCCATCTCCTCATTTAGTTTGGATTCCTTGGCCTCTTCTTTTGGGCTAATCTCCTTCCTTTGTATTCACATAGGATTAAATGTACCTACACACAGCAAGTACTCAATAAATGTTTGTGGATCCAGATGAACTTGTCTACAGTCTCCATGTGATTACAGGAGCTGGTAGACCTCTTAGTGTGATATTTACCCACATTTTTTATGTTTATTTTTCTAGTGGAGGTGCTCATACCATATTATACCAAACCACTTCTTCACTTTATAATCTTAGTCTGAAAGCCCACAAATGCCAGAACTGTCTCTTCTTACTCAAAATAGTTCACCATTTCACCCTCTGATGCTCCTCCTGTTGGACCTATGTCACAAATCCCCCTGCAGATTTTGGAATGGTTGAAAAGAGTATGCTTTGCATGGGCAAGACCAAATCATACATAATTCCATAGCATTAAGTTTTGTCAGACTAAGGTCATGAGATCCAAGAGATAAGGATGATCTTGAGTGATAACTACAGTTGTCAGTAATACTTTCCAAGAGCTGCAATGGAAATTTAGCAGTTGGTCCACAGTTTTCCAAAGGCTTTCTGTCCCCACCCACTCCTTCCAGACACAAACCTGTTAAATGGGCCACACTCCTCGGCTCTTTTTTTTCAGAGGGTGTACTGGGGTTGGCTGCATAACAGAGAGATAAAAGACATGTGAAAATTATTACGATAAAGGCCGACTATGATATGTCTTGATAGAACTCTAAATACCATCATTTAAATATAAGATTTTCAGAGCATAAGATGAAATATTCTAGTACACACTCACAGAGAAAATCTAAACTGGGGGACTCATAGGAGTGTGTATTTCAAAAACAGTTTAAAAAGACAAGATAGGGAAAGATTTTAGATAGATGGATAGATAGATAGATAGATAGATAGATAGATAGATAGATAGATAGATAGATAGATATAAAACATTGCAATAAAACAGCGAATACAAACATTGCTGCACAAGACTGCTATTTCTGTTACTCCATTTAGAACTTGCCTTGGCCCCTTTAGGTCAAGATTACTCCCCTAATTATATATGATCTGCAAAAAGATATTAGAAGCTGACTGACTATAGTGATGGAGGCAACCAATGTGCACCCAGGCTGACTATTATCCCGATTCTGCTGGCTGATGAGAGTCTAGAAAAGGTGACTGATTCACCTTCTGGTCATCATCCTACAGTCTATTCCCAAACTGACTCTACTGAGGCCTCCTCACAGGTCATGAGGTTGCCCAGATTTTTAGTTCCTCAGGTTGCCTTTGCCTTGCCCCTCCTCCTCCATCACACTGAGCACTTGCACACAGCAGGAGTCCTATGACCTAGTTATGCCCCTTCTTCCCCGCCCCTGGGCCTTTCCTCATTCTGTCTGCAACACCCTCCAGATGAGATCTCGGTGTTAAATTCCTGTCAATTCTCTGAACACCATCTTCACTGCTCTTCCTTTGGGAAACCCTTCAGCACCTTTTGTCAACTATGACCCTTCAACCTTTGAAACCTAAAATCCCTCTGTCATTCCCTTTCTTGATACTTCTGGCTTCTCCTTGCTGGGGCAACTATATATACACACACACACACACACACACATATATATATATATAGGGAAAGATTTTAGATAGATGGATAGATAGATAGATAGATAGATAGATAGATAGATAGATAGATAGATATAAAACATTGCAATAAAACAGCGAATACAAACATTGCTGCACAAGACTGCTATTTCTGTTACTCCATTTAGAACTTGCCTTGGCCCCTTTAGGTCAAGATTACTCCCCTAATTATATATGATCTGCAAAAAGATATTAGAAGCTGACTGACTATAGTGATGGAGGCAACCAATGTGTACCCAGGCTGACTATTATCCCGATTCTGCTGGCTGATGAGAGTCTAGAAAAGGTGACACATATATATGTGTGTGTGTGTGTGTGTGTGTGTGTGTGTGTGTGTGTGTGTGTGTGTGTATATATATATATATATATATATATATATGTCTTTGCTTTCTTCTTGTTCAGGAAAACTGTACCTCTCTGGAATAAACACTTTATGACTAAACCAGTCCTAACACTGCTGGGCTTTGAGAGCCTGGCCACCAAGTCTTTCCCTAATGGCATTTGACAATATGGTAAAGTCACAAGAGCATTTAGCCTTGTTTAGCACAGCATCAGTAAATTAAATTGACATAGTTAACATTGATAATATTCTTAAAAATAAACACTGTTTCTCTAACTTCAAATATTTCAGCTAAGGTAGAAATCTATTACTGGGCTTCATGAATTCAGCTAACTGATACATTAAAAAATATTTATAGGAAGGTACTTGTCTACCTCAGGCTTAGAGTAGACTATAAAACACACCCTGGGTGTGAAAATAGCCCATTCTATTGAGATCACCCTAGAAACAATCGTGTCCTTTCTAGCGTCCTCTCTAGCACCTGGGACAAGCCCCCTTGAAAAAAGTGAGTGAACAGGATAGGCAAGACTATGACCTGAGCAGCTAACCTGGCATTCTGCCACGCACGAACAAGAAACGCAATTGCTTACCTTTATATTCCTCATACAGTCTAGTATTATGTTATTCTCATAAAACATATTCCTATAAGTATCTGCTCGAGAGGTTCTAACAATATCCAGAAATACAAGAAAAGACCTTTTCCTGCCTCAGGCTCCTTGCATGTGAAATGGAGAATATCCTACCTACACAACTCTTCTCTCCAAGACGTGTCTGGCTGATCCCTTGTGCATTAGTGCAAACCACCCTATAAAGGACTTTTCCAGACCACTCTGCTTTGTATCATTCTTAGTACAGATTGAAACTGTGTTGTGGGTTTGTTTTTGTTCCTCTTCTCCACTGTGCTATCAGCTTGCTGAGAAAAGGCATCCACCCTTCTCTCTCATTCTCAATCACCAACCAAGACTAAGCCTCTGTCATGGGAGGCTCTCTAAAGCCCTGATATATAAATATGATGTCCAGTTAGCTAACTATGGGGAAGGTAGCAGTGTAAAAAGAAATAGGACTGGGCAGATGGCCGAGTGAGAAAAGGCACTTGTTGCCAAGCCTGAGCACCTGAGTTTGACCCCTGGAACCCACAGGTAGAAGGAGAGATCTTATTCCCACAGGTTGTTCTCTGAACTCTACACACAAGCTCTGGAACACACATGTGCACGTGTACATAAACACACAATAAAATAAATGTTTGAAAAAGTATTTTCTTAGAAGTTTAAAAACATGCACATGTAATTTTATTATTAAACTGAAAATGGCCTTTGATAATGTGTCTCGTTACCTAACAGCATTAAGTACACAATATTCGTGGCATTAAAAGTCCCACAAGGTGGTTTTGGTTGCTGTTCATGATGTTCCCCTATTGTATTTCAACTCATCTTCTATTGTGAGAGTTCAGCTTCTTCCAAACTGTTCAAACTGTTGTTGTTTTATAAGAAAGTGATGAACACTACACACACACACACACACACAAACGTGCGTGTGTGTGTGTGTGTATATACATATATATACATATACATATGTGTGTGTGTATATATATATATATATATATATATATATATATACACACTCTTAACTAAAAGAATCCTTTGGTGATGTAATTACAAGGTAGACTAACAGTTCAAGACCTTGGAATGAACTTTCCCAGTGTTCTTCAGGATTCTTAACAGCAATTTCCATGCGCATTGGATGAAACTTGTGCCAAATACGGCTTTTTTTTCTCCCATATTTGATAATCTTTGAGTTTTTTCCTTTTTATGAATTTGATGGAAGAAATAAATATTCCTTTCTTTAAATCAGCTCCTCTTAATAGTCAAGTTGCGATTTTGATACTCTTGTGATGGTTTATCAATTTCTGGACATCTACGTTGGTATAAAGAAGATAAGCACTGGGGCAGGCGACCTGACTCATCTGTTCATTTGACTTCTATTCACTAAAACGATTCCATCAAGTGGGTGAAAATGGGTGATTACCATCTGTTTCACAAGCCATGCTCCACTGATTTCAAATGATTTCACTTTAGAAATCCTGAGAGGTTTTGTTTTTCTAACAAGTTATTTACACTGTGCCTGTGTATCCTGGGCTCTGGTCCTTCGGATGCAAAGTTGAAAACCAGAGCACACCATGGTGACCCCTGAAAGAGCTTATATCCTCACACAGGAGATGACTGGTCACTGTCTGTCTTCCTTCCTTCCTTCCTTCCTTCCTTCCTTCCTTCCTTCCTTCCTTCCTTCCTTTCCATTAATTAATTTATTCAATTTACATCAGATTGCAGTCCCTCCCCCATCCTCCCCTCACACAGTCCCTCCCCTCCTCTTCTCCTTTGAGAAGGGAGCCTCTGCTACACCCTGTATCAATCCACTCTAGCACATCAAGTCACTCAGGACTAGGCACATACTCTCCCACTGAGACCAGACAAGGCAGCCCAATTAGGGGAATGGGATCTAGAGGAAGGCAAAAGATTCAAGGACAACCCCCTCTCTAGTTGTTGAGGGACTCACATGTAGACCAAGCTGCACTGTGGTGGATCCATCCCCTTTTTATGGATGGTTTGGTTTTCTTCAAAGTTATTAGAATACACCTGTAATGTTGCCCTTACAAAGGAAATCAGCTTTGTATTTGCTTCTCATTTCTGGGCCACGACTGAGAGATGGAAGTTTCTCTGTGCATTGGAAAGTCCTAATAGGTAGCAAGGCACTGGGGGACTGTTCTCCTAGTCCCAGTTTCAGACTTGGGCACTGAATCTAATTGGCCTAGTATTTTACATCTAGTATTTTTGCCTCTATTCCCTTTCTGTCTCTAGGAGTCACAGCCACCACAGTGTAAGATGGGACCAAGATACCCTTGGAAGGAGCCAAGGGAAAAGGTCCAGGGCTATATGTGTGTCTCTTTCCAAAGTCAAGTCCAAATTCATTTGAGTTGCGGGCAGTGTTCATTCAGATACACTGATATTGAGCAATAAGCTACAGTCAATATTTTCACATCGTTCACAGAAACACACTAAACAAAGTGCCAAAAGCTCCTCAGGGTTTCATGCCTAGGAAACATAAGTCCAAGAAAGGAACAGAATCCCAGGCATCCTCCCAACTTTGTTGAGTGTTGAAGACCAGCTATGGGAACTCATAAGGCAGACATAAAATTACTTACCTATTTGCTTTTCAAAAGATGATACTTTAAGGCTTTGGTTGGTGAACTAGTGAGAAAAAGAGAGTCATAGAGTAAATGTGCAGTTATTTAAGCCAAGGAAGCAGAAGTCACAGCAGTCCATAGAAAGAGGACTAGGTGTGTCAGACCTGGCCTGAGTTAGGATTTGGCCATGCAATTGTATCCAGAGTAGTACTAAGGCTTCTAAGTGTCTTTGAAGAAAAAAAGTTTATTTACACTTCTGAACAAGACACAGAATTGATTTTCATCCTTGAATCACTAAACTCGAAGCAGCGAGAAGCTCACCAAACACCCTTGACAACTCAGAGAGGAATAATTATTTGCTTCGAATTCTCTAGAAGATGGAAAATAACTTCCTGTGAGCAGTGGTTCTCAACATTTCTAACGCTGCATCATCCTTAAGGTTATGGCAACCCCCAACCATAAAATGATTTCATGGTTACTTCATAACTGAAACTTTGCTACAGTTACAAACCCATAATGTAAATATCTGAGATGCTGAATGTCTGATCTACAACCCCTGTAAAAGAGTGGTTTGACTCCCCTCACTGAGGGGTCGCGACCCACAGGCTGAGAACAACTCTCTTTGAGGGGCGTGTGCACCTGATTCTCCAACTCTAAAGAAGAGACTCTAAGAACTCTTTTCTAAAATAGAGGGGATTGAAAAGATCTTTGCCTTTAAGAACAACAACAACAAAAACAACCCCAAATCATTGCAAGCAACACAGTAGCCCACATGGGCCATAGCAAGTCCCTACTCCCACGCAGCAGAGTCAGGTTGCAGCCAGAAACTCAAGGGCTTGCTAACCCATGTGCTAGGCTTACCTCACGGAGTTCTGCCAGTTCCTTCTGCAGGTGGAAGATCTGATACATTCCTAATCCCATTCCAACCAGAGCCACCAGAACCATGAGAAATATCACCGGTAGCCACAGATTTGTGTTGTGGTCCTTCTTTAGAGGGATCAGTGGCGGCAGTGGGGGTGGTTGTGATGGCGGTGGTAGAGGTGACACAGGTGGTGGTGGAGGTGGCGGTCTCCTTTGGTCCGGCCCTCGAGGCCCAGAAGATGGACAGGGAAAAACTGACCCTGGAGGAGCCCAAGACGAAGTGGCACTGCTGTCTACCCAGAAGATCTGGGGACATGGGTAATTCATGGGCTGCTGCATGGCACCCAGCCCCAGGAAAGGGTTTCCTTCTCACAGTCTTGTGGAGACTCAAGTGTCAAGGACAGAACTCTGACGCTGACTGCTCCGGGGAAGCTAAGTTTTCTTTATAAAGTTTCCACAGTCAAGGGAAACACCTCTCTCCTGTTCTCTTCTCTTTGCTTCTCTGTGAGACACCCACTCACTTGCATCTGAAGCTGAGAAGCCTCAAAAAGCTCGCAGCAACCCCAGGAAGTTTCCGCCCAGAAATTTCTGACGACAAGTCTTCGAAGTTCCAATTGGCGTCTCTGTGCTAACTGAGAAGGCTGGTAAACCAGACTTGCCTGCCTGAGGTCCACAACTCAGCAAGTCAGCGCTGGATACCCCTTGAGGACATTAGCTCTTCCGCAGCTCTGGGGTGTGTCCTGAGAGGCCTGTTGGTGCTGAGGCACTGGGAAAAGGCCAAGAAGTTCGGCTAGAGAAGAAATCTCCACATCTGAGCATAGGGAGTTGAAGTCCCTTCCCTGAACATCAGCCAGCTGCAACCAGGAATGTGTGCCAGGTGTTCCAGGCTGCCCTGCCCCCACTGGGTCTGCCCCCTACCCATCCCACTTCCCCTGGGAAGTGTAGCTTTCCTCCTCTGTAATCATTTAACTTTGCAATCTCTATTCTGGTCACCAGATGAAAACCGAGGTGCCTAATTCAGAAGAGTTTGAGATGAGCAATAAATAGCATTTTTATAGCAAGTGTGCCTTAACCATCACACAGCACATACTAAAACATTATTCAACATTTACAGCAAATTTAAGTATATATCTTATGCCTTTATAAAACTGACCACTCTGCCTTGGGTTTGACTTCAGTCTTCTGGCCACACATGCACACACACACACACACACACACACACACACACACACACACACCATTTATGTCTGATAACCTCTAAGAACTCAGTCTCGGTTCCCATCACTTTCCCATATAAACCATATAAATCCCAATAAGTTCCTATATAACACCTTTTTGGCAGACTCTACTTTTTAAGTGGTTTTATTTTTTATCTCATGCTTTGGGATTTCTGGGATAAGCACCCTACCTCTCTCACCTATGCTAAAGCAACTCCCGAAGTGTTATTTTTCTGCTGCCTTCATCCTGCCCCACCCCAGCTGCTAATTCTCCTGAGGTCACTCTGCTGGCAATCTCAGGCTGCTCCTTCCTTTTGCCCCCAGCCCTTCCCCCTCACCCTCCCTGCCCCCCCCCATCATCCAGGCCTGCCTTTTCTCACCTGTGACACATTTCTTATCTTCCCCTCCTTCCCTAGTCCCATGGCTGCTCTCCCTGTATCAGATGAGTCTCTTGTGGTTTTTATACCTCAACTCCCAGGATTCTTCAGTAATTGTCATTCTGTCTGTCCACATCTCTTTGTCCTTCTTTTGATTATTTTTTTTTTTATTATAGAGGATTCAAAATATCAACCCCCTACTGTCCACCAATCACAGGGAAAGAGTTCTAGCTGAAAGAGACAAGAGAGAAACTTCTAGAAACTGGGTTGGAGTTTGGTAGTGCCGTTCAGCAGAAATGGGACTATTATTGGCAAGATTGAGAAAGAATAAACACCCCTGTGAACAGTCTCAGGGACCCATCGCATTGGTACCAGAACCTTATTAATGAAAAGAAATCACCATTCAAAGTAGAACTTAGCTCTGTAGCTGCTGAAGGAAAAATGGATGCAAGAGCCAACAGGCTGATGGCCCCCACATCCTAGAACCTCAAACTTAGTCCTTTCAGCCTCCTACTCTTATGATTCCACAGAATCAGCCTTAAAGTTGACTACAGGCCAGAGCTCCAGAGGTGACTCAGGAGCAACAGAGGGTGATACATAGCCAGGGAACCTGGTATTTAACCTTAACAAGCCTAGGGAAGGCCTCTGAAGCAATCTGCCAAACAGACAGACCAGACAGGAATTTCTCAAATGTGAGTAAAGACCGTAGTACACTCCAAGTTTGAGTTTGTGTATTTATTGACATGAGGCTACTCGTTCAACTTCTCTAAGTACCTCCAGATGCTCATTAGCACTTCAGTCCCTCATCGCCACTAGCAGTTGCAGAAGCATCCTAGCTGCTGCTTTTATCTCTGCTTTGTAAAATGCCACCCCCCTTTCCAGTTTTTGCCAGCATTATACCTATAAAGATAATCTCACTCTCTATAAATTGCTTTCTCACTTGTTTCTTGTAAGTTTGAACATCAGTCATAGATTTGTTGGGCAATCCACTTTCCTGTTATGTGAATTTTTCTGTTTGCCACATTCAATTACCAGGATCCTCAAGGCCCCTTGCATTGGAGACGGTGCCTCGAATACTCGAGCTCTAAGAAGACATCTACAGTTTAAACCAGGAGCCAGAAAGGTGGCTCAGCAGTTCAGAGCATGTCCTGCTCTTGCAGAGGGCCTGACTTCAGTCCCAGCATCCATCTCAGGCAGCTAACAACCACCTACAGCTCCATAGCATCCTGTGCCCTCTTCTGGCCTCCCCAGGTACAGGTAGCTGCACTCACAAGCACGTGGCCACATATAAGACAGACATGCATGTGCTTATTTAAAAATAAGAAATAAAAGTTTCTAAAGTGCAAACCTTGTACTATGAATGAACCAATGTCCTCAACTCGATCCCTCGATTCTTCTACTGAATCACAGTGGCAGAGTTAGCATGGTCTTTATTGATGACATCTTACAGCTCTGATTCTTGTTTGATCTGCCCATCCATCTATCCTGGTACAATAGTTATGCAGTTTTCATAGTCATGGTATTGTAGATATAGTTGTTTTTTTCCCTTTATAGAGACAAAGTGTCTCTATGTACCCAAACTGACTCCTAGCTCAGTGTGTAACCCAGGCTGGCCTCCTACTTGTAGCAATCCTCCCTACCCCCTTTTCTTAAATTTTGGAATTACAGATGTTTACCACCATGCCCAACAACTTTACAGATATCTTGACTGGTTTGACAGTTAGGCAAAATCTCCTGTCTCTTTGCTCTTAAACAAAACAAAACAAACAAACAAACACAACTATTTGCATATATTTAATCTTCCACATGTGTTAGCAGAGAAAATAGTCATATTTGAAAAACATCCCACAGACTAATAACTGTAATTAAAATAACCCGAGAGAAGTGTTGTATGAAGAAGTGTATTGTTGCCATTATTAAAAATATGCGCACGCCTTTAATCCCAGCACTCGGGAGGCAGAGGCAGGCAGATTTCTGAGTTCGAGGCCAGCCTGGTCTAAAGAGTGAGTTCCAGGAAAGCCAGGACTATACAGAGAAACCCTGTCTCAAAAAACAAACAAAAACAAAAAAAAAATTATGAGCAGTGGTCCTACACAGGTGAGCCAGGGAAACAAGAGAATCCTGGTGATGGAAACGTGATTCATTCATGCCAAGGATATCGTTTCCCAGTGGCATGTACTCTTTCTGTTACTGTTGGCTGTATGGTCCCTCTTTACTTCCACCATCGTGATCCAATTGGTCAGGAAAACTTACTAGACAGAGAACACCGTTTACTGCCACTTAGTAGGTGAATGCCTAGACCTTGCCTTACTTTAAATTTGATAGGTTTAGCCTTCAAATAAAAGAGGGTGTGGTAAGTGTAACTTGGGTTTCTTATCACACCAGACAGAAGAGGGCTATGGATGGGCTGTGATGACTGTACAGATAGGGCGAAATTATTCTTCAACCCTTGATAACACATGAGACAGTATTGTTGTGGTCTCAGAACTATTTGATTTCCTTCTGAAACCCATGGATATCAGTCAGGGCTGGTCAAGGGAATGGAAATTACTCTGAGTATGAAGAGCAATGGAAGACTTGATATAATGAAAGGCTGGGTAGGGTTTTTTGTTGTTGTTGTTGATGATGTTGTTATTGTTTTTAAAGGTTATGAAGGCCAACTTTTAAACCGTTTAAAGAATAAGCTCTTGTTACAACCAAAACTTCCAGCTCCTAACAGCATTGAGGCTAGTGATGGTTAGGGGGCTCCAAGACTGTAGGAAAAGGGTGGCCTCTGCTATACTCAGCTGTCCTCTATGAGCTACTGTACGAGCAGCAGCTTCTCCTTTCCACCTTCTAACCCCCACTGAGTCATCACTTCCCAGTGACCATGGAGACTAGAAATGATAGTTGTCCTCTCTGGACCCTACCCTCCTGGAGGCAGCATGGGAAGCGGGAGGATGGAGATGCTCCTGAATATTAACAAATGGTATGCTGTGCTCTTTATCTGCTTAGTCACCATCACTGAATTCCTAAGGAGATCCTGGCTGATTGGTGAAGGCAAGAAAGTTCCAGGTCAGGAACAGGACATCAGCCAGGAATGCTATGTGCTCCTCATGCCCATGAGCACTGCAGATGTTAGGAATTGTCTGATAGCTTTCCTGGGGGAGCCTGATGACACTGCCTCTCCCTTCCTTCCACTAAGTTGGTCCATACAATTCTATGCTACTTTTGTAATTTAAAAATGTATAGTTTATAATTTAAAAATTATAATTCACTGCACCATTTCAGATAGCATCTCAGTGGCTTCTTGTCGATCTTAAGGATAAAATATGAACTCTGTAATTATTTGAACTTCTTTATTTACATGGCCCTGAAATATCTAGGCTTCAGTCACACCGTAAGTTGATAGCTGAGCCAAAATTATAGCCCAGAGAGGGTCTGACGTGAGAATGATCCTAAGAACATTTTAAAACTCGCTCATAAGCAGTGTTCTCAGTGCCTCTCAAGGGTGAAGAGTCTGGTACCTATAGAGTAGTAATGAAGTGAGACAGAGTATGAGGCACAGCTCGTAAATATCCAGTAAGACTAGAAATATGTAGGTCTCATGGCTACCTATTTTTGAGACAGTGCCTCATGCACCCAAGACTGGCCTCAAACTTACTACATATGTGGTCAAGAGTAACCCTGAACTTCCAATTGCCCCACATCCACCTCCCAAGTGCTGGGATGGCATACCTGTGCCACCCCACTTGCCTATCTTGAGGGACCTTTCTATGGGAGTCTTTTTCGATGTTTGAACTTCCTTATTAGAAAAACACATGTCATGATGGGTTTGTGGGAAAGCATACTTACCAGAGACTGACTTAAAGGTCAAGGTCGTTGCTTCTGGCACCCACTGCTTCCTCTGAGTGCTTTGCAGATATTGTATAGGGCATGCAGCTGGATGCTTCAAGAGCTTCCCCACCTTAGGGCAATCGCATGAGAATCACTTGTAAGCACACACTTAATCTTTCTGTCATAGGTTTACTTGCTGGCTGTCACAGACCTTGGAGGAATAGGGAAATTAGAGACTTTTTTTTTTAGCAGTTGGTTATTTTATAAATAATATCCTTCCCAGAAGCCAAATTTGAAAATGATCATCGCCACTACTGCTGTTTTAGATAAAACATAGACTTGGTGACTTAAGCAATAGCAACACAGTTCCCCCAGCTCAGTGGGCCAAAAGTCAGCAAAGTACCATAGCAGGTGGGTTCTGCCTGCAGAGGTCCCTCTTCTGGCCCTGCCTCTTGTTTGGTCACAAAGATGGTCACTGGGCTTCAGAAACATAAGAGGGTTTCCCCAAGATTTCAAGATCCCACAGGCAGTGAAAGAATCAGAAAGAAAACCTGGCCTGTCTGTTGGTGCCTTTCCACAAAATCAGAAATGTTGGTAAATGAAAACACCAAATAGCTGGCCTCTGTTCAAGTCCACCTATGTGTATGTTCAGCATCTAGGATACTCAAGACACCATGAAGGATGCAAGGACAGGCAGGAAAGCCCCAGGATCCTAAGGAGCTCAGAGTGGCTCGTGTCCCTGTTGTCATCCTTACTCTCACCATTTCCCCTGACCATTTGTGGTTTCCATGATCAAATATGAATGCAGTGTTCTTTTGGACTAGATTGAAGGGCAAAGTGGAAAAGACTCATTTATTTAGTGCCTATGACACACCAAGTTTTCTAGGAACAATATATAGTAACTTTGACTCTTGAGGGGACTTCTCAGGTAAGTAGAATTATCCCCACTTTGCAAATGATTCAGGGAAGTTAAAGAACTCATGAGATATGAATGTGGGGCTTTGTAGCAGACCTCATTGCACCCATTAACTTCATCTTCTCCTTCTGCCCGTCTTCTCATGCCTGCAGAGTCTCACAGCCTCTCAGAGCGCCTTCAAAAGCGAAGCTCCCCACACATTGCTTACTTTTCTTACTGTTACCAAACACCTGACCCGAAACAGCCTAAGAGAAGAAAAGTTTCAGTTTTGTTTGTTTGGGGCTTACAGTTTGATTCAGTCCATCCTGGCAGAGGTGACAGCAGTTGGTCACATTACATTTGTGGTCAGAAAAACACAGACTAGGCAAGACAGTTGAGCAAGGTTATGAAAGCCCTATCTCCTAGTGAACCACCTCCTGCAATACACTCCACTTCAAATGCCCCACGTTCTCAACCCCCAAGTAACTGGGGCTCTCTTCTCCTTTCTAAACTCAAGCATCTTCCTGGGGAATGTTTCAAGGTGTGGATTTTAGAATCTGTTATCTCGCACAGGCTGGCTCACAGGAAATCCTCAACAAGGGCTTCCTGAGATCCGTTCTCAGCCCTTGGTTGAGGTTAAACAACTTGCCACTCACTGTTGGCTTGAACAGACTCTATGCATAGAGCTGTATAACCAGGCTGCAAAGGCAGCTCCACTGGACTGAGTTACCTGAGGTAACTGTCACTGGGTCCCCACTGTTGTAATCATCAAAGAATGACACACAGAGAAGAAGCTGCCCTGAGCAGTGTCTGTCCCACACATGCCAAGGACCAGAGACGTTATGGTCCGGCAAGGTTCGGGGCACAGAACGCTACAGAAGGTCTCTGAGACTCCCCGAGGTCCCTGCTGTCTCCTTGTCCAGGGAAAGCATGAGAAAAGGATGAGTGGAAGGAGGGATGGATGGAAGAAAAAGAGGTCCAAGAAGGAGGAAAGATGAGTCACTGAGGAAAGAGGCATCGAAAAGTGGAGATGGAAGGTAATTAGAGAGGAGGAAATGTCAGGTGTGACAAGGTTGCAAACATGGCTGTGTGACACCGTTTCGGCTGCAGGAGCACCGTCAACCTGAATAACTGCAGCTCTGACTTTCTAAGATACTGATGGCCTTGCTTTTTTTTTTTTAATGCTTGCCTATCTTGCCTTTTTTATACCATACTTGTTCTCACCTATAATTCTGGTAAAAAAAGAAAAAATCTGGGAAAGGGATTGAGGGCGTTACTAGGGAAGAAAACTGCTCTGATGTCTAGTAGGAACAAACTGCCTTGTCCCTGGTCATTCAAGTAGTTACCTTGAATGAGCATAATGGACAAGGGGGCCTGGATGTGGAGGCTCACGGCCTTAATTGTTCTCTGAGAAATCCTAGTCAACTCATGATGGTTAGGTTGGCCAGGAAATGGTTAAAAAAAACCTGAAGTTTTTGTAGTTAAGAGGCTTGGAGACCCCAAGGAGAAGGAACACTGGACCTGGGTCACTAAGGACAGGGATGGCCATAGAAAATACAAGGGACAAGGTAGAAGAAGAAAATAGCTGGGTCTACTGGATCAGTGGGCAATGGTGAGAGTCCCCATGAGAGCTCTCTAATAACAGAAAGCTTGACCCAGACATATTACTGGGGAAAATTGGAAGACATACGTATAATAAAAAATATGAAAGGATGGTTAAAAGAGTTTAGACCCCATGAGGAGGCCATTGGATTAGTGAGCTGACTTTTCTGGAAAGACTGGAACATACTGATGTGACCTCCTGGCATCACATGCCTAAGGGAACTAGGGTACAAATGACAAGCGATAGGGTTGAGGGTAGCTAAGGAGCCATGGGGGGAGCTGAAAGAGGGGCTTAACATTGCATATGGAAGAGAGTTTGAAAGCACTGCAGAATTAGATATTCAGTTGAGTCCAAAAATGTGGAAGAAGAGTTTCTGCAAATTTAGACGATAGAAATATTAACATTATTCCAACCTGCGAGCACTTCCTGTTCTCAGGCTAATGCTATAACTGCAAGTTTATGCCCAGGTGACCTGTGATGTGGAGGTTTTCCCGAGAGTTAAAAGTTAACATATAACTTGCTTTTGAGGCACTGAATTGTGATTTTATGTGTGCACTGTGCTTTCTGGTGACAGCTATATGGGTTTTTTTTTTTTTGAGAAAAATAATGGGTTTGAGGAAAATAATGAAAAGGCGTCTGATCATGTATTTGACCATGGACAAGGAAGTGTGTTACCAATACAAGACTGAGGTGAACTCAGAGAAAACCCGAAAGCTGTCTCTGAGAGTCGCTTCAGAATGAGTCACCTGTCGGCTTCCCCACCTGCATCCTTGCCTGAGACTCTGATTTTACACTGATCTAATCCTCCCATTCTCCAGACCCTCCAAACGACTGAGGCCAGTCTTTGGCAAGAAAACAGTGAACAATGGGCATCTCCATCTCCTTCCCCCCAAAAAGGTACTCGTGGGGCATGATCAGATTCCTGGGTCTCTCTAGCCCATGGCACAAAGTCACAGTAGTGAAGTTGGGGGTCTGTGACATGCGACTACTGCCTGTCAGTCCTAAAGAGATATAATGCCCTCCCTACCCAAACAGGAACCAAAGTCCAAGGAAAATAAGCTACACTTGACACAGCCAAACCCCAAAGGAGCACCCCAAGATTCCTTCCTAGACTCTTCCTATGTTTCATACCTTAACCAACTCTGAGGTAACCATACAGAAGCATGGGCCCTCAAACAACAAATCGACGTGATAACATAACCCCTCCGGGCTGTGGTGATGCACAGGCTGCATACCCTTGCTCCCTCTGTCCTCAGAGCTTACCACATATTCTGTCCCTAGGCACCTCCATGAATTTGGTGGAGGCCGGCTCAAGGGGAGGCTCGAAGGCCTGACACTATTACTGATGCTATGGTGTGCTTATAGACAGGAGCTTAGTGTGAGAGGCCCAACAATCAGTTGAAAGGGTCAGATGGACCCTTACACCCAACCAATGGACAAAAGTCAGGGACTCCTATGGTTGAATTAGGGAAAGGCTGGAGGAAGCTGAGGAGGAGGGTGACCCCATAGGAAAACCAGTAGTCTCAACTCACCTGGATCCCTGAGATCTCTCAGACACTGAGCTACTGACCAGGCAGCATACACCAGCTGATATGAGGCCCCCTGACACATATACAGCAGAGGACTGCTGGGTCTGGCCTCAGTGAAAGAAGATGCACCTAATCTCTCAAGAGACTTGAGGCTCCAGGGAGTGGAGAGGTCTGGTGGGGTAGGGTGGGGTAGAGGAGACGGGGAAGGGGGTGTTGTGGGGATGGAAGGAGGAACTGTTGGAGGGCCAACCCAAAGGGGGGATATTGACTGGACTGTAAAACAAGATTAAAGAATGATAATTTTAAAAAGGAAAAGAGAAAAGAAAATACCCTTCAGACCAATCTGACGGGGGCATTTTCTCAACCGAGGTTCCCTCTTCTCATATGATCCTGGCTTGTGTCAAATTGACAAAAATCATAACACGAAACAGGCTGGCTGGCCCCGGTGGCCGTGACCCTGCCTGCCAGAAGCAGAATCCTGTTTCCCTCTCTCTGTGGAGTGTTGTTCACCTGCTCGTTCCTGAGATGGGGCCCAGCTTAGTTCGTCAGTCTTCCAAACGCTGGTCTTCTGCCCCAGAGTCTCCTACCTGTGCCGAGTCTCTACCACCTACTGCCTGAGTTCAGTGATGCAGCACCCTAAGAGATGCCTTGTCACCATCTCAAGGTACCTCTGTGGCCAAATGGAGGTCATCCTGCTGGACTTTTCTTGCCAGCATCAGAAACCCACAGGTGTTATCACTACAGAGGTGAACATTTGCCACTTACTGTCTACATGTGATCCATCTTCCCTGGTTGGAAACTTTTGGAACATATATTGAACCACCAGAATTTATTCCCTAGATGACTGCCAGCAGAATGAGCCAGATAAAGAATGTCATCAAAGATAAAAAACTCTTGAATCCAACAATGCATATCCTCCTTTGGCCTTGAATTTCTCACAAATCAAACACATTTGATCATAAAAATGAGGAGACCGCTCTTACTTACTCTTGCCTCTCTCTCTTGCCTCTTGCCCTCTTGCTTCCCCTCTCTCCCCATCCCCTTTCCCCTTCTCTCCATGTGGTCATGGCTGGCCTCTAATTCTCTCCCTTTCTCTGCCTCTATTATCCTCTTAACTCCCCTCTCCATGCTCTTAATAAACTCTATTCTATACTAAAATCAAACAAACAAACAAACAAAAATGAGGAGACCTTGGACCCCGAGCCCATCACCACTTTGACATATATCTACTAAGGTTTCCTTTTCCTCTGAATTAGCTCTGTCATAGTGCTACACATTCTATATATATATTCCTGCAACACTTCTCTACACACACACCTCTCCTCTCTTCTCCCCCTTTCCCTCTCCTCCTTCCATCCCTGCTCATCTCCCCGCCCCCTTGCATACATCTTGTGGCCTGCCCTGTTTCAAAAACTCCTAACCAACACCTTGCTCACACAGAAGGGCTGGAGAAGAACAGGAGGCAGAAAATAAAAATATGTAAGGAACAAAGTTTCACTTCCCCCTAACTCAGATGATTCTCTTTGGGTTCCACCTCCACAGAGTGAAGCGGGGGCACCAGAAGGTTGGTGGGTTACTGAGGAAGTGGTCAAAGGTGGCAGCAGACATTTCCTTTCACAGAAGGCTTTGGGGGCAGAAGGTGAGTGGATGGCATCTCCGTGAGAAATCTCTTCTGTAGTGTACATCTTCTTTTACTTCGCAGAATTCGGTCAAGTGGCCATTCATTCATTCATGCAGTCACTCGTTTGCTGTCAGAATATAATGTATCATTGTGCTAAGAGGAGAACCTGCTTCTAGGCCTCGACAGTAAGATCAGCTATTATAACTTTTCCATTGTCCAGGCGATGATCTGAAATGAAACCACCGTCCCACACTGTACCTAGCACTATAGCTAGTAGCTTATTGTCCCCAACAGTGAAATGTCTCAGTGAAACAGGAAAATCATAAACATTAAACTTATTTGGTTTTTTGTGTCTCTGGGCACAGGTCTCCTCTTCTTTACTTTCTGTTCTCCAAAATTCCAGAATTCTAGGGATATTGGCTCATTTTTGGTGAGCAGTTGTTCGGGTTACAGTTCTATTGTTGTAAAGAAATATCATGGCCAAGGCAACTCTTATAAGGAGAGCATTCATCTGAGGGCTTGCTATAATTTCAGAGGCCGAGTCCATTAGCATCATGGCAGGGCACACAGAAACACTCATGGCAGACATGGTGCTGGAGATGTAGCCAAGAGCTAGCTACATCCTAATCCATGCGCAGAGAAAGAGGAGGGAGAAAGACAGGGATAGACAGAGACACACAGAGAGAGGAGATAAACAGACAGACACAGACAGACAGACAGACAGACAGACAGACAGACAGACAGACTCTGAACTTGGCATGAGCTTTTGAAACCTCAATGCCTACCCCCAGTGACACACTTCCTCCAAAAAAGGCCACACCTCCTAATCCTTTCAAATACTGCCACTCCCTGGTGACTAAGCATTCAAATCTATGGCTGATGGGAGCTACCCTTATCCAACCCCCCACAGCAGTGCCATGTCACAGAGTCAGCAGACTCTGATGGTTAACAGTGCCTCAGGAACCAAGGATGGTCTTCACTGGATCATAACACGCCAAGGATCTCTCTTCCTGGAAGCAAGGGATGTCTGTCATGGGTAGATTCATACTCATCTCTCGGAGTCAACTAAATTTGTTTTCCTTTTACATTTGTTACTGAATTCTTGTAGCATTAAGCTTTCCTGCCTATGGATATAGAGGAAGCAAGAAGGCTTGATAATCTAGATGAATACTGTTTTTTGAGGATCATCAATGACAATAACAATAAAATTTAGAAAAGAAATGGACTGCACTGGAAAGAGAGTAGAGAGTTCAAAACAATACTATAGATGAGAAAATTGAAACTAAAGAGGGAAAGTGTATTACTCAGACAAATCCAGGTGAAGAGCCACAGAGAAGAATTCAAATCTCCATTATCCCAACATCAAGGCCACATACTGCCCACAGGAATTCCAAGAACCTTGCCTGGATGGAGACAGGCCTCAAACTACATGCAGTTTTGCTTCTCTTCTGAAAATACAGGAAATAATTTTGTTCTGATAACTGGCTTTAGAAACTTACATATTTTCCTTAGTTAACAGATAGAGATTATACTTCTTAATTCTCTGGACTGAAACAGCTTTAAATGGCTTGTCCTGTTGGTGATTGCTCCCGAGAGGAACGTGCCTATCTTTTATTAGACCTGCTTCTACATGGCAGAGGGAAGGTAAGACCTAACTTTAAGAACTGGGTTCTTTTAAGGATCAGATGAAGAGAAATGAATGTTCCCAGAGAAACACTGTTAAACTCTTAGTTGAGATCTTTATTGAATGGCTGAACATGCTCATTGTAATATAAATTTTTCCTATAACCACAACCCCATCTTTGGTAACAACAGTCCAGTTTTCTTTCCTTGTGGTCTAGTTGTTAATGACCCAAGATGAACTCCCACCCTACTCCAGTCACAAGCATAGGACCCACTGTGTTCCAATCATTAAGAACACTAATAATGTCAACCACCACAAGATGGTCCATATTATGACACTACTTTGGTACCTAAAGTGAGGGTAACCTAGAAAACAAGATTGGGTTTATTGAAAATTCAGATGCAAAGACTTGGACTGCTTCTTCTGACCAGTTCTGTGGGAGAGTCTGAAGACTGTGCAGAGATGGACAGAGATGGACTCATGGATCTAGGGGTATCAGATTCCAATTTGAGAAATCTATTCCTCAATTTTATAAATTGTGGAAGTCATAACATTTTCTATTTTTTTCATCACAAGCCAATTTGAGTTTGCTTCCTATGATTTTTGAAGAGACAGAGACAGAGAGGGAGGGAGGGAGGGAGGGAGAGAGAGAGAGAGAGAGAGAGAGAGAGAGAGAGAGAGAGAGAGAGAGAGAGAGAGAGAGAGAGAGAGAGAGAGAGAGACTCAATACATACCCACAACAAAGACATTGGGGATGCTTGAACAGAGACACTGGGATGCTTGAACAGAGACACTGGGATGCTTGAACAGAGACACTGGGATGCTTGAACAGAGACACTGGGGATGCTTGAACAGAGACACTGGGATGCTTGAACAGAGACACTGGGGATGCTTGAACAGAGACACTGGGATGCTTGAACAGAGACACTGGGGATGCTTGAACAGAGACACTGGGATGCTTGAACAGAGACACTGGGGATGCTTGAACAGAGACACTTCAGTGAAAGGGAAGGTGACAGGATCTCTAGTAAGTGCCTCAGAAAGTTGGCTCTACTAAAATGGGGTGGTTGGTCCTAAACAGGAAACCCCAGTAGCACAGCAGAGCTGCACAGGAGGAGAGGGCTCATCCCCACTGACACCTAGCACTACATCCACTGCGTTTTAATGTGCGAATAGGAAACTCTTTTTGTTTGTTTGTTTTTGGTTTGCTTTTTGTTTTTGTTTTTGTTTTGTTTTGGTTTTTTTTTTTTTTTTTTTTTTTTTTTTTTTTTTTTGGTTTTTCAAGACAGGGTTTCTCTGTGTAGCCTTGGCTATCCTGGAACTCACTCTGTAGACCAGGCTCACCTCGAACTCAGAAATCCGCCTGCCTCTGCCTCCCGAGTGCTGGGATTAAAGGCATACGCCACCACTGCCTGGCAAGTACGAAACTCTTAATGAGGCTTTGCTTGCTTGACTCCCACAATGCTTTCTGGGTCCCTAGAATACAGTGTTTAATTTAGAGGCACTTCAAAATGCCTGGAATTGTAGTTCGACACCAGATATACTTTCTGTATCCCTGAAACCTGAGTATACTCCATTTGTGAGGACAAGCCTGACCCGAAGGCCCTTCTTGCTGTGTGACTGCCCCGCTCCAGGGTTCACCTACCCACAAGCAGGGAAGATTCCAGCCTTTTAACCAAGGCACAGCATTGGACCTTTATGGATTATTATGAGTAGATATTTTAATGCCATATGCCATTTCCAGGGTGATTTGTGTTAACCATTTAGTCCATCCTAGCCAACAGTGGTTGAGGGTGAGTGCTTCAAAATATACACAGATGAGCTTCTGCAAAGCCAGGGTGCTTACATAGTCATCTCACTAACTACTCCTGAGTCCCATGTGCCACTATGGAAATAAAAAGGAATGCAAAATAGCCTATCCTAAAGGAGTTGATTCAGAAAACCATTAATGAAGTCTTATCTGAAGCTCCTTAATCATAAAATAGCTACAAAGATCATGGGCAGTCAAGACATCACACAGTTCTGAAGTTTGTGTCCTACTATGTGCTCCACGCTTGAAATGTACAAGAAGAGCTGCTTATCTTTCCTTTCCCAGCATCTGACAAACATGGGACATCAGTCCCTGAGGAGACAAGAAGGTGGCTGCCAGAGGCTGGGTCCCATGGTTCTATCATTGACCATTGAGTACTTCTAAGGTGTGCTCTACATCAGCCTCTACAGGAGGCAGAGGGACAAATCCTTGGATTCGGGTTAAAGTTGGGAAGTACCCATGCGCCAGGAACTATTATTATAAGACTTTGAGTGAAAAAAGAAAAAAGAAAAACACTCTAAGAAACCAACAGGCTAGTAGTATTAGGTTAGAGAGAAAAGGGCTGAAACCTAGAGGACTGGGCAAAGTTGGGAGCTAAAGAAACATTTCATGGAAGAGTTCATATGTGAGGTGGTGCTTATTAAAATCATCTCACCAGGTGTGGTGGCACATGTCTTAAATTCTAGCACATGGAAAGCAAAGGATCTCTGAGTTTGAGGCCAGCCTGGTCTTAACATAGTGAGTTTCAGGACAGCTAGGATCACATAGAGAGACCCTGTTTCAAAAACAGAAAATCGTCATCTCTAAAAGCTTAAACAACCACCACTGCTGCCACCACCACCACCACCACCACCACCACCACCACAAACCTTTGACTCAATACATTGAAAAGACCATAGGAAGAAAAACAAATTGAACAGAAGTTGTAAATCTGGTAAGTGGTATTTGAGTATCCCTGACAGCCTGGCTTGGCCTGCTCACTTGACTATGCTGTGCTACCTGCAACTCTTCTCTCCTAAGGGAAGGCACATAAAGATACCTTTTGACCATTAATTCTTTCGCAGCCACCCACCCTTTCAGGCCACAGACTTCCCAGGCAGCTAGGCAACTGTGGCCCGAGGCAACAGCTGTCCTAGAACAGAATTCAACCAAGCCTGGCCACTTTCTTTTAGAGGGACTCAGAGCAGCTTAAAAGTCAAGGTTTCCAGGGTTGAGAGAGATAAAAGGCAAATCTGCCCACAACCCTCTGTGGTCTGTTTCAAACGCTCAAGCTTTCCAGCACACAGTGGAACATGTGCGTACTCCACAGAACAACAGAAATTCAGCTTCATCTTGTTCCATGGAGTGGCACCACACAAGGCCACAGAGGCTCAGCCTCCAGTCTTCTTGAACACCTAGCTAGTCCCCAGGCATCTCAGACTATTAGGGAGGCTTAACTTGTGGCCATACAGGCAGCCAGAATCAGACCAAGCCACAGTGTGCAGGCAAGACACTGAACAGAGACAGAGCTGTACAGGGAGAAGTTTTTATACTTTCCTGTTGCGGTAAAAATGCATCCTGTTTGTCTAAGTTGATAGGTATACGTGCACATAATGAAGTCCCGATGTTTAGACAAATTGGCCACATGCTTAACATGTTTGTGTGCATGGTTTATATATATGATCATGCATCTGATTATCTCACAACCAGGTGGCAGTACCGTAGGCTCCTCTGATGTGCTAGAAATAGGATTTCAGTCTCACGAGGAACCTTCCCTAAAAGGAGGGGCATTCACAGTGGCTGCTGAATTGGGTTCCCAAATCACGAAATGTGCAGTGTTGAAACCACAGAAGGAGACATGGAAGAATACAAGTCAGTAGAGTTTCTCTCCAAGGTAAGCAGCTCCCTTCCTGCACATCTTTAGAAAGAAGATGCCCTTTCGATCAAGGAAGACAGAAAAGGAGATGCTGATGCCTTTAAGTTACTCTCACCTCAATAGAATGTAAGCATTAACTTTTAAAAAGTTATATCCATGGGGAACCACCCATATGTAGGAACAGGCACTTGGAAGCAAGAAGAGGGGCTCACCAGTTCTGCATTGGCAAGATGGAGGCTGAAGACAGAACACATTTCAGTGGATGGGATAGTCAAGCTACTGGAGGGTCATTTTCAGTAAAGGGTCATTCAAGGTAGTCAAAGAGAATGGCAAAGCTGAAAGAAATGTTGGGCTATTTACCACACCGGAACCTGCCCATCCTTAATTTCTCCATGGTATTTGGTGTCATCTGACACTGTAATTTTGTTGGCTGTCTTCCTAAGTAGAATATAAGCTCTCTGATGGCAAAGACTGTTTTATTCTATGCTGGATCTACACACCTAAAACATTGCTTGTCCCATAGGAAGAATCCGTAATCACTTGCAGAATCCGTACACATGAAGAGTGAATGAACCCAAGTGAGCAGGTGAGGTAGCTGCCACAGGTCACACGGAGCCTTGTGTGCTGTGTTGAGTGTGGACATGGAAAGCAGTGTTTACAAGCTGTCAACCCATGCGCCAGTCGTGGGGTGTTTTGTTTGACCAATATCATATTTCCAAACTAGAATATTTTATATAAAAACCTAGATTGATGAGTCTCCCTTAAAAATTCTGAGGATGTAGTGTTATGGAGCTGGTAGCCTTGAAGGTAATATCCTGGGATGAGATGCCAATGTCTCATGAATAGAGCCTGTGCTCTCCAGTCACCATCGCCTGCCCTCGTCTGGATCGCCTTGCTTCAGGTTGTCCTTATACACACATCACTTTCTCATTCCTGGTGGACAAAGAGAGCTTGCAACTTCAGGCTTGGATTTAGAACATGAGGTTTGAAAATTCCACCATAATCATGAGTCTCTGAAATGAGCTCCTGGTGAGCCATGCCTCCAGTATTTACAGAATCTAAAGGGTTCCTGTGCAATCGACAAGACTGCAAGACAAGTCATATGACCAGTTCCTGAGACTCCAACCTCTACAGGAGACTCCTGACTGTGCTATGGCCTCCATGCTGTGAGGAGGCCCAATCTAACACTGAAGAGACCACACAGAGGATAAGTGAGATGCCCTGGCAGACCCCGAGTGTTCTTCCATTCCATACGATGCTAGATGTGTGAAGGCCATATTTACACTGGGCCCAGTTAGCTCCCAAGAGAGAAATCTACCTGATTATAATACACAGGGATATGTGAGAAATCTTTTTGTTTGTTTTTGTTTTTGTTTTTGAGACAAGGTTTCTCTGTATAGCCCTGGCTGTCCTGGAACTCACTTTGTAGACCAGGCTGGCCTCGAACTCAGAAATCTGCCTGCCTCTGCCTCCAGAGTGCTGGGATTAAAGGTGTGTGTCACCACACCCAGCTATGTGAGAAATCTTTTTTTTTTTTAATTTATTTTTTTATTAGGTATTTTCCTCGTTTACATTTTCTTTTTCTTTTTTTTTTTTAATTTTTTTTAATTAGGTATTTTCCTCGTTTACATTTTCAATGTTATCCCAAAAGTCCCCCATACCCACCCTCCCAATCTCCTACCCACCCACTCCCCCTTTTTGGCCCTAGGGTTCCCCTGTACTGGGGCATATAAAGTTTGCAATTCCAATGGGCCTCTCTTTGCAGTGATGGCCGACTAGGCCATCTTTTGATACATATGCAGCTAGAGACAAGAGCTCCTGGGTACTGGTTAGTTCATATTGTTTTCCACCTATAGGGTTGCAGTTCCCTTTAGCTCCTTGGGTAATTTCTCTAGCTCCTCCATTGGGGGCCGTGTGATCCATCCAATAGCTGACTGTGATCATCCACTTCTGTGTTTGCTAGGCCCCGGCATAGTCTCACAAGAGACAGCTATATCTGGGTCCTTTCAGCAAAATCTTGCTAGTGTATGCAATGGTGTCAGTGTTTGGAAGCTGATTATGGGATGGATCCCTGCATATGGCAATCACTAGATGGTCCATCCTTTCGTCACAGTTCCAAATTTTGTCTCTGTAACTCCTTCCATGGGTGTTTTGTTCCCATTTCTAAGAAGGAGCAAAGTGTCCACACTTTGGTCTTCGTTCTTCTTGAATTTCATGTGTTTAGCAAATTGTATCTTATATGTTGGGTATCCTAAGTTTCTGGGCTAATATCCACTTATCAGTGAGTACATATTGTGCAAGTTCCTTTGTGATTGGGTTACCTCACTCAGGATGATGCCCTCCAGGTCCATCCATTTGCCTAGGAATTTCATAAACTCATTTTTTTTTAATAGCTGAGTAGTACTCCATTGTGTAAATGTACCACATTGTCTGTATCCATTCCTCTGTTGAGGGGCATCTGGGTTCTTTCCAGCTTCTGGCTATTATAAATAAGGCTGCTATGAACATAGTGGAACATGTGTCCTTCTTATCGGTTGGGACATCTTCTGGATATATGCCCAGGAGAGGTATTGCGGGATCCTCCGGTAGTACTATGTCCAATTTTCTGAGGAACCACCAGACTGATTTCCAGCGTGGTTGTACAAGCTTGCAATCCCACCAACAATGGAGGAGTGTTCCTCTTTCTCCACATCCTCGCCAGCATCTGCTGTCACCTGAATTTTTGATCTTAGCCATTCTGACTGGAGTGAAGTGAAATCTCAGGGTTGTTTTGATTTGCATTTCCCTGATGATTAAGGATGTTGAACATTCGTTTACATTTTCAATGCTATCCCAAAAGTCCCCCATACCCACCCTCCCAATCCCCTACCCACCCATTCCCACTTTTTGGCCCTGGCCTTCCCCTGTACTGGGGCATATAAAGTCTGCGTGTCCAATGGGCCTCTCTTTCCAGTGATGGCCGACTAGGCCATCTTTTCATACATATGCAGTTAGAGACAAGAGCTCCAGGGTACTGGTTAGTTCATATTGTTGTTCCACCTATAGGGTTGCAGATCTCTTTAGCTCCTTGGGTAATTTCTCTAGCTCCTCCATTGGGAGCCCTGTGATCCATCCAATAGCTGACTGTGATCATCATGAGAGAACTGCTCAACTCCGTCCATTTGACTTGCAGAACCACGATAAATAATAAAGTGCTGTGAATAAGAGCATTTGTGTACCTTGCTACCTGGTAATGTGTTCCTGCTCATATTACCACTCACTATCTGTATGCCTCTGTGCACATTTTCCCATACAAATAAGGACCAATCATAGTAGCACTGACTACAGGGATTATTAAAATTCATATTAGCTCATGAGTGGAAATAGCCTTGAAGCCATGGTCAGTAAATCATAATGCTCCACAATTACCATTCTTTTATGTGATTCTTATTACTGAGGTTGTTGAAGGTTATCTACTGGGAAGCATATCTCAATCCAGGATTCATGGGGGAAAGAAAAAAGGATAAAAGCAGAAGATTCAGCGAGATTAGGTTCTTCATAGGGTGTGCATGTTTCTATATCTCAGAGTCAGGTTCCAAGCTACTCACGTGATTGGTATCCTATACTAAGATCCCCTACCAAATCATAATTTATTAACCCACAATTTATTTAAAGCTATGTGTGGACCACTGATGGACACAGCATGTAGTGTTCTCCATGCTGGAGATGAAGCAATAAATAAAGATGCTCACGCCTTTTATGAAGCTTCTGATCTAGTGTTAGGGAACAGCCATAAAAGGAAATAAAATGCAGAGTTTTGGTCCAAGGTGATAGGTGTGATAAGGAAACCAAAATCACGGTGGAAGTGGGCAGGACTAGAGGGAACCAGGCTGTAGTTGTACGAAGGTAAGCTGAGGAAGGCTTTCCCTGTTACACAAAGAGGAGAGCTGTCTGAGTAGAAAGCATCAATTGTACAAACTGAGGAGCCAAGATCCAAAGGCTGTTGTTATCTATACTGGTTCCCACTCACACAGTGTATTTCTCCCCAATAACTCACTAAGGCAAATGTCATTATACACTATCCTTATTCATTTTTATTGTTGTCTTATAAAACTGGGTCTCACTACGTAGCCAACACTGGCCTGGATCATACTATCGTAAACCAACCTGGCATCAAACTCCTGGGCTAAGCCATCCATTAATGACTTTCAGTATCCCACATCTTCAAGGATGAGAGATATGGTATGAGTCCCTTTCCTTTGAGTAGTAATTAGAACCTTATTCTTATGATTTTTTTTTCCAGGCTGTGGGCTATGAGGGAAGGATCTGGCCACAGTATCATTGAAATCTGCTCACTCCTAACTCATATCACTTGAAGTGACATCATATACAGTTCAGGGTATCTTTCAGTAATTACTCCAAATAAAGCCACCTATAGAGATAATTGATTTCTTTGTAGGAAACTCTTAATGAAATGTTAAAAAACAGGAACAAGTAACTGGTAGAAGGTTTAAAGCCAACACTGTATATAAACAGGGAAATGTCATAAAACAAGTGTCCAGTGACCTCTTGCTATGAATCGTGAGCTTCTGGGTAAACTGTAATTGGTCATTCCAGACGCCTATGGTCAAACGTTTAAGAAACCAAAGTACACAATCTAGGAAGTAGCTGGAGATTGTCACAAGGCCTGTCCTTTTGTCATGAACCTCTAGTTTCACTTTCTAAAGCTCTTTCAATATTATTTTTATCTCGATTTTTTCTTGTTCTTTTCACAGCCTTTCTGAAACGAAAGCCCTGAAGGGCATGTGTCAGGAACGGTGAGCTACACCATCAACACCTTTCCTGCTGACAAATGTGTCCAGATACATACTTCACGCACTGATGCAGACTCTTGAATATATTCTAGAGGAAACCTTATACCATCACGTTCTAAACCAGCACTATTCCTAACTGCATTCTAAATGCTTAGTTTCAAAGCATACCCAAAGACAAGCACAGCGCTTATGCCTCATCAAAGAAGTTTCTCTTTGCAGCAGACAGAGACCATTACAGAAAACCACACTGGCCCAATACAGAGAGCAACTGATCCTGGAGTCCAAGCTCAGGGAGCACCACAGAAGAGGGGGCAGAGTGCTTGTCAGAGCCAGCAGACCAGGAAGTCGGACAAGATCAGATCTCTTAGAAACAACAGCGGAGCCATACTCATGATACCTTGACAATATGGTTGATATCATCAAAGGGAGAATTCTCACAGGAACCCATACTTAGCAAAAAACTGTATCAAGTAATGAGAGCCAAGAGAGGAAGAATTAGTTGTGTTCAGGGATGAATCCCCAATTGACCATCGAATTCCAAAAGCCCTTAAATCACATACATATAAGCAACATTAAATAGATTCAATAGTTTATATTTAAATATTTATACATATATGTAACAACAACAAAGAAAAGGATGCCATACATTTGAAAGGGAATGAGGGGCATAAGGTATATTTTCTGAATTTGGAGGAAAGGGAAGGGGGAAATATTGTTATATTTTAATTTTAGAAAGTAAAAATAGGTTTTTTAAAGTAACAACATACAAAAAAAAATTAATACATTTTAAAAAAGTCCCAGAGACTCCAGGAAGACTCTTAAGTCTAAGTCCTTATAGTATCAAAATGTCAATTCCACATAAGAGCTTTTTGGCAGGGGTTGAGTTGGCACTCTCCAACTACGCTGCCCAAGGGAACAGGGAAAGGCTAGAGGCTGTTGACTGGATCTGGCATGAACTGAAAGGAAAGCCACCAGGGATTCTGTGATTCCTCATTTCTTGATTAGATTATTTGAAGTAGAAAGACCCACCCTAAATATGAGTGATACCTTCCAGTGACAAATCAGATAGAAGCAAAATGGAAGATTGCTTTTTGCCTGCCTGCCTGCCTTCTCTCATTCTGATAAGTTCATCTATGCTGTTACTGCCACTGCTACATCTCTTCAGTTTCCAGAAATCCTCCAAGGGTTTAGGACGCTATTTGGACTACTGACACGTCCAGCCTCATGGACTATGCAACTACAGGTTCCTGTCCTTTCCAGCATTAAGTGAGCCATTGTAGGATTACCCAGACAGTCTCTGGTAAGGCCGTCTAATAAATCACACTTTATAGCCACTCCATTGGTTCTGTTTCCCCCAGGGAAGCCGGACAATACAGCAGAGCTAGATCCTTGAAGCTGGACAGGAATAAGCTGAATATGATATGTTACCAGTTTCTTCCAGAAACAAAGATGAGGAAAATCTAGCTTGAGCTTCCTCTCAAAACTCAACGGTATGCACGAAAACCTTTATGTGCATCTTTCAATGCATGCCAGACCCAGAGCCTGACTTGCTACAGCACCAGGTTAGAACTTTCTTGTTCTCTTTATCCTGCCCTCCCATTCCACTCTACAGATGTCTGCAACTCATCCAACAAAGGGAGAAAAGGACAACCAATGGCCAAGACATGCTGTGAGCTCTGGAACTCAGGTTCTAACCCATCTCAGTCCTGGCAAGGGAAAAGAGTAGCACAATAAAACGGAATTTCCCTTTTATTTAGGACTGGATGCTCTACATGGTTGAGCTGTTTTATAGCTTATGGTACCCATAACAACAGCGTTCTGACCATACATAGTACAGAAATACAAACAGAACAGTCCCATCACGAGGCTGATGATCGCATTTCTAGTCCCACTGGTTAACATGCTACTTAAATTTCTAACTTCACAAGAAATGGTAGACAAGACCTTTTTTACAGGTCCACACTTTCCTATGGATCACTTAAAGAGGTCAGTTTCTTCTAGAAAACTCCAAAGTATCCTTCTAGGAGACTTAGGGTTTAATTCTTTAACACTTATGGAGGTAAGTGGTTTCTGATGGGTATCACCAGTGCAGCATTTCCCCCAAATATCTATAAAACTACAAATATAAAAACTATGTGTGTATGTATGTGTATATGTATATATGTATGTATATGATATATATGGATATTAATACTCAAACCACAAGTATAGTTTGTGTGTGTATATATATATATACACACACACACATAAACTAGTGTGCACATATATGCATTTCCCAAAAATAGCTATAAAATAACAAATATAAAAACTGTATATACATAGTTTATATATCAACTATAAATATAAAAACATATATACATACATATTTTATATATGTATATAAACATATATAGTTTTACAAGAACTAAGTATATAAAGACTACATATATATATATAGTTTGTAAAAAACTACAAATATAAAACTACATATACACATATATAGTTTATATGCATATATATAGTTTATAGAAAAACTATGTAAATATATACACATACAGTTTATATATAAACTATAAACAAAAACTATACATATATATTTATAGTTTTATAGATATTTTTGGGAAATGCTAGAGATACACACAGACTCTGAGCTATGGGAGTAAATAGTTTCTGACCAAACATAATACAGAAATAGTTATATTATACATATACAGATAGCTTTTATGTATATATAGATGTGTTTTGGGTATAAAATGTCCCTCACAGGCTCTTGTATTTAAAATCCTGGCCTCATGTGGTGGTACTGTTTGCAGAAGCTGTAGAACCTTTGTGACAAGGATTCTGGCTAATGGCAATGAGCCACTAGGGGTGGATCTTTGAGGGCTGTACCCTGACAGATTCCAGTCGCACTCCATTTCCTGGTGCACAGCTGCTCCGTAACCAAGCCTCTGCCACATCCCTTCTATGCTACCGAACTTCTGTGAAACTATGAGCCAAAACCAATTCTTCTTTCCCCAAGTTGCCTCTCTGGTCGCATCAACAATAAAAACAACATACAAAAGCTTACACCTTTAGCTTACAGCTCAAGGCACACAGTCCATCATAGTTGGGAAGTCAAAGCCGGAGCTTAAAGGAGCTGCTTACACTGCGTCCATGCGGAAGGGGAGAACAACAGATGTCTGCACTCAGCCTATCTTCTTCTTTATAGATGGTTCAGGATCCTCCCACTGAATAGAATTCAGTAAGGTTAAATTGTTCAAAATGTTTAAACCAAACCTCATCCTTTCCCCCCTACTATTAAAAACTATGGTAAAAGATATTAGGCAGAGACACAGAAAGACCTCCCAAGTCTGCTTAGCCTGGGGTAATGTCACTGGCTTCAGCATCAAAGTAACAATAAAAATAACATTTCATTCTGTATTTGAGGTGTTCCAAAAGGTATGCTAGCTCTGTGATTTTTTTTTCCCCCTGACTATTTGAGACTGTGTGTTCCAAATAGTCTAAGACAACAGATAAAGGCCAGCAGGCTCTATCAGAGATTACATAAGTAATCAGTACAGTAGATTTCATGTTAACTTTCAGATTTGATTTGTTATGAAAAAATATAGCTTACCCTAGCCAACTAGTACAGAGCCAATACATAATAACAGATTCAAAAGCCAAGTTGATTCCTCCAAATAATATGGAGGATTTAATACTGAATAACCTATTGTTAAATAATAATTCATCTCACAACACAAATCACATTAAACTCGTTTGTTGCTGAAAATATTTTAATAATATCTATGTATTAAAACTTTCAGCGAAATAATTACTATGAAGATGTTTATAGTTTTGCTTTTTGATAGAGTCTCTATATAGTCCAGACTCACTTCAAACTCACAGAAATTCTCTATCAGCTTATCAAGTGCTACAATTCTATCGTGAGCCACTGCAGCCAACTTAGTATCCATCTAGAACTAATCACTATTATTAATTATAACCACTGTACAATTTCTAGTTTATATAAAGGAAAATGATGCCTGCTAGCATCCTTCCTGCTTAGCACTATTTGGGAAGTCCCAGTAAATTTGAAATAAAGGTAGAAGAAATATGAAATGAGATGTGATGTGGGTCAAATTACTGGAAAAGAATCAACTGAGAAAAAAAAAAAAACAAATGGAATCCAGTAAGGTAAAATGATAAAATGTTTAAGTAAAACATGTCTTTTATCATATTATTAAAAAGTTATTAGAAAATATTAGAAGTACCATATCCATAATACCAACAATATATAAAAATGTGAGAATTGCAAATTACAGCATTCCTAAGAAGAGACTTAGTTTCAAAAAGACAAGCATTTCAAAATAAACATTTCACTATATATTGATTTTGACATCTTAATTAAAAGTTCAAAGGGAAGTCTTAGGAATTTGACTAAAAGTAATTTCCATATATATATACATATATATATATACACATATATTCATATTCATTTGGATCTACAGACTATCACATAGTTAGTCATAGTTACACACCAGTCATTAAGAAAGTGAGCACAGGAGAAATACATTCTAGGTCAGATGGGCTTGAGAGGTGGTTCAGCAGTTAAGAGCACTTGCAGCTCTGTCAGAGGACCCAGGTTTCATTCCCAGCTCACACACTGCATGGCTCATAGCTGCCTGTAACTCCAGTACCAAAGAATCCAATGCCTCTTCTGGCCTTTGCATTCTCATTCTCTCTCTCTCTCTCTCTCTCTCTCTCTCTCTCTCTCTCTCTCTCTCTCTCTCTCTCTCTCTCTCACACACACACACACACACACAAATAAATAAATAAATCTTAAAACCAAACAAAACCCAATAGATCCTATTCCTTGTAAGAGAATGATCAAAACAAAACAGAAACCTAGGTGGGATTTTTTGTGTGAAGAACCATTTGATACTTGAGCCACACCACACTTGTCACACCAGGTTGTGTCCAGCTGTAGCTACTATATTAGTACAATCATGGATACCATGAAAGCTTAAGAAATGTGGTCTAGGGTGCATAAGCCCAAGTTGTAGAGAAAAGTGGTTATAAATACTAGCTAAGGTCATTTGATCAGTTGTAGACATGTGGCTTGGCTTAAAACTGATGAGTGTTTCTGGTGTATTTTGTTAAGAATGCATTGTAATAGATATTTGTGTTTTCTCTCCTCAATTTATCATGTGATGTAACATCAATTAGGAGAATATCAATGGTTATCATATTTAAGTTTGAGATGCTAAAAGAATTCTTCAAGGGATTGCCACCTAGTCTAAATTTATAATGTGTTGTGGTTTTATGAAGGATAGTTATATCATTTTTAAGATTTATTTATTATATGTAAGTACACTGTAGCTGTCTTCAGACACTCCAGAAGAGGGAGTCAGATCTCGTTATATCATTAGGTGTAATTATGACTTGGTTAAATATATGCCAATGTCTGCAACTGTATGTGGGGTACTTCTATCATGTTTAGGTGTAATAATGACCTAGCTATTGTTTTTATTTGGAAATTGATAATTATGACAAAAAGAGTAGACAAGGTGAACTTAATGATAGCTATTCTTGGATGTCAACTTGATTACATCTAAAATTAAATATAACCCATAAATGGAGGGGCACATTTGTAAGGGATTTTCTAATTTGAAGTGGGAAGATTCACTTCTAATCTGGATCTTTGAGGAGGGAAGACTTCTCTTTTAAACTAGATCATTTGGCCTGGGAAGACCTACCTCTAATTTGGGCCCTGCCTTCTGCTGGAAACTTAGGACATGGAAGAAAAAAGCTTTTGCTCTTTGCCTGTTTGCTTTTGACTCACTAGCAAGTCCACTCCTTTACTGGCAATAGAGTCTACTTTGTCAGGATTCCAGTGTATACTGAAGAGCAGCTAAGATATCCAGCTTTGTGAACTGAGGAATTGCTAGATTCTAGGACCTTCTGTTGGATAGGCAGCCATTGTTAGATTAGCTAGTCTTCAGCCTGTAAGTCATTCTAAGAAATCCCCAAAATACAGAGAGAAAGAGAGATTCATTTGGTTAAGTTGTTAGAGAACCCTAATATAGTCATGTAAGGATGTAAGGTAAATATCTTTATTCTAGAAAAATAACATGAATTTATTCAAGGTGGAAGGGTCATGATGTCCTTTCATCTACCAAATGTCTTATATATACACATAATTCTATATACCCATAATATACACTACACATATGTATATATGTATGTATGTATATGCAGACATATTATATAGACATATATAAATAAACTAAAAGTTAACAACTGGTAAATACAGGCAATGGTGTGTGAGTGTTTGACTTCTCCATAAGTTTGAATCTCTCATTTTATCAGTTAAATAAAAGCATGGTTTATGTCCGTCTGTGTCCAAATTGGATATGCATCCAGAACTAAAAATGTCAACATAAGGCCCAAGGTAAGCACGGAAACTTGAAATACAGAATTGAAAATGAATGCTGCTGGGGTGGATATGGTGGACAGTGAGAGGTGTAAGGGTAGGGTGCATGTGTGCAGCAGCGTGAGGGTGGAGACCTATCTGTGTACAAGCTTTGTAAAAACTATTTACTTCCCAAATCACACGCATATATAAACCTCCACAGATACACCAAGATTTGCTTGAGTTAAGTTTTCTTTCATTCTGGTTTAGTACCTTAACACTACAAATGATATAAGGTTGGCTACCACGGAATGTTGAAAAATCAGATTTACAGACTGGTTTGAGTATGTCTTATCTGAAACACTTGGGAAGTGTTTCAAGACTTTTGGATTCTGTTAATTATATTTGTTGGGTAGGCATCCTTAGTTCCAAAATCTAAAATCCAAAAGTGCTACACTCTAAAAATCCAAATCCTCTTAAAAAAAAAAACAAAAACTGAGCAGTAATTCAGAAGTTCAGGATTTTACAACCCTTGGAGTTTGTTACTTTTTAGAAACACAAATTTGCTCCTGGCAAGAATCTCTCATTAAAGGTTTGAGTCTTTGTTGCTTAGCTTTTTCCCCTCTTACATGTAGTTATAATCTGGAGGAGAAATAAAACTCACACTAAAGCTATAGTTCTCTAGGTAGAAATGCATCTTACTATCAGAACTGTCTGTTTAGAGTCTGCAAAGGTCAACTAGGATTATTAATGAACAGAATGCTTAGGTGAAAGAGTAGACTGTCTGTTTAGAGTCTGCAAAGGTAAACGATGATTATTAGCGAACAGAATGCTTAGATGAAAGAGTAGACTGTGGTTGCCTGAAATGTGAGCAATGCTGTCATATTTAGCCTAAAAGATGTCAAAAAAAAAAAAACCCAAAACCAACAAAACAAAAAACAAAACACCCTTAAATCTATGATCAAAAGTTAGTAATAAATTTTTGCAATGTTTTAAAGGACAGAAGAGCCAGTAATTAATAAAGACAAGTGTTCAGATTTATTTGGAAATTCACAGTTTCTAATGGTACTACAGCTCTGTAGTTACATATTTAAAACCCTCCTTTCACAGCACACAGTGACTCCCCACTCTAGCTCGGCTCACATCTGGACTTCTCAAGGGCCTGCTGTGTACCACCAGGCCATATTGCTCTGAATGGCTAATTGTGCAGACTGGGAGGGGGAAAATTCATTTCCTAAAACATACTGTTAACCTAAAGCAGCAACTTAAACAAAAAGGCCTTAAATAAATCACATTACAAACAATACCACAAAAGGCATTAGACAAATTTATAAACAATTATTAACAAAAGTGCTCAATAAATTATAACTTAAATTTTACAACACAAAATGGTCAATTCTCTCTCTAAAACACATATCACTTTCACTCATCCCTGTACAATCACACATCAAGAAATCAATTTACTCAGACACTGCCAATTACTTAAGGAAACAAAACAAAAAACCAGTGAAGACAGATGCTGACATCACATACATACATATCTGCACATTGTAGCCAACGAAAGCGAACATGAAGGAATCACAATCCCATTAGACTTTACCAATTAGACTGAATGAGGCCTGACGTGCTCACTGGCTGGTTCTGTGACTATGTACAAAGGCAGTGACGGGACCATGGAAAACCTGGTCTCGGTGATGTGAAAATTTGGAGGATTAGTGTTTACTGTGAACATTTAGAGCAATGTAGAGAAATCATCACAAATAGTTAAGTGTGTTTAAAGGTGAATTTATAATAAATTTATTCCAAATACCTGTCATTTCCAAGAAAATATCTTACCATTTTACTGAGTTAACAATAACTCAGGGGAAAAAAAATAACCCAATCCAACTAAATTAAATGAAAGCAAGGGTGAAATCATCCCCTTTTTTATGTGAAAGGCCTTTAGAAAACTTGAGCAAGTGTTTGTTTCAGTGAGACTACTGTTCTAAGTTGGAAGTCTTTAGGACCTTTATGCAAATGACCCACATTGCTGAGCTTCAGGCATGGACCACCTTAACACTTTGTAGTGTTTGCAGCTTCAAAAACCTAATAAAGTTACAAAACAAATCAAATGACAGAAAACGTTCTCCCTCCTCTTCCAGTGGCATTATAAATAGACAAAAGGCACATAAATATGGGAAGGTGCAAGAAACGGGAACCAAGCTGAAGGAGAGGTTTAGGCTTTCATTCCTATCCACCCAAGGAACTGGGCTTCCAAATTACTTTTGTCCCAGTAATTATCTGTGAAAACACATCTTTATAAAATGTCTATCACCATCCTTCTAGGAAGAGATCAGCCTTGTAAAACTGTAGCTCATCAGCCAAGATTGACACAATCCTGTCTACTTTTTTAAAAGGCAAAATAAAAAAACCCATAATTTCTGAATACTTTCCCCAATATTTTATCCCTCCCCCTGAACCCTTCAAATACCACAGGCTGTTCTTCAAAGAACAACAAAAAAGTTTTCAGTATAAATGTTCTGCTCCTTTTAGATATGTCCCGAGACTGCTGTAACTCCAAATGCTCCCACGGTGATCTCCTTGTTTCCTTTGATTATGTCATGCAGGCTCGGCAATGACCCCGACTTAGTCTGTATAAGAGCTTTTATTAACTTTCCTTGGTCTTGGACTTTAGATCGCCTTCGTTTTAAAGCCCTCTTCTCAGTTTTTGTCTTTTGGGTCTGTCCATTGCACAGACTTGTACAAGCTGAAATGCCACAAAAATAGGACTCTTCTGACTGTGATGAAGTTTCCGAGCTTCCCTCAGACGGAGGGCCCTTGTAAGAAGAGTGATAAACTTCTCCCATATTAGAAAAATCTCTCTGGTTCGTAAAGGGCTTTCTTCCTTTTATATCTCCATTTGCTATAGGGTGCAATGGATCTGCAGGCTTTATTGTCTCAATTTTTTCAGTTTTGTACTTGCAACGTTTCTTCTATAACAGAAATAAAAGCATAGAAATTACTCCTCCTTATTAGATAAGAGATGTAAGAGGAAAGTAGCATTGCCTATGAGAAGTAAAACAAGTATTCTCTCATTCATTCATTCTCTCTCTCTCTCTCTCTCTCTCTCTCTCTCTCTCTCTCACACACACACACACACACACACATTCTGCTGTGAATAGATAGTATCTCTGAATCCCCTTTGTAAGTGCTACTCAACTCAATGTTTCAATAGCTCATAGCAACTTGTGCATATAGAGTTAAGTAGAGACAGCTAATATCTGAATACCTCTCTGTGTCAGATGTTATACTGGTTACTTTCATATATATTAACCCTGAGAGGTTTGCCCCTGGCTCCTACATGAAAAAAAAAAAAAAAATCAAACTTTAGAGATTTGGCTTACTACCTAAATTACAAAATAGTAAATACTGAAATTAGGATTAAATCCAATGCTACTTTGCACTAATCTGAAATTCTACTACAGACAATTACTGCTAGTCAAAATAAATATTATATAACTTGAGAGGTAAAAAAGAAAATCAGACTTTATAGGCAAAAGCGGGGGGGTGGGGGGGAATCCTAGGAAGATACACAGCAGTGCCTACTACCTGCTGGGACATCTAAGTACAAGCTCTGCCTGTGTCTTCATTTTTGAAAGAGATATTACCACTGCTAGGTTGTAAGAGGATTATATAGGCAGTGCTTGATCTGTGCCTGGCACGCATGAGCAGCTCAGGAGATAATGACTACCATCCAGGTATCTGTACTTTTTTTCTTTAAAGGGTTGGATAATATTTAAGGCTTTGCAGGCCTCATAAGTATTTCTTTAAAGAATTCTTAGTTTTATTTTGTAAACCTTTAAATATAGGAATATACTCCTTGGCGCCTATTTCACACAACATAGACAAAAATTTGATGACCCCTCTAAACATTTATTTATACCTTATGACCGCTGAAAATGACCATATGGGAACTGGGAATACAAAGCAGTTAGTAAAGGGCTTGTACCATAGCTATGAAGCCCCAGGTTTGACCCTGAGTACTGCATAAAACTGCACGGGGAAGGTCTGCCTGCAATCCTAGCCCCTGTACTCAGAAGGTACAAACAGAGGCTCAGTCATTCTCAGGAGGCAGCAAGTTTAGGCATCCTGGCATACATAAGACTTTATCTCAAACAAACAAAAACAAGGGGTGGGGAGAAAACCAACATTCTGGTTGGGTATGATGTCTCCCATCTATTATCCTAGCCTTTGGAAGATTGAGGCAGGAAGACTTCAGAGAGTTTGACGCCAATCAGGGTACAGTAGTGTATGTGAGACCTTGTCTCTAAATGAATGAATGAATGAATGAATGAATGAATGAATGAATGAATGAATGAATGAGTAAATAAAAAAGCAGGATGGCTTAGCAGGAAGACATTTGGTGCTAAACTCACAGGGTGGAGAAGTAACTCCTACAAGTTACCCTTTCAGCACTGACACAATAAATGTAAAAACATCAACAATTTACCCAAAACAACTAAAATAAAAAATAAAATAAAATACAATAAAATGCCAAGGAATACACATTAGCATTTCAATATCTGTTTTTCATTTACTACCACACAGCTTAAAATAGGCTTGAAAAGACAGAGAGCGTTACCTTTTTCTCTGGAGAGAACTTGAGGGGTTCTACGATGTACAAATCATTCGGATCTACTATAAGTAAAGAAAGGGGTATAAAATGAAAAGTGGATTATGCTATGACAAAACATCCAAAACAACATTAGTGATTATTAGTGAAATGGATGACAGGTATCAGGATAACTATTATTTCTACACTGAAAAGTAGTAAGCCAGAGTAGTGCGCTCTGAATTTGAATTTGGTCAAAGATATTTGAAAATTGGTCATCAACCCTGAAGACAACCAACATTTACATAAGTATATTTCCATTTTACATTTTGAATGAACAAGTATCAAATGATACAGGAAGGGTTGTTCTCTGGGACCAGACTCATTCCCCACCTGACGAGAAAAATGGCATTACTGGACAAACCTACACCCAACATACAGGCAAGCCAAAAGATGGATGGAGTCAGACAGGCACATTAATGACGTGTTGGAATCATAGATGTCAGAAGAACATAAAATGAGATTTAGGAATGCTTTTTTTCTAATCTTTTATAGCTCTGATTAAAACTACTAACTCTAAAATATAGAAAGAGTTTGAACATGATACATGTGACCACAAACTCTTAAAAAATCTTTCTGACATGATGAGGAAATCAACTATAGATTCACCCCTAAGTTTCAAAAACTCTGTTACTCAAAAGTACATTCAGAGCACCTTCCGCTCCAATGATAAGCACAGATCTCTACACAGAGCTACTGAACTTCAGCCCTATGCAACTTGTTAAAACAACTTCTATTCTGACACAAACTAATTTATCATAAAGATATACATACCAGAAACTTATTAATAACATGGCCCCATCAATTACAACTTGTATTATTATTCCAATCTCAAACATGGGTAATAAAGACACTATATTTAAGTGTGTTTAAATATTAAAAAGCAGGAAAATATCTCAAGAAATACAAAACAAGACATTTAACAAAACACAAAGATCTCCTAGGAACAAAAACATGTGGTAAGTAAACAAAAGACTCGATGGACAAATTTAAGAACAGATTAGATATAGCTTTAGACTCTGTGGCTTAGGGAAAAACAAGGACTGAAGAATATTTAAGGAAGCAAAGGCGGATTGGATTAACGACATATGTTGCTCATGCAGAGGGCTGAGTTCTAGCACCCATGCCAGGCAGCTCAGAGATCACAGCTCAGGGGTGAGTTGGCTTCCAAAGGCACAGCCACACACACATGATTTTAAAAGAAGAAGACAGAAACTTTACAAGATAAAAAAGAGGATCCATGAAGATGGATTAATACATTTATGAAATTTGAGATTTAAGAGATGCAGGAATCAAGACAGTTAATATATCTAGGGGAAACTATCAGCTACAATTTTCCATTACTTAAGATACCTATGTAGAGATGCTTTAAACTCCTGAGGGGTGGAGGACTTAGCTTAGTTGCTAGAGTCTGGTTTCTCACTCTCATGGCTGTGGACGTAAAGTCTCAAGCGAAACGCTATGAAAAACTGGACTTCCTCGGAGAGGGACATTTTGCTACAGCCTATAAGGCCAGAGATAAGAACACCAACCAAATCGTCACCATTAAGAAAATCAAACTTGGACACAGGTCAGAAGCTAAAGGTGGTATAAACAGAACAGCCTTAAGGAAGATAAAGCTCTTACAGGAACTAAGTCATCCAAATACAATTGGTCTCCTTGACGCATTTGGACATAAGTCTAACATTAGTCTTGTCTTTGATGTTATGGAAACTGACCTAGAGGTTATAATAAAGGATAACAGTCTTGTGTTGACACCATCCTACATTCAAGCCTACATATTGATGGCTCTTCAGGGCTTAGAATATTTACATCAGCATTGGATTCTACACAGGGATCTGAAACCAAACGACTTCTTGTTAGATAAGAATGGAGTTCTGAAACTGGCAGATTTTGTCCTGGTCAAATCATTTGGGAGCCCCAGCAGGACTTACACACATCAAGTTGTGACCAGATGGTATTGGGCCCCTGTGTTAGTCAGGGTTTCTATTCCTGCACAAACATCATGACCAAGAAGCAAGTTGGGGAGGAAAGGGCTTATTCGGCTTACACTTCCATACTGCTGTTCATCACCAAGGAAGTCAGGACTGGAACTCAAGCAGGTCAGGAAGCAGGAGCTGATGCAGAAGCCATGAAGGGAGTTATTGTTTGGAATTAGGATGTATGATGTGGGAATGGACATGTGGGCTGTTTGTTGTTTATTAGCAGAATTGCTTCGAAGGGTTCCTTTTTTGCCTGGAGATTCAGACCTTAATCAGCTAACAAGAATATTTGAAACTTTGGGTACACCAACTGAAGAACAGAGGCCTGACATGTGTAGCCTTCCAGATTATGTGACATTTAAGAGTTTCCCTGGGGTCCCAGTGCAACACATCTTCACTGCAGCTAGGAACGACTTGCTGGATCTCATCCAAGGCTTGTTCTTATTTAACCTATCTACTAGGATTACAGCCTCACAGGCATTGAAGACCAAGTACTTCAGAAATTGTCCAGGGCTAACACCTGGATGCCAGCTTCCAAGACCAAACTGTTCAGTGAAAGCATTAAAGGAACAGTCGAATCCAACCATGGCAACAAAACAGAAAAGAACAGAGGCCTTAGAACAAGGAATATTGCCCAAGAAGCTATTTTTTTTAGTTCCAGTGAACAATGGACAGTTCCACTGCTGAAAGAAATGATCCAAAGGCAAATAATAGAAAAAATAGGGAATATTAAATACTATAGAAGAGAACTTATAAATATTCTATAGATGTAAAATATGTAAAACTATGGGTTATTTTTATTAAATATATTTTTAAAAAAAAGATACCTATCTAGAGATCTAAAGAGCCCAACAAATCTAACACAGGGTTAAAGAAAAAGAAAAATAGTAGTTCAAGGGGCCTGTATGGTAGCACACACCTCTAATTCCAGCAAAGACAGGTGGATCTCTGTGAGTCATGAGACCAGCCTGTTCTACACAGTGACACAGTGAGTTCCAGGACAGCCAGGACCACAGAGAGATCTTGTCTCAAGAAAAAACAAAACAAAACAAAGCAAACAAAAAAAACAAAACAAGACAAAACAAAAAAACGTAATTTAGAGGTTTAGAGATATGACAAATGAAAAATCTTAGAAAAAAGATTTAAGACATACCAAAGAACTCAGTACATATGTAGACAAATTTAAAGATACATTAATAAAAAATATAACACCTTGAGATAGAATTAAGCAGAAAAACTACAATTGAGGTAAAACAACATAAAACAATTATAATAAGGAAAATATATAAATTAAACAGGCTAAACAAAGGCTTTAATAAGATCATTATATTGGTTCTGAAAGAGACAGAAAAGCTTCTTTAGATTAGTGAGTAACTGTACCCTTAAGTGACCAATAAAGACCAATGACGGTGTCTAACTCCCAACTAAGTGTAACAAGAGGGAAATGAATACCCCTTCATCCAAACAAAAGCCTCAAACAAGACAATGAAGAAGGAGAGCACAGCAGACTGCTGCCACACCAAATGCTCAGATGACCGGCGAAGTGTGTGTTCATACAGACTAGCAGTTAAGGGAAAATGGGTAATTTTTGGAATTGTAACAAAACATTACCAGAAAATTTCATTCCTACAACTTACAGTAAAGACCTAAACTACTCTTGTAAAGAAAATGCTATACACAAGTAGTTTTACTAATTTAAAAGAAAGTCCATGGTCCATAACTATGGCATATCTTGATAGGATGAAACATAAACTTACTAAGAGCAGAATATGACAAGAAAAAACAAAAACAAAAAACCAGGAGTGACATCTGAAACAATAAGATGTAAATTTCTTCCTAAAGTTCAGGTTTTGAGGGGGGAAAAAAAAAACAGATATAATTCTTATCTTGCTTATGTATTCTTCAAAAGAGAAGAAATAGACTTTCATCAATAAGTAAAATTGAGGGAGTGCTGTTGTCCACAGATCTGCCTTGCAAAAAAAAATAATAATTCAAAAAGAAAAAAATAAGAAAAAAAGAAAACATTTTTCTTATCCTTAACTGGTTAACAGATAAGTATATTCAAATTAATATCCACATGATTTTGTATGTGTGTATAAGCTATATATGTGTATGCATAAGCAGAATAAATGATAGCAATTTTGCACACAATGAGAGGCAGGATGTAGGGTTAATTATTTTGCTGCTATAACCAAACTTGTGAAAAGGTATGGCTTTGTTTGAAAGTGGAGGTAAGTTCTTGAGAATGTATATGGTAAACAAGCAATCATTAGATTAACTCTATAAAGAACTATGTTGGATATACTAACAAAAAAATCATATAAAATAACTATAATCAGAGTAAAAGTAAGTAATATGGAGGACAAAAACAGAAACAAAAAATTAACAAATAGAAAATATTATGATAATTTGCTAACTACATCAAAACAATTTTTAAAATCAGTAGTCTAACCAGTCAATCCGGTAATGAGATCCAACTCTATATCACCTAAAAAAAATTCATTTAAATGCAAAAGAAAGAACAGCTACATTCATTTGAGACAGAGGAGACTTTAAACATGGAACAAAATTACATAATGACTATTGGACTACAATAGTCATACTCCAAGAAAATATAATGATCATAAATTCATACAAATTTAACATATTTAACAATAGGGCATTACACTATGTGGAGATATGGTCAAGTGATTTTTTTTTTCTTTTATAAGGATGCTTAGACTACTCTCGATGAAAAATAGGTAATCTAGTCAATAGAGATAAATGGACCTTATGTCATATATAAAAATTAACTCCAAATATAGTACAGATCTAAACTTATAAAACTAGAAGAAAAAAACTAAGTTTTAGGACTCTGGACTTCATAAAGACTGCCTAGATAGAACACAGAAAGTGCAAACAAAACAAGATGGATAGTGAAAATGCACACGAAGAAAGGAAGCTCTGTGACTCGTGCATTACTTTTACTTTTATATACTAGCATATGTGTATATGTTTATTTATATGTACATGTGTGCATCTATATATGTATGCACACCCACATGTATATACACACACACACAATGAATTAGAGAAATGCAAATTTCACAGTAGGCTATCCCACAGACATTAGAATAGCAATCATTAAAAGGAAAAGCAGAAACTACCATAAATGTGGATATGGAAACAATGGAACACTGTTGCTAGGCTTGTAAAGCAATACAGTAATTTGGAAACTATGGAGATTATTCAGAGTAAAACAATATTGTCACATGACCTAGCTATCCCATTTTCCATTATATATAAGAGGATGCTACTTAGCCGGGCTTGGCGGCACACACCTTTAATCCCAGTACTCAGGAGACAGAGGTAGGCAGATTTCTGAGTTTGAGGCCAGCCTGGTCTACAAAGTGAATTCCAGGATAGCCAGGGCTACACAGAGAAACCCTGTCTCAAAAAAAAACAAAAAACAAAAAAAAAAAACAAAAAAAAAAGAGGATGCTACTTAAATCTCATTAAAAGACAAACAGAAGGCCAATGAGATGCTCACTGGGGAAAAAGGCAACTGCTGCCTTTTTTAAAATTTTAAGTTGTTGCTTAAAAAACGAAAACAATCTGACATGGTTCTTTCTAAGTTAAGAACTGAAAATACCAACAAGGTGGGAAAATTTAAGGCAGACCAAAAAAATGCTCCAAGAAGAGCTTTAATTTTAAAGGAAAGAAAGAGGGAAGGAAAAAAGAAATGAGGGAGAGGAGGGACAGAATCACGACTGATGTCAGTTTCTTCCTACCTACTGTCCCCACCTATTTTCCTCAGCTTTCTTTAAAAGCAAGGTTAAGTCAAGATTACATCACTGTCTAAAACAGAAGCAATTCTATTATTGGGGGGAAAAACCTATTCTATTTGCCTTTCAAGAGTTAGAGGAAAAATAATGTTAGTTCACTTAATTTAAAATAAGAGTAGAACTGATAAACACAAAAACAACCTCAGCCTATCTCACAGCTATATGAATATACCTCAAAGAAGAAACGCATATACACCACACCAATCAGAATGACTACAAGACCCAATTACTAAAATGTTTACTACTAGGATGTGGAGCACCTGACAAAGCTGGGGGAAGCACTCAAAGCTGACGGGGGTCATCCACAGCAAACCCTGTGTTAGTATTCACTAAGGCTGCCATACATGCTAAGACCCAGCATGCCCACTTCCATTCCTGTTGGCAGATGCATGCATATCTTAAAGACATGTAAAAGCCTAAATGAAAATAGTCCATAGGTAAATGTGTTAATGTGCAGCATTTGTACAGTGGAATACTGCACTAGAATTAGAGTAAATGGCATGGTGACTCACAATAATTAGATGTTAAAATGCTGCCTACACTGGGAGAGGAGAACACAGCAGTTTTTGAGGTGCTAGACTGCATTCTACTTTTTAATTAGGATGTAGGTTACACAGGCATATTGCGTTTATAAAAATTCTCTAAGCTTAATAAAGGCACATGGAGTGAAAACTTACACTAGTAAAACTCAGGAAAGACTATTTGAAGGACATAATAACAGAAACATTTGGCTTAATAACTAAAATTCTAAAAAAAGGGAAAACAGCTCGTTATTTAGAAAGCACCCTTAAATTAAATATATAATTATTTTACTATTGCTATAAGAATAAATTTTTAAGTTTCTTAATAAGCACTAGTTACAAAGGAACTAAAATAGGAAAATAAACTCTGGGCTATGAAAGTGCCTTGAATGTCCTAAACTAGAGATAAAAAAAGGTCCTACCTGCACAAGAAGAGGAGGCAGAAAAGCACAGGATGCTATGAGAGCACATTGAGCATTCAGGGTTTCCATAGCTGTTGAACTTTCTCAAACATCCCTTTCTAAAAAGAAATACTTCTAAACAGGAGCATGTGCAAACAAAACTACTCATTGCTAATTAACACTAAGACCCCCTCCCCACCCTTTGGGCTTTCAAAGGAACAAAGAGTTTTAAAGCATGAAAATGATAAAGTGGCTTTGACTAGCACAAACACAAAGATAACGGATTCATTGTTTGGATGCAGATGAAAACACAGCATGTACATTATACTTATTCCAGAAGCCAGTTTATATATGTAGATCATATCCATAAAAATCTACCTTCTTTGCCAGTAAACTGCAGAGATTTGGATCTGATGAGAGGAAATGATGTTCTTCTTTTCAAATTCATGTCATCATAGGAAGAGAAACACCTAATATATTAAGAAAACATTATATACATGAGTGATTACATGGGATCTAACTTACTGTGTAGCCTATTTAAATGGAGGATTTGAGACCTGCATAACATATGGAACAAGCCTAAATTAGCACAACCATTATTGCTAATATAAAACAAATCTTCTCCAAAGATCTTATCTTACTTCTCTTCCACCCTTGAATGCCACATTTTAACATCTTTCTCAACCAAAATAATTCAAAGGCTTAATACATACATTATTAGTTTCTCTCGATTATTCAATAGCATTATCTCCATGTACAGTTACCATCTTGCTATAAGGATATTTTTAGTATTTTAGTTTCATGTCCCTTTATCTGCTCAGCATTTCTTTGAGAAAAACAAAAAGAAGAAAATTGTGGAGTATATTGTTAACCTTACCTTTTAGGGCTTGGATACTGATTACTTTTAGGAAGTTTTGAAATGTAATCTCCATCAAATTGAGAAGCAGTTCGACAACGTTGCATACAGAGCATCAGTCCCAAGACAACACATAAAACCAAAGACATGACAAGGTAACTCTGACGATCTGAAACCTGAAAAGATAAACATAATTATAAACTACTTTAAAGAATGGACCATGGAACCTAAAATTCAAACAAGTTATTTTTAAACAGTCAAGGTGCTCTGAAATCATAAATACAGAGCATGGTGCTTGAAAACAAACTACAGACATTTGCTCTTTTTCTGTTCTCTCCCCATTTAATTCTTTCTTGAAATATAAAAGCAGTACAGTAAGCACATTTATGCTTTAGACTTAAGCTCACTACTTAACATTCTGTTGATATCTAGCCTGTCTTTCCATCTGCAATCTCTCCCTTAGAGATAGTATGCTAACACATATACAACTCAACTACTCAATTATCAAACCCCTCAGATTCAACCTAAATTTCTTTTCCTCACATACCTGGTATTTCATTAAGGCTTATTTTCTACCTCTTTAAATATATACTTAATTCAATTAATATCCTACTATTTTCTACTTCTAAAATCTTAGTTAACTTCACCCAAGTTACTGCAACTGCCTCCTCCTAAGAAGTTCCCTTCTTGTTTCTGCTCTTGTCCTTAAACAGCTAATTCTCAGCAAGGTAGCAAACAAGGAATTTCTCAACATGGTAAACATTATTGAAATGATCCAGATAATTTCTTTACTTAGTAATTTCCAATGATTTGCAATGTTCAGAATAAAAATCAAACTAAACTGCTTTTTTCAAAAGACCTGACAGAATTACGTAATACCTGCCTTATAGGAAGACCAAATCATGACAGCCAGGCCTTACCAAACTCTCAACCCAGTTCCCAAACAATAAAATAATGAATGCATTTTGATGTTTTAAGCAAGTTCTACCTTCATAACAGTTTTGTTTGGTTTAAGCTTTGAACTATCATGCTCAGTTACAAGCTTGCCCTTCTGACAATCTTCCTAGGAACACTGTCTTACAAGGTAATTAAGCAATTACCTCCCGCTTTAATTCTGCTACAGTTGCTGATAGGTTTGAAACAAGCTGTGTCATGTTGGTCAGTTGTGCCTGGAGCAAGTGGATGGCTTCAGTTTGCCGCTGATCCTATAACAAAAGATTGTTTTTCTTTATATTTCATCTGTACATTAAATTATAAATTTAAGTAAAACATGTAATTTGGAAAATCCATTACGTTCTTTCAAAATGTATTTTTGCAACGATCTTAACAGAGAAACACAAACTTTGATTAAATGATTTTAAAAAAATAAAATACATAAGAATCTGGGATTGTGCTCAATCTTCCCCTCAAAAGGAACTATTCTGCCATTTCCTACAGGATGTAGAGTATCATGTTAATAGAGACTAATAAACTGCTTTTCAACTTAGTATTGAACTAGTGTATCACCAGATACATACATGCTACTCTGACCAAGTGTTTTTAAAGCAAAGCAGCCAGTAGAAAGACATGCTGAAATTTTTTTTGAAGTTAGTTTCTGGATATAAGGTATTTTAATATAAAAAAATTATAATCTTTCCTTTCATAGCAAAATACAATGGAATGCAGGAAGTCATACCTATGTCATCTAATTGATGTTACACTACTACCAATGAAAAGAAGGCCACCAAAGTCACTTTCATTGGGTATTAGGCAAATGAGTTTATTAATAAATCTAAGAAGGAAGGAAGAAAAAAAAAGCAGGAAGAAGTCTAAGAACTTGAAAACTCTAACTTAAGACTTGACAGAAACTACATAACCCTTTATTAGTCTAGATCTAAGCTCAAAAAAGGCTTCAAGCCTCAACTGTATGTGAGGAAGGAAGGGCATATAAAACTAACAGTGGGGTTCATTACTGAAAACCTTTGGCTTTTTCTAATATAGTTTACCATTTAAAAATACTAAGTTAATGATTTATTAAATCACTTCTTTTAAAAGCCAAGACACAATACTGATTTGCCTGTGATAGTTATAAACAACTAAAGACAAGCTTAAACCGGTTGATACTTTTAATCAATACATTTATTTTTGTTAAGATTATAAGAACATGAAAAGTACATATATAGGTCTTTGAGACATAAGATACAGAAACTATATATAAAGCATAGAGAAAATAAAAGATTTCAGATTAAATCTCAAAATATTTCTTGACTGTAAGAGCACACAAATCATATTTAAAAGTGTAATACTGGAATTTTTTTTATTAAGACAGAGGAGTGAAATTATTACTAGTTATACTATTATCATTACCTACATCTGGACAAGCAATAAATAAACAGAAAAAGGTAGAAGGATCAAAAAGAAATAAAGCCATTCTTTTCTATAATCAACAAGAGTACTTCAGAGAAAAACCACAAAACATTCTGCAGTTTTATTGAGTTGTAGAAAGGTTATCTGCACACAATGCAATGTTAAATATTTTTCTAGATATGACACCAATAGCTAGATAACTTCCAAAGCATGAGATCATATCCAAGCTCCATCATTAGCTATTGCAGAAAAGTGTGAATAAGCATTACTTTTGCAACTTACATTTTACAAAATCAGTAACTATTTACCTCCAGAGTAACATGTAAAGTAGACGAGCCATCACGCAGAACAGTATTAAATTACTCTAAACGTTACAACCGACTTTGCTTATCACCCAGCAATTTCACTGCTGGTAAATAATCAAAGGAGATAAAACAATATCCAATGTTTATGGCGGAATTATTCACAATAGATAAATTATGTCATCAATTCCTATACCTTTCAGTGAAGGAATGGACAAGAACCAAAAACAGTGGTACATTTACACAATGGATACTATTTTGCCATAAAAAATGAATAAAATACTATTGCTTTTGTAGCAATGTGGACCAATATCAAGGCTATTACTTCAAGTGAAATGAACCACACACAGAAACACATGGACCACATATTCTCACCCATTTGCAGAAAACTATTATGTCAATCTAGGAAGAAGGACGGCAAGGTGAAAAGATGAAAAGAAGTTCAATAAAGGGCACCACAATAGAGTGTAAGAACGTTTTCTATTTCTTCTCTAGTACGGTTGAAAACTACTGGTTAAAACTCCTCCATTGCTGGTGGGACTGCAAACTGGTACAAACACTCTGGAAATCAATCTGGCAGTTGCTCAAAAAATATTGTTCTACTTGAAGACCCAGCTATACCACTCTTGGGCATATACCCAAAAGATGCTCCACCACACTACAAGGACACATGTTCCACTATGTTCACAGCAGCCTTATTCATAATAACCAGAAGCTGGAAACAACCCAGATGTCCCTCAACCGAAGAATGGATACAGAACGAGGATATCATGAGTTTTGCAGACAAATAGATGGAACTAGAAAACATCATCCTGAGTGAATTAACCCAGACCCCAGAGGACATGCATGCTGTGTACTCACTGATAAGTGGATATTAGCCAAAAAGTACAGAATACCTAGGATAAAACGCACAGACCAAAAGAAGTGTAACAAGCAGAAAGGCCCAAGAGAAGATGTTTCAATCCCACTAGAAGGGGGAAGAAAATAATCACAGGAGGCAAAGAGAGGGATGTACCTGGATGGAAGAGGGGAGAGGGAAGGGGAAAGGAGAATAGGATCAGGTATGGGGGGCGGGACAGAAGGGAAGCTCAGAGGGACAGGAGAATGAATAAAAATATGCAGCCTAGGGGGTGGGATATGGGGGAACCATATAGAAAGTACCAGAGACCGGGAGGTGAGAGACTCTCAGAACTCAATGGAGGTGACCTGAGCAAAAATGGCCAACAATGGAAATCGAAGAGTCCACCTCCAGCAGATAGACAGGGCCTAAAGTGGAGGGATGGGGTAACTAAGTCAAAATTTCTGACCTAGAACTGTTTCTGTCTAAAAGAACTGCAGGGACAAAAATGGAGAAGAGACTTAGAGCCTAGCATGGCTGACCTCTGAGAGACTACCAGCAAACAGCTGACTGAGACAGGTGCACATACTTACATCCAACCACTAAACTGAAGTTGGGGACCACTATGGTTGAATAAGGGAATGGATTTAAGAAGCTGAAGAGGAGGCCAGTCTCACAGGAAGACCAGCAATCTCAACTAACTCAGACCCCAGGGAGCTACCAGAGACTGAGCCACCAACCAGGCAGCTTATACAGGATGGTCCAAGGTCCCTGGCACATACATAGCAGAGGACTGCCTGGTCTGGCTTCAGTGGAAGATGTGCCTAATCTAGGAGGGGGGGAAGGAGGGAGGATTGGGGGAGGGAGAGGGAGAGAAAGATGGAGGGAAGAATAGGGGAGGGAGAGGGAGGGAAAGAGGGAGGAAGAGAGGGAGGAGAGGGGGAGGGAGAGGGAGGAAGAGGAGGCATGGTAGGAGGTACCCTCTTGGAGGCAAGGAGGAGGAATCGGATGAGGAAGTGTGGGAGGGGGGAACTGGAAGAGGAGCAAAGGCTGGAATGTAATAAATAAAGTAAGTTTTAAAAAATTCCAGTAACATCAAATTTTACACAAAAGTGTCTAAACAGAAGGATGATCAGGCTGACAGAGGCATTAATTATGTTGGAGTAGGAAGATACAGGCTGGCCATAGAAGTGACACCAGGGAAATGAGAAGTTAGTTATGTTGTCAAGACACTAGGAAATGTATGGGCTAGCACTTTAGAAATCCGATGAGAAAACTTGAGAAAATTACCAATAATTACATAGAAAAGAGCAACTGCAGACATAGTTTTGTGAGTAACTAAAGAGAGAATAATTGTATTCCACAAAATGCATGTGTACTCACACAAAAATATTTATATAGTTACCATAAAGTAAATATTAAATATTCACATGAAACAAGCCACCAGTCTATATTAAATGTATGAAATGAGCATACATGACATTGGAGAAGCCACATTTCAGCTACAGTACTGTCTAAAAAATATAAAATATCCTTAAAACTACATTATCTAAGTACTAAGTGTCATTAAGAAAGAATTTTGTTGTAGTCTTCATTGATTAACAAAATCAGAAATAAGAAAAGATAAAATTGATTTTTATTATCATTTAAAAAAATTATGATCTACTTGAAATCAGAGTATACTAACAATGGCTGAAATGACTTACTACACACTGTAGATGGACATTAATTACAATACACTCCACAGAAGTGAGTACCATCCCAAACTTATGGGACGCAATGAAAGCATTTCTAAGAGGAAAACTCATAGCTCTGAGTGCCTCCAAAAGGAAACTAGAGAGAGCACACATTAGCAGCTTGACAACACACCTAAAAGCACTAGAACAAAAGGAAGCAAATTCACCCAAGAGGAGTAGACGGCAGGAAATAATCAAACTCAGGGGTGAAATCAACCAAGTGGAAACAAGAAAAACTATTCAAAGAATCAACCAATCAAGGAGCTGGTTCTTTGAGAAAATCAACAAGATAGATAAACCCTTAGCCAGACTCACTAGAGGGCACAGGGAAAGCATCCTAATTAACAAAATCAGAAATGAAAAAGGAGACATAACAACAGATCCTGAAGACATCCAAAACACCATCAGATCCTTCTACCAAAGGCTATACTCAACAAAACTGGAGAACCTGGATAAAATGGAGAAGTTCCTAGACAGATACCAGGTACCAAAGTTGAATCAAGATCAGGTTAATGATCTAAACAGCCCTATATCCCCCAAAGAAATAGAAGCAGTCATTAATAGTCTCCCAACTAAAAAAAGCCCAGGACCAGATGGGTTTAGTGCAGAGTTCTATCAGACCTTCAAAGAAGATCTAATCCCAGTTCTTCACAAACTATTCCACAAAATAGAAACAGAAGGTACTCTACCCAACTCATTCTATGAAGCCACAATTACTCTGATACCTAAACCACAAAAAGACCCAACAAAGATAGAAAACTTCAGACCAATATCCTTTATGAATATTGATGCAAAAATCCTCAATAAAGTTCTTGCTAACCGAATCCAAGAACACATCAAAACAATCATCCATCCTGACCAAGTAGGTTTCATCCCAGGGATGCAGGGATGGTTCAATATACGGAAATCCATCAACGTAATCCAGTATATAAACAAACTCAAAGACAAAAACCACATGGTCATCTCGTTAGATGCGGAAAAAGCATTTGACAAGATCCAACACCCATTCATGATAAAAGTCTTGGAAAGATCAGGAATTCAAGGCCCATACCTAAACATGATAAAAGCAATCTACAGCAAACCAGTAGCCAACATCAAAGTAAATGGTCAGAAGCTTGAAGCAATCCCTCTAAAATCAGGGACTAGACAAGGCTGTCCACTTTCTCCATACCTATTCAACATTGTACTTGAAGTCCTAGCCAGAGCAATTCGACAACAAAAGGAGATCAAAGAGATACAAATTGGAAAAGATGAAGTCAAAATATCACTCTTTGCAGATGATATGATAGTATATATAAGTGACCCTAAAAATTCCACCAGAGAACTCCTAAGCCTGATAAACAGCTTCGGTGAAGTAGCTGGATATAAAATTAACTCAAACAAATCAATGGCCTTTCTCTACACAAAGAATAAACAGGCTGAGAAAGAAATTAGGGAAACAACACCCTTCTCAATAGTCACAAATAATATAAAATATCTTGGCGTGACTCTAACTAAGGAAGTGAAAGATCTGTATAATAAAAACTTCAAGTCTCTGAAGAAAGAAATTATAGAAGATCTCAGAAGATGGAAAGATCTCCCATGCTCATGGATTGGCAGGATCAACATTGTAAAAATGGCTATCTTGCCAAAAGCAATCTACAGATTCAATGCAATCCCCATCAAAATTCCAAATCAATTCTTCAACGAATTAGAAAGTGCAATCTGCAAATTCATCTGGAATAACAAAAAACCTAGGATAGCAAAAACTCTTCTCAAGGATAAAAGAACCTCTGGTGGAATCACGATACTGGACCTAAAGCTCTACTACAGAGCAATTGTGATAAAAACTGCATGGTACTGGTATAGTGACAGACAAATAGACCAATGGAATAGAATTGAAGACCCAGAAATGAACCCACACACCTACGGTCACTTGATCTTCGACAAGGGAGCTAAAAACATCCAGTGGAAGAAAGACAGCATTTTCAACAAATGGTGCTGGCACAACTGTTTGTTAACATGTAGAAGAATGCGAATCGATCCATTCCTATCTCCTTGTACTAAGGTCAAGTCTAAGTGGATCAAGGAACTTCACATAAAACCAGAGACACTGAAACTTATAGAGGAGAAAGTGGGGAAAAGCCTTGAAGATATGGGCACAGGAGAAAAATTCCTGAATAGAACAGTAATGGCTTGTGCTGTAAGATCGAGAATTGACAAGTGGGACCTCATGAAACTACAAAGCTTCTGCAAGGCTAAAGACACCATCAATAAGACAAAAAAAAAACACCAACAGATTGGGAAAGGATCTTCACCTATCCTAAATCAGATAAGGGACTAATATCCAATATATATAAAGAACTCAAGAAGGTGGACTCCAGAAAGTCAAATAACCCCATTAGAAAATGGGGCTCAGAACTGAACAAAGAATTCTCACCTGAGGAATACCGAATGGCAGAGAAACACCTGAAAAAATGTTCAACATCCTTAATCATCAGGGAAATGCAAATCAAAACAACCCTGAGATTCCACCTCACACCAGTCAGAATGGCTAAGATCAAAAATTCAGGTGACAGCAGATGCTGGCGAGGATGTGGAGAAAGAGGAACACTCCTCCATTGTTGGTGGGATTGCAAGCTTGTACAACCACTCTGGAAATCAGTCTGGCGGTTCCTCAGAAAATTGGACATAGTACTACCGGAGGATCCAGCAATACTTCTCCTGGGCATATATCCAGAAGATGTCCCAACCGGTAAAAAGGACACATGCTCCACTATGTTCATAGCAGCCCTATTTATAATAGCCAGAAGCTGGAAAGAACCCAGATGTCCCTCAACAGAGGAATGGATACAGAAATTATGGTACATTTACACAATGGAGTACTACTCAGCTATTAAAAAGAATGAATTTATGAAATTCCTAGCCAAATGGATGGACCTGGAGGGCATCATCTTGAGTGAAATAACACAATCACAAAAGAACTCACACAATATGTATTCACTGATAAGTGGATATTAGCCCAAAACTTAGGATACCCAAGATATAAGATACAATTTGATAAACGCATGAAACTCAAGAAGAATGAAGACCAAAGTGTGGACACTGTGCACCTTCTTAGAATTGGGAACAAAACACCCAGGGAAGGAGTTACAGAGACAAAGTTTGTAGCTGTGATGAAAGGATGGACCATTTAGAGACTGCCGTATCCAGGGATCCATCCCATAATCAGCTTCTAAACGCTGACACCATTGCATACACTAGCGAGATTTTGCTGAAAGGACCCAAATATAGCTGTCTCTTGTGAAACGATGCCGGGGCCTAGCAAACACAGGAGTGGATGTTCACAGTCAGCTATTGGATGTATCACAGGGCTCCCAATGGAGAAGCTAGAGAAAGTACCCAAGGAGCTAAAGGGATCTGCAACCCTATTGTTGGAACAACATGATGTACTAACCAGAACCCCGGAGCTCTTGTCTCTAGCTGCATATGTATCGAAAGATGGCCTAGTCGGCCATCACTGGAAAGAGAGGCCCATTGGACTTGCAAACTTTATATGCCCCAATATAGGGGAATGCCAGGGCCAAAAGAATGGGAATGGGTGGGTAGGGAAGTGGGGGGCGCTATGGGGGACTTTTGGGATAGCATTGGAAATGTAATTGAGGAAAATATGTAATAAAAATCAAAAAAAAAAAAAAAAAGAAATGAGTATCATGTTGCAGTGTGAAAAGTACATATACAATAAAGAAGAAACCAACCTGCTCTTCTGCTATCCGTGAAGTATTCTGAAGCTTAACTATTGTCTTATTGAAAGCCTTCTGCATTTCTTCCATCTGTTTTCGGTACCTACAAAGTAAGAGTTGCTTTCAATCCACTTTCTCCTTCATTATGTACTGGAAAATCATTCTGATTTTGAGACTGAACAATCTGCTTTTTCTTAAATGACCGATTCAGGACTGTGCAATCCAATAACACACATAAAAGGTATAACCAAATAGAGAGATCCTGGACATCAAGAGAAACGAAGTTGGGCACACTAGCACAGAACTACACTACCAGTTAAGATGCTGACAAGGAGGTTACATTAAGCACAAGAGCTCACAACTAATCTCAGCAACATGGTAAGAACACAACAATTATAAAGGAGAAAATAAGACACAGAAAATTTATTAGCCCAGTAATAATTGCATGTCACTATAAATATTTATAAAAATGGAAAAGATAACAAAGATAACAATTCTGGGAAGCTTTGAACATCATTTAAATGGCTTTCCCTCTTTTTCCAGTTAAAATTGTGCTTCCTTCATCATCACAATGTCTTTGTAGATCATATTCAGCTACTAAACTTATGGTGTAAAATGGGTTGTACTTACCTTTGACTAAGCTCCTCCAGATAGCGACCACTGAGAGACATGTTAACTTCTAAGGCTTTAATACGATTATTAAGCCTCATAAATACTGACTCCTTCTGATTTGATCCATGCACAAGATTTCCATTACCATATCCCAGATCAGTAGAATTTTGTAATTCAGCATAGAAATCTGTAGCTGTCCTCTGTAACCCTCTTAAAAGGGCATCTTCTGGAGACTGTTCATCCTCTTTCACTTCAGGCAACGAAGGATCCATAACTGGAGTCACTGTATGCTTTAGTGTATCAGCTATACTAGGTTTGGTTTCCACACTTTCACCCTCTGGCACAGTGGCTGTGTTCATAGGTGGTGGTACTATTGTTTCAGGGAACTTGGTGACAACTTCTGTGGAGAATATGTCTTCTTTCACAGTATTGTCCATCACCTCATTAACTTTACTTGTTTCATAAATAACAGAGAACTTCTCAACAGAACTAAAGCTCTCGGCCTTTTTTTCTGTTTTATCATCAAACTCAACAGAACTCTCTTGGGGCATCACTTGTGATGGAATATATCCTCCTTCAGATTTAACAGACTCAGATCCTTCTACTTTAGACAGTGAACTCATTTCTGGAGTAACATCTAAGAGAAGAGACTGAGAAAGAGTTTGAGGGTAGCTCGGCTCAAGTTCAATTGTGTCCACTGTGTGATTTATCAAATGCCCCTGGTGCACACTACTTAAATCATCTGGAACAACAGTTTCAGCTTCTCTTTCCATGTTCTCGTTATCCACATCGCCACTGGGAGGCTGCAGTACTGAAACCTCTACTGATTCTACAGGAAGGAGTAGTGATGGCTGAGGTGACACAAAATCTTTTCCTTTACTCACAGTCCTGCTGCGTTGTCGATAAAGAGCAATTCTAACTGAGCACCATTTATATATGTACTCCGAAAAACTAGAAATACAACAAATTGAAGTCAGCTCACTACAAAGTATGTGTGTCTCAGACTCAAACCAGGATGACGACTCATCCTCTTGTTCACCACTGCCCAAAAGGGTCACTGTAGATGGACTCGCTTCCTCTTCTTCCTCCTGAACCAGTTGTACAATCGGACTCTCTTTTGGAGGAGCTGAGGTTGATGGTTCTGTATCATGTGTATGGACTTCCTTGATTACATATCTAGAAATACATATACACGATTACATATCACTTAAGGTAGAAATCTAATGTTAAAATAAGCTTAAGGAAAATGTATTAGGAACAACATAAAGATTGGGATTACAGAAGAAATGCTGAGTACAAAGCTGTATACAAATATGTTTGATCAGTTTTCCCTATAGACATTTTTCCATTTTATATAGAGTACTTACGCCAGAAATGGCAGCACAAAGTCCACTTACCAAGCAACCAACCAAATAGCTCAAACCACTGTATTTTACACCAAATTTGTGAATACTTCTCTCCCTTATATGTACATTGTACCTTTGTTTCTATAACATTTACTAATTCATTACAAGTCTTTCAGATTAGAAATTAAAGATAACCAAGAGCTAGAACTAGAACCCAGGATTCCTAGTATCATCTGCAGAAGGCAGCTAAAGTTCTAAAGACTATTTCTGTATATGCTGTGAGGAATTCCTACACAGCAGACTATCTACTTTTAAGGAAATACAATCTTAACATCATCTGAGCTAGTTCTCTTACTAAAAGACAAATGCCTGACCACTTTAAAAAAAGTACTGACGCATCATAAACCTGTCTGTCTCATCAGTGGATCTAGAGAAGGTCTGTGTGATAGGGCCTAGATAGGGGTGTAGTAGTAGAAACTGGGTTATAAATTACGATGCCTATGGTTCTGTCTGAGATAAAGACAATTTCTAAATACAACCTTAAAAGGACAAAGAAAAACCTGAATGAAAAACTCAGGTAATATGAACATCAAAATTGAATTATCTTTATATGCAAAATTTCCTACTTAAAAGTTACTACCATGCCGGGCGTGGTGGCGCACGCCTTTAATCCCAGCACTCGGGAGGCAGAGGCAGGCGGATTTCTGAGTTCGAGGCCAGCCTGGTCTACAGAGTGAGTTCCAGGACAGCCAGAGCTATACAGAAAAACCCTGTCTTGAAAAACCAAAAAAAAAAAAAAAAAAAAAAAGTTACTACCAGAAAAATATTTCTAAGTAGAGACATCTGCCACAATGATAAAAGCAAAGTCAAAGAGTATCTAAGCAGATTTTCATTTTTGCTGAAAACAAAATAAAAACCAATTAAGTCATGCTTCTCTTAACAAAAAGCTTATCTATAACCACATAGATCCATTTAGAACCTAATTATCTTTCTTACATATTCACGTGGCATGTCAACTATTAGTTACTGAATAAACTGTGACAGTAAATAGGAGCAATGTCTGAAGAAAGGAAGGAGAAAATAAAAATCTGGTAAATATGAAGTTACATGCTGTTGTACATACTATCTAGTCTATTATAGTTAAAACAGACTTAGGAAAAGAAAGTAACAGCTTTCTATAAATTTAGTATTAATTTTGAATACGAAGTACGTTTTTGTTATTTTACCAAATGACTGCTATATAATTATTTTAAAAACTTAAAGTAAATAAAGACACTTTAAGTAAAAATTGTTCAATGATTTTGCCAATGTGATGGCATGTGCCTGTAAGTCCAATACTTGGGAGAAAGAGACAGGAGGATCACAAGTTTAGGGCCAGGCTAGACTATATAGGGAGATTTTGTCTCAATGAAGTCATCTTTCAAAATACTCACATTTGTTTGTGTGCATAAATAAAATTAGCTTGCTTAGTATGCTTTAAAAAAAAATACCTATGTTAACTGAAGAAGCAGCCTAGTTATAAAATCAAAAATAGCTATTACACATTCAGATAATTAGAAACACTAAGAATGTCTTCATCACTAATACATATTTTAAGTCCTCTTAAGAATCAGTAACATATATGTCATATTTCTCATCCAACCACTCAATAAATATCTTTATAGTCTCTTTCAGAATATAAATATCTCACTCTACTTTTGAAAGCACAAAATTACTTTTTAATTAGTATGCTAGTTGGGAATTACAGTTTAAAGCATACTTACTGCAATTCTGATTTCCTACTATTGTAAAATAGTTCACATTCAAATATCCTATTAGAGTTCCTCAGAGACAAAATAAGATTTTAAAATTTTACACAATAACCATAACCCATGAGCCAAATCACTGAGTTTATGGTCTATTATAGATAACATGTACCTATGATGTAAATGCCTTTGTTAAGAAAATACCCACAAGATGAAGATATTTTATGTTACTTTACCTATATGCAAAACGCTGCTCAATATGTGCCAAGACCAAAAAAAAAAAAAAACCAAAAAACCTCTATACAAATCATTTTGAGAAAGGGAACAAGTTAGTTTGCTGTGTGACAACTACTGCATTAGGTATTTTGGGTACCCTCTGTGGCTTTCTAGGGACTTCATATATACATATGCAATGCTTTCAACCTAAACTCAGTAAGAATGCTCTGAAACCTGTCCTCAAGCCTAGAGTTATCACCCTCAGTAAGGAAGTGCTTTTCTTTAGAAAAGATTCAATGAGTGAAAGTAATATATAATTCTAAAGCAACAAATGTGTGGTCTGGAATAGTGTGCTTTTAATATGCATATACACAAAAGAGAAGAAGCAACTGCAAAGTGTCCAGAGTAGCTGTAGGAATGTCTGTCCTACGACTTGGGCTCTCTTACAGTTGACTGTATACAGATGACAAGCTCTTTTCTTTCTCTTTCTAATACACTCCACTCTGTTTTAACAGAAATCTACTGTCGCAGCATAACTTACTCAGGTGATGGAACAGGAGTTGAAACACGAGTTGATTCAGGCATTTTAGGTTCAGTTGTGGCAGTGGCATTCTCAGATATACTTTTATTTCCTATTTTAAGAAAGATGCCCACATTGAGTTCAATGTTTAAAAACTGTACCATAAAATATTTTACTGTAACAAATAAAGAGTTGTAGTCTCTCAGGGCAGAAGGAAAAGGTCAAATACATTTGCTAATGAGGAGTTTTTTCTTTTAAATCTAAGTTTTCTTTGAAAGACATGACTGCACATGATCACAACTATAAAGAATGAACATTATTCCTTATTTGATATTATAAATTTTGCATAATATTACATGATTAATATGCTTCTGGACCAAAAAGTTATTGGAAAATGAGGAAGTAAAATGGCTAACTTTGAAGTTAACACTTAGCTTAGTGGTTTTCAAAAATTAAAAGGCATCATTTGTTACTCTTTACTAATTGATATTTGACATTCTTTAAAGAAAATAAAATGGTCTAATATATTAATATATTTGCTACAAAAGGAAAGCTAATATAAAGTACCACTAGGAATTCTCAATACAGAGACGAGGGTATAGAATCACTACTGTCATGGCTAGGAAGAATCAAATATCAATTCAGTTGGGCAGAGCGGGAGCACCTGCTCCCACCCAGATACTAACAAGACTAAGATAGCACTGTTAAGTTCAAGGCCAGTCCAGCAACTTCATGAGACCTTGATTGAAAATAAAAAAGAGCATTTGTATGGCACATAGGATATCCTGGGTTAAACAATTCTACCAGGGCAGAAGAGGCTTCTAGAGGGGCAGGGATCAATTAATGAAATGTATGTAAATGAAGTTCTTTCATTTAAAAAAAAGTGTGAAATTCAATAAACAATAGCTAATACAAGATGGCTAAGTTCTTTTCAATGGTCTCTTCATTTCTAAATGAAAATTCTACTTTGTTAGTTCATTACTTCCTTTTTCTAACTTAAAGGATCCATGAAGTACCAACTATTTTAAAGACCCACAAAATGATTAGGTACCTTCTGTCAAGTCTTCAGTTTTTGCTCCCAGAATATTAGCAGCAATATTCACCATATTTAGAATGGCATCTAAAACAAAATTCAATCAGAAAATAATACCAATATACCTAAAGAGTGTCATTAAAATCTTAAGATAATTTTTAAAAGGCCTATAAAGGTCTTTTAGCCATTTTCTTTTGACTATATATATCTTTTATTTCCTATCAAAGTCTAATACAGGATACAGATTTTAGCCAAAGTAAACTGAAATTCTAAGGTTCAGAGGGAATTTTGAATAGTTCTTTTTTTTTTTTTTTTTAAATAAAACTTCGTACTACCTTTTACTAAATACTGTTGTTAACACATTACAAAATCCAACTATAGCCTGGACTGGAATATGGAGGACATGAGATGATCAAAATTCCTATTTCAAATGTTTAAAAAGGTTTTACAGTTTAAAAAAAAAATCAACTTATATCGACAAAGCAATTTTCTAAATGAGTGGTTATAGATAAAAAATAAAATGGGAATTTTAGTATCCAAAGAAAAGTAGAAAAATTCTATTATTAATTTTATTGTACTATATCAGTCAAATAAACTGGTAATATGCATAATTAAATTTCCCTGATGATGTTTAAAACTAACTAGGCAAACAGTATATTGTGGGTTATATAACCCCCAATATCTTTTTGTGGGTAAGAGATTTTTTTAAAGGTCAAAACTAAGGTTAATAGGTAGAACAATTTGCAATTTGGTTGTTGTGAGTTGTTTGTTTGTTTTTATTTGTTTTTTGCACCTAGTGGAGACATTTAATAATATAGGTACAAGCCTCCATTTCTATATAAAGACATCTATGAATACATAAGAATCACAGAATGGCAGAAATCTATGAGAAACTGGTGATGGGAGTTGAGGGGATCTTCTAATATGTAATTTCAGAGGAATTTCTTCCGTCTACCTTGAACTGTCATTTGATATCAATTTTCATTATCACACATTTGCATCAAAGCACTAAGAATGTGCAGAGGCTGTGCTGTAAGGCTCCCAAGTTACCCCTGTCTTAAGTCTCCAGATAAAAGAGTCTCACAGACTTTGCATGACACTTTCAATGAAAATCCAAGATGTGAAACACAAAGCTCTAAGGGAAGGTACATAAAGAAGGCTGCGCCACTCAGCATGGTCACACAGACCCAGTTCTGTAAATGTGTGTGTAGGGTAGGGAAAAATTTCACTGGTTTAAAGAAGACTCCAAGTACAGTAATTATGGAATGCACGTAACTGTGGTTTTATCTGAATATGATAATTTTAGTACTTCATTTAGGGACATCAGAATAACACAAAAGCTGCCACTTTCAAACGTCTTGCCCTTAGATGTGACAATCTGATGAACAGAGAAGTACAGCCCTGGATTTTTACTCAGGCTGAGGTGTTTCTCTGAGGTAATGACAGAACAGTAATGGCCATCAATTCACAAACCCCAAGTCAGGAATGGAAACTGCTTCTTTATAAGTCTGCTCTGAATGCCAAACAATACCACCCTATTGGACATGATCTTCTGCTTACACTACCATCAAATAAAGTTCAGACAAAGCTGCCTGCTTTAAAAATGTCAAAAATTTTAATCTATAGTTTATATTCTCTTGTATTCACAGTAAACCTGTTTGTTCTTCGGATTTCCAATTTAAGTCATTGTTATTTAATTAACCGAAACCTATGTTAATCTGTATAAAGAATTTGTCTTTTGTGTTATTTGAAACTTAATTTTATTTACTAGCTCCACAGTAAGAAGACACAATATTCTATCTCTTAAAAACCTGTTTGTTGTCATTTTAGGTGATGGTTTGGTAACAAAAGCAAAATTTGAAAGATATCTATTTTCTCAGTTCATTTAATGAAAAGAAACAATTTCCTTATGTTAATAGAACATTTTTTTTGATGTTTTGAGACAAAGCAACTTTGTGAACAGTCTGTTCTGACTGTTCTACATGCACAGCCAAACGTGGGTCAGCTTGTCATCACAGTAACTAAAGTCCTAATGGGTAAAGTAGTAACGTCAAACACAACTCCACACTGGATTAAATATTCCCTCATTTCTCTGAGTGGAGAAAGTTACTCATCTCACATTATTCCTCTGGAATGAAAGACTCCTAGGGACCAAACATCTTTATGTTATGGTTGAGTCTTTCAGTACACCAATGGCACTTTGGCTACAGAAAACACAAGTTGTCTAGGATGCTGAGATGGAGATTTTGGCCATATTTCAATATACCAAGATAAACCAACCAAAATACCACCTCTTCTATGTGCTCTCGGCTCCCCCTGGATAATCATTTCTACTTTCTATTTGTAGGACCACATAGTGCATATATATTAATTTTCTAAAAATATGTTGATTTAAAAACTGCATTTTGTCTTAAACATGTAACTAAGAGAAAAGACAAACTTATAAGAATATCAAAGTAAATAGCCATCTGAAAAATCCACAAGACAAAATTCAAGTGAAATAGAAATGGTACAGAGAATTCCTATTGACAAAAAAGATTTACGTGTTTTAGTTCAAGAACAGGAGTCAGAAGACTGAACAGGCATGCACATATGCTGCTGTAAGACAGCCATATCTCCTTCAGTGATAGTTAAATTACACAGGAACAAGCATGTCTAGGTACAGAGTATGTATGTATGCATGTATGTATGTATGTATACATTCTGGTGATATATACTTCCTGTGAATACTAACTATAGGTTAAGCTATAAAACTCTAAAAAAACTACTTTAAAAATTTACATAACTCTAATGCCTGACATGAAAGCCAAAATGCTCCAAAATATACTTTTTGAGCACTAACAGTTCCACAAGTAGAAAATTGTAAATATGACTTCATAGGATAAATCACAAGTCAAAATTCAGGCACACTAAAAATACAGTATATAATTATCTTCAAGCATGAAAAGTCAGTAAGCAAAAAATAAAATTTAAACACACCTTCAAGCTATATGTATACATTATGAAACTAGAGAATTTCACGTTTAAACTTATATCTCATTCTCAAGATGCCCCATTATGCATATGCGCTACTCTGAAATACATACTGTCAAATATTTCTGGCTCCAAGAATATCAATTAGGAGATACTAAATACGTTCCCAATAGAAAAAGGAAAAAGAAGTTTTTATTAAGATTAAAAGTACACAATTCTGTTTTGTAGAGACTATGCACACAATTTTTAAAAGGGAAAAGTTTGTTTTGCACACACTTCTAATCACAACACGTGGGAAGTAGAGGCAAGAGAATAAGTGTGAAGCTACCTGACCTGCACAGATGTTTCAAACATAAAACAGTGGGAACAGCGCAGTGCAGTAGCAGAGTGCTTGCCTAGCATATGAAAAGCCCTAGATCTGCTTTCCAGAACTAAAATGCTGGGTTCCAAAGGAGGCCAATCCCACGCTCATTTTGAACCGCCAAACCTGGACATTCTATGTCCAAACACTGGTTATTTAGACTAATTCTACACATGCATGCACTCCTTACACTATTAGTTATCCTATCTTAGAAAATGTGGCTAAGTCAGGTTCAAAAGCAACCATTAATTTTTCAGATCAGTAAACGTCATGACAGCAAAGTAATGCTTCCTTCTCACCACCTACTGTTTTGAAGCCTTATGAAGTATATCAATAAATAAGTAAATAAATACATGGAAAACTGTATCATAAAAAAGAGGTATATGTCATTTCAAAATCTATTTTCCATACTATAGAGCAAGTGACATTTCCCTGTCCCTATCATTTCACTATGCAAATTCTTTCAATATAACCATCAAAACCCATAAAAGAAAAATAGAAGAAAAAAGTGTTAGCAAGAAACATATTTCTCAAGGTGAGAGACAAAAAAATATTGGGACCAGAGTAATCCTTTGTATGTATTATACAAAAGTATATGGTCAGAAAAGAGACTACAAGTAGGGAAATGTCCTACACTGGCATGTAATTGTTTTAATGGCATCTACCAAGTAATCCCATAGGAAGAAAAAGTAAAATGCAGAATATTAATAGGACTTTCCCTTATCTAAATCTATAGTAAGAAACTATCTCCCTTTTGTGTCCTTTCCTTTCTGGTAACCATCAGAAGTTAAAGATATTTTAGTCTGAATCTAATTCCATGTATAAAAAGAAAAGAAAAAGGTGTTTCCTTAGAACTAGCTCAATATCATTAAGAATAGTGATTACTATACAACATACAAAAATACATACTTAATAATAGCAAAATCCAGATACATAACATATAATCTCATCTTGTCCCACAGCACTATTTTTATATCAGCAATAAAAATAACAACAGGTCCTAACTGAAAGCATTGCTCATATTCAAAAAGCCAAAAATTAGCAACAGGGGATTGGGTTGTAGCTGAGTGCTACAGTGCTTTCCTGACATGTGAAAGAAAACAAAGTCAGTGAATATAAATGAAGTATAATAAACTAATAAGAAGTGAGCATTATATAATGGGTTCTCCTCTAGCAGGTATTCTTAACACACTTATTCTCATCCCTGGGAGGCTGCTAAAACCTTCTTCTCCATGGAGAAGAAAAGAGATGGAGAAAAGAAACAATAAAAAGAAATTGACTCAACTAAACATGCATATACATGGTGAGAGACAGTTTGTATTCACACACTTATATGACCTCTAGTTATTTAGTTATTAATCTCTAAATACAAAGAAAATGCTCTTAGTTAATTTTGTATTAACAGAAAAATAATGTTCCAGTTGGGTAGTACTTTTCCAGAATTATCTTTAGCCAGTCTACCCCTATATTCACACTAGTTTGGGAGAACAACTAAACCACCAAGTAGGTATCTTAGTCACCTTGTCATTTTCAACAGCGTAATGTATTGATACTGTTATTGGTGCATTCTGGAAACAGATGTGATATTTTACCGTTAAACAGAAAACTAGGCATAGGCACAGATTACCAAGCCTTCATGCACAACGAATTTACTTGTGATGCTTCCTTCATTTTTCCTGAAGAAATTCATAGGCCTATCTTTACTGCAAAGAGATTATACCGTACAAATCTGATTCCATCCCATGCTTAGATTTCCCTCCTTTTTACCAACTGTAGTCCACTTCCACATAAGCTCCTTTCAAAGCTAACACAGGTCAAGATTGGGAGCACAAGCATCCTAAACTATACTGTAACAAATAGCCTGTCAGAAAGACAGCAAGCGAGACTGAGACTTTAGCAGCATAAATAGGAAACCCCCAAATACTCACTAGTAGCAGAACCAAGAAGATTTTTTGAAGATTTATCCTCCACAGTATTATAATCCAGGGGATAATCTGTTTTAAGAGAAGAAAACAATTTTTGATAAAAACTATTTCCAATAACAGCATTTAAAAGTTCCTGTATTTTGTCAGTTAACTGACATATAAGACATTGTATAGTAAATATTAACTATACATTTACATAAAGAGGTTCAGAAGCCTTACAGGTGTAAATCAAGGACAATATATTAATGCTAACCAAAAATATTAAACTATACATTTTCCCAAGCTTTAGCAAATATCTTTGTATTTTTGGTAGGAAAATGACCAAAAAAAAAACCCCCTTTAATTCTTAAAGTTATGGTTCATACCATTTTGATCAACTAAAGAAACCAGCATAAAACTTACCCCCTCCCTTCTGACTTAAAGGAGCTTTTAAAAGACTCAGGTCTTCATGTACTTGCTCCAAGGCTCAAGGCAAATCAATAGAATCAATATTTTCTTCTGTTGTTACATTTTTTCTGAGTTTAACCGATTCTTGGGCCCAGAATTGAGATATACTCATAACTTATAGCATTGGTATTACAAGAGTTCCAGTTACAAAGAAGTCACAGGTAGGTTTGGGAAACAATTTAAGTTACAAAACACTCACTCTAGAAAATACATTTTTAAAACAGGTTAAACCATCTATAATTCACCCATTACTATTAGAGTACCAAAATAAATAAATAAATAAATAAATAAATAAATAAATAAATAAATAAATAAATTCCTGATAGTCACCTGTTTACATCACTTACCATAGTCCTCATCAAATAGTTCCTGACGTTCTGACTGATACTGGGAGTCAGCAATTTCTTCATATTCTTCCACCATGCTAGTACCAAAAACCCTAATAACAATTCCATTACAGTACAAGTTACTAAGGCTCATCTCTTCACAACGCATGAGCAAAAATGTCACAATCAGGGTTAATGTTTTATGGGCCACTAGCTTTTGCCCTTCAAAATAATAAATATTTCTTACATTTATTCATTCACTACTTCCATAAATATATTTAACTTAAAGAATTTAGAAATATAATGACCGATTTCCTATCAATCTGTGCTTCTATGTATTATCAACACAATAAAACAAAGTAAGCTAACAAGAACATAGAAAATAAAAGGTTTATGTTTCAGACTATCTTGACATTTTTTTCAAAACACATTCCACAACAATAACTTCAGATACGAGAAAATTCTCTCTTCACCTTAAAAACATTAAGGTTTTCTATATCCCTTGTAAGATAAGCAGCAGAAAATATTCGTTTTGTATTACCTTATTAGGCTTAAAGGACAAAAGTGCTCTGATCCAAAATGTGATAGCAGCTCCACCTGAAAAACAGAAGCCCGTGAACCAGAAGCCTCGAGGCACCCTAAGGTGAACACCCTCAGGCTTCTCAGTACAGCGTTTCTAAAAACACAATCACTGCCCCCAAAATCAGTACTTATAAAGCATTGGGACTTCTTTTTATCTTTGTAATGTATTAATATGCCATGGTCTATTATTCAATATTGCAAAATAGAAGGTTGCTAACCTTTATGTACTTGATGAACATCTGAAGCAGGAGAAAGGAAAAGAAAAAGGAATCAGTTGCAAAGTCTGGATCACATGCCATAAGTAACAAGTATCTGCAACCCACATGTACGCAGTGTGGAAGCAACGCGCGGGCAGGTAAGATTGTAGCATTCCTAATTCTTTGCAGGTCCAAAAGCCCTAATTTCCATTTTTTACCATAACAACTGAAAAGCACAACCTAAATACATGTAATAGATTAGCTTTAAGCTAATAAAGTGGAATAATCTTTAAATGCAGTTGTTTTCCATCTGTTAAATAAAAAAGGATTCCTAACTGATGGTTTCTAGAAACCATGTCTTTTGTTAAGTATTACTGCCATGTATACAGATAAATGTATATATTAATAAACAAAATAATTTATTAAGTTTTTCTGGTGGTTTTAAAATATTGTATCCAATGTGTTTCAGGGAAGACGTAAGTTCTGGTATTCTATTATTTCAAATACAACTGATACAACTGATACAAGATGCTTTACTTATAAAATGCAAGCTTTAAAAAGTCATTTGTATTATTTGTATTTAGTTACTTTAGGTGAACAGATACCCAGGTAAAAATTTGTATGCATATATAGCATTCATTACTATAAGCACGTGGCTTTTAGACTAAAGAGGGTTTTCCCAAACAAACAAAAAAGCAGTTCATAACTTATACTATGGTTTCTGTCCACAAAGCAAGCGAGCAGGAGCTTTATGTGGCAGTTTTACACTGAGAATGCCAACTGCATTTTCAATATAGAATCCAGCACTTTCATACTGAAATTAGGAATACTACAAGTTTACCCATTTGTAGAAATCAATTTAATTCATGCTTTAAAAAGAGAGAGTAAAATCCCAGAAGACAAAATCAAGTAGGTATAAGTTCTTACAACTTAAAGAAAGCACAGAAATTAGAAGTTTGCAATTTCAAAAGGTCTTATAATTGACAGCATGGTACTTTAAGATGTGTCCATTATTTTCTATTAAAGAAAAAAGGTTCAGGAAAGAGGCATAGAAACTTCCATAGATTATTTAAATTCAACTTGAGTAACAGTTGGTAAAGTAAGCAATGGAAATATTTAGTGTCTAAAGTTTTATCTGAAACTGCTAAACTGTTTCATTTAATTATAAAAAGGGAAAGCTATAATAAAAATGAATCAATAATCTAGGAATAAGATTTTTAAAAATTAAAAAAAAAATCACACCTACTTAAAAGATTTCAACGGCAACAATGTTTAAAGTTTCACAACAGAACACAATGCCAGGTGGATGGCAATTTACAGGTCTAAGGCATGCTGAGCGTGGTGCTGCATGACTGTACTTCACACAGAGGCACCAGCACCTGGTGAGTTAGGCCAGGGTGGGCTACATGAGACTCTGCCTCAAAAGAAAAGAAAAGCAAAACTCAAAAACAAGACTTGTAACTTGGAGCTTGTTAAAATAGTTTGGTCTAGATTACCAAGAATATAAAAATGTCAGAATAAAAGTTGTCTATAAAATAAAATAGCCCAGAAAAAAAAAATTTAATTAGTGTTATGCTAGGACTCTTAGTTTCTCTAATTCCTAAGTGAGCAGGGTAGATAACTAGAATAGTTTCATTACAGAACATAGTCCTATATGTATAAAGATTACCTTCACGTATTTTGCATACATCTGTTCATCCAGGGGAAAACTTTGGACATTCCGCTCATCTCTACCATGGAAAGTACCCAGCTTAATCCATTTATTTGTGGGATATCTAAAAATGTAAAAATAAATTTATCATGTAGTTTTTCTTCTCATTTAAATAAGACAGGCCTTGAGTTCCACTTCACTGGGAAAGAGTTACTTGAAAAATCACATTAACAAACAGAAGACAGGGAAAGAGAAAAGCAGGAGCAAGGCAGTGTCAAGGGTTTAGGGGAAAAAAAGTAACCCATGAGACACCGGGAGACTGTTGCATGCAAGCAGTGAGTGGAAGGTGATGAGGAAAGGCATGAATACAGCACTAGTAGAAAGCAGGTTAGAAAACACATTACCATATTTAAAATAGACATCTTCCATAGCTAGTTCCTTTAAAAGAAAATTTAGGATTCAACTCCAAACCTGTTATTGTTTGTAATAGTTAAAGAGCCCAAATTAATGAGTTATCCCTTCTCTTTAAAAAACATGCATACTTTAATTTTCAGTGCCAGATATTACCATCTAACATGTACAAATTTAGGGGGATATTCTGGAAAAAAAGGTTAGTATCAAAATACTAGATGGAATTCTCAATACATTTTGAGAACTGGTTTCAAAAGCCATACAGATATGAAGATGACTCTGAGGGAGAGGAAGACCACTGAAAGACCACTGGAATTGCCATCAATTGACAGCAGCACAGGGGAGTCACAGCATCCTCTAGGACACACTAAACAACATCCTCTAGGACACACTAATATACAAGTAAACACCTCCATTGTGGGATAAAATTAAATTATAATTAAAACTGCTATGCTTTAGGCAAAATATTCTCAGGATATAAGAAATAAAAAGATACTCAGTAGAATAAAAAACTAAACAGGAAAAGCTGAAAAGAATATTATTAAAATGCTAAGAATGCCAAGAACAGAATATGGTTGGTCCTCTTTCTGACTTCCTTAGATATTTACTTCTTCCATAATCATGCAAGTAAAAAGTTTTTAAAACACTTCACCAAAAACATACATTGTGATATAAAATGAAGCACTTACATAATATGTGCATATTTTTAATACATTTCAAAGAACTCTCAGAAAGCAACAAGCATAATGATTAAAATAACTGTGAAGTCACATAATTCTAGATTGGAATCTTGTTCCTCCCAAATACTAAACCATGTGACTTATACAAGCTAATCCCCTGTGTCTTCAGTTTATAAGGGAATAACATAGCATACTTGTGATGTTTAAGTATTACAAGAGCTAAGTGATTAACAAAAGCCCATAATCTAAATGTCATCACAAACTGCTATTAAAAACTAAAACAACAGAAGACAACAGATTGGCATGTGAGCTTAATTTTTACTCTGAAATTCTATCACGGGCTTTATAGAAAACAGTTTTAAGAATTTACCTGTCACTGATAGAAACCAGAAAGTCTTTGGGAGTAGAAGAAAATAATTCATAATTTGCAATATCAAATTGTTTCACTTGAATTGGCTCACAAAGTTCAATAACAAACCTTCAAAAAGAAAAGACAATTATTTACATAAGCTAACCAAAGCAGTTCATATTAAAACATCTGTATAAACTAGACATTTAAAAATTACCAAAATGTAACAGGAATAGTGTTTGCAATCTAATCTATCCACTAAAAAAACGCCTTGATTGAGACAGGCATTACCCAGTGAGAAGAAAGAACACTGATGTTTGCTCCTATGATGTTCTTTTCTTTTCTTTAAATAGTTTTACTAAAAGCATCCTGTATCCTATGTATAAGAATCTTTATACATAGCTACTATAAAATATCTCTTTAAAATTATCTGATGGCAACAACTGTCCCAAATGACCACCCTGTATTAACATTTTGCAAAGGTTACTAAGAAAAAGCAAAAATGTCAATTTAAATATTTATCTAAAAGGATTAAAAACTGTCTTTCCAGACAATGAAGCAACTAATGCCGTTTAAGATTAAGGCCCATGGTTCAATTCCTATCACTTGAAGACGGACGGACGGACGGACGGAAGGAAGGAAGGAAGGAAGGAAGGAAGGAAGGAAGAAAGAAAGAAAGAAAGAAAGAAAGAAAGAAAGAAAGAAAGAGGGGGGGAGAAGGAGGGAGGAATGGAGAGAGGGAGGGAGAAAGGAAGAAAAAGAAAATTATGTGCGAGCCCTACTGATGGTAAGGTGTCGTCACATTATGACCACTCAGGAAAATATCATAATAATAGTATGTTACAAAAACTGCATATAGCATCACATTTATGAAAAAAGAAACTCATGGATAACATTCCAATCTGTTTTAAATAATTTTTTCATCAAATGTAATTTAATTTTCACTCATTCACTCATTCATTCAGTGTGCATATGTGTGTGGCGGTTCAAAGGCAACTTGCAGGAAGGAGAGGTAGGTCTCCCCTTTCGCTATGTTGGCCCTTGAGTCTGAACTCAGGTTATCATGCTTGACAAGTGCTTTCTTGACATGTTGAGTGATACTGCCAGAGCCGAATGAAATCAAAGACATAAAAGTAACTGTGTAATTTTGGAGAAAAACAGAACTAAGTTCCAGGAAAAGGTAAAACAAACAAACAAACAAACAATCAGGCTTCAGAGAAAGGTGAAGAAGAAAGCCAAGTAACATTTATGAAATGCTTACTCTGGCTCAGATACTTCATTAGACAGTTACATCTGTCCTCACACCAAACTGCAAAAGATATTGTCTCTACAGACTCACTTAACAGATACTAATTGAGTATTTCACATTTTTTTCTTCTGTTAATAATAGAACCTCCTAAGCTGTAGCTACAATATGGCTTTCTATCACAGACTTTATGTTTTGTGGTTTTAGATAATGGGTTGTAACCACAACTGTCAACTATAACTTTCAGGTTAACTCCAGTTCCAGGAGATCTAATGCCTCTTCTGGCCTTATTTAGGTCACCTAGTACATATGTGGTACAAAGACATAAATGCAGGCAAAACACCACTAAGACATCAAAAACGTAGTAATAATAAAGGTTCAAAGTTAGAAGCACCGCCTTCAAAATACACGAGTTGAAAATGTCATTCTTTTATTTGACAATTTTCAAGGATGAAAACCATGTTGATAAAAAGGTAAAATGTAAGACATCCAGCACCCTCCCAGCCGGAGGACAGTGGTCCCCCTGCACGGGAGCACCATCTTGGCTCCGAGACTCCGCCAAACCTAGGAACTTCAGGTGAGAGTGTGCACCACAGAGGCAGACAGCTTCTGGGACAGGAGGGAGCCACAGAGCCGCTAAGGCAGCACCCTTTTGGGGCCGCAGACATCCAGCACCCTCCCAGCCGGAAGACAGTGGTCTGCCCTGCACGGGAGCCCTATGCCTCAGGAGCAGGGAGCGCCATCTTGGATCCAGGACTCCTCCGAACTTAGGAACTTAGTCTGCACAGGTGAGAGTGTGCACCACAGAGGCTGACAGCTTCTGTGACCTGCGAAAGCAACACAGCATCTGGGAAAGGTTCTGTTTTGGGCCTTCTTCTTCGGCCAGGAGGAGGTCCAAACACCAGATATCTGTACACCTTCCCTTTAAGAGGAGAGCTTGTCAGCAGAGAGTGCTCTAACCACTGAAACTCAGAGGAGAGAGCCTGTCTCCCAGGTCTGCTGATAGACAGTAATCAGAATCACCAGAAGAACAATCTCTAAACAGAGACAACTATAACAACTCCAGAGATTACCAGATGGCGAGAGGTAAACGTAAGAATCTTACTAACAGAAATCAAGACCACCCACCATCATCAGAACCCAGCCCTCCCAATTCGCCCAGTCCAGGGCACCCCAACACACCTGAAAAGCTAGACCTGGATATAAAAGCATATATCATGATGATGGTAGAGGACATCAAGAAGGACTTTAATAACTCACTTAAAGAACATGGCTAAAGAGTTACAAGTCCTTAAAGAAAAACAGGATAACACAATCAAACAGGTAGAAGTCCTTAAAGAAAAACAGGAAAACACATCCAAACAGATGATGGACATGAACAAAACCATACTAGACCTAAAAAGGGAAGTAGACACAATAAAGAAAACCCAAAATGAGGCAACACTGGAGATAAAAACCCTAGGAAAGAAATCTGGAACCATATATGCGAGCATCAGCAACAGAATACAAGAGATGGAAGAGAGAATCTCAGATGCAGAAGATTCCATAGAGAACATCAGCACAACAATAAAGGAAAATGGAAAATGCAAAAAGATCCTAACTCAAAACATCCAGGAAATACAGGACACAATGAGAAGACCAAACCTACGGATAATAGGAGTGGATGAGAATGAAGATTTTCAACTCAAAGGACCAGCAAACATCTTCAACAAAATTATAGAAGAAAACTTCCCAAATCTAAAGAAAGAGATGCCCATGAACATACAAGAAGCCTACAGAACTCCAAATAGACTGGACCAGAAAAGAAATACCTCCCGACACATAATAATCAGAACAACAAATGCACTAAATAAAGATAGAATACTAAAAGCAGTAAGAGAAAAAGGCCAAGTAACATATAAAGGCAAGCCTATCAGAATTACACCAGATTTTTCACCAGAGACTATGAAAGCCAGAAGATCCTGGACAGATGTTATACAGACACTAAAAGAACACAAATTCCAGCCCAGGCTACTATACCCAGCCAAACTCTCAATTAACATAGATGGAGAAACCAAAGTATTCCACGACAAAACCAAATTCACACATTATCTCTCCACGAATCCAGCCCTTCAAAGGATAATAACAGAAAAAAAACAATACAAGGACGGGAACCACGCCCTAGAAACAACAAGAAGGTAATCCCTCAACAAACCTAAAAGAAGACAGCCACAAGAACAGAATGCCAACTTTAACAACAAAAATAACAGGAAACAACAATTACTTTTCCTTAATATCTCTTAATATCAATGGACTCAACTCCCCGATAAAAAGACATAGACTAACAAACTGGCTACACAAACAAGACCCAACATTTTGCTGCTTACATGAAACTCATCTCAGAGAAAAAGATAGACACTACCTCAGAATGAAAGGCTGGAAAACAATTTTCCAAGCAAATGGTATGAAGAAACAAGCTGGAGTAGCCATTCTAATATCTGATAAGATTGACTTCCAACCCAAAGTCATCAAAAAAGACAGGGAGGGGCACTTCATACTCATCAAAGGTAAAATCCTCCAAGAGGAACTATCAATCCTGAATATCTATGCTCCAAATACAAAAGCAGCCACATTCATTAAAGAAACTTTAGTAAATCTCAAAGCACACATTGCACCTCATACTGGTATCTTCAACACACCACATTCACCAATGGACAGATCATGGAAACAGAAACTAAACAGAGACACAGTGAAACTAACAGAAGTTATGAATCAAATGGATCTGGCAGATATCTACAGAACATTCTATCCTAAAACAAAAGGATATACCTTCTTCTCAGCACCTCATGGTACCTTCTCCAAAACTGACCACATAATTGGTCACAAAACAGGCCTCAACAGATACAAAAATATTGAAATTGTCCCATGCATCCTATCAGATCACCATGGACTAAGGCTGACCTTCAATAACAAAATAAATAATAGAAAGCCAACATTCACGTGGAAACTGAACAACACTCTTCTCAATGATACCTTGGTCAAGGAAGGAATAAAGAAAGAAATTAAGGACTTTTTAGAGTTCAATGAAAATGAAGCCACAACATACCCAAATTTATGGGACGCAATGAAAGCATTTCTAAGAGGAAAACTCATAGCTCTGAGTGCCTCCAAAAAGAAACTAGAGAGAGCACACATTAGCAGCTTGACAACACACCTAAAAGCTCTAGAACAAAAGGAAGCAAATTCACCCAAGAGGAGTAGACGACGGCAGGAAATAATCAAACTCAGGGGCGAAATCAACCAAGTGGAAACAAGAAAAACTATTCAAAGAATCAACCAATCAAGCAGCTGGTTCTTTGAGAAAATCAACAAGATAGATAAACCCTTAGCCAGACTCACTAGAGGGCACAGGGAAAGCATCCTAATTAACAAAATCAGAAATGAAAAAGGAGACATAACAACAGATCCTGAAGACATCCAAAACACCATCAGATCCTTCTACCAAAGGCTATACTCAACAAAACTGGAGAACCTGGATGAAATGGAGAAGTTCCTAGACAGATACCAGGTACCAAAGTTGAATCAAGATCAGGTTAATGATCTAAACAGCCCTATATCCCCCAAAGTAATAGAAGCAGTCATTAATAGTCTCCCAACCAAAAAAAGCCCAGGACCAGATGGGTTTAGTGCAGAGTTCTATCAGACCTTCAAAGAAGATCTAATCCCAGTTCTTCACAAACTATTCCACAAAATAGAAACAGAAGGTACTCTAACCAACTCATTCTATGAAGCCACAATTACTCTGATACCTAAACCACAAAAAGACCCAACAAAGATAGAAAACTTCAGACCAATATCCTTTATGAATATTGATGCAAAAATCCTCAATAAAGTTCTTGCTAACCGAATCCAAGAACACATCAAAACAATCATCCATCCTACCCAAGTAGGTTTCATCCCAGGGATGCAGGGATGGTTCAATATACGGAAATCCATCAACGTAATCCAGTATATAAACAAACTCAAAGACAAAAACCACATGGTCATCTCGTTAGATGCAGAAAAAGCATTTGACAAGATCCAACACCCATTCATGATAAAAGTCTTGGAAAGATCAGGAATTCAAGGCCCATACCTAAACATAATAAAAGCAATCTACAGCAAACCAGTAGCCAACATGAAAGTAAATGGTGAGAAGCTTGAAGCAATCCCTCTAAAATCAGGGACTAGACAAGGCTGTCCACTTTCTCCATACCTATTCAACATTGTACTTGAAGTCCTAGCCAGAGCAATTCGACAACAAAAGGAGATCAAAGGGATACAAATTGGAAAAGATGAAGTCAAAATATCACTTTTTGCAGATGATATGATAGTATAGATAAGTGACCCTAAAAATTCCACCAGAGAACTCCTAAACCTGATAAACAGCTTCGGTGAAGTAGCTGGATATAAAATTAACTCAAACAAATCAATGGCCTTTCTCTACACAAAGAATAAACAGGCCGAGAAAGAAATTAGGGAAACAACAACCTTCTCAATAGTCACAAATAATATAAAATATCTTGGCGTGACTCTAACTAAGGAAGTGAAAGATCTGTATAATAAAAACTTCAAGTCTCTGAAGAAAGAAATTCTAGAAGATCTCAGAAGATGGAAAGATCTCCCATGCTCATGGATTGGCAGGATCAACATTGTAAAAATGGCTATCTTGCCAAAAGCAATCTACAGATTCAATGCAATCCCCATCAAAATTCCAAATCAATTCTTCAACGAATTAGAAAGTGCAATCTGCAAATTCATCTGGAATAACAAAAAACCTAGGATAGCAAAATCTCTTCTCAAGGATAAAAGAACCTCTGGTGGAATCACCATGCCTGATCTAAAGCTTTACTACAGAGCAATTGTGATAAAAACTGCGTGGTACTGGTATAGTGACAGACAAATAGACCAATGGAATGGAATTGAAGACCCAGAAATGAACCCACACACCTACGGTCACTTGATCTTCGACAAGGGAGCTAAAAACATCCAGTGGAAGAAAGACAGCATTTTCAACAAATGGTGCTGGCACAACTGGTTGTTAACATGTAGAAGAATGCGAATCGATCCATTCCTATCTCCTTGTACTAAGGTCAAGTCTAAGTGGATCAAGGAACTTCACATAAAACCAGAGACACTGAAACTTATAGAGGAGAAAGTGGGGAAAAGCCTTGAAGATATGGGCACAGGGGAAAAATTCTTGAATAGAACAGCAACGGCTTGTGCTATAAGATGGAGAATTGAGAAGTGGCATCTCATGAAACTGCAAAGCTTCTGCAAGGCAAAAGACACCATCAATAAGACAAAAAAACCACCAACAGATTGGGAAAGGATCTTTACCTATCCTAAATCAGATAAGGGACTAATATCCAATATATATAAAGAACTCAAGAAGGTGGACTCCAGAAAGTCAAATAACCCCATTAAAAAATGGGGCTCAGAACTGAACAAAGAATTCTCACCGGAGGAATACCGAATGGCAGAGAAACACCTGAAAAAATGTTCAACATCCTTAATCATCAGGGAAATGCAAATCAAAACAACCCTGAGATTCCACCTCACACCAGTCAGAATGGCTAAGATCAAAAATTCAGGTGACAGCAGATGCTGGCGAGGATGTGGAGAAAGAGGAACACTCCTCCATTGTTGGTGGGATTGCAAGCTTGTACAACCACTCTGGAAATCAGTCTGGCGGTTCCTCAGAAAAGTGGACATAGTACTACCGGAGGATCCAGTAATACCTCTCCTGGGCATATATCCAGAAGATGTCCCAACCGGTAAGAAGGACACATGCTCCACTATGTTCATAGCAGCCCTATTTATAATATCCAGAAGCTGGAAAGAACCCAGATGCCCCTCAACAGAGGAATGGATACAGAAATTATGGTACATTTACACAATGGAGTACTACTCAGCTATTAAAAAGAATGAATTTATGAAATTCCTAGCCAAATGGATGGACCTGGAGGGCATCATCCTGAGTGAGGTAACACAATCACAAAGGAACTCACACAATATGTATTCACTGATAAGTGGATATTAGCCCAAAACTTAGGATACCCAAGATATAAGATACAATTTGCTAAACACATGAAACTCAAGAAGAATGAAGACCAAAGTGTGGACAATATGCCCCTTCTTAGAATTGGGAACAAAACACCCAGGGAAGGAGTTACAGAGACAAAGTTCGTAGCTGTGATGAAAGGATGGACCATCTAGAGACTGCCATATCCAGGGATCCATCCCATAATCAGCTTCCAAATGCTGACACCATTGCATACACTAGCAAGATTTTGCTGAAAGGACCCAAATATAGCTGTCTCTTGTGAGACTATGCCGGGGCCTAGCAAACACAGGAGTGGATGCTCACAGTCAGCTATTGGATGTATCACAGGGCTCCCAATGGAGAAGCTAGAGAAAGTACCCAAGGAGCTAAAGGGATCTGCAACCCTATAGTTGGAACAACATGATGAACTAACCAGTACCCCGGAGTTCTTGTCTCTAGCTGCATATGTATCGAAAGATGGCCTAGTCGGCCATCACTGGAAAGAGAGGCCCATTGGACTTGCAAACTTTATATGCCCCAGTACAGGGGAATGCCAGGGCCAAGGGGTGGGGGTGGGTGGGTGAGGGGGAGTGTATTGGGGACTTTTTGGATAGCATTGGAAATGTAATTGAGGAAAATATGTGATAAAAAGTATTAAAAAAATAATAAAAAAAATTTTTAAAAAAGGTAAAATGTGATAAGGAGAATTAGAAATTTTTGAAATATTATTTTATAGGAGCACTATATAGAATTTCCACATAGAGAAACCCCTTGGTTTCTAAATTATCAATAAAAAATACAAGGAGGTAGATGTCTTTCTCTCTCTCTCTCTCTCTCTCTCTCTCTCTCTCTCTCTCTGTCTCTGCATTACATATATATAAATACATATAAATGTGTAAGTCAAATGCACCTCTTTATCTAACAGTTTGAAAGAGGTGCTTACAATAGTAATAAAAAAGTGCTGAGGAACACATTTCAGAAACGATAAACGGAAAAAGGTTAAGTGCGTTAAACAATAAGGATGAACCTTGTTTTACTGGTAGTAAAACTCAGTATCTGTCATTTAAAGATTCAAAACAATCTCAAATAAAATCTCCATATTGAAATCAGGAATGAAACAAGGAAAGTCTAAAAATAATAGTAATCAATCAGAGGTACCAAAAAACATCACAAGTCCTAATGTACGGAACGTTGCCCTATTAGATATGAAGATCTGTAAGACTGAGTTGTGGAAACCAACCCTGGGTTTTCTGAAAATACAGTAAGCACTCCTAACCTCTGAGCTAGCTTGCCAGCTCCCTCAACTGGCTTTTAAACATGAACTTTTGAACACAAAACAGTGTAATAAAAGTGTATTAACTCCCCCACAAATTGTTCCTGTCTATAGTATTCATTAAAAGATTTATAAAGCAGTGGAACCGAAGTAAGAGAGTATTTCTTAGATGTCTTTCTCTTCTATATTCGTAATTACTGAGCACTGTCATTTTTACCTGTTTAAATCTCTTTCAGATATATTCCTCTCTTCCATACTCAAACTGAAATTATTTAGCTCAAGGTTATGATTTCAAACTGAAGCTATGACGATAGTCTTCCACCTCATTTCTCTGCTTCAACTGAATGTTCTTGTAGAGGCCATTCTTTGAAGATAAGCTTTCTTGAAATGCTAATGAGATAATGTCACGTCTTTATAAATGTTAGCCTACCTGTCTTTAAAACAAAACTTGCAAACTGTAAAACTGGAGAATGCTCAGCGAAAAAGTGCTTGCTAGTCAAGTTTGAGGACAACTGTTTAGATCCCCAGCACCAAGGTAAAAGCTGAGTGAGGGCAACAGCTGCCAGTGATCCCAGGAAACTCCTGGAGCAAGCCAGCTAACTAGACTAGTGGGATCAGCAAACTCTGGGCTCAGGTGAGAGACCCTGCCTCAACATGGAAAGTGAAGAGAAGAGTGATCAAAGAAGACACAGCAGGCCTCCATCCGCACAAGAAAACATGTACTCCCACATACAAGCACATCATGCAAATGTGTGTGTGTGTGTGTGTGTGTGTGTGTGTGTGTGTGGAGAGGGAGAGAAGGAGAGAAGGAGAGGAGAGAAGGAGAGAGGCAGAGAGGGAGAGGGAGAGAGATGCATGCACACTGTTAAGCTGAGTACATGCAGTACTAAATGGTCTAATTGTAGCTAGACAGCTAGATTAATGCTCCAGCCTCGTCATCTCACTACTCTAACTGTACCTTCTTGTCACAACTAAACTGCTTCTACATAGTCATCCAGAAGAGATATGGTCCTATTAAAACACGGTGACTCCATCATCTGCTACTTCCTATGGGCCCTTTAAGATTCAGCCCAGAAACGACCTCTTCTAAGAATTCTCCTTTCTCTTCTCTTTGTAGACAACCCGTCCAACAGTACTTTTGACCAGACCTGTCACTATTAACATTTCTATCTCCTTAAAAGAAAAGGCATCTTGTTCTTAATTTGGGGGTAATATCCATATTGATCAATCATAAATGCTTATTAAATTACACAGATATATCAGTCTTACCCCAATAAAGATGTTCATGTATAAAATATACTTTGTAAAATTTTATTTACTTACCAGATTTTAGTGCTGCAAGGATTCAGCATATAAAGGTCCATATTTTCTATAAGAATAGCAGATGTGCTCTATTTCAAGAGGCAAAGAAAATAAAGAGAAGTTTAAAAATATTTCAATTCAAAATTTTGGGGAATTCCTGTACTTTGACTTTTAAAATGAGCCTAAGATAGACTACGTGTGGGGAAAAAAAATAAACTAGTTAAAATTTACTAGTTAAGGCTGCAGCATTAAATTAGCCTTATATCAATTTGTCCTTTTAAAACTTACAATGCCATTATAAAGGAAAATAACTTTTCAGGAGCTATTTTTAAAGCTGCATAGATTATTAAATGATTTTTAAAGCTGTAATGTGATCAACTAATGTAACAAAAATTTGACACTATAAAATATTTAAAAGCATAATCTCATATTAGTTAATAAAGTTAAAAAATAATTCACATTGTAACAGTTACTGTCAACCACTGTCTGCTTTTAATAAAGTCACTAGTTTCTTATATTTTTTATAAAAAAAACAAAAGGTACCTTGGCTTCTGGATTAGCTGCCAAAATTTTGGCACCACACTCCACAGAGGCATAATTATTTCTATTTTTCTGGACCTTTTTTGTGGCGTGTAGACCTCCATTAGAAGACGGATGCAACGACTGACCTGTAGACAAACCTTATTATAAACACATAGATGATTATGATCGAAAGTACATCCTTGGCCCCTAGCAACACAATCATCTCAAAAGTAACAGGCACTTTCCAGAAAGGAATAGGTTTTAATTCCTAAAAACACAGCTTTAAAATACATGAGAAATCCAAGGCAGACATGGTGGCACATGCTCATAATCCCAGCATTTGAGATGCCACACAAAGAGGATTGGCATGAGTTTGAAGCCAGCCTTGTATTCACAGTTACATCAAGGCCAACCAAAGTTACATACAGAGATTCTATCTCAAAACTAACAAACTAGAAATTCAAAATGTTTTAAAACACCTGGAATAAAAATTCACATTTCCTGAGGTACGTCTAATACCAGAACATAAAGATTTACCATGAGAATACTGCCTTGTTGGTTTTATGTTTTATTCTTTTTTCTTTGAATCCCAACATTAAGAATTCTTATTTCAGAATTATTATGCAAACGGTTTAAAGCTTTCTAACTGACCTTTCCATGTCCAAGTTTTTCCCCCATATATTGGGAGTGATATTATCACTCTTTCTTATTTTACTATCAGTAGATAACTTCTAACAATAGATTTTAATTAATATTAAAACTGTATACCACCAGTAAATGGCAGTGTAATCAGCAGCAATGTGGTATATCTTTGAACAAGTTTTTAGAAAGGTTGTTTTATAATTAGAAAGAGAAAACACATAGTTAAACCATCCCCCCAAATAATTTTTTTTTTTTAAATTAAAAGAATCCCAATGCTGTCTTACTTTTTTCTTTCTCTACCTCCATAACTTTCTTCTTCCACTCATCAAACGTTGGTATATCTTCTGGATCTTTCGGACTTGTGACAGATGTAGGGTCAGCTTCTCCTGGTTTTGTATAATCAGAGCTCTGAAAGAAATGCCCCCCACAAAAAATAATAATAACAACAAAGGTGAGCACACATGCTTCTTTAAAACTAAATAAAAATGTAATTTTATAATGAATACTATTTAAAATGAAATAGTGATTTATTTAAAATTCAAGTTAATATAAAAACTAACTTTAAGCACTAAAAAATTATGTTAGTAATATAAACATAACTTATTTTAAAAACAAAACAAACAGAATGCTGTATCTTAAATTGACTACTCAACCAGAGAGAAAGTGTGTGTACACTTGCAGTACAACCACCTTAAATATACTTACTTACTGATTAAAATAGTCATTTCAGATGTAGCATATTGCTTTTACAAAATCAGTAACAAGTATCCTATGCATACAAGCTTTAAAGTGGATATTTAAAATGTTATTTTAAAAGCCCCAAGACCTTACGCTTTAAAAGCATACAGAAATTGTGTTACATGCGGGCAAAAGAATTTACAAAAGAAAACAATATGGCTGTCTGGATGCACTTTTAAAGCTTTGATGCACTTGTTATACAAAATGTAAAAATAAAATGAAGACAGTAGCCGGGTGAAACAAGCCTTGAGTGCATTCAACGAACAAACGAGTGGGTGTAAAAATTAACTGAAAATCAATAAGCAGCAAAAGGAGTAGAAGCAATAAATTTAACAAAAAGAAAATGCAGTCATAAAATGCTCACAAGAAGCTATGAAAATCAGAGACATAAATAATACCAATTTGATGGCGGTTATAGTGTGATACTCTGGGCAAAGTGTTACATATCTAATGCATCATGGGGATTCTATCAGATTGCTGAAGGAGTCTTAAAATACAGTATTAGCGGCACGGGAGAGATGGCTCAGTGGTTAAGAGCACTGACTGCTCTTCTGAAGGTCCTGATTTCAAATCCCAGCAACCACATGGTGGCTCACAACCATCCGTAATGAGATCTGATGCCCTCTTCCGGTGTGTCTGAAGACAGCTACAGTGTACATACAATAAATAAAACATACATAAAACAATAAATACATCTAAAAAAAAGCTGAGCATGGTGGCGCACGCCTTTAATCCCAGCATTTGGGAGGCAGAGGCAGATGGATCTCTGAATTCAAGGCCAGCCTGGTCTATAAAGTGAGTTCCAGGTCAGCTAGGACTACAAAGAGAAACCCTGTCTCGAAAAACCAAAAAGTATTAGCAAGATGTACATACCTACTAATTCCTCACCATGTGCAATGTCAGTAAAAATGTGTATAATTCCATAGTGCAGCACTACTTCTAATATAGGGTAATCAGAAAAATGAATATCCCTCAAATGAAAAATTGTAAGAAAATAACTATATCAAGCACTAACAAGACAAATAAAAAGCTGAATGAACCACCAACCAAAGAGTACACAAGGTAGGACTCATGGCTCTAGCTATGCAGCAGAGGATGGCCTAGTCGGTCATCAATGGGAGGAGAGGCCTTTGGTCCTGTGAAGGCTCTATGCCCCCATGTAGGGGAATGCCAGGGCCAGGAAGTGGGAGTGGGTGGGTGGGTTGAGGAACAGGGGGAGTGGGGAGGGGATAGGGGGTTTTTGGAAGAGAAACCAGGAAAGGGGATAACATTTGAAATGTAAATAAAGAAAGTATTTATTATCATTTAAAAAAAAAGCTAAATGAAGGCACAGAAGTCATCACAGACTGTCTTGAAATGATCATTTTTAAACCATCAAATGCATGATAGCATTATCTGAAGAGGAGCTGTAACTAGCTACACTATTTTTTTTTCTTAAGCAGAATAATTCACTTGCCTATTCATTTCATGGTTCAACTATCTGTACATTACAGAAACAAAACAAAACTAAAGCTTTTCAATAATGGATGCTGCAAAGATCTAATTGTATTAGAAAGCAAACTGGTTTACATGAACTTAACTAGGCAGAATTATTCTGAACTGGATACTCATGTGTTATTTCTGACAACCTTTTTAGGATATTAATTTGTTCAGGAAGTAATTACATTTTAATTAAAATTTCATTCTTCTACCTATTATCACAGGCTCACAGTCTAAGGCCTTGGGTACTGTAGTTGGTTAACAGTTGAGACAAGTAAATTTAAGACAGCTAGCTGCCAAAGGAGACATGCTTTAATGTCTGCCTACTTTTACTTATGGGTGTGATATCTGACAATTGAACCTTAACGGCTCTTGATCTGGTTCCACTGGGAAAATTAAAATGAGTTCTTTTATAATACCAGACTAGAAAACACTGAGTTCCTGTGTTTCTAGGAAGCCACAGACACACAAAGCTAGTCCTATGAATATATAAAGCTCTGTAATTTAAGTTAGGAAGGTCAAGTGAAAATTCATTGAAAGGAACGGAACATCTCAAACTAAAAGGAATAAATAAAAAGGTGTGCTTGGCATTTTACATTATTCTTTCATTCTATTTATTTTGCTTTCAACTTGATGAAAAACATCTTTCACTTAGTTATTTCTTACCAGAGGGGGATCCTAAATTGTTGGGTAAAAGGTTCCCTTGGGAACTTTTTTTTTACCAAGGTCTTCACAAAGAATAAAGACAACTGCTTCACTATAATAAAGTCCAACTTTATTGGAAGAATAGTTTCAAGACAGTAGTTTAGCATTCAGTTGTACCTTGCATGTAAGTAAAGAAACCAAAAATGTGCCCTTAAAATATTCTAGCTGAGCAGAATATATTTGTTCTCACTGAATTAAATACTATTCTTCAATTTAATGGTTGTAGCATCTGTACAGATCAATAACACCGCTTAAGCAGGATTTTACTTATATTGTCCCAAAGAGCTGATGGTGGGCAGAAAGTCATGTGATTATATATAAAACCCAAGAGACTCCATTCCAGAACACCGTTATACATAAACACTCGGCAGTGTATCATGAGGTGACTACCTGCTATACATAGACACAGAGTTCATCAGTTTTATGACTAAAGTCCCTAATTTTATAAGAAATATGTTTAGCATTTTATTTTCAAGATTGCACTACTAAAGTAAGTTACATAACAGAACACTAGTTAGCCAAAGTCACACACTAACCTCATTTTTTAAAGTATCTGAAGTGTTCAATGCAGACTTCGGATCACCATGGTCTTGCTCACTCACTGAAACTTTTGATTCAAATTCTGATTTTGTTACTTTTTCTTTGCCGTGTGAAGATGACACATTCTCTATATGCTGGCCAACAAGGCTATATAAAAGCAAAAGATATATTAAACATATTTTAGCTGGATAGCAAATTTTCATACAATGTGATTACCACACCCAAGGTACACCTAAACAGAAGCACAAAGAGATAAAATTCCAGTAATAAAAGTGGAATGAAGCTTGCAGCAAACAACTTTTTTAAAAAAAATCACATTGTGGTTATTACAGAATCTTATCACTAATCCGATGTGGTAGTGCAGGCCTCTAATTCCAGCATTTGGAAGGCTGAGACAGGAGGAGCCTATGATTGAGGCAAGCCTGGGTTACCCATAAAGTTCCACGTTAGCCTGGGTGGTCTACACAAAAAGACACTTTCATGATAAAAAAGCAAAAAGAACCACAGTTCAAAGAACTATTGATACCCACCTCTCTGGTGGACTGACAAAAGCAGGTTGTTCCACTGAAGCATCTGCATCAGGAGCCTCCCCAGCATCACAGTCAGCTTCAGGCTGCTCCACTTCACCTGGCTTGGCTATAGATAAAGTACCAGACTTTTCTACTTCACTAAATGAGGAAAGAAAAAATGATAAGCCAGTGATTTAGTAGACTTAATATACATTTAAATTCTAATAACAATGTTGAAACATAAACCAAGAAAAAAGAATGTTTGAAGATCTACAGAATGTTTTCAAGGATTATTATTTTATTTTATTTTATTTTTTGGTTTTTCGAGACACGGTTTTTCTGTGTAGCCATGGCTGTCCTGGCACTCACTCTGTAGACCAGGCTGGCCTCGAACTCAGAAATCCACCAGCCTCTGCCTCCCGAGTGCTGGGATTAAAGGCGTGCGCCACCACTGTCCAACTCAAGAATTATTATTAAATTGGGCACAATGGCACATGCTTTTAATCCCAGTATCTAAGAGGCCAAACAGGAGGACTGAGAGGTCAAGGCCAGACTGAGCTATTTACTTTAAACCATGAACAATCAACTGTTGACTGATCTATGGGTGTTCCTTCACCTAAAACACTACAGAATTTTATAAAACAAAATATTAAATGAATATTTGGCCTGATAAAAATAAAAACTTTTTTTCTAAGAGTATCTTCCTAATATTTGATTTCTGCAGCTATTGAATCAATACTGTTGGAATTAGCAAAATCTACCAATTATTTCGAGCTACTTCAGTGACGCTTTACTGCACTTTTACAATTTTACTATTAAAAATGTGTCAATATTTCAATATTTTTCTTCCCTTACTTATAATTTTCCAATCAAATTTTTTTAATTTTACTTTTTTACTTATTCACTTTATATCCCACTCACTGCCCCCCTCTTAGTCACTCCCTCCCACAATCTTTCCCCCTTCCTCCTTCCCAATTCCCTTCTCCTCTGAGCAGCAGAGTAACCCCTCCAACTTGGCACTTCAAGTCTCTGCAAAGCTAGGTACTTCTCTCCTGCTGAGGCCAGACCAGATAGCCCAGCTAGTAGAACATATGCCATGTACAGGTCACAGCTTTTAGGACAGCCCCTAATCCCAGTTTTTCAGGATTTTTTTTTCAATTTAATTTAATTTAATTTTTTTCCAATCAATAATTTTTAATAAAATGGGAGAATAAGAACATACTGTTAAGATAAATGTATTCTGATCTTAATTAGCTTCTGAAATACTATCTAGACTTTTTCCAACATGCATTCTGTTCCCTTTTCCTTAACTGAGCAACATTCTCAAATGATACCATCTTTGTGCAAAACTCCATCAGCCCAGTCCCTTACATTCTGGAGGAGTACAGATATTCAAAACCTGACTGTATTGCAGTAAAAAGATTTTTTAAAGTGGCAATAAAGTAGCACTTAATTCTTACTGAGTCAAATACTCTGTTACCTTCTTACTATTACTAATTTTCACAATAAAGTAAATACTTAATGAGTATTAAGAGAGGGTGTTTGACTTTGCTCTCTGTGTTACAACTTAAGTAACTCAGAAGCACAGAACTGAGAGAACTAAGGATAACATAAGCTTAAATATTTCAAATGTTATTAAGTTACAAAAAGGTAGCTAGTCACACAAAAACATGGCTATTACTGGAATGCCAGTAACACTTGATGGATATAAATTGACATTTGATTTTTGAATAACTATACAAATCATTTGTTTTAAATGTATAATTTCTCTAAGTAGAACCTATGCAATGTAGAAATTCATGGTAGGCTATAATCTATTCTATTCATCTACTGAGCAGAATAAATAAGCTCACTATTAAGATTATATTCAACATACACAAATAAGACATTGATACAATAAATTATAACTTCTATCCACCCCAAATATCAAATATGAGTCTACAATGGTGTTTTATTAAGAAATGTTTCTAATTTGCTGTGTGCTCCTCCCCCACCTCCATCCTCCTTCATAATGACTTACTCAAGCTCTGAGACTGGAGTCCTTTCTGAGGTAGATGAACTGGAACTGTTTTCAATGGTTTCACTGCCTACAACTACACTGGAAGACTCTTCATGCAAATCAACTGTAGGGAGTGCTTCAACCACAGGGAGGCTTAACTTCGTTGTTTCCAAATCCTGTTTTTTAAAAGGTTATGTTAAATGTTAAGATTAGTAAGTTACTTCTGATGGGAAGAAGTTCATAGAAAGCTGAAAAATGACAATATGATGTTAATAATCTAAGAGGATTTAGTCCAATGGTAAAGTGCTTAATATACATAGACTGCTATCATAGGTTTAATTCTCTAGCACTAAAGAAAGAATATTACTTATGAACGAAATACTTTTACACACACAAATCCTTTCTTCCATCATTACTACCCTTAGAATTTTATTTCATATTCTAATACAGAACCTGCACATTTTTCATACATTAGCAGACACAGCTGTATCAGGTCCTACAAGTTAACTCCATTTCTATTTAATACTGTACTATTAGTAACTAAGGAAGCCTATGTAAATATATAAAATGGTATGATACAGTTCTTTTATCCCTAAAGAGTTTATGAAAAAGTGTGCATCAACAAGTAACAATATAAGATATGTACAAGTATTACAACACAATAAAGAATTTGCTTTTCTTCCAATCCTAAATGTTCTAGGTCATTCACCCCTTAGATCTGAAAACCTTTATCAGCTCCAGTGATAAAAGAATTTGCCTGCTCCTTCCCATTCTGCTTCCACTATTCTCTATTCAGTCTCATCACAGCATCCATAACAGTCAAGTGGTATTATAAATCTTCCTCTTGCTTTCAATTATAATATAAATGTATTAAGTAAGGAGAATGTTCTCTCGATTTTAAGTCCCAGTATTTAGCACACAATGCACTTAAAAGTGTAACAAAGGATAACAAGTGAGAAAAATTCACAACAAGGTCAAGGAAAGAAAAAAACTATGAACTATTACAGACTATATGAAATGGGCCTTGAAAAATAGGTAAGTCAGTTTGGGTTAGAAGAAGTCACAAGACAATGTCAACAGTATGATCAAATTATAGTCATTTGGAGAACTAGTAGCAGTAAAATTTTTACAAATAACAATGGCTTGTTTTTAAAGATAGAAAATCTTCAGGAAAAGACATCATCAAATACTGTATTATTTCAGCATATATTCAATTTTTTTTTCTTTTTCTTTTCCCAAGACAGGGTTTCTCTGTGTAGCCCTGGCTGTCCTGGAACTCATTCTGTAGACCAGGCTGGCCTCGAACTCAGAAATCCGCCTGCCTCTGCCTCCCAAGTGCTGGGATTAAAGGTGTGCGCCACCACTGCCAGGCTTTAAATTTTTAAAACAGTGGTATTTTGCATTCTTTTTAAAACCTAAGTCCTTCAAGTTCAACATGTATTTTGTACTTAACAGTAAATCTTACCAATCAGCCACATTTCAAATGCTCAATAACCAAAGGACCTAATGACTACTATGCTAAACAACAGCAGAATAAGAGATTCCACAAAATTTCAAAACATTTGAGATAAAAGCTACTAGAGCAGTGGTTCTTAACCTTCTAATACTGCAATCCTTTAATACAGTTCCTCATGTTTTGGTGTCCCCCTAACCATAAAATTATTTTACTACTACTTCATATAAAATTATTTTACTACTACTGTTATGAATCATAATAAATATCTGATATGTAACCCCTATGGGGGAATCAATCCCAAGTCTGAGAACCACTGTTCTAGACTTCAATTACATGAGCTTTAAGATAGTTGTGTAATTGGAAAGGCAACAGATAGTAGCTTTTTAGTCTATACCTAAGTCTTTGGCAAATATTTTCCAAAATCTAATTAAATGAAACTCTTTCATTCTGAGGTGAACATTTTTTAAAGAATTGTTTATTTTATGTGTATGAGTACACTGCAGCTGTCTTCAGACACACCAGAAGAGGGCACTGGGTCCTATTACAAATGGTTGTGAGCCACCATGTGGTTGCTGGGAATTGAACTCAGGACCTCTGGAAGAGCAGTCAGTGATCTCAACCACTGAACCATCTCTCCAGTCCCAAGATGAACATTTTTAATCTGTAAAATGTTTTGGTTTTTCTTAATCTTTCTGTCTCCATATCAAACATCCCTAGTTCTTTCAACCTTATAGATTAAATGTTTTCTAAATATATCAGCATTCTACTAGGCTTATAGTATTTATTCATGATTTTAATAACTGCCATATTTCAGGTACATAAATTTGAAAACAATTCTTAGAATGAAAAAAAAATGGCAGAAACCATTTTAATGCATTCTTTTAACTTCATATACTATGTAAATTTAAATACTGCTTTCAAGAATGTTCTATGTGCTACATACAACTACTTCTGCTGCAACATAAAGCAGATCAAAAAGGGATTTGGTTTCTAAAAATCAGAAAATATATATTATAATGAGCCAAGAAAAATAGAACTTAGGAAGAAATATTTGCATTAAAATTTTACCTCTAAGAAAATAGCTGTATTTATTATTAAATCTTTAATTTTACATCTTCACAAAATCTATACTACTATTAACATGTGAATAATTTTACATTCTATTATATGGTTCTTTACAGTGAAGAAAATTAACAATATATAACATGACTAAACAAAGGTATCTATTACTGTGCAAAAAACAAAAACAAAAAAACCCAAAACCATAAGGTATATTATTAAAAGCAAAGGCAAACTATAGCTTACTTGTACATCCATAGTGTAGTCATCCTTTAGTTTATTTCCTTCTGGAGATATAGTTAAATAGGAATTTGATTTTCCTGATAGCTCAGCATTACTAGGTTCCTCTCTTTCATTCTACATGGTAACAAAGAAATGACTGGTAAAATTATTTTGTATAAATAAGTAAGTAAGTAAGTAAATAAATAAATAAATGCAGTTAGCAAAACTATCTCCTTCTTTGCCATAAACCAGTCTTATATACATTTGATTCTCAACTTCGTTTACATGTTTATTTTCTATCGCCTTCCATCCCTCTCCTTTTCACCATACTTAAAATAGAAATATGTGACTTTAAAACCCTCATCTGATAGCTTAATAAACACATCCTATATGAAGTATTATATACCAGACACCAAGGGAGACTTCCATAATTGCTTGGAATATATATGTTTTTGTTTCATCTATCTTTTGACACACTTATTAATATTTTCTATAGCTGTGTCTTTAAATGTGTTTTATAAAATACACATTTCATAGAAACAAAGTTCACGTTGCCTTTTTTAAACCTGAGCTTATCTAGCACATACAAAATATTGAAATGTTTGCTGAGAATTCCCCCCACTTAATGCTTACTTAAAATGTTTTTGTAACATTTGGTATGTAAATATCTCATCAAAGTGAAGTTAGAGACAAATTCTTCTGATTGTGAATAAAAGCATTACATTTTAAGTTTTCTTTTTAAAGAAATAAATTTTCCAAAGTTTGTATCTTCCATCTCAGATATAAATTCTATACAACTCAAATATTAAATAATCCAGTCCAAATATTATATCTCAAACCTCCAAACATGTAACTAAAAGTTGGTCATGATGCACATGCACACACAGCTGAGGAACAACACAAAAAATCTCATGAGGGAAAAATACATTCTGCTGTATCTGTATGATAAAGGTCATGTGCATATGTCCTTAGAGAAGGAAGAAAATCACTTGTAGAACATTTTTATTTTATTGTAATAGAAATCAAAATATTAATTTGTGTTCCTAGTTAAAAGTATACCTTTATCTACAGGAAAACATTTGAACATTCACAAGAAGGTCCTTTTTTTGGTTTTTCGAGACAGGGTTTCTCTGTGTAGCCCTGGATGGCCTGGAACTCACTCTGTAGACCAGGTTGGCCTCGAACTCGGAAATTCCCCTGCCTCTGCCTCCCAAGTGCTGGGATCAAAGGCATGCGCCACCATGCCCGGCTTAGGATAAGTATAAGTATATGCAAAGAAAATTGTTTTATAGTCAGCCAAAGATTATTTCTGTAGTTTAAATCAAAATACAGAAATTTGGAAGCAAAAGACAAATTTGAAGTAGCAAAATTATAAATGATTTCTAAACTATCAGGCTTTATGTCTATTTGCTGCACCTAATTATATCTACAAAGCCCCCAACAGCAAAAATGCAATACTCGTTACTGATAACTTTTAATTTGTAAAAGCAGATTTCTTTGCAACAATAAGGGAGTAATTTTTATTGAATATAGATCATACTTAGCACATAGTATTTGAAATACAAGCAACAAAAATATACCAGTATCTCTGAGCTATCTTAATATCAGAATTACCTCTGCAGCCCTCTTAACAATAAAACAGAAATTGTAGCCTAGTATTTCTCAGGTTACTTTCATTGTAAATGGAAACAGTCTTAGAAAGCAAGCTGTCAATTCCATTTAAGGTACCTTTTTCTGGAACTGTGTGTCTTCACTTCCTATTGCACAATTATCATCTTGAGAATAGTATGATGTTGAAGCTGAAGAACTCTCTTTACAGCAAACATGCCAACTTGGAAGCCTGCAGACACCCACCAGCAGCAACAATGAACAAGAGAAGGAAAGTTAAGTAAATATCCTTTTATGGGCTACAACCTCAGGCAATAGAATACAAGTTCTTATCCTAAGACACTCAAGAGCACAACTTGAGAGCATTGGTATCTTAGGAGGGGAAGTTAATAATCATTCTATTACCATCAACACCAAGTAATACATACACTTCTGGTGGGTACGACAAAATCAACAGAAGCAGTATGTGGTAATGATCACAGAAGGTACAGAAAGTTGTCAGAGCTATTAGCCTCCTGAGAAAGTGTCCAGATGCCAGAGCCATTTACAAATATTTAAAGATAATTCTAAAACCCGCCTAGACTACTTCAAAGCATGGAAGTAAAACCTGTAAGCTAGCCTTACATTAAGGACACTGACAGCCAGAAGTAACAAACTCTACAAGCACAAACACTCCAGGCTGACAGTACTCTGAACCAAATGTAACTCTTCTAGGCCAAAAACCTCTCTGCAAGTTTAACAAAGGTGGAATAGAATTCCTTATGATTGTTTGGCTCAAAACAACAAGCAACAAAAATAAATATACAAATATCTGTGAGCTATTTTAATGTCAAAATTACCTCAGTAGTTCCTCATAATATAACAAAACAGAAATCTCCACAAGTTTGTAGCCTAGTATTTCTCAAGTGTCTTTTATTCTAAATTAACAGTCTTAGAAAGCAGGCTATCCAGTGCCTGGCAAATGCAGAAGTGGATGCTCACAGTCATCTATAGGATAGAACACAGGGCCCCCAATGGAGGAGCTAGAGAAAGTACCCAAGGAGCTGAAGGGATCTGCAACCCTGTAGGTGGAACAACAATATCAACTAATCAGTACCCCCAGAGCTCGTGTCTCTAGCTGCATATGTATCAGAAGATGGCCTAGTCGGCCATCATTGGGAAGAGAGGCCCCTTGGTCTTGCAAAATTTATATGCCCCAGTACAGGGGAACGCTAGGGCCAAGAAGTGGGAGTGAGTGGGGTAGGGGAGCAGGGTGGGGGGAGGGTATAGGGGACTTTTGGGATAGCATTTGAAATATAAATGAAGAAAATATCCAATAAAAAAAAAGCAGGCTATCGATAAATCTATTTTATGGTAACACATACCTAGAAAATCATTACCACACCTACTAAAAGATATCTGGATAAATTACATAGCTATAAAGATCCTTCTAATGAATAAAACACATACACACACAATATGTGGAACATATGCTATATAATCCTAAAATTCGTTGTTGTTGTTTTTGTTGTTGTTGTTGTTGTTTTGAGACAGGATTTCTCTCAATGTAGCCTTAGCTGTCCTGAAACTCACTTTGTACACCAGGCTGGCCTCAAACTCACAGTGATCCATCTGCCTCTGCTTTCTCAGTGCTGGGATTATAGACATGTGCCACTCAGTTTAAAAGTCAATATGTCACTTTAAAAATAACCCATGTATATATGCCTCAGTACAGGGGAACGCCAGGGCCAAGAAGTGGGAGTGGGTAGGTGGAGGAGTGGGTGGGGGAGCGTATGGGGGAATTTTGGGATAGCATTGGAAATGGAAATGAAATAAATACCTAATTAAAAAAATTAACCCATGTAGTTGTGAAACAAAATCAGCATCACTAGTCTAGTGTAAGTAGTATCACATGCTACGAGGATTAAAGACAAAAAAGGATTCCCACAATAGGAAAATGTGCAGAGAAGGAGATCATGGACTACCCAGTCTTAAATGAGATATCTCCTTCAAATCCATCCCCTCAGAACTCAGGGAACCCTATTGGAAGAGGAGTTGGAAGATTCTGAGAACCAGAGGAGGGATGAAAAATACCAAGGAAACAAGGCCTTCTAAACACCAGTGCAACTGAAGCACATGTGAACACAACAGACAGTGGTAGCACATACTGGGTCTACACAGATCTAAGCCAAGGTAGGGGTCCCAGCACTGAGAAAAGTGAACACAGTCCCCATTCCAAATCCAGAGGGTACCTCTGTTTGATAACAGCTCGTAAAGGAAAACTTTGTTTTCCCCAATGGAGTCTCAATAGTTGTACAAACTACTTTTAAAGACAGACTGTATGCCCAGCAGTAGATAATCAACACAAACTTAACTCAATGGCATTTTTGGAGGTTCTTTGTCTCATAATGCTTTGCCTGGGCACTATTATCTCCTTACAGGTCTGCTGCATATATATTACAGTTTCTGGTGTTATGTTTTTCTGGGATTTCTCTCTCACCCTCTGTGTGTGTGTGTGTGTGAACATGTGTGTTTCTGTATGTGCATCTTGTGCTTTCTCTTTGACTCTTCTGTTAATTTGTTTGCTTCATCATATTCTGGTTTGCTTGTTTTTTATTTTATCTTTATTATTTTTTAGAAGAATGATTGTATTCTAATGAGAAATGAGAAAAAGGGGTGGATTAGGGTGAGTGGGGAATTGGGAAGGAGAAGAAGAGGAAGGGGAAACCATAATTAGAAATTTTATGTAAAAAAACTATTTTCAATTAAAAAATCAAAGTGGAAAAGTAAAACAGTAAAATTATGTTACAAATAATGAGTTTATCTATAGTAAAGATGAGTTATGTAAGTGTAAAATACAAAGATATTAACTATTATAAGTTAGATATAAAAGTTGCATTCCTAAACCAGGCATGATGGCACATGCCTTTTTAATCCCAGAACTTAGGAGACAGGCAGATCTTTGTAAGTTAGAGGCCAGCCTGATCTATCTTTGCTGCACAGAGAAACCATGTCTCAAAAAACAAAACAAAACAAAACCAACAACAATTACATTTCTGGTTATAAAATGTTACATAACTCCTTATTTACAATGAATAAAAGATCCAAACTTAACATGAAAACTATCAAATCAAACTATTTGAGACTTCCAATATTAGCCAACTGCTTTGCTTGAAAAAAAAATGTCATTTTAACACAATTCAAAATACTGATGTGTAAGGAAGACCTGAAAACCACCTTTTGTTTTTTTTAAAAAAATAAAAGCAGAGCTGGGCAGTGGTGGCACAGGCCTTTGATCCTAGAACTCGAGAGACAGGAAGATCTCTGTGAGTTTAAGGCCACCCTAGTCTACATAGTAAGTTCCAGGACAGCCAAGGCTACATAGAAAAACTCATCCAGAAAAATGAAAATAAATATAAATAGATAAATGCAGGGAGGAAGGAATTTAGGAAGTTAGGGAGGGAGGAAAAGTAGGCTAGAGATAGTAAAGATGGTTCTAATGTATATGGGACCAATTAAACCTATATGAAGCTACAATTACAGCAATACTGAGATAGGAGGGTCAAACACCACAGCTAGAAACAAAGACAACCTTTAACCTTACAATTGGAGCTCTTAAAAGCTGCTTTGCTTCTGCTTGGTCTCTTACTAGGTAAGAGCACAATGTGTCCTTTCTTTCATTCTCACTGAGAAAGCCCTATTGATTGCTGATAATCAAACCTATAAATTTAGTAGTTCAGATCATTACTAGTCACTTACATAGGCTGGGTCTTAGATATTCTCAGCCACCATACTCCATATATCAAATTATATTCAATGACTGATCACTAAAAACTGGTCAATAATTTCAATGATCCATCATGAAGAAGCACTGAGCAACATAGATAATATTTTGTATCTTAATCTACCATTACTAATTTTGCCAATAAAACCTGTCCTTAAAGCTGATAGAAATAATTATATACTAATCATACTTAAAATGGCATATTTTTAAAAATTGTGTAAGATGTATTTATCCTAAAACAAACAAACAAACAAAAAAACCCTTAAATCATGGTGCTTTTTCTATAGCAATTTTCAGTTCAAAATACAAATAAAGTTCCCAAATAAATTAGTGTAGGCTAACCATATAATCTGGGTAAACAGAAATCAGCATATTGAACAATGAAAAGCTAGCCCTCAAAAGTAGGTTAGGGACTGAGCCTTCAAATGTTTATCCTTAGGCAAGCAGGGTTATTTAGAAGAATTTCATTAAGGGACTGACAAAAATCAAAAGTAGAGGGCTGGAGAGATGGCTCACTGGTTAAGAGTACACACTACTTTTCAAGGGCCCTAGAGTTCAGTTCCCAGCATTTGAGTGAGGTAGCTTACAAAAGACAGCCTCTAAATCCAAGGGCCCAAAGTTCTCTTCTGGCCTGCATAAGCGCCTGCATTTGGATACACATATCCACACAGGGGCATGCAGACATATAGATTTTAAGAGAATATATCTTTTTAAAAATTAAAAAGTAGGCTACTGTAGCCATTAACTTTCTTATTATAAGTATTCTTTTTCTTCCAGGCTGCCAACCAACCATGCATGCCTGCCACCTCCTAAACTTCTATTTCAATTACAATGACTTATCAACACTTCCCTCTAAAATACAATATTTCTGTTTTCTGTTTTCAAATGCTTCAACCCTATCAGACTCTACACTGTTGACAAAGTAATCTTAAACAGCTTTCCATCTTTATTTCCAGTTTCCTCCTTTCTATCCTTTTACTGGGTCTCATGTAGCTAAGCTGCACTCTATGTAGCAAGGCTGGCCTTGAATTCCTGCTTCTCCCTCCTCCTGCCAAAGGCTGGGATTACAGGAATGCAGTAGCATACCAGGCCTTCAAAGCTTCCTTTCTTTGTCATCTTTCTTGATTCCTATTATCTTCAGAAACTCAGTGCTCTATTTCAAAAGTCAAACATTCCCCTTCAAAAATTATTCCCTCTGTGGAGAAAATTCCAGTCTTTTTATCTCCCAAGCCCCACATTTTTAAGTTGTATACAATCTATAAGAATTCTGGGCTTACTTATTCCATCCCCCTCCAACTAGAAGATCATTCATCTTTCAATTTTTTATAACTCTTGCATTTTTTGTACACTATTAACACAAGATAAGAACACAGTTTTCTCTCTCTTTGAACCAATTTCCCAAATTCATAATTTAATATACAAGATGTATGGTCTCATCTGCAGCATGTTCTAAGAAAGTATCTACCTTTCCTTGTTTGGCAGAATTCTACAAAAAAAAGCACCACACAGCACAGGAGCCTTGCTAGATGTGTTGACGTGAGAAGAGTAAGAGAAAGCAATGCTGACAAGAGCAGGTCGGAGACAAACTAAACAGCTCTTTTGAGTTCTAGCTCAATGCTGTACCTTTGCACTACAGCTGCACTACAGGCCAACTTCACAACCTATTATTATAAAACCAGAGCATTTACTTCCGTAAGATTTGTGCTTAATGCTCTTACTTTCTCCATTTCTAAAACCACATACTTATTGTGGCAAACTCAATTACTCTGACTGTTTCCAAGTATTTGTCTCTGTAAATCTGTCTCTCTTCTCAGAAATACATCTAGTACAATGATGTCAACATAACCGTCTCAAAACAACTTCCCTTGCTGGATATTTATCATCTAGCTCTCTGGCTTCACTTATAAAATTCACCATAATCTCCTATCTGCAACTTTTTCTTAAGTTTAACTACTTATTATCACTTCTATCCATTCATTATTAATTTCTCATACTCTTTCCTCTTGATAATTAAGTGCAATCTGCTCACTGCAGGCAGTGAGACACATATATACGCATATAGCCATCATTCATATTAGCAGCATCAGTGCATTTTATTTCAGCTCATGCAACACCTGTTCCCACTGGAGAGTTTATAGCTGGCACATTACACTTCAAGCCTTCCTAGCAACTCCAGGCCAATTTTTTCATTAATAAGTAGTATGAAACTCAGTTTTCTGAATGATTCATTAGCATTCTAATATTTCTAGAATGTTGGCTGTATAAATATAGTTGACTTCATCTAATTCAGTAACACTAAATTGAATACAAAAACCAAAAATATCCATAAATATAGTTTCTTTGAGATAGGAATCCTCAAAAAGTGTCCTTTTAAAAAGAGCTTCAGGTTGTTAACTCCTGCTGTCAAATCCTTCCTTGGCTCATTCAGGCCCCACCATTTTCAAATAAGAAATCTAGCCCAAGGACATCAACTGGCATACAGGCCAAACACACAGTGATTAAGAGAACACAAGCTCAAAAAACTACCTAAGTTCTGGATCCTTCCTGTGAAAAACTTGGCAAGGATGCTAGTGTCTATGTGTCTTCCTTCTTTGTCTTTAAATGAAGGAGTCCCACAAGAATCTATATATTAAAAGGGGTATATGTATATTTCAGAAGAGTTATAATGATCATAAAATGACTATTGGGTCCTTTCTAATAAAGATATCCATCTGTATTATGGACAAGGAACTTGTACACAAGGCTCAAGTTCCACACTTACTGTTTCCTTCTCTGTACCAAATGCATTGTGGGCAGCCAAGTAATATTAGAAATAAATTTATAAAAATAAATGATATATTATTATAAACCCCTATAACCTTTCCTATTTTACTCTATAAGCTGTCAAAGTACCCAGAATGAATGAATCAAAACATATATATAAAATAGCACTTAAATACATTATGAGCTTAGTACCTAAGAACTATGTCAACACTATAAAAGACTGAATACATTTATATACATTAAATACATTTATATAAAGTACAAAAATCACTTAACTAATACTTCATTATAAAAATAAAGTTTTGAAGGTGGGTGGTGGTGACACAAGCCTTTAATCCCAGCACTCAGGAAGCAGAAGCAGGTGGATCTCTGTGAGTTCTAGAACAGCCTGGTCTACAGAGTGCTAGGACATCCAGGGCTACACAGAGAAACCCAGTCTCAAAACAAAAAATGTTCTGAATCTGGAGTGTAGCTCAGAGTAGAATACTTGTCTAGCATTTGGGAAGCCCTAGGTTCTATATCCAATATTCAAAAATGGAAGCAAAACAAGTCCTTCAAAAGCAAACAAATCTTAAAAAATTAAAAAGCGCTCAATTTATAAAATAAGTATATCCTAAGGGATATTCAAATACTCAAAAGCAATTTCCCATTCCCTTGTGACATATGAAATTATACCTTGTGGAAATACTTTATATTATATGGTCTTGAAAAACAAAACAGGGAATGCAAATTAAAAAATGTGTTTTATAGCTGGCACTAAAGAAAAATCTGAAATCCATAAATCATTGTTTCAAGTAGGGTGTTTTTGTTTGTTTGGTTTGGTTTGGTTTTTCGAGACAGGGTTTCTCTGTATAGCTCTGGCTGTCTGGGAACTCACTTTGTAGACCAGGCTGGCCTCGAACTCAGAAATCCGCCTGCCTCTGCCTCCTGAGTGCTGGGATTAAAGGCATGCGCCACCACGTCTGGCTAAGTCGAGTGTTTTATTTATTCACATATATACAAACTATTAAACAGGGATGTATATAGCATATATGTATATGTGTGTGTGTATGTGTGTGTGTGTATATATATATATATATATATATATATATATATAAAATGTTCATAACTGAAAATGACCTGAGAGACAAAAAAAACAATACTTTTCAAAGTTTCTTTTCATTAGAAGTGTAAAGTTAACTATACATATTTATTTCTCTGCTCAGATTGAGAGAAGTGGAAATTTATTAGTCACAAACAACAAAATTATGAGATAATAGTGTTCAAAGAGAGCTGTTAATATCTCTGATTCTTTTTTTTTATTGTCTGCCAAGTCTATTTTTACTTGCATTCTAAAACATCTTCAAATGTATTAAACATTAAAAGGCAACATGAGCCACATCTCTAGTTCCTAAAATAATTCAAAGACTATTATAGAGAATCATCTGCCTCTTGGTGTATAGACCTTGACACCACAGATTTTCATAAAGAGAAGCCACCTTCTTTCAAGGATCTCTTCACACTAAAGCAGCCTAGTTCACCCAACTTATGTGAAGGGATCTGGCACTATTCATAATGACCCTATCTATACTCCTTCCAGGCACCAGATGCTATCCTTTGAGTAAATATCTCAGCAAATCTGAATTTTTTCCAGTCTCTTCATATTAAGTTCCAACAACAACAAAAGTCATCAAATGATGTGGAGAGCATGATTATTTCATTATTTTGAATATCATTTTATTCAGAAAATAGACTCTCAGAGACTTTTTAAAAAGTCTCTACAGAAGCAGTAAACACACACACACACACATACACAAACATTTTTCAGGTAAAAGACAGAGTAGGAATTTTTGACAATTCCATATAAAATGAAAGCAGTTTTTTATATAGTTTGCTTCTTGTTTTTCTGCTCATATATTAATTAACAAAAGAAGCTAGGGGCTGGAGAGATGGCTCAGCAGTTAAAAGCACTGACTTTTTTCTTCCAGAGGTCCTGCGTTCAATTCCCAGCAACCATGTGGTGGCTCACAACCATCTGTTATGGGATCTGATGCCTTCTTCCGGTATTTCTGATAACAGCTACGGTGTACTTATATTAGATAGATAGATAGATAAAATTTTTAAAAAGAAGCTGGAAAAATTATCAGAGGAAAAAACAAAGAATACAGAAATCACAACCCAAGGAGGGAAAAAATCTCTTCCATCTATAAAAACTAGACTAAGGTCAAAAAACATCGCCATCTTGATTTACACAGCTCCCAGTGCTCCCCTACTGCACCTCCCTCCACCATGACCATGACCTACCACCTCCAGAATCTGTCAGGCAATCCATTCTATCTTTGATAGTAATCTAATTAAAATAGCAATATGGCTGCTTCTTTCCTTCTTATTGAACCTATTTCACTCGCTCATCTTCTATCCTGCTAAACTCAGAGTTCACCTGGGCAATAATTTTCTTCAAAACTCTACCCTTTTCAAGTCTTCTCCACCCCTACTAAACACTCCAGAAAACCCCACAAGAATGTTCCCTCTGCTTGTAACACAAGTCTCCCACCTTGACTATTCTATTCACCCTAGAAACCATTAATAGATGAGAACTAATGTTCACAGAAATAACAACCCAAAGGCATATGATTGATGAATGGAGGACAGGAAAGACTCTAAAATACAAACCCTTCATTAGAGCCAACTAATGTCCTTTTAAGTACCTTTATTGTATGCTAAATATATCAAAGTTTTTTAACATCAAGGTTTTAGTCTAAATATTAACTCCTCTAAGCTCATCCTTTGAGTCACAGAAAAAAATCTGTTACTATTTGTCTTAGTCAGGGTTTCTATTCCTGCACAAACATCATGACCAAGAAGCAAGTTGGGGAGGAAAGGGTTTATTTGACTTACACTTCCATGCTGCTGTTCATCACCAAAGGAAGTCAGGACTGGAACTCAAACAGGTCAGAAAGCAGGAGCTGATGCAGAAGCCATGGAGGGATGTTCTTTACTGGCTTGCCTCACCTGGCTTGATCAGCCTACTCTCTTATAGAACCCAAGACTACCAGCCCAGGGATGGTCCCACCCACAAGGGGCCTTTCCCCCTTGATCACTAATTGAGAAAATGCCCTACAGTTGGATCTCATGGAGGCATTTCCTCAACTGAAGCTCCTTTCTCTGTGATAACTCAGCTGTGTCAAGTTGACACAAAAATAGCCAGTACAATTGACCCCTTGTCAACTTGACACACAAACACATCACTAGTAAGCCTCAACCCTTACATTCTTATTCATCCCCAAGATCTAAATAACTTTAAAAGTCCCACAGTCTTTACATATTCTTAAAATTTCAATCTCTTTAAAATATCCATCTCTTTTAAAATCCAAAGTCTTTTTTACAATTAAAAGTCTCTTAACTGTGGGCTCCACTAAAACAGTTTCTTCCTTCAAGAGGGAAAATATCAGGGCACAGTCACAATCAAAGCAAAAATCAATCTCCAACTGTCCAACGTCTGGGATCCAACTCACAATCTTCTGGGCTCCTCCAAGGGCTTGGGTCACTTCTCCAGCCATGCCCTTTGTAGCACACACGTCGTCCTCTGGGCTCCAGATGCCTGTACTCCACTGCTACTGCTGCTCTTGGTGGTCATCTCATGGTACTGGCATCTCCAAAACACTGCATGACCCCTTCAGTCCTGGGCCTTCAATTACAACTGAGGCTGCACCTTCACCAATGGCCTTCCATGGCCTCTCACAGTGCCGAGCCTGAGCTGCTCTGCATGACCCCTTCATGCCTTCAAAACCAGTACCACCTGGGTGACCATTACACATTACCAAGTCCCGCTGCAGAAGGAGTACAACCTTGGCTATCTCTGGAACACAGCCTCTTTGTGCTTTCAGAAAACACTTCCCAGAAGATGTCACCTCAACGATGCTGGTCTCTTCTTAATCACCGCCAATTTCTTAGCTCCAGCTAACCAGCATCAATAGTCCCAGTAATGCCAAGTTTTTGCTTTAGTAGTTCTGGTATCTTGTTAATCACAGCTGATTCTTCAGCCCCAGCTAACCAGAACTACAAAATCTTCACAATAAAAACAGCAATGGCCCTGAAGAGAGTCTTTAATTTTCCCCCTGAAATTTCACAAACCAGGCCTCCATCTTCTGCACTGTTCTCAGCATTATCTTCCAAGCTCCTACACAACATCTGACAGAGCGCTTAACAACGAATGGATCTTCAAGCCCAAAGTTCCAAAGTCCTTCCACAGTCCTCCCCAAAACATGGTCAGGTTGTCACAGGAATACCCCACTCTGCTGGTACCAATTTGTCTTAGTCAGGGTTTCTATTCCTGCACAAACATCATGACCAAGAAGCAAGTTGGGGAGGAAAGGGTTTATTTGGCTTACACTTCCATGCTGCTGTTCATCACCAAAGGAAGTCAGGACTGGAACTCAAACAGGTCAGAAAGCAGGAGCTGATGCAGAAGCCATGGAGGGATGTTTTTCACTGGCTTGCCTCACCTGGCTTGATCAGCCTACTCTCTTATAGAACCCAAGACTACCAGCCCAGGGATGGTCCCACCCACAAGGGGCCTTTCCCCCTTGATCACTAATTGAGAAAATGCCCTACAGTTGGATCTCATGGAGGCATTTCCTCAACTGAAGCTCCTTTCTCTGTGATAACTCAGCTGTGTCAAGTTGACACAAAAATAGCCAGTACACTATTTTTAAAAATTAGCCTTTTTAGATTAATGTAAAGATTTCTGGTTCTTAGGGGTTAGCAAGTAAGAACATAGTAAGAACTAAAGGCAGATATGTAAAGGAAGAGTAAAGCACACCATGACTCGCTGGGTCTCTATACATGTCCAGCTAAGATGGAGGGATTGTTTTGCTTTAACTAAACAACTTACTACATGTATTTTAAAAAACAAACAAACAAAAAAGCTAACAAAGATAATAGTACAAGCATAAACCAGTAACAAAATAGCAAGGCTAAGAAGAGTAACCATTATAAACCATTCATCTACATTTGATATAAAATAATCTCTTCAATTAAACAGTTCTCACTGAAAATTACTTTAATGAAAACAAATGTTAATATTAACAAAGTATTTTTTATCTTTCTTAAACAACTAACTTAGATAATTATATGTACAATACTGATGCCATATTGATACATGTAGATAAATTACAAATAATTAGACACATTTTAAAGGCACATGCACCAAGTTTTACTACTAGGGAACATACTCAGAATAACTGTTCAAAGGTATGGATCACATCGCCCACTTCAGTGTGATGATCAACTCCCCTCTGCCAATGACTGAGAGTTCTGCACCTTCAGCTTCTGAATAGTGTATTTTATATCAAAAACTTTGAAGACTTCAGCAAACTTAAGAGTTTTGAGACATGGATATTGACTAAGGGTAAACACAATATAATAAGTCCTTGAAGGAGGAAGACAAGGGCCATCATAAGCAGATGTTGAAGACAAGGGCATCAAAATGAGAGGCTGAAGTGATGAGAGACAGGAGAGAGAATCTATGCAACACCTAGAAGCTGAAAAAGTCAAAGAACTGGAGTCTCGCCCTCAGGGTCTCCAGAATGAAGCAGCCATGCCATCTTAATACTTTGCCCCAGTGAGACTGATTTTGGACTCCTGTACACACACCCTACAACTATAAAACAACTATATGTACGCTGGATTTCTGGTAATTTGTTATAGCAGCAGTAGGAACTCAAAAGGAGGCTTCTTAGTTTAGATAGTTTCAGTACTAAAAACGAGAGAGGCCACTCACTCAAGCTTTCAAGATTCACAATATTCAATACACACTAAACATAAGAAAAACACCTTTGAATGTTTTTATAATATAAAACAGCATGCTCTTACTGTTTTTACAAAGTGCATGTGTTATCTCATTTGCTTCTAATAACTTTGATATGAATGGATCAATTTTACCATACTGAGGCTCTAAAAACTAAAGTTCAAAGGAATTATATAACATGTCTAAGTACACATATCTAGTAAGTGATGGTACTGTATCTGTCTAAAAACACAGGCCTTATTTAACCTATAGTCAGTCAGAGGACCACTGTAGTGAGGAGCCTGTATTACAAGCGGCTTAGGTTCAAATCTAAGTTTTAGAATGCAGTAGCTGCTTAACCTTAGCCATGTTACTCTGTTGCAAGCATAACTTTAGCCTCTCTATTTATTCACCTGTAAAATACAGAATTCAACTAATAATACCTAAGAGGACCTTGCTGACAAAGATGCTAAAGCGTACACATGCCACATGCTTGGTACAGTTAACAATAAATATTAGCTATCACTGTTCTTCTGTAGCTACACTACAATTACACCTAGAATACACTGTAGTACTTAACCAAGAATTGTGATTAGCAGTGTGCAAAAGAAAAAAAAATAGCAACCAGAATGAATAGATTTTGATTTTCTTTAAGGTAAATCTATAGCACTCTAGGCAGGAAAGACAAAAAGCAGAAGGCTGTATCACACACAATCTATCAACTATGACAGTATAAGATCAAACTAAACTGCAGTAATAGTAATATAGTAAGTACTGGGTAGACCCTTGAACTGATTATTATATGAACATAGAATACTCAATCTACAAAAGAGAAGTGGGTAACAAAATCTGGAGATAATTTCTGAATGAGGGGAGAAAAGGCTAGTAAGAGAAGCTCACCAACTCTAAGAAATTGCTATCTAATCCTACACTGGTTTCAGGTACCAGTTTCTCTTAAGGAGTATTTAAAGGATTCAGAATGACAAGAAACCAAGTATTTTGTTCTCCAAAATACAATCTTTCCAGTCAGATTTTCTCAGACAAGTGTTTTCTTGAGCCCATATTAATATACTACTCTATGTGAGCAACAACACTGCAACTTGAGCGCCTCTGGATTCCATTACACACCCACAAAAAAGGGAATTATTACTGGTGCTTTGAAGACATCAGGTAAATAAGAAAGTGTGTTTAGATTTTATTATAAGAAGCAAAATCTCTTTAACACAAAAGCCATCACTTTCAGTCACCAAGTCTCAAGGCTCTTTGGGAACTCCTTCAGAAAGAATGGCTTTTCCAAGTACACCTTTAGCAATCCTTTGGCTCACAAGCTATTTCTGCTCCTCCACATCCAGAGATGTGCTTAAACTTGAACTCCATAAAACTTCAGAGAAAAGGACAGAGCAAGTCGCAAAAACAGTTTCCTTTCTAGTGCCAAAGAACATGCCCCAAAACTATGGTTGACTCCACATCTGTGATAATCCTCTCCCATCAGGCTAACCGAAAAAGGACTTCATAAGGGATTCCCTCCCGCCCCACGCCGCTGGGTTTCAAGAAGAGCAGCCCCAAAAGTACTATTGGTCAAGATTGTGAAAGACCTGACCAGAAGAACAACAGTTTAGACATTACTCTTACCCTCATGACGACTCACGTTTTCAAAATCACAGGTCTGGAACACATCACACCTGACTCGCCCATGCCCTTACCTCATAACGAAAGCAAATGAACTGACAGCAAAACTGAGTAACTCACTCACCAGCTTTCTGAACACTACCCAAACTGCCCTAACTGCGGTGATGGGGTACCCGAGTACAAAGGCAAAAAGTGATCCCCAATATCCCCTTCTCTCCCTGCTGGAACTCTGCAAATTCCAAAACACAACTCAAGAGGAAGAGCTGGGTGGCCGCTGTGTCCCTGGCTTAGGGGCAGGAGCACCAAGCAACCCAAAAAGCCGAGATGATTTGGGGGTGTGACCCGACCTACTCCCTCTTTCATCCCCACGGAAAGTCCCCAGAGGCCGGCCCCTTACTCACCAGACTAGAGAGCAGAGAGAGAGGCAGGAGACCAGGGCCAAGGCCCGCCGGTACTTCTTCATCTTCTCCTCCTTCTTCCCCCTGCCAGGAGGCGGCACATCCTCCCCGCAGCAGCGACTGTCGAGGCCAAGATGGAGGAGCCGGAGCAGGAACGCGAGGATGGGATCGAGAGTCCGAAGAGCAGTGGGGCTTGGGGAGCGGTTCCGCAGCGGCTCGCGTCCCGGATGGCCTCCCCGAGAGGCCCACGGCAGCGGGAATAGGGACGCTTCACAGGAGCGCTCGGGAGACTGCCGCCGCCGCCGCTGTGTCCGCCCGCTCGCCCGCGCCCGCCTCCTCCGGCCTTCGCCGCCACTGCCTCCCCATCCCCGCCCCGCCCGCCCGGGCCCTCGCTCCGTGCTGCCGGCGACCAACGGCCGCCGCGTACTCGCCTCTCAGCAGCCAATCCCCGGCCGGGCCAGCGCACCTCGCACTCCACTGAGCTGGGTGGAAGGAGACGCGTCACCCACGTCCCTCTCGGCTCGCGCTCCACAAGTCACAGCGCGGGCCACGCCCCCTACGCTGACAAAGCTCCAAAACGCCACAACCGCCGCCCAACCTGCGCAGGTCCCACCCACTCGCTGGCGCTCGAACAGGAAGTCCTGTAACCCTCGGTCTTCCGCCTTTCAATGGCCCGCCCCCTCTCGCTGGCGCGCGCCGCCTCCGCGCACGAGTATCTGGGGCTTGTAGTCCTCCTGCCCGAACCCGCCTTTTTTTTTTTTTTTTTTTTCTCCTTAGAACTCGCGGGCTTGGTTCTCGAATTTTACACTTTCACTTCTCACCGCCATACTGACTAGCTTTGTCATTTGCCATTGTTAAGTCTATAATTCTTCCTTGGAGCACAGTCATGGAACGGCCTGGAATGACTGGAGAGGGTTCAGGAGAAAGCAAGCTAATACAATTTAAAAGTCGGTTTACCGGCAGTGGGTCGGGCTTACTGAGGTAGATGCTGATTGGAAGGTAGAAAGAGGCGTGTCAACGTTTCCTCTCATATGATTGGCTGGGGAGGAGAGACTGAGCTTTTCTTTCACCTAAGTGAGAATTCCTACCTGCCCGCCAGATTCCTAAGATAGAGCTTTAGTGTTCTTTTTTGTTCTTTTAATTTCGGGCTGTGGGTTTGCTGCTGCAAGGCAGAAAAGACTCTGCAGACTCTCGGCGTCTGAAAGCAGAGAAAGCGACCTCCTACACACACTTGCTGTGAACAAGAAAAAAAAAAAAAAAAAAGTGGTGTTCACAGCATGGAGACCCCCAAATCTGTAAAAAGCTGAGGCCCAGAATCCTACTTAGGGAGCGTTGGTGTGCAATCTCAGAATGCTTTGTGGCTACTGCCAGACATCTCTTCAAGTAGCTTACTGATCCTGAAAGACAGCAGTTGGAAGAGACTAGACTTTTGGCCTCTTAGTATAGCAGTTCCTTCCTCTAAGTCTCCTGTGTGCCTATTTAACATATCAAAGCAGAACTGGCTGCCAGGTTCTCCCAGCATTCTTCAGTCTCTACCAGTTGCAGGGTTCTTCTCGCTAGCAAGCCTCAGCCCCTACCCTAAACTTCTCCAGCCCAGGGGTTGGGCAGCCGTTCCCTCATGCACCCTTCCCTATATAATCCAGCCATTTTGGTTACCTGGCCCTTTTGGTCTGCCCTTTTCCCTCCTGGCCTCTTGATCTCCTGGTCTCCTGGCTCTCCCCGTCTCCTCCACTTTCCTCACATGGCCCCTGCTCAGATTCGTGTTCACTCTGGACTCATCCAGATGCCCCTGTCTCTGGCTATGTCTCCCTTGTATAAACCTCCTCTACTATGCCCAGGAGCAGTCATTCCCTTCCCTTTTATTTTATTTTGTTTTCAGTTCCTCTCATCTATCTGCACCGCCATACCCATTAACCCCCTCCACTTCTCCCACCTGTAACTCCTGAGATCTGTGAACACGATTCTGCTCTCATCTTTGAAATTGTCTTAATTCTCATGTATAAGTGAGACTACACGGCATTTGTATTTCTACCTCTGATTTTACACATCATTCTCCAATTCCATCTGTGTTACAACTAATGACAAGATTTCGTTCTTTTTATAGTTGAATGTGTAAATAAATATATTTTATTTTCTTTATCAATGGATCCCTAGGTTGCTTCCATATTTTGGCGACTGTGCAATTCCTCCTTGACATTTACCCAGGTGTTATGTTTTATATAAAAGAAAAAGCCGGAGATATGTTAGGTGGAGGCACAATATGGAGTTGGGGGGGGGGGGAGAAGGCGGTGCCTCTGCGGGTCCATGCTGAGGCATCCCTTACCCCTGAGGAACAGCCACACAAGTATAGTATAGAATAGAGTTTATTTAGGGTATGGGGAGTGGAGTTGACAAGGTAATAGAGACAGAGAAAGGGAAAGAGAGAGGAGAGGAGTAGAGGCTGGCCATGAACACTTGGAGAGGGAGAGGAAAATGAAGGGAGAAGGGACAGAGGGGAAGAGAGTAGAAAGGCAAGCGAAAAGAGAAAGAAGGGGGCAAGCAGCCCCTTTTATAGTGAGTCAGGCATACCTAGCTGTTGCTAGGTAACTGTGGGGTGGAGCCTAGAAATGCTAACACCAAGCAGCAGGATTGTTGAATTGTTTGGTAGTTTTATTTTTTTGGTTTGTCTTGTGTGACTCTTCCTACCTCAGAGGATTGTAGGCTGATCTTGGTCCATGAGGGAAGATGGAGCAGAGACTGGATTGGGTGGAGAAGAGTGTCAGAAGCCCTGTGAGTACATCAGGTAATAATGGCACACCAGGACCAGTTTCTGGAAAACAGATCAACTTACTTGAGATGATGCAAGGCTTATATACTTTGGGGAATGGGAGTAGGGTAGGAACATCTAGGATGGGCAAAGGTCACTGGATAAAGGCTTAAGGTACCAGGATGCCGCATTAACATGGAGAGGCATCCAGAAATCTCAGGTGCTAGCTAAACAGGTTCATATTGGGAGGAAGAAAGTTGAACCTGTAATCTTAACCAAGGCTATATGATACTCTGCAGGTAGAGGTATGTGGAGGGTTAAGGTTAGAAGGGGGAAGCCCTGCCAGTAAAGGAAGGCCTCCATTTTGTGCTGAGCCCAGAAGGCTTTCTGGGCAATGATAGATTTGGACCTTAATTAGCAGGGCTTTCCCATATTTTTGGTTTGGTTTGGTTTGGTTTGGTTTGGTTTGGTTTGGTTTGGTTTTCAAAGAAAACATCATACTGTTTTCCATGGGCCCTAGTTACTTTTTACTGCTGTGATAAAAAATCATGACCAACAGCAATTTGGTGAAGAAAAGGGGTTATCTGGCTTACAGTCAATCCATCATAGAGAGAAGTCAGGGCAGAAGCATCAACACAAGAACCTGCAGGCAGGAACTGAGGCAAACACTGCAGAAGAACACTACTTCCTGCCTTTCTCCCTGTAGCTTTCCCAGCCTAATTTCCCAGCCTAATACTCTCCTAGATGTATTTATTTTGTTATTTTGTATATATGACTGTTTCCCCTGCATGTATGTCTGTGTAGCAACATATATGTTCCTGGTGCCTGTGGAGGTGGCAAGCTGCTATCTGGGTGTTAGAAATTGAACCCAAGTTTTTTGCAAGAATAGCAAATACTCTTAACTGCTGAGCCAGTCCATCAGCCAGGTTTCTTATACAATTTAGGATTACCAGGCCAGGATAAGCACCCCATACAGTGAGCTGAGAACTCCCTCCTCAATGATTAATTAAGAAAATGCCCTACAGACTTCCCTCTGTGCAATCTGATGGAGGTGTTTTCTTCATTGAGCTTCCCTGTCACAGATAACTCTAGCTTATAACAAGCTGACAAAAAAACAGGACAATGGATTCCTTGACAACTTGACACACAAACACATCACTCATCAACAGTAACTTTTCTTGTTTATCTTCAAGATCTCATTTGAAGACCATTATAACAATATAAAACCTTTCTAATTTATATAGTTCCACAGTCTCAGTTCATGTACTCAGACACGGTGTAACTCTATTAGCTTAGATCCCCAAGAAGAGCATAGAATAGTTCCTATTTTTCTCTACCTCAGTCAGATTTGGGGGGGTCAGGGGAGTCTTTTTTATAGTAGTCATTCTAACTGGAGTAAGATTACATGTTCTTTTCTTGTTTTGTTTTTTTTTTGGGGGAGGTGTTTTTTTTTGGTTTTTTGGTTTTTCGACAGGGTTTCTCTGTGTAGCCCTGGCTGTCCTGGAACTCACTCTTGTAGACCAGGCTGGCCTCGAACTCAGAAATTCGCCTGCCTCTGCCTCCCAAGTGCTGGGATTAAAGGCATACGTCACCACACCCGGCACATGTTATTTTCTTAATCTGCATTTCCCTAAGAAATTGTGATGGTAATTTTCCATATAGTTATTGTATATCTTCTTTTGAAATATGGCTATTAGGTCTTCACTTGGCTCTTAATTGCATTATCTATTGTTTTGTTTGTTTGCTTTTGAAAGAGAATCTGCTATAACAAAAAAAAATCTCTCAATTCAGTAAAATGTCGAACCTCTAACCACACACCTACACACAGTAACTGATGTTCCCTACAGGTATTTGGGTTATTCTGGAAGTTACAAAGGGACATCATGCACAGTGAACAAAAGCTCAGCCATTCCTGAAAGGTTAACAACACAGAAACTATGTAGGGGTCAGGTCCCAGCCCTGATAAAGATCAGAAAGTCTTTACTGCTGGTAAGAAAGAACAGACCGATCTCAGAACAGCAGCCAACACCTTCTGGCCATCTCTTTTGTCCTTTATCTCCCTTATAAATGGTACCTAAGAAACTCAAGAAGAGAACTATTTGTCTAATTTAAGAAGGTGTTTTTTGATTAGTAGACATTGACGTATTTTGATTTACTTGAAATTGTATCTGCTTCTTTTATTGTTAACAAAATGTTGAAAGTATGAGTGAGTGCACCTGAATTTGCTGTTTGTCTCCACCTAAGGTTTTTCCTTATGTACCTTTTTTATTTAGCTACTCTTTTTCTAAGGAAGAGGAAGAAGAAGAAGAAGAAGAAGAAGAAGAAGAAGAAGAAGAAGAAGAAGAAGAAGAAGAAGAAGAAGAAGAAGAAGAAGAAGAAGAGAAGGAAGGAAGGAAGGAAGGAAGGAAGGAAGGAAGGAAGAAAGAAAGAAAGAAAGAAAGAAAGAAAGAAAGAAAGAAGGAAAGAAGGAAAGAAAGAGAGAGAGAGAAAGAAAGAAAGAAAGAGAGAGAGAGAGAGAGAGAGAGAGAGAGAGAGAGAGAGAAAGAAAGAAAGAAAGAAAGAAAGAAAGAAAGAAAGAAAGAAAGAAAGAAAGGAAATTACTTTTCAAGTCTACCTTAGTATCATGTATAATCTGGCTATCTGGGGAGAAAGAGATAGAACTGAAAAGGGGATAAGACAAGGAATTGTATTTCTAGCTAGCTGGGAACTCATTTTATTTTCTCAATGGGTGGGGGCATGCTATCATGTAGAGTCCTGTTTATATTTCAAATAACAAAACACTCCTTGCTTGAAAAAAAAAAAAGATCTTGCAATTGTGGTGCCTGTCTATAAATTTTAAAACCCAGGAAACTGAGGCAGTGGGAATTATGAGTATGAAATCAGCCAGAACCAATTTATCTGCATTAATTTTGTGCTTCTCTAACAGGATAATTTATACTTAATACTTTTTACTTAAATTGAAGATATTTGTTTGTTGGGGGTTGGTCTTGTGTACTGTTTACTCAGATCCTGATTTGGTATGCAGTCTGGAAGATTGCACGCTCAAGCATTGCTAGCCTCAATGTTAGGTAAAAATTATTTTCCATCATCTCTGATTGGTCAATAAAGAGATGACTCAGCCTATGACTAGGCAGAAGAGATAGGAAGGCTGAACTTCCAACACCAACCAGGGGTCCCAGGTACAAAGAGAAGTAAGAGAAGAATCATGACGAAAGAAGGTAAAGAGGCAATGTGGAGAGAGCATGAGGCAGAGGGTCCAGGAGGAGTTGTGATGAGTAGGTCACAATGAGAGAGCAGACATGAGGACACATATGGGCCAGAGTAACAGGGTAAGACTCAGATTGTAGATAAAGGACCATATGGTTGGGAAATAGATAGCTTTTAGAGGGTTAGAAAGGTGCTCACCTGCCCACTCATAGTGCTTAAAACTTATTAAAAAGTTTACCAGATCTCTGTGTCAATTACTTAGAAGCTAGAATGGGAATACATAAGGCTATCATCCTTAAGTTACTGTCTACATTTGTTTTGTTTTGTTTTGTTTTTTTGTTTTTTGTTTTTGTTTTTGTTTTTACAGATTTCTAGGCTGAGAATTCTAAAATTAATCCTCTAGGGAGGACCCAAGATCAATTGATGATTCTAGGGAGGATCCAATATCAACTGATGACTCTAGGTAGTACCAAGGATCAATCCATGACTCTAGGGAGGATCTAAGAATAACTGATGACTCTAAGGAGGATCCAAAATCAATTGATGGTTCTAGAAAGGGTCCAAAATCAATAAATGGCTCTAGGGAGGATCCAGGATCAATTGATGACTCTAAGGAGGACCAAGGATCAACCAATGAATCTAGGGAGGATCCAAGGATCAATCGATGACTCTAGAGAGGATCCAAGATCAATTGAGGACTTTAGGGGAGGCAGACCAAGGATCAATCCATAACTCTAGAGAGGATCAAGGATCAACTATTGATTCTAGGGAGGATGCAATATTAATTGATGACTCTAAAGAAGATATAATATCAATTGATAGGAGGGTGTAATATAAATTGATGACTCTAGGGAGAATCCAAGATCAATTGAAGGGGGACTGTGGGGGGGTGGGGGTGGAACCAAGGCTCAATCCATGACTCTAGGGAGGATCCAAGGAGGTCTTTCTTGCTGTGAGGTAGCCTGGTAGAGGCAGAAAGAGAAATTGGAGAGGTAATGGGGTAGAGAGAACATGAAGAGAGAGAGAGAGAGAGAGAGAGAGAGAGAGAGAGAGAGAGAGAGAGAGAACAAGCCCATTATTAGGAACTTGCTTTTGCAGTAATGACATGAAACCACTCATGAGTGCAGAGTCTTCCTGACAATCATTGTGTTTGTTTGTTTGTTTGTTTGCTTGTTTATATTAGTTTCGTTTAGAAGCACAGTATTGGGTTTAAGGCTCTGGTGGAAATATCTAACAGCAACTTTGAAGGATAAGATTAGGAGTAAGTGGAAGTGTTGTGTCTCTCCTGTACAATGCTGTAGGGTAATAGCTTCCTAAAACACTGCCTCCATCCCACCCTTGCTTTAATTAAAAACTAAATACAATCTCATGTCGGCCTTAAATACTTCACTAATAAAGGGTTGCTTCCTTGGCCTGGCACTCAAAGCCTTCTTTGATTGAGCATATCCAATGGTTCAAGACTTATCTACTTTTTTTTTTCTTTCATGACTCAATTTCTCACCAAAGCAAACTGCTTTCCATGCCCTGAAATACTTGGCCTTTACTTCAAGTTCATTTGTTTGTGTTCTGACTTCACAAACAGTACATTAATTTATGAGATCATGGGTTTTATAATACAATAACTTTTTAACAATGGCACAAGAAGTCATTTTTGTTTAACTATTTCATTACTCTAATCACACTAAATTAGTATAATCTTTTCTGTTGCTGAATTCTTAGAAGTAGTAAGATGTTACTATTGTCTAGAGGCCCTAACCTAGCAAACTATCTCTTTCACTCTGATGACCACAGGAAGTTTTATTTGTATAATATTACTTGTGTCTGACTTGATTGTTCTGAGTTCCAGTTACTCTTGTGTAACATGGAAGAAGTAAATTGTTTAAAAAATATTTACTGATCTTTCCTTATGTAAAATGTACTGAGACAGATAGCCACTCATAGAGAGGGAGTCTTAACATATTTCTGAAGAGTGTTGTTAAATCTCAGAAACTTTATAAAGACATTAAAATGTATAGCTTAACAGAGAGGTCAGTTATGGAATATAATCATCAAAACATGAGTCCTTAATATTAGAGTTATGCTTTTAGACTAATTATCACCCACATTCATATAATGAGAATATGAAATTGTAAATTTTAACAAGAATTTAATGAAGGTAAAAGTGTAATTGTGTTTTTACCCATGTTTTTAGACCAGTAAGTGGTGTTTACATGTCTCAAGTTTAGAAGCTTTTCAACAGAGCAATAGGTCAGGTCACAGTTCATTAGGGGGTCAAGAGTCAGTTTTGAGGGAGAACAGCAGCATCTTTTAGAAAGTAAAAGATGTCAGGCATGGTAGCTCATGCCACAACATGCACTGTCACAGTTCAGGCACAAGGATCACCCAAGAGTTTGAGGTCACCTGAGCTTCATACTGCATTCTGGACCAGCTGGAATTACAGAAAGAGACTCTCAAAAATACAAAACCATATTTAAAAAGAAAAAATAATCACTTTAAAAAATATATCAGACTATGTCTCAGTAATGGGGATGATTTTTCTTGGCACTCCTATTTCAGTTGTGTGTGTGCATGTGATATATATATATATATATATATATATATATATATGAAATTGGGTTGCAGTGTAAGAATGTCTAATTATGGGTCACACTCAAAATAATGTGAAAGCATCTTTAGTAGGAGAAATGAGACGTGTAAGACATGTTGAATAAAGGCCAAATGATATTAATAGCAGGTACCACAAGATTAAGGGGAAAGTGAAGTCATTTTTTCATTTGAGGGGAAAAGGAGATAATGTATTTACGACAGTCCTTACTAAATGAGGTAAAGCTGAAGATATAGGAAGTCAGTAACTCACTTGCCTTCAATCATGGGGATGAATATGCCCCCCAGAACACATGTTTTTTTAAAAGTAGCTGGTTGTAAGGCATGGCTTGTCAGCCAGCACTGGAAAAGCAGAGGCAGTGTGTTACTAGAGGCCACTGGCTAGCCAGCCTGGCCTACTTGTCTTCAGAACAGTGAGAAGTTCTTCTTTTTTTTTTTAATGGCTATGGAATCTAATTAAGTACATCCAAAGTTGTTCTTTGCCCTCTGTACACACACATACATACATACACACACACACACACACACGCTCACACACACACACACACACACACACACACACACACACGCACACAGGTTGGGACGAGAGAGAGGATTTTCAAAGAGATAAGGACACAGTGTCTTAGACACTAGGAACAGTTAAGCCTTAGAACCTACTAAAAAGTAACATCAGTAATCTAGATCACATGGCTTTTAATTCTAGTTTCCCTATTTGGTACTTTATGTTTGGGAAAACTTAGTGATGGTGAACTGTAATCGACTATTTATGCGGCACCTTGTATAAAGCACTTTAGTTCAAGGGAAGATTTTAAAGATGTCATCTTCTAGTAGACTAGACAAGAATATTTAAATTTTTAAAAAATGCAGCAGTTTAGAAGGAATCAAAGTAAGTTAACAATGATTAAGCTTGGAAAAAAAAGAATGCCTTCATTGAGCCTGTGTAATTATCTCTATTCACAAAACTACAGAAAAACTACACAAAACTACGGAAGATAGGTTTTGCTTTTTAATTCATGAGGTTCCAAGGCTGGAAGATCAGGTGAAGGGACCATAAGAATAAAACCTTGAAGCAGGAAGACAACCAGGGAATGGAGATTCCCTAAAATGCCATCTGCTGCTCTGGCAAGCCTGCTTCACTCCGTTAATAATTCTGACATAATTAATAACCGTGCCAACTTTTACTTTCAGATATGCTCTGACTTGCACAATAATATAGTCATCTTCAAACATCAGACAGCCAAAAGCAGAACTCCAAGTTATCAACAGCAGATAAGAAAACTTGATCCACTATGTCGCATGAAATCTTCACAAAGCCAGTTCAGGAAATAGCAGGATTAAAATCAGCACGTGGGAGATTAAAGGTGTGTGTGTGTGTGTGTGTGTAATTCATAGATCTTCTCATCTTAGTGACTTTGTCAGGGCTGGGAGATGGCTGAGCAGGTAAAGGTGCCTGCTATGCAAGCCTGAGGACCTGAATTTAAAGCCCACATAAAGGCATAAGGAGAAAGTTGTCCTCTGTCTTCTACGTGTTCATTGTGTTCATAGAGACAATCACTATCTTTCATCAGTAGTCAGACTCATGGTCTATGTTGGAAATTGCAAGAGTCTTATCTGTGAAAGGATGATCATTGCAAGAAAAAAAAACAAGAGAGATGCCATGGAGATCTGATGTTATTCACTCTCTAGGGGAGTTCTTATTCAAATATCACAAATTTGCTCAAAGTGATATCCAGTGAGCATTTTTGATGGTTTTTAAGGTTCACAAGGGCTCTCTCTTCCCAAACAAATACAAGCAGTAAGTACCAATGACACTCTTGGAGGAGCCCAGCTGACTAGATTTCCAGAGCAGCTGAGCTGCCAGCAAGAGTAGAACAGCCTGGGTAGGACACTCTCCAATGGTGGAGCTGCCTGACCACTGCTCAATTCTCTCCAAGCATCCACGTTTCACCGTGGCTGGGCTTTTGGTGACACCGTTGCCATTAAGTCATTTCTGCTCCTATACGTAACTCCTCACCTCTAAATAATTCCAATAAAACCCAGTGACTAACCAAGTTGGACTCCGGTGATCTCCTTTCTTCGGCATGTCATTGCCTTCTTCTCTGTGGTGAATAGAGCTTTCCTCATTTCTTCTCATGACTAGTGACAACACAACACTCATGACGAGAGATCTGTTCCCCCAAGGAAATGAACAGACCTAATCACCGTCTATTGAACCATCTACAAATAATATCATCTTGAAGAATTAGGATTTCAAAATCTGAACATGGGATAGAAAATGACACATTCATGTCACAAAGGCAGCCATTTAGACAGCAGACGTAATCTCAAAAGCAGCTATGCACAGAAGGTTTGTCTGTGAAAAGCAGTAGTGTACTCATCACCATATAAGCATTGAAAATGTATCAAAAGTGCAATATAACTACATCAAGAAAGCGGGAGATGGAGGAGAGTGTAGACTGCACGGGACTCTCTAGTCTCTGAAGGAAAAAGCAAGTCCTTGGCCTCCGCTGAAGTGCCTACAATTCAAACATAAAAACAAGAAATAATAAGCATGCCGTTTAAGACATGGAGTAAATACCATTATTGGCTATAAGAGATAGAAGCAGTTGAACAGGAAGAAGTGGGAAGAGGTTATGAACTTATTTTTATAATCCAATGGAAAAGACTTGATTCTTGTGTGTGTATATAACTGAGTTTAGGAAAATGCCTAAGGTCACAGTCATCAGGTACTATTTATGGCACAATAAGGTCATATATTAATGCTTTTCTTCTCCATCTCTGTATACCTTTATATTGAATATGTGGGATAAACCATACTATCTACTATGGTGTATAGATTTTTCAGTTTTCCTATTCAGCCAGTAGACCTCAAAACTGGTAAGAAAATTATACACACACACACACATCACAACACACACACATACACATGAAAAGATGTAAAGTAAATGAAAAACATTTCCCCAAGGATTCTTTTATACTTTAGGACTGCTGTGTGGATTTTCAGAACTTTAAAAATGTAACTTTTGCTGCTCCCCTCAAGTTTCCTTTCTTGCCTGTTAACTGTGAGGCCATCTTAGACAGTCTTCCTAACGCATAAGTACTTAGCTAGCGATTGAGGCAAACTCTCTCCGCTCTAGTCATTTCATCATTATCACAGTTTGAGGCCTGAGTTGCGAACAGCATTACATGGCTCGAGTCATTTCATCTCATCTTTTGTCACAGGAAGATAATGTGGCATTAAAGCATGCCCATCTGTAAATCGTCCCCGCGTCTGTGTGAAAGGATATTCAAGGCCAACTGGCATTGAATGACTTTGCAATCTCCCTCCACCATACAGCCACTCTTTACCCACACATAAATGACTCAAACAACTTAATTGAGTTCATTGGGTAGGTCTGTTCCACAGGAGAGCATTACACACGAATTATCTCTCATCACTGAATAATTGACCAAGAGTAACAGAGACGCTGCCAAGCAAGGTTAGCGGCTGTCAATAATACAGCATTTTTATGAGATGTATTTGCAAGCCAGCTCAATGACCACTCTCTCCAGAAGCTCTGCTTTTCTGACAGTCTCCTTTACAGTCCCTCTACTTTGGGAGCTTCCATGCCATGAATCATAATCACATTCTTACATTCTGACCAGTGGGTTCTCAACTACAAAGGTGGGGATTGTATACCCATCTCTATATTCCCCACGGTGCTTTGCATTATTCCTAGCATAAAGGGGCATTCAACCAAGGCAATAATAAGCAAGGAGCAGGCCAACGATAGCAATCTAGGAAGCAGCATGCTTCTGTGTCTTAAGCATGTGCTATATAGCAATAGAGCTTTGCGTACACTTAAAGTCTACTAAAAGTGAGAAACGCTCGTCTTATGATTGCCAGTACTTAGTTTCACCTTCCAAGATAATACTGAAAAGCAAATTACATGCTAAGAAGTTTTCAAGTTCCAGGTACTCGGGAGATGGAGGCAGAAAGGTGGCCATAAGTTCAAGGCCAGCCTTAGCTACATCACAAGTTCCAGACCAGTGTAAGCAACAGTGTGAGACTTGGTGCAAGGACTAAAAACTAAAAGAAAAAAAAAGAAAACAGGGAGAAAAATCAAATGTTTATTACTGTAGTAGAAGAATGAGACTGAGACTTAATGACACTAAACAGACCGTAACTATATTTTAATTACCACGCACAGTTTTTCACTGTGACACTTTCAAGTGAATGTGCGCTTGTTGCTTTCCCTCCTAGCCCTCCCCTCCTCCTCTCCACTTTCACATCACCCTGTGCACCCCACTTCTGCTTCCTTGGCACCTCATACTCCCCTTCATAGTAGCTTCCTTTTCAGTCAGAACTTAAAGACTTCTTTTAATTACATGTATGTATATGTGTCTGTGTGCGTACGTGCCACATGAGTGAGGAGTCTCTCCCAGGAGCCAGGAGAGGGTATCAAATCCCTCTGAACTGGAGTTACAGGCGGCTGCACCTGCCTCCAGTCACTCGGGTGCTGCAAACCACACTCAGCTTCTCTAGAAGGCAGCAAGTGCTCTCAGCCATCTCTCCAGCCCCCGCTAGTTGGAATGTAATTTTTAGCCCTAATTTGTCTTGTAAATTGTGTTGACTAATTTTAAACCTTGGGTGTGTTTTTTTCCGGGTCAACTTATAAGCTGAGAAATTAAATATGATATATGTATTTGCGTAACTGTAATTCACTGTGTCTGCTTTTTAAGTCAAACACAGCTGCTGGAAATATTTTTCTAAATGGGCAGGAAATTTTGAGTTTTTTAAATCATACTGTTCTGCAATGTTGCCAACATGGCGTGGATTGTGAAAGGTACACAAAGCATCATATTGTCTTTCATCTTCAGACATACTGTTCTTTGTATTTTTACCTCCCCATGATCACAGAGCATTTCTCCTAAACAGATCTTTCCCAAATTTCCCTTAGGGTCAAATCCATCTTCCCGTGCAGTTTCTTACTATTACCCTGTAACCACAGAATGACCATATCCAGAAAGAGCTCTGAGATCTGTACCTTTTTTTCTGGTTGTTGTTGGATATGTTTAGAAACCGTTCTAGAACATTCTTCCCCAGCACCTTGATGCATTATTCTTACAAGAGGAAATAAAATATTTCTATTGCACTTCATTCAAGGTGTGGCTGTAAGAAACTGGTTAAAAAATATTTGTATTCTAATCCTAGTTCTGTCACCATCATGAATATGAATGTTTGTATTTCCACTCTGATGTGAAAAAGCAGAACATAGTTGTACTGCCTAGTTTTGTGTCAACTTGACACAGCTGGAGTTATCACAGAGAAAGGAGCTTCAGTTGAGGAAATGCCTCCATGAGATCCAACTGTAAGGCATTTTCTCAATTAGTGATCAAGGGAGAAAGGCCCCTTGTGGGTGGTGTCATCTCTGGGCTGGTAGTCTTGGGTTCTATAAGAGAGCAGGCTGAGCAAGCCAGGGGAGGCAAGCCAGTAAAGAGCATCCCTCCATGGCCTCTGCATCAGCTCCTGCTCCCTGACCTGCTTGAGTTCCAGTCCTGACTTCTTTCAGTGATGAACAGCAATGTGGAAATGTAAGCTGAATAAACCCTTTCCTCCCTAACTGCTTCTTGGTCATGATGTTTGTGCAGGAATAGAAACCCTGACTAAGACAATAGTGTATGTCACTGTGGGAATTATAACATCTGGTATAACTGTGATAATGCATAGTACATATCATGATATATAGTTCATATAATTATATATTAGATGCTACTGTCTTATAATATTTATACCATCTAGCTAGTCTACTGGGTCTATTCCCCCATCAAGTAAAGTCCTAGACCAGATACTCATTTTCTGGTTCACCTATGCTTCTCACAGGCTTCTCACATAATAAGATGTAAACTGCATGACACTGAGTGTAAATAAATTAAAATGTCAGAAGCCTGGAGTATTGATACCTACACAGCTTTTCCTTGTTGTGATTGCTTGGATTGTCTTCAGTCCACCCAAAAGCAAGTAGCACTGCTCACATTTCTCACTTAGCAGAGGTCAAAGGGAGACATTATCAGGAAGCTCTTCCCACCACGCCCCTCTCCCCATAGTCTGTCAACTCCCTCTGTGGACCCTGGTCTGTGCTTCTGCCCTTTTGTATGCAAATGCTTTTTCTCTATGCTTATACAACCTAGAATGGAAACTTCAATGAGGCAGAGACTCATTGCGGGGCTTTCTGATGCTGGTTACAATGTTAATAAAATAAACAGTAGGCTCTGGGCTATAAACTGACCTATTTAAAAAATAAAACTGGGACTTCTCTCTACTAGGAAAGCCATTTATACCATCCATGGTATCGCTGAACCTAGGTTCCTTTCCATGTACCAGGCAACAGCTCTGGGACTGTGGCCCACCAGATACCTATACAATCAAATATGCATGCACATATATATTCCAATTTTCAGATGATATTTGTTAAAAGACAGGAAATCGAGGAAGAAAAAAGGAAGGATGGAGAAATGAACAGAGAGAAGAAAGGAAGGCTTAACTTCCAATTCTTTCTGGGTTTATTTCAAAGTCTTATCTAAAAACTACAAGTTACCAGAAATCATAAGTGTGATGCGTATCTGGCCAGAAATATATAAAAATATGTATAAATATTTTTGTTATATTAATATATTATAAATAAATATGTATAAATATGTAAAAAAAGTAAGTATAAGTATCCTTAGAGTTTTGTCTGGAAAAGATATTGAAAGGCCTACATTGTCTATCAGGGAAGAAAAATTAGATGCTCAAATCTGTTTTCCAGACACACATTTTATTTATAGGTTGTATCATTACTCTGCTGTGAGACCATATATGTACATAACAAGAAAACAGAGGCTAAAAAAGAAATAAGTATATTTGGGGTTTGGTTGGCTTCTGATGTGCTTCAGTCTACACAGAGAAATGAGGCTTACTTGGGTGGGTTGAGATCAGAACATACATTCAGCGTAAGCTATTCTGATTATCTGAATTCTGCTTACAGAAGTATATCAATAGCATCATTTATGAGGTTAGTGCTTGTTAGTAGACACTGTGGATTAGGGCCTCCAGGGTTAATGTTGGTGATGATGGTAGAGACTTTTACGAGATGGGTCCTCCAGGGAAGGAGTTTTAGTGATCTTGGCCTTGCTTCTATTTCTTTGCAGTTGTCTGAAAGTGAGCAGCTGGTTACACCATGAATTCCCCTCCACAGTGCTCTGCCTTACCATAGACTCATAAGTAACAGGGTCAGCCTGCCATGAACTGAAACATCTGAAACCCTGAGACAAAAGAAACCTGTCCTCTTCTGTGTTGCCTTGGGCATTTTGTTGCAATAATTGAAAGCTGATCAACACTATAGCCAATTATAGTCAGTCAGCCTCTCTCTCTCTCTCTCTCTCTCTCTCTCTCTCTCTCTCTCTCTCCCTCCCTCCATCCCTCCCTCCCTCCTTCCCTCTCTTCCTCTCTCCACTAGTTCTTTCTTTTTGTCTGTGTCTTTTCTGTCTCTGTCTCCCTCTCTCCCTGTAGCTTTCTGTCTCTCTCTCTCTATGTGTGAGGGGGAGGGGGGTAGTCTCTTTTAAAACACAATATTTCAAAAATGCTGAGGTGAAATGTGAGGTTTTGGTGAATTTCTAAGGTCAATTAATAGCTGCAAAATGAGAGCCAAACAGAACTGTGTGATAATCGTCATGCAAAAAAGACAGTAAAAGTGGGCTTTTCTGAAATAAGGGGTCATTCCCAGAGGGGATACCTTATCTCCATCGGTTTTCTCTCATGATTTCTCTGTGTTTGTTGCCTTTTCTCAAGACCCTTTCTGCCATCTGGATCATCTACTTTCTGCTTCTTGACCAAGACACACACATGAGCAAACAGGCTACTCTTCCAAGCCTGGGGAATGTTATCCTCTGCATAATATCTGTGTTCACAGTGGAGGTTAACTCTTGTCTGACCACGTATATGCTACAAAGCTCAAAAGAGAAAGGAGGATATGGGGGAAGCTGAACTTGAAAGAAGGCAGAGGAAATGGAAGGCCTACAAGTGAGTTTTCTCCCCTTTTCTTAAAAATAAATATTTTTCTCACATAACATATCCTGATTACAGTTTTCCCTCCCTCTACCTCTCAGTTCCTCCCCTGTTCCCCTCCAGATCCACCCCCTTTCTGTCTTTCATACATGGCCTCAATGGCTAGGTGCATTTTCCTGGCAGAGACAGCATACGAGTGCATAGTTAGCTGAGGACACACAAGCCAAGATATGGGGACAGAATCACATTTACTAAAAGGAAAGAAAGAAAATCAATTTACCTTGAGCTATGAGTTTAAGAAAAGATTACCCATGTGCCAAAAGGTTGTAGAGGGCACGGTTGAAAAAAAAATTTAATTTGGGAGTATTTTACAAGAGGTCCCCAAAACCTGGTTACCCTCTCTCCATGTCAGCACCCCCACTCATGCTGCTCTCCTTCTTGTCCCAGAATGACACCCTGTGCTCTAGCAAGGAGCCAAACCAGATTCTCAGCTTTAATCCTGCCAAATACACCTGATGTCACTTCCTGACGTCTGATGGATGCTCGCCATTCTAGAGAGGAGCCCCGTTGCCTGGCAGATGAAGACTCTGCTTTGAAGAGGAAAGCAATCATGTGGAAACCCAAGGCAGTCCTCCTAGGATAGCCATCAGAATGCTCAGATGCTGTTTCTGAATAGTCTTACGATGCCAGAAAGCTGTTGAGATGGAAGGATACAGAGAGAGAGGGAAGGGGGAATATGCACAGGAGAGACAGACACAAGAGATGGCGGAGCTGTGAAAATGAACAGGGCAGGCCTCGAGCTTTGTGTTTAGCGGGGACCCGGGAGCTATTTCTCTCTCTTTATATAGGTACTCAGATGAATGGTCCTTGAAGAATAGCAGAAGGGAGCCCAATGAACAACGGAAGAGCTACCTATGTTTCTGTCACCGTGGACTTGGCAGGCAGCAATCAATAGTTTTGTGTGAACTTTTATTTATTTAATTATTTATTTATCTATATTGATTTATTTATTTATGCATTTACTTATTTACTTTTTATTTTAAAAAAGAGTGCCTTGGGAGGAGTCGGAAGATGGAAAACTGTAATTGTAATATCTCGCATGAAAAAAAAAACATATTTTCAATTAGAAAGAACCAAAACATCTAAACGAGAAAGAAACTGAATCATGACAAGAATAATGAGCAGATAGAAACCAAGCAACACTTCCTAGGAAATAAAGTGTGGTCTCAGGCCTTCCTGTTACAGTTGCTTGAGAAACTGAAAATACACAGTCAGGAAGCAACGTCTCCCTTCTTGCTTTTGCACCAAAACTGACTGGTAGCACGGAGGTAGAGAGAAGGGTTCCTTCTGCAGCATGCAGCATGCTTGCTGTGCTCTGTGTGTGCTTGTTTGAATATATGCTATCCAGGGCTGCCTAAGACAGTCATGCCCCTGAGTGCCACTGTCCTAAAAATAAAGTGGAAGGTCAGGCAGGCCAACCCTTACAGTCACTTATCAGAAAACACTTAAGTGATGGACTCTAGACAGTGATGTCCCTGGGAAGGAGCTATACAGAAGTGACATTAGCTTTATTATTAAAGCAATGTATTCAGATATAGTTGATTTTTTTCTCCTTCATAACTCCTATTTATTTCAATTTTGAGTTACAATTCTCATGTGTTCTACTCTCTTTCTTTCAAAGGACTTAGTGTTTGCCAAAAGGATGTTTCACATGAAGTTAACAAACAGGCTCTTGGTTTCAACCAGCTTTGCAATGCAAAGCTTATCTCTAGGTCCCACACACGGCTACATGACCCTCTGATGTCACTGGTGTGAGTGCTTCTTCTGAGATAAGTCTACTTTCAGACACATGCCACATAAAGCTTTCAGTGAGTAAATAAAATTCCAAGGGCTGAGAGCTCAGCTGCCCCTGTATCTCCTGCAGTTAGTTTAGAACTAGTGTGTTTTTACTGTTCATATTTTCCTGAGCTTGCTTATGCTGCCAAACACACACACACACACTAGAGGGAATAGATAATTTTATATCTTGTCTCATGGCAACTTCAATTATGGATTCCCCATTCATTATTTCTAGGCATGGTGTATAAAGACGGTAAAGTACTTGCCAAAAAAAAAAAAAAAAAAAGCCTGACAGTGGGAATTTGGTAACCAGAACCCACAGTGGATGGAGAAGCCTGGCTTCCACGGGTTCTTCTCCAACCTCTGACCATGTACTGTGGCATGTGTGGATGCACACACAAACATTATACACATGCATACATGCAATCACAATAACAATATTTTTAAGTGACAGACTAGAATTTCCAGAACCCAGGCTGGCTATTCACTACTTCTGTGACCTTGGGGAAAGTGCTTAGATTCTCTAGGTCTGTCAAATGAGATGGCCATACATAGCGCAGGGAAGGCCAATGAATGACGGGTTCATTCTGAATCCATAGGGAGAAGGAGAACATGGCTGCTTGGAAAACAAACACGGGAGTAGTTCTGTCAGACAATCAATTCTCAGCTTTGAGGCGAGTGCTTAGTATGCTGTGCCTGTCGTTCTGGAGTCCAGTAGTAAGTTCCCACTTAGGAGCTTTTCTCAACCAGAAATTCACTCAGTACCTTAGGCTAAGATCTACATGCATATAATAAGCTGTATGTATTCTTTATACTTCTTTCCTTCCATCTATACACATAGCCAAGACCCCTGTCTGTGATTAAATCCATAACTCTGCTTTACATCCAAGCATTCAGTAACTACCCTTTCAAACTCCATGAACAAAGAGAAAAACGCGCTTACGTTTAAGCTACGTTAGTGTCACATTACGTTACTACGTACGTTAACACACTACGTTAGTGTTACGTTAGTGTCAGCTACGTGACTACTCTTCTTGTTTGCTTTGTCACTTTTTGAGACACAGTCTCCTGCTGTAGTCCAGGCTAGACTGGAACTCAACAGCAGTCCTCCTACCTAAACCTCCCTCCTAAGTTTTGGGGTTCCAGACGTTGTTCACCACATTCCCTTTACAATATTTAAAGCTGAGAGATACAGAGCAAAAGCAAGATCTCTTTATCTGTTAACATATATATAGTGATGTCTATATTCTTCCTCATGTCTACAGAGGAAGCCAGCCCTTTGTTTAGTCAAGCATGGAAGAGGAAATGACAGGGCAGAGGTTTGTGTCAGCGATTCCCTCCACTGCTGCTCGCTCATTATGACACCGCAGGAGGGGTTCTCACTAAGATCACCCTGAAGAATCCAGGTGAAGACAGGTTGGTGGCAAGCAGAGACTTGCTGGCCCAAGGCGAATTTGTTATGAGTTTTCCCTATTGCTTTATATGAGGAGAGCGAAGTTGGCTCTTAAACATATAGTCAGAGCCGCCCAGACGGTTCCTTGAGGGTATAATCAGCAATGAACTTGTAATCAGACGCCTCTGTTTACAGAGACGTCAAACTGGAAACCAGTAACAATTACTACTGAATCCTGTCTTTAATATAGAACATTTAATATAGAGCATTTAACAGAGAACTATGTAGGCCTGAAGTTGAAAAAACAATCTGAAACTACTATCAGTTATGACTCAAAGTCTCTTTTAGGTAATTTTAGGAAGGAAGGAAGGAAGGAAGGAAGGAAGGAAGGAAGGAAGGAAGGAAGGAAGGAAGGAAGGAAGGGAAGGAAGATTTATTTATTTATTTATTTATTTATTTATTTATTTATTTATTGTGAAAGAATATTTATTTATTTATTTATTTATTTATTTATTTATTTATTTATTTATTGTGCATCTGTGTCTGTGTGTGAAGACATACAATGATGTACATCTGAAGGTGAGGACAATTTATGGGAGTTGGTTCTCTCCTTCCACCTTGTGGGTTCCAGAGATTGGACTAAGGTCATGGGGTTTGGTAGCAAGTGTCTTTACTCCATGGAGCCATCTCACAGCCTATGTATTAACTTTCTAACATCCCCATGCTTCACCTTCCCCATCTGAAAACTCAGTAACTAGGCTTCTGTGTGCAGCAGTTAAGTATTTGGTTCATCATTTTCCACTCCAAACCTGGGGATCTGCTGCATGTCCCCTTCTGCCTGAGTTAGCTCAAGCTTAGATTCTGACCCTTAAATGAAGAGTTCCCAGTTATATAACTATTCATAGATAATCATTTCCTCATTAAAAAAGAGTATGATTCATTTTTCTGTCCCTAACGGGGCAGGCTGTTTTTCCTTGTTAGATCACTCTCTAGAATAACCAGAAATGGCAAGTGCACGCTGCTGACTCCCTCTGACAGGGCAAGTAACTAACTCGTGAGAAGAACAACGAAGCGTTTGTTAATAACTGACTTCCTTTTCAAACAATATTATGTCCTAATCATCAAGTCCACGGACATTTTCTTCCTCCTTTTGCGTTACAAGTTAACTTACTGTGGCAGCAACGGAAGCCCGTTCTGTCCCTTGGGAAATTTTCTCTCACCCAATCAAATGTTTCCATCAAACCAGAACTGATTTCCTATCTTCAACCTCCTTTGCCACCACTGCTTTTCTCATCTTCTCACATGTATCCTCTTATCTTTCTTGTCTTAAGAGAAAAGAAACTGCCCCTAACAACATTCTCCTTAGGAAATAAACATAAACTTTTTTTTTCCTGTTGCCCAGATAAGTGTCTTCCAAAAGAATAGGCAATCTAGTGATTTGTTGAACAGATCCAACTCTGAATATGATCATTATCAATTCCAGTTGTGCAGTAAGTTTACCTTTGTAAATCACTGGCTAATGTGGATTGGAATTCTCAAATCTGTGAACTATGTCTTAGTCAGGGTTTCTATTCCTGCACAAACTCATGACCAAGAAGCAAGTTGGGGAGAAAAGGGTTTGTTCAGCTTATACTTCCATTCTGCTGTTCATCACCAAAGGAAGTCAGGACTGGAACTCAAGCAGGTCATGGAGCAGGAGCCATGGAGGGATGTTACTTACTGGCTTGCTTCCCCTGGCTTGCTCAGCCTGCTCTCTTATAGAACCCAAGACTACCAGCCCAGAGATGGTCCCACCCACAAGGGGACCTCCAAGCTTGATCACTAATTGAGAAAATGCCTTACAGCTGAGTCTCGTGGACGCATTTCCTCAACTGAAGCTCCTTTCTCTGTGATAACTCCAGCCTGTGTCAAGTTGACACAAAACTAGCCAGTACATGTGGATTGGAATTCTCAAATCTATAAACTAATAATTATTATTACAAAGATACTTATTAAATATAAAATTATAATTATTGCACATACTTAATGGGGTCCCTATAAAATAATATGCATGTCAGTGTTTAGTGGAATATCAGACAAACAACTTAGCTCAATAAATATCCCCAACCATCAGTGCTCCTATGAATACACTAAGCCACCATTGTTACTATGACTCCATATTCCTCTTTCACTGCTCTTTTCTTTAGCATGCTACCCCAGCTCTCTTCTTACCCCATTTTTCCTAGATCACTGATTCTTTTCAGTTGATCAAGTGCAATGTTCATCATTTGGCCTCATAACTCAGCATCAACTCTAGGAGCCTTACTCTTCCTTTGGCTTCCCTTCTTCTTTTCTTCTCTCTATTGCTCTTTATCTTTCTTCTAACTGCTCTGTCTAGTCCTCTGTGGTCACTCGGGTACCACGGACTCATTGGCTCTCCACTTCAGTGGAGAGTAGGGCCTGAAAGCAATTGTATCTAGAATCCAAGTATACATGACAGGTTCAGGGCAGGAAGAGTTTGAACCACAGCACCCTCATCAAGGAAGCCAACTTTTTTTCAAGGCTCAAAGACACATATAATAAAGGCTAAAGGGGTTTATCCATTTAACAGTCAATATTATTAGACAAGTTTACAGTTAGGCATTATAAAAGTAGATTCACCTTTGATAATTCATTGACTAAAACTTGATATGCATCCCAATGTTAGCTTCTTGCAAGCTTTTCTTAAGGTCACAGTCACATTGTAGCTGGTTCTCTTTTTCCATTATTTGAACTCCAGGGATTGGACTCAGATTGCTGGGGCTTGGTGGTAAGTGCCTCTACCACATAACCAGAGATTGTAGGCATAATGTTACTGTGCAGTGTGTGAAGATTATCCTTGTATTATTCACACACTGACTTCAGTGTGCCCATGTCTGGCTGCAAACTAGCCGTGGCATTGTAATGCTTATTCTAAGAGTTCCCTGTCTCAATGTTGTGTAACTATTGCTCCTCAATTATCCCCTAATTATAAAGATTCCCTGGTCAGTAAAGAGCTGATCAGTCAAGGACTGAGCAGAGGAGAGAATAAGGCTGGACTTCCTATCCCAGAAAGGGGAAGGGAAAAAGAGAAAGGAAGAGAGGATTTCCCATGAGAAGAGGGTCGAGGAGGTACCATGAGAGAGACCAGGCATGGAGCAGAGAGAGCCAGATCAGTACTAAAATGCAAGTATCTAGAGGATCTTTTTCTGGGAGGTAGTCAGAGTAGTTTAGAGATTAGAATAGATGAATAACTGCTCAGTTATTGTGCCATCAAGATTATTAAATAAATCTAATAATCTCTGTCTCATTTATTTGGGAGCTAGCTGGGATAAAGAAAAAACTGTCACTTTTAAAACTTCATTAAGAAGAGATGAACAGGTCCTGATTAAAAAAGAGAATTATAGGGGGCTGGTGAGATGGCTCAGTGGGTAAGAGCACCCGACTGCTCTTCCGAAGGTCCAGAGTTCAAATCCCAGCAACCACATGGTGGCTCACAACCATCCGTAATGAGATCTAACTTCCTCTTCTGGAGTGTCTGAAGACAGCTACAGTGTACTTACATATAATAAATAAATCTTTAAAAAAAAAGAGAGAATTATATATTTTCTTCCATACCAGAGGTAGACAGTTTTTGCACCACAGTGAGTTTATATCATATTTTTTAGTTTCTGTGGTGACCCATCATGTCTCTTTGATCATAAACTAAATCTTGATTATTCACACCCTAAATCTTGAAGTCACAACAACAAAAACCTCACATCTGAGAAAGTTTGGCAAGAAAACTCTCAGATGTCTCCAAAGTAGGCAAGGGTCTCTACCACACTGGGTAATCTGTTTTTCCCACCTACCAGGAAATGCCACCTGATGATACCTCTTGCTGGGTGTTAGGATAATTATGCCTTGGTTCACACATGAGTTCTAATGTTCTTAATTTATCTTGGTCCTGATACAAGTAACCAACAAATCCCTCTTTTATTTCATGCTCTATCTATTCCTTCCTGAGCCATCTTACAGACAGAAGTTTTGTGTTCTCATCTTTGAAATGCAGTGTCTTTCATGAAGTAGACAATGAGCGTTTTGTGTTCTAGGCAGAAGCGGGGAAATATGCTTTAGAGATTCTGAACAGAACCTGCTTCCATTGTAACAAAGGTGAGAGCACCACTTAGATGCAGAGGGACTCTGAGCCAATGAAACCAGAGCCCCGACCTCATCGTTCCCTTTCTTCACAGCAGTTCTGAGCAGGGCAGCCTCCTTCCTGTCACTTCAAGCTCTCTGGGCATGTGCTTTGTGAAATGGGATCCTGGTCTTTCAATGTTGGGACAGGAGGAAAAGAGTGACCATTTTCATTTCTTATAATCTTGTGTGATGCTTTATACTAGATCTTCTTGAATTTGTTCCACTTCTGATACCTTTGACTGTGTATCTGTGTATGCATATATAACCATATGTATTCACACAGGAGCACATGAGTATGAGTGCATGCATTGAGAGCAACCTTAGGGGTCATGCCTCAAGTACCATCCACCTTTTTTTGAGACTGCTTTGGAGTGTACCAAGCACTCTAGACTAGCCCCAAAGTATCTTACCATGCACTCCAATAAGACCCAAAGTCTTGTCTCTTCCTTTCAGGTGCTGGGATTAGAAGCATGTACCACTACAACTGGCTTATTCTTTAAAATATGGATTCTAGCAATTGGATCATGTCCTTGTTCTGGCAAAGTCAACACTTTACCAACTATATTATCTCCCCATCCCTGCAACTCAATGATTTTTATATAGTGTTTAAAATAGGGATACAAATCAAAGATATTCTGAAAATAAATCATAAATAAATGTATTTTAAAATAATTGGTATACATTTCATTCTACAGTTTATTAATGCTGAAATCAAATTTGTACAACAATGTCATGGATGTAACTTGTTTATTTTTACATGAAGAATTAAATCTTGATGGAATATTTGACACTCTAAAGAACAGCAGTTTTTTCAGAATTGATGGAGATTATGATTTTATTATCATCAACACTGATACATCATGCAAACCGTAAGAAATAGTTTTAGGACTACTTCAGAAATTCTTGGAAATTGTATCTTAATTTCAATCCAATTTTTATGTAGTTAATTTTTAGTTAAACTTTTCAACAACTTCAACAGAAAATTTAAGAACCCACATACACAATACAGTCCGGGGACTGGCGAGATGGCTGAGCAGTTAAGAGCCCTGAGTTCAATTCCCAGTAACCACAATCTGCTCAAGTTCTAATATCTACATACCCCAGAATGACAGAAACTAGTAAGTCATGGCCTATCATAAATAACTTTTATTAAAACATTATAAACAATAAAAAATTGTGATTCATAACCACCAGAGTCTTAAATCTGAGCCAATCAGCTGAGCTATTGTATATCATGTCAGCATGCACAGGACAGCGCTCACGGTGTGTGCTCAGAACCAGGCTGGAGTGATGGCACACGAGGTAACAGAGGCAAGTGCCATCAAAGTCACCTTAAACTTATTACATGCTTGACTTCATTTCTGGTTTTCTCGGATTCAGAGACCTTTTCTTATTGCCAGATCCTTAGTAACCCCCACAACCAGTGATCTGGCAGGTTAAGATCCTGAGCTTTAAAGCCACTCTGTGAGGTCAAGTGCATTCGATACAACACATTTTATCAGCAACAACAACAACAACAACAACAACAACAACAAAACCCTAAAGCTTACAAGATCAAGAGGATTCTGCGAGGCATTTCTGATAGTGGCTGAAAAACATATTAGCAGTCAGCATTCCTGGCTCATATTTTGTTGTGGATATTTGGAGTTGCCATGGTCATAGTTTTTAGAGTCCAGCTCCATTTAGGTCCATGAGTAACAACAGATATAAAGGAACTTTCTCGTATATTAGCCACCTTCAGCACAGAAATGAACCACCAGCGTATCAGCTCTGCCACTCAGCAAGCAATCTTCTCCATAAATAGATATGCTTATCTGACAATATTCACTATATATCTCAGTAATTGATGCATAATTACCCTGAAATTTAGAATGGAGTTGACTTATTAATGTAAAAGTCTTTGTATCCAAACCCCACACCAGCAATTGGATCCCACAAGTAGGCAACCACTGTGGTTAGACCTATTCTGATTTAGAATCCTCATTTTAAAACTACAAACTTTTCTGATAGATAGTTACCCTCCTTGATAGATACATCTTGTGTATCTAGTCTTAGTTCCCCTAAACTTTTGTCTAGTACATCCTGTAGCTTTAGTACATGCTGAGCAAAGAAGTGAGCGACTTCAATCATCTACATACACCCGCTTCCCACAGATCCACCCATTAGCTACTTTAGCAACTTCAAGCCAAGTTCTACTATTGCCTGTCATCCCAGAACCCACATAGAAGACTACGGTAATGTAATGCAGAAAAGGGAGAGAACCAATGTCAGACTTGGCAGTTTGGGGATAGAACACCAAGAAGGGTAAACCTGCTAAAGACAATGGCATACAATGGTATGTGTAGGCTCAGTTCGGATAAGAAAACATAAAGATAGCTTCAGATAAAGCAGGAAAGTGCCCACTGAGAGCGAACAGGAAGAGAGCAGCAGGCACTGTAGCAGTTGGAGAGAGCTGTGAGATTATTAGCATGTGTTTCTGCCCCAGAAGAAATTGTGTGACAATTCTAGTTGTCCTCCTACTTTGCAACGGGGGGTGAGGGGAATGACATTTTTATGAGTTGGGTTAGACTCGATTTGCACTTGATGTTTATAGAAGTTGGTGTTGGAAATGAGACTCGGGCCCCAATCATCATGGGAAATACAAATCTGATGCAAATCAACACAAGCTTATTTCTTTTTTGTTTTAAGAGAAATTTCCTCGAGGAGCAAAAGGAAACATCTCTTATTTGACTGCTCACAAAAGAAGCTTGGAGAAGAACCTAGGTCCTCGTAGTCTGCTCCGTACAGCTGAGGACAGTACCCAGAAAGGTGAGGAGAACTCTGAAGAGCTACCTGGTCCTAGCATGGATTGTGCTTTTCTGAGCCTATGGCCCAGGGATGGGTTAATAACTTCTCCCTGGCCTTATCTTTACCATCAAAAGAAGCCTGTTCTTTCCTCCCACCTCCACAGAGAAACCGTTTCCAACTTGTCCTGAGTCCAGACCTGCTTTCTAAGCAAGCCCTGCCTGGCAAGGAAGTGCACACTGGAATCATTTGTTTACTTTGTAAACAGGTCAACCGATTTGTCTAAACAGACCCCAGTGGAATATTAAACTACTGTTAAGGCCTTAGTGGGAGTTCCTGGGAACAAAAACAATTTGTCTATTTTTTCCAATGGGCACGCTTTGGAATGGCTGTTCTTTGAAGTGTAGAAAATTAGCCCAATCTAATCATGTCTGTTATGGTTATAGGCGAGTTACAGAATATTCACTTGCTGGCATCTTGGAATTATCTTTCCATTTCAGGTTTAATCGATCCTCCCAAATAGATATCAGAGCCAACAAAGATGCATTGAGAGTCTCATGACTAAGTGTGGCAGGCAATTCATTACCATTCCATCTTAAAAATAATTTTATTGTTTTTAGATGTATGTATGTGCACCATGTATATGCCTGATGCCTCATGGAGAAGTTCAGAAGTGGATGTCTGTGAGCACCAGGCACACACATGGTGCACAGACATGCAAGCAGGCAAAATACCCATTTATTTTGTTTTGTACGTTTTTGAGACAGGGTTTCTCTGTATAGCGCTGGCTGTCCTGGAACTCCCTCTATAGTCCAGGCTAGCCTTGAATTCAGAGATCTGCCTGTCTGCCTACCAGGATCCCCTGGAACTGGAGTTATAGATGGTTATGGAATCCCATATATGGATGCTGGCAATGGAACTCAGAGCATCTACAAGAGAAACCATCGCTCTTAACCCCTGAGCCACCTCTCCAGCTCCACTTATTTACTTCTTACCCCCAAGCACAATGTTGTGTACCTACTAACCAATACGCTCCAGGCACAGTGCTGAACTCTGAAATATAGAGATAAAAGGTGTTATCCCTGCCTTTGAGGTGCACACACAGCATGAGTTGGAGGAAAGAAAAGTTCTATGACATGCCACCAAGAATCACAGACTTAAAGTCAGATCTAACTTCTTAGAGGATGGAGGTTGCACTTATATGAATGTAGTGTGCAATTAAGAGGAAGAAAACTTAAACAAGATAGGAGATTGATACCCAGCTGAGACCAGAAGGGTTGAGAGCAGGATGGCAAAGACAGTCCAGAAAGATTAAAAAAACAGTGTGTATAAAAGAAATAATGAGCATGCTGACATTGAGGTATGACAATGACATTGGCATGTCTGGATCTTGGGATGAATCTAGGGAAGAGTTTGGAGAACAAGAGAGGAAGGGAGAGGCTGTGCCATTATCTTTGCAGTGGATACAAAGCCTGCATAGCTGTAGTTCTACCATGTCCTCACTGTCTAAGTAACCAAGTGGTTCATAGCCCTTAGGGACCATCTCCATCAGTTTTCCATTCCTCATCATACTGCTGTAGATATAGGGAGAACAAGATTCTGATACTCAGAAAGGCTATTTCAGCATTTCCCCTCAGAAATGTTACCTAGCATCTACTAGCAGACAAGGCTATAGCTCATTCAACTCCAGAGAGGATCCCATGAGATAGAAAGAGGCTTTTATATTTAGTAGAAGATGAAGGAAGAAAGACATTAATTAGACTTAAGTAGTCATATATACATTAGTAGCCATTATACTGTAGGTTATATTCATATGGCTAGGGTCTCTTTTTGATAGTCTTGACCTAGCTATAGCTGGAAAGAGAAGTACTGACCTTACTGCTGTGTTTTATGGTCTCATGGACTCAATATTTGTAGATACTAACTGAACATATTTTTTCTGTTAACAATGAGAAACTCAGGTTCAGAGACTATGCTTTTTTGTGATATATTATGATGGTATGTGGTATTAAACATGGACAGATTTGTTCACAGGTAGTTAGGAATACCATAGCCAGTCATGACATCACACAGTTTGTTGATTTAATGACCTGGACACAAAGTTTGTTAAATGACCTGGACACAAAGGAGGGCTTCAACCAGTCAACTAGAGGAATATTAGCTTTGCCAAGGGTGGGTTACAACCATCTTAGCAGCTATTCAAGGGATCTGCACTTGGTCTGCCCTTCAACACTGTTCTGGTATGTCAGGAGAAACCAGGACAGAGTCTTGAGTCTGCCCTTGGACCAAGTACAGAGGTAGGAGGTCCCATCTGTCCAAACAGACTATGAACTAAAGGCAAGAGCTAGGAGCTAAGGTATCTTGTGAGACTTTCATTTACCTTTATCAGATTCAAACGAATGAACAACAGCAACTATAATCACTGAGCCATCTTGCCCAACTACCTTTGCCAGATTTTATAATCAGTGTCTTAGATTAGTGTAACTCAAAGTTAGAAGACTTCAGTAGGTAATGGCTCTGTATTGGAATGGAAATCTATTTTAATATGTTGGTATCATTTGGTTCTGTCTTTGTTGTTAAACAGATCTTTAAAAATAAACTTGATTAATTTTAGGCATTATGAGAAACACTCTAGACACTAAAAAAGAACATAAAACCAGTCCATCTTTCCAAGGGATGAGATAATAACATGACTAAACCTATCACACTTAGTTGCCTGCAAGAGATAAATACTTAGAGGTCAACTGGATGGCTCAATGTGCTTGAGCATCTGACATCAACCTCTGTGATATGAACTCGGTCTCTGGTGCCCCACGTGTTGGAAGAGAAGTGACTCCCACAGGTTGTCTTCTGACTGCCACACATGAACAGTGGCATTTGAGTCACTCCTACATAGAATAACTAAATAAATAAAATATAATTTAAATGTTTTTAAAAGAGTTAAACAATAAAAATTGGGGCCCTCTGTACATGTTTACAAGAATAATTGACTTTAGAAGAAACCTAAATAGAGTGAGTTCATTTCAGACCAAGTGCCCAACTTGGCTCGTTATAGGGAAGTAGAATCAAAAAAATGTCACTGCCTTCGATTAGGTGAAGATACTGCTGCCTCTCTCTTCTTGCCTCACAAAATGCCTGAGATGAAAAGTATATAACAAAAATATGAATTGAGGGCCAGGAGAGATGACTTAGGAGCTCAAGAGTACTTGCTGCTCTTATCCTTGAACCCAAGTTCAATGACCAGCACCCATATGGTAGCTCACAACACTCCATAACTGCAGTTATAGGGAAATCCAGTACCCTCTTCTGAGTTCCAGAGGCATTGCATACATATGGCACACTTACATATATAAAAGCAAAATACTTACACACATAAAAAATAAAAATTTAAAAAATCTTTACAAAGAAATACCAGTTGAGACCCTTAAAATACCAGTTGAGACCCCAACACACACACACACTGTGCAAGTATATGATTTTGACATTATTACTTGATAAACTTATCATAGAAAAATCATGCTTGGAGAATCTTGCTGGTTATTTTGACATTAATTTCTGGCCAACATCTCCTTCCTTAATTTCTCTCTGTACTAACAGATAATCTAGATACCCACCAACTCATGGAACCTCTAGTTCACTTTAAGACCAGAGTATCCTGACCTTTGATTATGTGATTATGTTAAAGCCCTGACACATTCTTCCTCTTTCTCTTCCTCCACTTTTCCTATTCTTAAAGAGATAGGTGACTTTCCTCTTTCCTATTCAGCAAACATTATCCACAAACAACTGTTGAAGACCTACATCTACTCAAACACTGCTGGGAGACAGCTGTTGAAAAGATTACCACTCATGCTTTTAAGGAGGACATGGGCTAATTCTTAATTCAGTTCCTAACTTTTTGATGGAGACATACAAGCACACTTTAAAATATAATTGTGTCAATTTTTAAACATATGCACATAGACATTTCATACTGTAATATTACATGTGATATGCTTTCTTCCAGTATCTTCTCTTTCATTTTCAATGATGCAGCATGTGACTCACTGCCATCACTTCACAGACAAGTACTGTGTCTTGACTTACGGTTTGGAAAACATCAGTCTTGCTGAGATATGAGCAGTCATGTAAATGAGTAATTACATGACAACTGTTAGAAGCATGTCATGTACTTTCTATTGTTCATTGAAGTATCTATGGGACTCACATTACCTAGTTGGTGAAAGGTTTTGTGGTGATAGAAACCATCTTCCTTCACTCTCAGTATTCTTTCTCTACTCCGCATTCCTGGTGTAGTATCTTGTATAGAAAATATAATTAGTAGATTATTATTGTTGATGACAACCATATATTGTCATTGAATATGTTAAATGAGGGCTCTGAGAAATAGATCTTAGGGTTAGTGTGTTTAGGGAGATTTATGAGAGTCAAAGCCAGTGGGATGGGATTCAGAAGAAGGTAGAGAGAGCATGCAGACTATGACTGCAGGCTTAACAACCGAGAAGGGGCAGAAGAAGAGAAAGAGAAAGAAGTGAGAAAGATCTTTGAACTGGAAGGAACACAGTTATGGTAAAGCCCCAGTCTGACAGGCTGCTCTCAAGCCAGACTTTTATAGGGCAAGTCCTTCACCTTACTTGGAATGCATCTGCCTTAATAGTCTCTGCATGGTTCATCAGTGGCTGGGAACTGCTTGCAAGCCTGAACATGCACATGCAAGGGAATCCTGAGAGCAGCAGTAGAGTTAAAATCTCTGTAGAGGTCTTGGTATGTGCTCAGGGCCACCACAGCATAACAGTGCTCTTCTCACAGACTAGGTTTCCTTTTAAGGTTAGAGCAAGTTGTTTAAAAATAAACAGCAAGACGGATGCACCATGTTCCTGCTTTGACCTTGTTCTGGTCCCCTAATCCCCATCCCTCCTAGGCTGTAGAATCAAGTCTTCTTTGTCTTTTCTGCCCCAAGAGAAGCTTTAGGATGCTATTATTCCAGTTAGTGTCCCATAGGGATGAGAAGAGGGTGAATGTTCTAGAAAGTAAGTAAAGGGTGACCCATGAAAAAAACTGCTGACGCCAGCAAGTGTCTGTGGCGAGTACTGTAGCTTCAATTGTCAATGCCTCACAGAGGCCTGTTTGTTAAAAGGTCTGGTCTCCAGAGTGGTAGTGATTGTGAGACATTGAAAAATGTGGTCTAATGAGAGGCCTTGAGGTCACAAAGGGATGTATCCCTGGGCAGGATAAAGGACTCCAGACCCTTCTACAACACTTTTGCTTCCTGGCAATGAGATGAGTAGTTTTGCTCTGGTATGTGTTCTACCCCATGCTATAGTGCTTCACCAGAAGCCAATAAACGACAGAACCACCGAGATAACTTTCCACACTGATTACTTTAGGCATCTGCTGTAGTAATAAAAAGCCCATTAATATAAGAGTTTGAATCTTGGGCTGGAGAGATGGCTCAGCTGTTAAGAGCACTGACTACTCTTCCGAAGGTCCTGAGTTCAAATCCCAGCAACTACGTGGTAGCTCACAACCATCCATAATGAGATCTAATGCCCTCTTCTGGTGTATCTGAAGATAGCTGCAGTGTACTTAGATATAATAATAAATAAATCTTTTAGAGAGAGAGATACAGAGAGACAGAGAGAGAGAGACAGAGAGAGTTTGAATCTTAATATACCCACACCCAGAAACTTATAAATCATCCCTTATTAGTGACTCAGTTCTTCCCTTCCCCTCCCCAACACTGAAATTCACTGATGCCCATAAGGCAAATTTTGACACTTGCTAGGAGCCTCAACTCATGCTTTAATCCAAATGCCACAATCAATTAAGACAACCAGCCAACCAAATAATCTTTCTTATTTTTAACAGTCTGTGGAGCTAATGAAATAAACTGGGTACAAATTTATTCCTTGTGTTCTTTTTGGCTAACGTCTCAGGGGTAGAGTTGCCCACTGGGTCATTGCCCGAACACTCTGTGATGGGCACTCAGGTAGAAAAGGGAGGATCCCAACCTACTGGTAACCACATCTCTTAATGAGATCACCGTCACTGTGCTTAGCTAAGCATAACCGCAAAGAGCTGCAGCTATGGCTGCTTGTTAGTTAGAGGAACCCTTTTGCCTTTTGTGGCTGGATAGGTCACAGCACTACCGGGTTCAAACCTAGTTCTTTTCCCTCTTCACAAGGAACTGTTCAAAGGACTGTCAGTCAGATTGATAACAACATTCTGTTTGCTCAACGTTTGCCTTAGCAGGAGGCCAAAGTCTTACTCAAGTGTTCTGTTAGGAACTCTCACAGCAGGCATTTGAAAGACTAACTAGTTCAGCTACTGTGGAGAAAGATGTCTGTGTCCACCAGCTGTCTGTTGCTGTGACAAAACACCCGGGGAAATACCTGCTTTAACACGGGGATGCTTTGTTTTGTCTCACGATTGATTTCAGGGTTTCCAGTGCATGATTAGTTGGCCCAGAAGCTCTGGGCCTCAAGTGAGGTAGGATGTCATGGTAGAAGCATATGATGAGGTCGGAGCCTGTGGTGGTTTGAATATGCTTAGCCCAGGAAGTGAAACTATTAGGAGGTGTGGTGGCCTTGTTGGAGGAAGTGTGGGTGGGCTTTGAGACCCTCCTCCTAGCTGCCTAAAGACAGTCTGTTCCTAGCTTCCTTTTGATGAAGATGTAGAATTCTCAGCTCCTCCAGCATCTGGACACTGTCATGTGTCTTGCCATGATGATAATGGACTGAACCTCTAAACCTGTAAGCTGAGCCCAATTAAATGTTGTTCTTTTTAAGAGTTGCCTTGGTCATGGTATCTCTTCACAGTAATAGAAACCCTAAAACAGAGCCCGTGTGATTCTAGCTACTTCCCAAAGGCCCTACCTCTGAACACTGCTGTATTGGGGACCACACCTTCAAGACAAAAGCTGTAGGAATTACTTAAGGTCTCAACACAACAGTCTTACAAGTAAACTCAACTCAATCACAATGTTCTGCCTGTGTTGTGACTGTTCCTCTCTCTCCAGTTCCCTAAATGCAGCAGTCTCTGGTTGCATTGTGTTCAGCCTCAGAAACATTGGTCAGTGCTAGGCTTTGCCTCGGGTCATTTTGAAGCTGTCAGCCTGAAAAAGAACCCATACTTCAAGTTGATTTTGATAGAGAATGACTCACATTCTCTCACTATCTCAGTTCAAGAGTCAAAACTGAAAGGAGGCATACCCCATGCATCACTGCTCTCGTAATAGAGCACCTTTGTGGACCTTAGACTTCAGAAGAAAAGCTGATCTTTGGGATGGAGGTACAGCTTGTCCAGAGTGGAAAGATGATCTAAAATACCTCTCTCCCGCCTACCTTTTTTTCCTTTAAGTTAGACAAGACCCTGATTCACAGTAACTCAGGAAATCTATATGGATCTGTTTTAGTGCGATACAACTAAATCTCACAACTAAAATTCACCTAAGATTTACAGAAAATAAAATGACTTAGCATTGGTATGTTAAAGGGCTCTATTCTATGTGTTCTCTCTTCTAAAGCTAATTTTCCAATTAGTAGCCATCAGCACCTCCCTAAATAGTTCCAGATTTTCATTAGACCATTTCCATATTACACAGAGATGGATTCTCTAACAATTTGCTCCAGAGACTTGACTTGTGCTTTTCGTCATCATATTATTCTGTGCAGAATTTGTCTTTGGTCTGGTTTCATGATTTGGGGACACTCCCTGGCACTTCTGTAGTCTCTCCTCACTTGCTTACTTATTAACTAGTCTTTCCTATCCTCATGATGGGTAGTATGGTTTGAGGTTTACTACACAGGGTATATGGATTTCTTATTCAGTAAGAAGGAATATTTTGCTTAGTGATGGTCAGGGCCTAGGCCGTGTCTCTAGATTCTTAGCATCTTATTTGAGAATTAAATAAAAGCCTATATGGATTTCAAAGTAGCAGGAAAACCTTACTCAGGGTGAAATAAAAGAACAGACTAGTTAGATTGACAGTAAGCCACGTGAGGCAAGGCACTGTGATTATAGTTTGGGATTTTCTTTGATGGGGTTCAAGAAAAGGTGGAATTTTGTTGCAAGAGATGAGGCATTGTGCTGTCAGTTCATTGATTTGATTGGCAGATTGTTATATAATTTTTTTAATGTGCATGTTTCTTTTCATAATGCATGTCATTGGAACCACATGAATGCCCAATTATGCATAGGGATAGTAAGTAAATGGTGATTCCCCTAAAAGTTTACAATGAGAACATAATTTGCCTTACTGTGCATAGTTTCAAAATCATTTTACTGGATGGAGAGATGGTTCAGTGATTAAGAGCACTAACTGCTTTTCCAGAGGACCTGAGTTTGATTCCAACACCCACATGGTGGCTGTAACTTAGAGTACTCAATGTCCTCTTCTGGCATCGGTGGGCATTGTACACAAGTGATGCACAGACATACACTCAGGCAAAACACCCCCACACATAAAGTTAAAACAAATAAATCTCAAAAAACCAACCAACCAACCAAACAAACAAACAAAAAGAAAAACCACAGTTAAGGCCGATTGGCCTTCTTGATCCCCTACCTTGATATAAACACAGTATGGTTGAATAGAATCTAAGTTTGGTGGTCATTAAGGGCCAGAGCACCTTCCCCCATTGTTCCGAGTAAGGAATGCATGCAGGTGACACAGGTGGGGCTTCTAGGTTGCTAACAGGTAATGAGGTACATTGTCTGGGGTGAGGTGTGAACTCATAGTACCTGTAGATAAGGGTCTCGGCCTCCCAGTACATTAAGAGGGATGCTTGCATAGCCCAAATCAAGTGGGGGTCCTTTGGGTTCTAAACTATTCCTGATGCTTGTGTCTCTCAATTGAAATTATATTTTTTGTGACTGGAGTCTTATATTTTTCTATCACAATTAAAGGAACCCTTTCGTCATCTCCTGGAAGTGCAAAGAAAGGATCATTTGAGTCTACTTTCTGTCAAGGACAGATACAAGTGTTCCTGCAGCACAGAGCATCAAGATGTTGATCGAGCCTTTTGGGGCACTCTCTTCACTGGTTTTCCTAGCTACCTGCAAAGGTGGATTAACTTTTGCCCTTATGGACGTGCAGAAGCCTTGGTTTTCTGCAACCCTAAGTCACCGGACAGAGAACACAGATTTGCATCTAGGTTTATTATTTTTTTGTATGCTAATTAACTCCCCCTGAAATGCCTTTGAAAGCATAGCTCAAAGGCCAAAGAAGCTAATTTTTAAAACGACCAAATGGATCGTGCCCTTAGAGGTGTATCTATGGGATCGTGTTAGCATGGCAAGGGGAAGCCGCCATAGCTCACCCACTGGGGAGGTGGGGTAGCCCCAGTATCCAAAAACAATTCTGAGATCTTGTAAAGACATTTTCAAAAGTGACACAGTCTCTTTATGATGAGAGAGGGAAAAGGTTGAGGCCTGAATGGGAGTAGGAACCAGCTAAGTAGCTTCCTTCAGCACCTGGCTATGATCACAGTGTTTCTTCCTCTCCAGTCTGCTGTGCACATTCCACATACTTCACAGCAGGCAAGATCCATTTGCCTGTGTTAACTGGCTTAACTCCCATAGGTTATTTGCATGCCATTAAAGATGGACTTAAGGCAATTGAGAATGAAGGCACTGAGAAGTTCAGAGACTAAGTTTTTCCAAGGGATCAAATGCTCTCACATGTTGGGGCTGGTTGATGGCCACAATTGGTGGGGCTGGTTGATATCCACAATTGGTGGGGCTGGTTGATGGCCACATAGATCCAGGGAAAAGACAGGGTGGCTGCCGGGAGAAATTGATCAGCAACACACAGTGATCCTTCATTCTATGACCAGACATTTCACACCACTGACTCAGCCAAACACTGCCACATCGGTCTTCTCGGTGGAGTTTGGCACCTACTGCTTTCCTATCCCTCAGGTGACAATGACACATGCAGCTCTTTGCAAGGGAACATCCAGAGAGACAAGTGGCAAAGTCCAGTCTCCCAGCAATCTTACGCTAACCCAGATAGAGGCTAAGGGCTCGGGATTGTTATTAATAACAACAGCAAAAGGAAGGAAGGAGGGAAGGAAGGAAGGAAGAAAGAGGGGGAGGAAGGGAGGAAGGAAGGACAGGAAACTGTGAGGGAGATAGGGTAAAGGCACTAGGAGGAGTTGGTAGTAGTAGATAGATGGATCAACGTGACATGTATAAATGTATCCATTTCGAAGAAGAAAGCAAGGCCACATCCAGTCATTGCAGAGCCTCCCTGGTCCTGGGGAGTGTACTCAGGCCCTGGCTGCCTTCCTTCTTAAGAGGAAATGGGCACCAATCATGACCTTGTGGCTTCAGGGAGGGATATTTCATTTTCTGGCTGACATTTCATTTGTGGAGGCTGGGTAGGCAGGTATAACCTGCCCCACCCTTTCCTGGCACTCAATCAGAGGCTACCCACCACGTCTTTCCTTTTGGGCATTTTACAAAGGGAGGGAGGATTCTGGTTTTCCCTGGGAGGAGATGTCTCAGAGCCAATTTGTTTCTCCCTGGGAGACTTGAAGGCAAATGTCAAAGGTTCCAGAAGGCTGCCAGCTCACCTCCCTCGACAAGTGGGAGCACTACTGATTAGAGGCAAATTGCCTAAGAGCAAATTGTTCTTAGGTGACATCAGATCTCCTTGCTTCAGCGAGGTGTGTGTCTACGTAGAGCAACGAAGGACTCTCACACTCCTTTACAGAATAAGAACTTTGCTTCAGCTCTTCACAGAGGGGCAGACTATGCCTATGACCTTGATCTCGTGGTGCACGGGATCCATGGCCCATGATCACTCTGGTTGCTTTCTGGATTGTGGAAATACCAACCGTGGGTCACTTGTATCCCTGGGCAATAAAGCTTCTCCTCATTGCTCAGCACTAAGCCATTTTAAAAACTAAATATGTGAAGGAAAACGTCAAGTATTGCCCTGTTTGATAGGCTAATAAAGCCGGTAAGGATACAAAGGGCTCTTGTAACCCGGACCAAGGTCTGAAGGGAAAAAAAGCTACTTATTCAGAAGAGGATTCAAATAAGTGGTTCCTTTTACCAGGTTGGACCCAGCCCTGGTAAGGTCTCTGGGAAAAGGCTAATAAAAACTGAGGGTTCCTACCCGGAGGGGATATGGACTCTACAAGAAGACCAACAGAGTCAACTAACTTGGACCCTTGGGGCTTCCAGCGACTGAAGCACCAACCAAAGAGCATACAAGGGTTGGACCCAGGCCCCTCACACACATGTGGCAGATATGCAGCTTTGTCTTCATGCGGATCCCCCAACAACAGGAGCGGCTGGAGCGGGGACTTAGCCTGATTCTGATTCTGTTGTCTGCCTGTGGATCCCGTTTCCCTACGTGGGCTGCCTCAGAGGGAAAGAAGGAGCCTAGTCCGGCAGTGAGGAGTTACTAGAGTGGCTTGGTACCCAGGGGAGACCGTCTCCCTCTAAGAGGTGGAGGGGGAGGAGGGATGGAAGGAGGAGCCGTGTGACGGATGGGACTGGGATTGGGATGTTAAAGTGAATAAACAAATTAATGGAAACAAAACTGAGGGTTCCTGAGAGCCAACGGCCGATGGGGCTTCCCAAAGCAAGATTCAGGGCAGCAGAGGTCAGCCCTATATTCAGCCCTCTTGATACCTTTACCAAAGCAAAGGAAGGATGAGTTGAAGGCAGAAATAAAGGAGTGGATACAAACCTGAGAGTCACATCCACCTGTGGAGCCTCATGCGTGGTCAGCAGGAGGGAACAGAGAACTGCAAGCCTGGACCAGAGCTTTCTGGCAATTACTGTGCCTCAGACTTGCCTGGTGGCTCATTAATCCACGATAGATTGAAACATGGAAGAACCTGTGTTCCACGTCTTGTAGCTCTGGGTGGAGTCCAGGCACACAAATTTTTAACTAGCTCCTGGGGTGTTACCAGAGGACACATTTGGAGACCTGCTGGTTACATGAGCCAGAGGGCTTCCCAGGCCAGAGGGATTCGCAGGCGTCCCTCTAGCAACCCAAACTATGTTCCTTGGTGTTCCTCTAGCATCACTGGTTCCTTGTTCCTCTTGTAGAAAAGGTGCTATTAGAAAAGCCGATTCTGAGATCCAAATACCTAGATTCAGTCTTGGCCTCATTTTACCTGCTGTGCGATTCTGGCCAAATTCCTTTCCTTTTCCTTTTCCTTTCTTTTTTCCATTCCTTTCCTCCCTCCTTCCCTCCCCCCTCTCTTTTTTTCTTTCTTCTTCTTCTTTTTTAAATTTTTCTTAAAACTTTTTTTTTTTTTTTTTTTTTTTTAGCTTTTTGAGACAGGGTTTCTCTGTGTAGCTTTAACTGTCCTGGCTGGCCTTGATCAAAGAATTGCCTGCTTCAGCCTCCTATTAGAGAGCTGGGAATACACGTGACCACCATCACCACCTGTTAATTGTTGTTGTTGTTTTGTTTTTGTTTTTGTTTCTGGCAAAACTTAACTTTTGTGTGGCCAATAGCTTTGGATAAAAAAAAAATTATAACCTTTTCTCAGACCTTAATATGGGCAACTCACAGTACCGATTCATTATTTACTAGTTGATGTCTACATGACTGTTAGGTGCTGCAGTGAGGAAAGTCAGAGAGAGAGAGAGAGAGAAAGAGGAACAATAATGAACTATAAGACTGATGTGTGGATTAGATGATATCATCTGGCTAAATGTTAACTCGAACATCTAAGAATGTCATTTACTTTCTATGTGAACAAGGATCTGAAAGTCTCCTCTCTTAACACGAAAAATTTCAAGGAATTACCTAAAATGATGAACTATCTTTTTCCTTCTAAAGCTTACGAGAAAAAGAAATCTATCAGTCTTTCTTCCCCAACCCCCACCCTTCCACCTTGGAGATGGGCTCCCTTCTGGCAGACTTTCTGTCTCCAAAGAACTGCACAGTTCTAAGGGCCTCGAGGCATCATGGGTGGGGCAGAGAGAATGTGCTGGGGAGGAAGATCTGTGAAAGCAGAGCTCTCTCTGCTCGCTTGGTTGAGCTGGGAGTTGGGTATGAGACCTGACATCTCAAGAGAAAGCAGGCAGTGTGGGAATTCACCAGACCAAAAGGGAAGAGAGCTGGGAGAATGCCCAGCCCTAGAGCTGCACCAGCACATTCCTGTGTGATTGACACTTGCTGCTGGCCTTTGTGTTTCCATCTGAGCTAGAGAGCCACCAGTCGAGCCTTGGCACATTTGAAGCTGTTTTGGTTGGTTGGTTTGGTTTGTTTGTTTTTCTATAGAGCAGGACAGAGGGCTAACAGTAAACATCCCTTAAACTAATTGATATTTAGTCACCAACAGTAAATTGAGTGAAAAGCTGATGATTCAACCTTCAGAGCATTCTACGTGAAAAGTAAAATATTCTGATATAGGGACCATTATTCAGTTCCAACCATGTATTCTCCTCCAAGCCTTTTCACTGTGGCTGCTGAACCTCCTGTAGGTTCTCCACACTGTGCCTTTGCACAGTAAACACTTTGGATCAGTAAACACTTGCCAAGCCCTTGGTATATTATAGCCCCTAGATAGTTCCTAGTTCCCTCACCCAACCCCATATCCAGGCAGGATGGATTATATGCCCTGAAATTGGTCACATAGCTCCCACTTTCTAAATCCCACTGTTGCCTTGATTAGCTATTTTTCCTTCTTACACAGTAAGAAGCGACAAGCTTCATATTCTTTTCCGATTTCCCAGTGTCAAACATAGAGAGAGCCTCGCTGACAACCATCTCTAAATTTGATTGGTGTTTTATGGATACCCAACCTGCCTTGACTATTCTGTAGATTGCTTACGGGCTTCTGCATGTGGGAGAACTGATTCCTGTGCCAAAAGAGAACAAAGAAAAAAAGACAGGAAACACTGGGCCAGTCGGCTTAGCTACGATAAACACTGGGTTGAGAATATGTTTGACATACTCCAGCTTAAACTAGATCTTTATTTCTGGCTGTGTCTTGCCTTCTTCATATTCCTTGAATGCTTCTGAAGTCCATTTTCAGAGAGCCTAAAGCATAGCTTTGTTCTCGGATGTATGGGGTAACACATGCCTGCATAAGTGGGACATCATTCCTGATAGCTTGATAACTTCAAACGCATTTTTTGACCTTGAAAGTAAGCTTAAACCTTTGATCTTGACAAGTGAATCTGTCTGCATTCTTAAAGGACATCTAGATATGAAACAGGACACCTAGATATGAAATATGTGGGTAGCATCTACCCAATTTTAGGAGTTTGGTTATCTCCCTAGCATACATGGAGGAAAATGAGAAATGCAGAGTGTTCACGGATTCCAGGCTGATTATCAGTTATAAGAGGTGCAAGAGGCCATCTTGCCAATCTCTGGATTAGCTCCTTAGAGGGAAAATAAACTATAAAGCCATCTTATTAACATCATAATCCCTATGGCTATTATTCATTTTTAAAGGCTAGGAGGCAGGTTTAACAGCATTTGACACAGCAGGCTATCAGGCTCCAGGTTTATCCATAGGGAGTCATACTACCCTGAGGTATCTCACAAGAACACATGTCATTTTCTCCTAAACATTCCAGAGCAGAAACCTGATTCCTGCCGCAGCAGCATGATGAGTGGACACGTTTTTGTTTTCTTAAACTAATGGATGATGTAAAACTGTGGGAGAATAGAAAGAATGATCTTATGGTTAGAGCCCCCACCCGCATAAAAACAGTGGTTGTGGTATGACATAAGTGTTCAGGAAATATAATCGTCTTTGTTTTCATATGTATGGGTACCAGCCTATGACTAAGTGCATGTATGTGTACACACACACAGACACACACAAACAAACACGTGCTTTTGTGTATATGTAAAGACCAGAGGCTGATATCAAGGTATCTTCTTATATCTTTCTCACCTTGTTCTTTTTTTTAAGCAAGGTCTCTTACTGAATGTGTTGGCTAGGCTGCCTGGTCAGCAATTTCTAAGTTTATCTGCTTGTCTCTACATCCCCAGTGTTAGGTTAGGACTGCAGATATACACCACCTGGCTTTTTGTGTGGCTATAGCTATCTAAACTCAGGGCCTTGTGCTTGTGGGGCAAGTAGTTTACTGACTGACTGAGACCTCCTAACACCTCATTAGAATTTTTTTCCTTCCTCTTTTTTCTCCTAATATTAATTCTGGATTTTTTTTAGGGGGCTTTAAAATACCAAGAAAAGAAATGGGGATTCCCTTGGGTAGCTTGGGGCCTCTGTTTGTGTTAAGTGGTTGGCAGCTTGTAGGAACATGCTCGCTAAGATTTTATGAAGGCCACTCGTGAATTCTTCGTTGCAAAATCTCATTCAGATATGTGATTTCACCAGGCGTGGTGGCGCACGCCTTTAATCCCAGCACTTGGGAGGCAGAGGCAGGAGGATTTCTGAGTTCGAGGCCAGCCTGGTCTACAAAGTGAGTGCCAGGACAGCCAAGGCTACACAGAGAAACCCTGTCTCAAAAAACCAAAAAAAAAAAAAAAAACAGATATGTGATTTCTGTCTTTAGCTGGTTTATTGATTCACTTTTGGTTTTCAGCCTGTGCTCAGAATGCAAAATACACGGGGGGGGGGGGGGGGGAGAGAGAGAGAGAGGAAGAAGAAGAAGGAGGAGGAGGAGGAGGCCTCTCTGCAGCATCGAGTTAGCATCTGTGACCCCAGCACCCCTGTAGGCTGGAACTCTTGAGATCCTAATTCTGCCCCTGAGGTGCAGACTGACCTTGAACTATCCTGTTTCCGGTCAGAGTGTAGCATATCGTCGTTTCAATCTATGGAGGTTCTTAAAGGATTACCTGGGGCCCCGTGGGACACTGAGGGATGGGAAAGACAACGGGCACAGTAATCTAGGCCTGCTAGTCTGACAGACAGGCTCTGCATTGCCAAGACTGGGAAAACCCTGGGGTCACTTTCCCCTGAGACTCCTAAACCGCTTAGGACCTGAAATCTTGACTACTCAGAATTTCCTGTTGCGGATCAGACTCAGCCCTGTGGGTGCTCACAGGAAAGGTGGTAGGATCAGGTAACAGCCACAAAACCGACCAAGGTCAGAGACACTCTTTTATTCGCAGCAGAAGAGCTCAGCGGGGGGTGGGGGGGTGGGGGGGCGGGGGGGGGGGAGAACTGAAGAAAGGAAATGAGACCAAGGTCCTCACTTGGGGGAGGAACAACAGAGAAGGTCGAGGCAGGACAGAAAGCCCAGAATGGTTTTTTTTTGGGGGGGGGGGCGCTCAGTTCTTTACTTTTACTGATTCTTATAGGATACTTTGTTTTTAAGACCTTTCAGTTTTAAAAAAGTGATTGTTACATTTGTGTGTGTGCATATGGTGTGCTTGACTGTGTGTGAGGTCATGTGTGGATGCCAGAGAGTTTATGTTACATGTGTGCTCATAGGTGTGGAAGCGTGAGGGCAACATCCAGTATCTTCGTTAATAGCTCTCTGCTTTCTTTATCTAGGCAGAGTCTCTTAGTTAAACCCAGAGTTCACTAACGAACTAGCCTAGCCAGTCAGTTTGCTTCAGGGATTTCCCCTGAATCCTCTCTTAAATGGTGGGCTTACAGGTGGCTGCCATGCCTATGCAGCATCCTTTGTGAGTTTCAGGTCATTCACCCCAATTCCACCTGTCTCCATCTCTTCAGATCTGCCCTCTGCCCTTGCAACCTCCCCTCCAACAAAAAAAAATAATAAATAAAATAAAAAATAAAAATAAACAAAACAAGATTATGGTGTGTCACACACAGTGTGTCCCACAGTACACTCCTCTGTCCGCACATCTTTATTTGCAAATGTTCATTGCAATGAGTCATGGGTTTGGTTCAAGGCCTCTGGCTTCTGCTACATCATCACTACTGGATCCTCACCGGTCTTCTCTCTGATCTCCTGTTGTTGCCTTGTGTCACAAAGATCCTGCAGCCTTGGATCTACAGGACCAGCAGTTCACAGATGAGGTGGTATGTTGAGTTGGGGGCCAACCCAAAGCCCTGGATCTGGGTGTGGGTCATAGCTGAGTTGGTCAGCCCTCCAGCCCGCACACCACCAGGCCGACACAATTTGTATGTGGAGATTTGAACTCTGGTCTTCGTGCTTTCCAGGCAAGAGCTTTATCCACTAAGCCATCTCTCCAGCCCTGTCCTCACATTCTAAAGCCTCCTCATTTTTAAGCTTCCATTTGAAAAGTTTCCAAATGTCCAAGAACTTGTTTTCACATCATGTCTCTTGATGTTTACTGAAGATGTATTGGAGGGGGGGAAAAAAGGATGCCATGGGGAAGAACGAGAAGGAAAGCACGTGGGCAGAGTTAAATAAAGGAAACACAGAGCAGAGGGACATGGCAGGTAAGAGCCTTTAGAGGGGGTCCCTAAGCCAAGCTGGTCATTTTAGGGGACACTCTGGGGGGAGATGATATCTGAGCTAGTCCATGGACTAGTGGCTATCAGCCAGGCAAGTGGAGGAAAGGATATTTCCCTTCGAAGGAAGAGGATGTGTTTAGTGACGTAAGAGAAGGTACTGCAAAGAGGACTAAGTGAAGCTGTAATTTGATCAGGGTGACCTGGGTCAGCAGGGACAAACTGGAATCCCCCCGGGAGCCGTGCTAAGGAACTTGAAGTTATTGGGGCTGCCATGGTGTAAGTGAGGAACTACTGACATCTTGTAAGCAAATATTAGCCCTGTTAGAACTTGAGAGAACATTCAAAATAGAAGTTGCTATTCATTACACACTTCTTATCTACCAGGCAATGTTTTAGACATTTTTCCTAATATGTGTTGGTGTCACGGAAGCCTTGCCCTAAATCACATAGTAGTACTAAGGTATAAGAGCAAGGTACAAACCACATCAGACTTCCACCACCAACCTTGCTCTCAAGTGCTAAGCTATGAGCATCCCCACATATCTATCTGCATGTCTTTCCCATTGTGCTTTCTCAGAAACAAATGCTAATTCCCAGTGCTGACCTCTTTCCCATTGTCTTTCAGTTTTAACCTACTTTGTTTAGAAGTTCTCACACCTTAACTATAGCTATGACTGCAATCCCCTCCTCCCCCAGGTTTCAAGTCTCTGGGTCTGGAAGGCATAGAAAATTCCGTATGAGCTGGATTCGTTTCTGTCCTTCAGAAACAGTTGTATGGTCCCTCAAGGAGGCTAATTCTGCAAGGTACTTCCCTTTGCTTCAGTATCGACCTTTGCTGGGGATCAGCTAGTGTAGTTAGGCTCAGTCACCAGATCCCAGAATAAACCCTTCTTCCTTGAGAGGGCAATGAAATGGAAAAACATCTCACTTGGAGCTAGTTGTTTTGAAGTAAATTTCCGGGTAATACGGAGCACAAACTCAGAAAAATCAAATCTCGGTTAAAGGAGAGCTCATTAAAAAGTAAGAATTTTTATTCCTGGAGGGCAAATTCTACACATTAGGAAGCACAAAGACATCCCTAGCTCCTGATATATAGTCACACATTTCAAATATTTTTATTCAATCACTCAATGATAAGTTTGCCCAAACACCTGCTATATGCCAGGTACCTTGCTAGTTAGAGACAGAGGCATGATTAAGCCTTTGGAGCTCTGTTTCAGCCAAATGGAGAATCTCGGTGTCACTGGGAGTCTTATGATGCAGGTGTGTAATGATTTTATCTCTCTGAACATTTCCGTTTTCTCATGGTTGTCAACTTACAGATAATTTCCTGTGCTACATTTTAGTGTGTGTGTGTGTGTGTGTGTGTGTGTGTGTGTGTGAGAGAGAGAGAGAGAGAGAGAGAGAGAGAGAGAGAGAGAGAGAGAGAGAGAGAGAGAGAGAGAATTAGTTCATGTCCATGCACCTGTGCCCATAAACAATGTGTGAGTTGAGGGTGGGGTGGGGCAATTAGTGGTCACACATGTGGAAATTATAGAACAGCTTTCAGGAATCAATTCCACATGTAGATCTCAAAGACTAAACTAAACTCAGGTCATCGAGCCTGGCGGCAAGCACCTTTGCCAGCTAAGCCATTTTGCTATCCCAATTTGTAGGTCATCTAAAAACACCGTTTCCCTTGAAATCCCGTCTACCACTTCCTCCTACTCTCTTTTTGACTAACAAATGACTAGGCTTCCTCTGGCCCATGTTGTTACAGGTCTATTTGGGAGTTATTGAACGGTGGTAATTTTCTTCAGTGAAAGGGAAGCAGCTTTGTCTCTCATGATCTCAAAAGAATCATATTGCTTAAAGAACCAGGAACGGAAATATTTCTAAAAAGAAATGTCAGTGTTTTGGAGATTCTCTGAAAAGTCTCTTTATTAGTTGTTCATGACCCAGTGCCTAAGAGTTTCTCCTAGGATTTTATACATTCAGGGCTCAGACACACGCCTGAGGTTAGGTTATTGTGGAAATAAAGTCAGGGTGTAAGTCCCTCACTCAATCACATACCCATTTCCAAACAGGCATTTTTATAAAGTGAGACCATACTTTATTTATAAAATAATGACCATAGGAGAGAAGGAAGTGAGTGGACATGGCCAGAGGAAATGGAAGAAGCTGTGACCAGTGTCAGACACCAAGGCGTTCTTTTCTCGCTGAATGTCAGAGCCTGGCTTTCTCATTGCTAGGTGGAGGAGTATGGGGATAGCCACAAGGCAGTGAGATTTGCAGTTAATTCCCCCATGGAGACTGCATTGACTGCATCCTTCCTCTGTTCTCTATCTCCTTTCTTCCTCCTCCTCTCTCCACTTACGCAACTCATGTGGCTTCCTACTTCCTTCTGCTCATCTCCAAGAGTGTAACCCTGGCCTCTTTTGCATAGTCCCAAGAGTCAGGAAACCAGTTCCTTGACTGTCACCTGCACCACAGTCATTACTAACCCCCAAGTAACAGGTCAACCTGAACTGGAAAGACAGGATGCTCCTTTTACAAAGGAAACGAGGGCAGCCTTTACAAAGGGAGATGCCAATCTCAGCTGCTCTTAAACTAGAATCCTCCGGACTTACTGAAGATACCGTTTATAGCATTTTTGCATGGGGCAGCAGCCATGACACCTTTGTTTTACAGGACAAAGCTTTAGTCATCTTTGTCTCATCAGTTTCCAACACAGTGCCAGGCCATGATGAACACTGTAGTAATGACTGCTCAGCCTCACACAGTTCCATCCAAAACTGTGTGTCTCCCTGCCTGCCGCTTCCCCCCTCAGAGCTGTGGAAGGTCAAAGCGGATTGCTTGGTGGTAGGTGCATTTTCATACCAGAGCAGGTATCTTCAGGTGCTTGAGGTCTGGTACCACAATTGACCCCAAACTTGGAGTGTGTCCATAGTCAGATCTTCCACCCCCGTGGCAATAGCACACTTCCCCCTTCTCACTTAAAGAAATATTGCCTTAAATCATTAATCTCTTTTTATTTCTCACTCTTTCTCTTTAGTTTTTAATTAGTAGTCTCACAGGTCTCCTAATGGTAGCACATTACTTTCCCCAGAGAGGAAGAGTATAAAGGGACATAAAAAGGCACAGGGACATCCCCGGAGTGCAGCAAGTGTACTGAGAACTGTGTATACAGTAGGCAGAAGGCTGAGAGCTATGGCACTAAAAGCCTTTGCACCAATTCCCCAGAGAAAAAGAATTACCCAAGAAAGCGTGGCGTAAATGCCACGTCATGAGATTTGGTTTCTCTGACATTAAAATAATTAAGGTTTCCATTCTTGTGTTATTTGTTGGGGTCAGGCACTATTTTGACTAAGTTCATAATGCTGAACAAGGGCCTTGTCTTCTAGCAAGGTAAAGGCAAGAAGCAAGTTAGCAATTAGCTGCTGACTTCAGGCAGCTTTAGAGATAAATGCTATGACTAAAGGAAGCTGACTAGGGAGGAAGCATTCGAGGTGGGTGGGCTATTGTAAACAAAGCTGACAGTTGGCTTCTCAGAGGATATAGTAACTGGTCCCTGAGTTTTGCAAGGGGATGAGCCATGTTCATATTAAGAGAGTTAATAGTCCTTCCAGATGGTCCATTTTACTGGACAGTCCCTGGGGTTCCTACATAGAAAAATCTAGAATTTTATACTTCTCATCTAGGTCATGTTTTATGGCACTTTTTTGCCCCTTCTCAAAATCTTCAGCAGCATTTAATATTTTAGTTTAATTTGTTAGCTTTTTGGAGACAGAAGCTCACTATGTAGCTATGGCTGCCCTGGAACACTCTCTATAGGCAAGGCAGGCTGGTTTCAAACTCACAGAGAGCCTCTTATCTTTGTTTCCCAATTGCTATTAAAGATGTGCACTGCCACGCCCAGCCACCATTTGTAAATTCCAGTTACAAAGCCCAGAACTAGCCTAGGCCCTCTCTGATGGTTCTGCCTGGATTCAAGGCTCATCTCTCCAGCAGTTTATGACCATATCTGTAGATGCCAGGATGGCATTTAGTGAATGATACCATCCAGGAAGTGTAAGCCTAACCTGCCAGACAAGAGTTCTGGCCTGTCAGGGAGTCAGAGATGGCTCCGGGAGCACTAAACAGCATCCCACTCTTCTGGTTGATTTGTTAATGTCTAAGCCTCCATTCTTTGATCTTTAGAGCTTTGGAATGCTCATACTAGACAATGTTTTGTTCTCATAATTTAAACACACAAAAAAGAGATTATAGTCCAAACTTCTCCACAATGGAGTGTCACGGATGGCTGGTGTTGTTGGCTGTGTTAGACATGAAAGGCTTTGCCTGTGGTTAATGGAAGAAGTTTATGGTTTGGGTCATGTAAACCCTTGTTTTGAGGATTTGCTTTCGTGTCTGCCTGACAGTCTGAGACCACTTCAAATTAAACTGAAGATATGTAGCCTAGGCTAACCATAAATTTTACCATCTGCATAAGTGTCTAGCTGTTTTTTACTCTTCTCTTGGTTGATAGGCCAGTGGTCAGACTTGAACCAGCTAGGTAGGCACTCCACTGAGCACCATCTTTAGCCCTGGAGTGACAGCTTGTAACTGAAATACTCAAATGAGTCCCCTCCCCGCTTTCTTTCTTAGTGCCAAGGTGGAGACACACAAGATGTTCTTTTCTGTTCTCTGGAGAGTTTCTCTTTGGAATTATGTCTGTATATAACTACATATTATGGATGTAGACTTTTGATGTTTTTTTTTTTTTAGCTTTACTTAGGATCTTTTGTTAAATTTCTCATCTTGGACATTTTTCTTCGTTAGCACATAAAGTAATGCTGCATATTTTAATTGACAGCATGCTCGATTGAGTAATACATGATAATTAACTGGGAAGTGTGGCATGCATTTTGTATGAAAAGTAAGATGGACACGGAAGGAGAGCCATGGTACGAGCCATGGGAGGAGAACTCACTGAAGAGAGAAACACGGAAGAAGACCATCTCAGAAAGGAAGGAGAATCTGATTGACTGATATGTATCCCAGTGGTTATTGGCTGATTTATGCTCTGAATGGGGACTAGTACGAACCTCCAGAGATACGAGATTCAAAGCCAAGTCAGCAGAGCTGCCAAGTGGGTCAGGAAGGAGGGACGCTGACAAGCAAGGGACCGGAGCTGGAATGCCAAGAGCTAAAAGGGCAGGCTTGGCTTCATTCCTTCCTGGTTCCTGAAACCCATCTATGGTTGTGATAAAGAGAGAAGCCTGCCTGCAGCGAACAGAGAGGTTTCAGGTTGATGCTGGGGATACACTTCAAAAATGCTACAGATGAGATTCTTAGGTCAGAAAAAAATCTTTACAAAATGAAATCGAACCAGTCTCTGTGCCTTTTGCCCTGAATCTATTGTTCTCAATGAGTACTTTCAGCCTTTATGTAAACAGCCTCCTCTTTCTGGAATTTTCCCACCCTACTGCTGACAGCTTAGGAATTTTTTTCCTAAGGCCTAGCTAGAAGGTTGGTTACCTTAATAAAACCTTGCCAGTTTCCTAGTCAGAGTTAATCATATCTGGGAGGGTTCTCAAAGTATTTAAGCACTCATGGTGTGTGTGTTGTAATACATCATATGTCTTTCATTAGCGTGTCAGCTGTGAAGGCAAAACATTACATGAAGACTGTCTTTGTAGGCCCACCATGAAGCACAGGGTCTGATGCATCTGAGGAACTCAAATGCTGACTGAATGAGTGAATAAATGAATGAGCACAGGCTAGAAGGTTCTCTTAGTGCCCTTTACTGCCTTTATCATAGTGCTTACATTTCACCATAGCTATCTGTTAACCTACAGTGGATCCACTGGAGCGCAACTTCTGAAGTACAGAACATGGTTGTGTTCTTTGTTGTACAATATCAACAGCAGCCAATGCAATGCCCGTTATTTACTAGGTTTTTGGTGAATACTAGAGGTTTAATCTAGCTGGGATACCTTCTTTTTAAACACACACACACACACACACACACACACACACACATCAAAACAAACTTGTAGCTAGGCAGAGTGGTTCATGTTCATAATCTAAGTTGGAGACTGAGGAAGGATTGTCATGAATTTGAGGTTAACCTGAACTTCATAGTAAATTCCAGGATAGCCTAGACTAAAGAGACAGACTCTATATATATAAAAAAAAATGCCTACATAGCTTCAAGCTAGATGGGGTCCCAACACTGAGAAGGGGAGTGGATATGAGATCTCACTCCTAACCAAGAAGCTGTCTGCAATTGATAGCCATTGGCAGTTTTCTCCAACTGAATCTTACTGGATACACCAACCACACATCAGGGTGGGGCCCATACCCCCCCCCCCCAGTAGTTGGCCACAACAAAACTCAATGGTATTTTTTAAATATTATTTATTTAATACCTATGAGTACACTGTAGCTGTCTTCAGACACACCAGAAGAGGGCATCAGATCTTATTACATATGGTTGTGAACCACCACCATGTGGTTGCTGGGAACTGAACTCAGAAACTCTGGAAGAGCAATCAGGACTCTTAACTGCTGAGGCATCTCTCCAGCCCTCAATGGTATTTTTGTAGACTTTTGTCTCATTTGGCTTTTGAGGGGGGGCATTTGTCTTGTTGATCTTTTGCTTGTTTAAGTTTTGTGAGTTTGTGTGTATGTGTCTGTATTTGTAGTTTTTTAAGAAAAAGAGGAAAAACATTAAGCTGAATGGGCAGGGAGGTGAAGAAGATTTCAGAGGAGAAAACCATGATCAAAATATATTGTGCAGGTTTTTTTTTTTTTAATTAAAAAAAAGAAGACATGTTACCAGACAAAATTTTAAGACATCACCTTTGTCTAGTAGCCTATAGATGACGAGAGCCTATAGGTGCCAACCCAGGAAGGGAATTTCTAAGCATAGGGAGCATTGTAATTAAGTTCCCTCCAAATACAAATTCAGATATACCAGGAAAAGGATATTTAAAGTGAATACTTTATATTAATTTAGAGTTATGTACTACAGTGCTGTATAGCTTGGATCTAGAACTTCTCCCAGAGATCTGTGGATTAAGTGAAGGCTTTTCTGTAGGCTGCTGGGATCTGGCAGAACCTTTAGCACACAGAGTTTGCTTGGAGGAAGTGAGGTCGTTGGGGATACGACACTGGCTACCATGAGGTGGACAGTTTTTATCAACTTTGATGCTTTGCCTCACCATAGGCAAGAAGACCGAGTGACCATAGAAACTTCTGAAACCATAGTGAACTTTTCTTCCGTCATGTTGGAGTTAAGGTATTGGTCACAACAATGGAAACTTAACTCAAAGGAGCTTTAAATACTCATTCCGTTTAATCCTCACTGTAATTCTGTGAGCTAGGTACTATATTGCCACCTTGATGTTATGGATGAAGGCATTGTGTGTGTGTTGTTGGCCTAAGAGTGAACTATCTAGACAGGACTTTAGCTAGCATGAGTGCAGAGCCAGTGAGCCTCACCAGCCCTGAATAGCCTGCTCCTTTGAGCCAGATACAAGTATCCATTACAAGTACTCCTTAAAATTTGTTTATGGATTTCCAGGACATCAATTCCTATCCTTGCACACAGGTTAGACAGTGCTCTCTATAGCCCTGTACTGCCTTGATTACAACACTTCTTATATTTATTATGACTCTCTGATAATGCACCTTTACTGTCCAATTAGACCACACACTTCTCCAGGGTAGAAAATATTTGTACTCATTATTGCACAATGAAAACAGTACAATGCCTGTTGCTTAGTGCATTTTCAGTTAATGCTGAATTAACTAAGATGGAGAAAAACCTTAGATCAAAGTCACACTTTTGTGGCAACTAGGTCTGCCCCAGAGTATCAGCTTTCCTTTATTCTTACCAAAGGTTTCTGAATATTGCAACTGAATGAGTTATTTTAAAATATACACGGGCCACTTAAAAGAATACTAGTATGTAAAATAATTAATAGTTTTGAGCTCTAATTCATTTTCTGTACCTCTTACTAGCTAAGACTAATTTGTTCAGATTTAGTCTCATTATTTTTATATGACTAAGATGAGAACTAAATTTCAAGTATGTATGTAAATATTTTTACATTGAACACAGTAATTGTATATTCCTTCCCTATAGATCATGACATGGTCCCTAAGACTAAGAACCCCTGGGCTACCTATTTTCCTCTTAGCAGACTCCCCTCCCTCAAGTATGTATGTAAATATTTTTACATTGAACACAATAATTGTATATTCCTTCCCTATAGATCATGACATGGTCCCTAAGACTAAGAACCCCTGGGCTACCTATTTTCCTCTTAGCAGACTCCCCTCCCTCAAGTATGTATGTAAATATTTTTACATTGAACACAATAATTGTATATTCCTTCCCTATAGATCATGACATGGTCCCTAAGACTAAGAACCCCTGGGCTACCTATTTTCCCCTTAGCAGACTCCCCTCCCCAGGCAGTATACATCTTTTTGAAGCCTGTCCAGACACTGGGCTTTACTACAGGTAAATAGATGGATATTATAAACAGCTGCTCTTTATGCTTTCAAGTGCACATGTACATAGTTGTCACATGTACCTTCCTCCACTCTGGGTTCTGAAGCTTAGCTGACTGGTAAAAGACATGATAGCTAACTCTGGCATTTTATTGGCCTTCTTAGTCCCATTTCCCCTCTCAAGACTAGTTTAACCTAAAGGCAATTATCATGACAACCTCTTCCTCTCACCCCTCCCTGCCTTCCGGTTGCAAAAAAAAAAAAAAAAAAAAAAAAAAAAGTGAGATATTCCAGTAAGCCTGAGTATCTAACAGGCTGAGCAAACAGGGAGCAGGGAGCAGGGAGCAGGGAGCAGGGAGCAGGGAGCAGGGAGCAGGGAGCAGGGAGCAGGGAGCAGGGACCAGGGACCAGGGACCAGGGACCAGGGACCAGGGACCAGGGACCAGGGACCAGGAGGTTTCTGCCTGCAGCAAACATGTGGTATTTCCCTCCTGGGGGAAAAACAAGATGAGACTTGGCTTCTTTGGTGTGTGGCCAGTTCTATCCCACAGAAGGAAGAGGAGTCACAACTGTGATGTTATCCTTATGACTATGTTAACTCATGGTCAGAATGTTATTTCACACTTCGTGGAAGTTCTAATTGGTAGTTACATATAACTTTATAGTCTCATGAAGAAGGATATTATTTAAAGAGGTCTTTAGCATTATTTATTTAGCATTATTTATTTATTTGTGTGTGTGTGTGCGCGCGCGAGCGCGCGCCCATGCGTAGTCAGGTAGGGGCACACTATAGTATGTATGTGGAAGACAGAGGCCAACGTTAGGGAGTCATTTCTCTTTCCACTCTTGGTTCCAGGGATCAAACTTGGGCAGTCAGGCTAGGAGGACAAGCACTTGGACTCAATGACCTCCCCCGACCCCCACCCCATAAACATTTTACAGAACAACTGTCTTACTCTCTTCTACATGTCAATATTGTGGGAAGGAAAGTTGGAGATACAGTTCTAGGTTAAATGAGGCAAATACACAATGTACCATCTTCAATTTGATCTGACTTTAAAGAAGATAGCAGTTATACAGGACTATCTTCCATATCAGACATGTAAGATCTTCAGGAGTTCAGCTGGACATACCTGCAAAAGGTCATCGAAGCCCAGGTTGATGACAATCGGTGCTCTCTCACAGAGGAAGGGCAGTGAGGGTCATGGGACCCTCAGCTGAGTACCTAGCCAGTCCTCTCACCCCATTGTCTGAAATTCTACCTAAGTGCATAGGAGGCTAGAGGAATAGGCTGCCAAGGCCCAGAAAGTGGCCTCCTTCTGCAGCCATGGGGGAATTATCATCAAGAATTGGTGCAGGGGCTGGTGAGATGGCTCAGTGGGTAAGAGCACCCGACTGCTCTTCCAAAGGTCCAGAGTTCAAATCCCAGCAACCACATGGTGGCTCACAACCATCCGCAACGAGATCTGGTGCTCTCTTCTGAAGACAGCTACAGTGTACTTACATATAATAAATAAATAAATCTTTAAAAAAAAAAAAAAGAATTGGTGCAGATCTTTCAGTGTGGCTGCTTCAAGGGCACCCAAATCCTGCCCCCAAACCCCTCACTCACTGCTCTGGAAGGAAGCCTAATAAACTAACTCATTGGTTCTCCAGAGTGAATTTTGTGGACTCATACCTAGGTCTGAGGTTGGGGCCTTATGAAGAGGGGATAAATACTGTTTATACTTCCCCAAGAAAAGGAAATTAAACAACACTTGTAATAGTCACATTGAGGAATTTGAATATAGATCAAGGAGAGATAACACAGGCTGGTTTATAATTCTTAAGTAAGACAGGGGTGTTATGCGTTAAAGAGATTTGTTTTGGAGCCTTGAGTTGTACCACTCAGTGTAAAATGTCAGTGTCTTTAACATGGTGTTGGAGTAGATGTGACAAAGTGTAGATGAGTGTGGGTTCCAGTGAGGGAATAGGCCAGTGATCACGTGTTATCTCTGCATCTCTGCATACGTAAATTTTTCTAACATTTAATCTAGGTTAAGTACAGAGCCTTCAGGATTCTTGATCTCACAGGAGTGCTGTGAAGTGAGTCATAGGGTTTGTTTTCTGATTCTATTCTTTTCTATGAATGTATCACAGGGAGAAAGATGACCAGGTGATCAACTATGGACCAGTGAGCAACAAAGTTCAGATTCAGAAAGATGGAGACTGTCTGGAATCTAGCTAAAGAATGCAAGCTTATGCCTATGACTTCAAAAAAAGTTCAGCACACTGGGGATGGGGCTGCATGCCTTTAATCCCTGCACTTAGGGAAAAAAGCTAGGTAGATCTCTTTTGATTCCCAGAGCAGCCAGTGCTGCACAGTGTCTCAAAACATGCACGTAGCTACAGAGGAAGACCGTAAGAACCGCAATTCCCACTAGAATGGCTGATTATCTTCCATTGGTGGCAAGGCCACGACAGAGACTGAATTAGGGATTTGACCATTGTGAGAAAAAATATGGAATTTCATCTCATGTTTCAGGAAGTAGGATGTCTAAAATGAGGGTGTTTGGTTTTCACAGCCACAGCCTAGGATTTAGATTTCACCCTGAATGGCACTATGGGCTGAGTCCAAATGGGATGTTTGCAGTCATATCACTAGCCATAAACACTTAACCAACAAATATGTATATATATATATACATACATATATATATATATACATACATACATATACATAGCAAGCAAAATCAGGCACCCCTATGTCAGTGCAATGAAGAATTTTTGTAAAGTGCCCTAGGAAAGGATAAATGAATAAGTCCTGTTTAATGTTAAGAGAGCAAGATGCAGAGTTGATGCAGAGAAAGAGAGAGAGAGAGAGCGAGCGAGCACAATTATAAAATACTGCATTAGCATAAACCATTTATAGTTGGATGCCAGAACTTGCCTTTCAATGGCAAAACTTCCTGAGGGCCAGAGATAAAATGTATTCTTTGGGCCGGACACTTGCCTGAACTTGATAGAACTCAAGGGTTATGTCCGTCTGAGGGAGTGTCAGCAAGACAATTATCCAGATAGTTTATTGGGTTTCCAATGTCAAAGCTAGATTAGCTTCTTGGCATTTTCAAAAGGGCCTTTTGTTTCACCAGGTTCTGTTTTTGAGACAGTGAAACACTGAAGTAGTCCACAGTCCAAAAGGAAAGTCAGAGTGGAGGTTGCAAAACCCTCTGCCATTTTCTGCCCTCCAGTCACTGTTTAGAGCTAACCAATATTACCACGATCTTTTTCCTGATTTTACATATTTTGTATTCTTTTTGCATTTTTTCCTCAAATCTAGGGAATAAGGTTTCTAGCTTTTTTCCCCCAGCTTGGCATCCCCACTGAATGGCTCTTAATAGCTAATGAACCCAGTAAACTTCCCCTGAAATAGCCATTATCCTCCACCCATGCCTCACCTGGCTTTTCTGCACTTGGCTGACCAGGTGACAGAATGTCTTGCCAAAGACTTCACAAAGAACAAGTGATAACACGTAGCTATTTCTCTCCCATCAGCCTTGCGGGTGAGGGTCAATAATTGCTGCTCTGTTCCTGTGCAGGCAGCAGGTGCCTGGTGATACGGAGAGTGTTATTGCTGAAACTGCTGCGTGTTCCATTCTTGTAACTCATGCTCCATGCACTGTGTGTGTGTATCGTAAGTCCACACATGTGTATATTTCTCTCAATTGAAATAACTCCTTCAAAGGCAGAATCCTAATACTTAACCAAGTCTGCTTTCAAACCTCCAAATTTATGGAGCTTAGTTTGTGGTTTTACAGGCTAGTTAGTAAACCTAGGGATAGACTTGCCTTTATTTGAAATATATCTCAAATAGCTGGGTTGCTCCTGCAGGGATACAGTGCAGCGGGAGATGTTGTTATCCTTGTTAGGTTACACATTAAAAAAAAAAAAAAGAACAGATTTACAATTAGAATTACAAGAGAGCTGTGTAACGTAATGCTGAATTAAGTTGGTTTTAAGTAGAATACGGTGGAAGGCCTGCTTGACCACCCCAGTTTTCTCTATGGGTTAGCTTATTCTTTCGTTCACTGTCTTCCTCAAGATTGAACCCATGGTCTCCAGTATGACAGCAAGCAGCACATTCTTACTTAAATCTTGATCATTTCCACCCCGCCTCCTGGGGTTCTCTGTCTGTGTATGTGTGGGCATGTACAGGTGCCGTGTGTCTTGTTTTGTGAGAGTGTCTCTCACTGGTCTGGAACTCACTGAGCAGGCTAGACTGGCCACAGTGCCCAAGGACCTGCCTGTCTCCACCTTCCCAGTGTTAGGAAGTTCTAGAGCAGCTTCCTGTCGCCACAGCCAGCTTTTTATGTGGGCTCTGGGAATGCCAGCCCAATCTTTTCAGGTCAAGCACTTTACTGGCTTCCAGCCCCCTACATCTTGATTCTTAGTAGCTTTGTTCCTAGGTTTATTTAGAGATAGCAATCCCATGGTTCTTCCTTTGTTGGGCAGTACCAGCTCTGGACAACTGGACCAAGTGAAACCGAAACAGAGTGCCTTTGAGACTACTTGGTGTTATGCATGTTTAAAATAATGAACAGAAGCTGGCCCATGTGGAAGACCCTTAGGCCAGGGAGCCAGCAACTTGCTAACAGTTTCAACCCCCCCCTCTCCCTCTCCTCACCCAATAGTTGTGATCAAGAGAAAAATACAAGTGACACTGACAAGAAAGCACGGCAGTGGAAGCCTGCCCCATGAACCCCAGAATTAACATTGGGATCAGGTGTGACCACGAACGTGCATTACATAAAACACCGCCGGAGAGACAGTACAGCATGGATTTTGCCAAATTCAGCATTTCTTTCCATTCCTAACATAAGGGAATTATGCAGATTGACTGGTTTTTAAATTCCCTGTTGGCATGAGAGGAGGTAAGAAAAAAATGGTTAGGACTAACATCTGTAGATTTTTTACTTGAGTTTTTTTTTTTTAAGTAAAAATCAGGCTTTTGCTCTGAAATAAAAACATCTGTTCAAGATTATCCATTTTTCAAGTTTAATCTGGACCACACACAACTCTGACACAGGAGTAACATTACTCCAAGTGAGGACAGTGCTTGGCCTATTCATGGTAGCTTTTTGGATGATTCTTAAGAATGGTCAGGAGGTGGGATAACAACAGGCTCAGACTATTGCCTCTAAGGGAGAGGCAATTAAGCCAATAGGGACACAGTCAACCATTTGCCTCCCACAACCCAGTGGAAGCAAAGTATGATATTGGTAAGATGATTTATTTTAAATAAGTTTACTACTGATATAGAAAAGCCACACAGTAGATCTGCAGATCTCTTTGCAGGTTTGAATTTAAATGGAAGCAGTGGGTTAGTCATGCATGAAGATGTGTTAGAGGTGGAATCTCAATTCGGGGCATTCTGCACTTAGTGCTATTACTCTCCAGGATTTGATTGTAGGAACATAGTAACAACGAAACTCTTCTTGATTGGCTACTTAGCAATACCACTGAGGTCATCACTAGTATGCTGGGACCCTAAGAAGTCAGGTTTGGGCCTTAGGTTCTGGGAAATTTCCTACAAACTAAAATGTGAATCAGCAAACACTCAGATGCAAATGGAAACATGACAGTGCTGAGGGAGCCAAACGTCTGTTCTCACTGGGACACTAGCTGAGAAAAATTACAAAGCTCATCTGTCGTAAAGGGAAGATGATGCTATACATTAACCTGGAATTGCCTTCTCTCTAAGTCATCTACCGAGGGACCACATTACTTTGGGCATAAGTTAAACTACTCTATCATCCCTTTCCCGGAGACCTGGAGATGCAAGTGATATGTTGCAGACCTGAAGTCTTAAAATGTCGACTTGAAAACTTTCGGCCTTTGAAGTCCTTTTGAGCTCTCAATATCATGATTATTCACATAACACACACACACACTCACACACACAGACACTTTTATTTTTCTTCCTCAAATATGGTAGGAGTTTTCCCAAGACTAAGTGAAATGTGATAATTTAAATATTCTGACACCAAATGAATGTGCTTCAAAAATTATTTTTAAAAGTGTTTTTTAAATTTAATTTCCGTTGTGGTAGATATCAACAAATATAGCTCCCATTTGAAACTTCTTTAGGATTCTTAATTATTAAAGAGTGTAAAATGTTTCCAAGACCAAATAGTGTAAGGAACATGCCAAGGGGGAGAAAGAGGAAGAGGAAGAAAGGGATGGGGAGAGGAGGCGCGAGCAGGACAGAGTTCCATTATTCCATTCAGAGCATGTCCCCAAATGATATAACTTTCCACAGTACAGTGGAATCAAAGTATGATATAGGTGAGACGGATCACCTATCCTTGGCTCCATTTCTTAGAAATTATCCTACCCCTTGGTGGTGTCATACGCTAGTGGTCAGGTCTTTACTATGTGGCCATTATGGGGATTTAAGATCTAAATCATAGCACCCACTGTCAAAATAATGACAAATACCAAAATGCTATTCTTAATGATGTAGTTTTGGGGTGTTCTAGATAAGGCCATCTTAGTGAGATTTTAGCAGCACTTTATCCCCTAAGCTACACAGTGCTTACATTACCTCAAATAACTGTGCATGAGGGAACTATTTCCCCTAATTCATGGGTGTAGGCACCCCAAGTCCTTTCACTGAAGTCAGCATAAACAAACAACAACAAAGAAAAGCTTTTCTGTGCTAGACAATTGCCTGAAATGATAGAAGTCATGGGGACTACGTTTGAAGTTCTGAAACTCCAACTGCAGTGGAAACAAGATTCATAGCCTACCACAAATATAAGACAACAAAACAGGTTTTGTCTTTCTTTTCTTTGTTTTTGTTGAGTTAAATTTGGACACTGGTTCATTGATCTGAGATTTCTTAGCTTCATTCTTTAAAAAACAATCAGCACAGAGGCTGTCTTATAGGTTGGTCTAGCATATGCTTAGGGTCTGGGGTTCCACTAGGCAGTTGCTTCCTCAGAAACAGAAGGGCATTTGTTTGTCTGTTTGTTTTTATGAAACCTCATGAAATTTGGCTCATAAAATACATGACCAAATAAATAATATTTGTTAACTTGGAATTTTCCTTTGCATCGCACACATTATGTTCATATAGATCAGCGAAGACCAGAAAGCATGTGTTTCATATAAAATAACTTAATTATAAAATTCAAGCAAGGCCTGGATATGATTAAGCAAAGATTAGCTGAACACCTGATCAACATGTAAGGAAGTAAAATAGGCAATGTAGGGTGTAGTTCCTGTGACCACAGTTTGCAATAAGTAAGCATTTGTCACTTTCTAGTTATTACATCATAGTGTCCCCTATTTGCTATAAAATAAACTGATAGAGAAAAAAAGGTGATTTTTCTCCCTTATTGTGAATAGGATGAAGTCACAGGGGGCTCAAGGAGTCATCGCTGGTCCCCCTACCTGAAGGAATGGGCTAAACGACTTACATGGAAAAATCCATGACTTATAAAAAGGCTGCCATTTATTATAATGTAACATGCATTAAAAATTTCAGCAAAACAACATGAGGTACACTAAGCATGTTCTTTGTTAGTCAATAAGTCTTTATAGTTATGTAAAGTAAACCATGTTATCTTTAGGAGGAAGTGGTAAGAGCTAGAAAAGCAGCACATGGGAAGGAAAAAGTGACTCATCTTTTGGGAGATACACGATTAGGGGAAGGCACCAGTGTCAGAAACTGGCTTGGAGAGGTGGCCTTGTCCCTGAGTGTTTGGGGGTAATGAGCTCTGGCCACTCACTTACTGCTTCACTGTCTTGCTCATTCCTTTCTTTCTGGGAAAGGCACAGTGTTGAGTATCCCGAGGAGTTTCATAGGCACCTGACAGCAGCCTGTGGAAGACGGCAGTCCTAGGACCTATGATGGGCAGTCTGTAGCTAATGCTTTCTGGAAGACAGTGTGAAGAATAACAGAGAAATAAAGGCTTATAGACTGTTCTCACAAATACACAAAATAACCAAGGGCCACCAAAGGCTCCTCTAGCCTTAGCATACTCAAAATTCACATAAGAATTTCTTTTAATAGAACCATCTCATGGCAACAACATTTAGACTTTTATAAATCTGATTGAAAATGCCAAGTAAAATTTAGAAATAACACCCAAGTGTTAAGAATATTGCCAATTAAATTTAAATTGAAAATAAAATATAACTGGCATTGTAGTATTAGCTCAAGGGAAAAGAAGGTTCAGCTCTAAGGAGACTGTTCCAAGACACATGAATACATAGGTCTGTTCTTTGAAAAAAAAACAGACAGCCGTGATCTTACAAAAAGGCTACAGCTGGAAAAGCATTTAATATTTCAAAAGATACTCCATGATGTGAATAATTCAATCTTTACCATCTTGACCTCTTCTTCAACTGCGATTTGATATTTTTTTAAAAAGGTTTACATTGCTACTCTCCATACCCCACAGCCTTGTCTGCCTCCCAGGAGGACTGCTCTAACCAGGGACACAGGTGAGACCCCACCCAACCCCCACACCAGCTGGGACCCCCACAGAACCCAGCAGATGTGGGTTCTCTCCTGTGCTCTGTTGGAGCACCATCTCCCCTCCTGTCTGAACCTCCACGTACACTCTCCATGGGTCAGCTCTCCCATTCCCCCAGCCCCACCCCACAGCTCTGCCTGTCTCCCAGGAGGCCTGTTTTAACCCAGGACACACAGCTCTACTTGCCTCCTGAGAGGCCTGCTCCAATCTAGGACACCCAGGCCAGTTAACACCAGAGACAGTCAGATGGTGAAAGGCAAGCACAAGAACATAATCAACAGAAGCCAATATAATTGGCATCATCAGAACACAACTCTCCTACTACAGGAAGCTCTGAATATCCCTGAATATCCTAAAGTACCTGAAGAGCAACATTCTGACCTTAAATCCCATCTCATGAAGATGATAGAGGCCTTTAAAGATGATATATTTCCCCTAAAGTAGTGCAGAAAAATACAGTCAAACAGGTAGAAACCCTTAAAGAGGAAACAAATAAATCCCTTAAAGAAATACAGAAAAACACAGTCGAACAGGTGAAGAAAATGAACAAAAGTGGTACAAGACCTAAACTAGAAATACAAGCAATACCTAGGAAAGAGAATAGGAACTACAGACACAAGCATCATCGACAGAAGACAAGAGATGGAAGAAAGAATCTCAGGCATAGAAGAAACCATAGAAGAAATTGATATACCAGTCAAAGAAAATGCCAAGTATAAAAAGTTCCTAACCCCAAACATCCAAGAAATTTGAGACACGATGAAAAGACCAAACCTAAGAATAGTAGAAATAGAAGGGGTGAAGATTCCAAGTTTAAAGGGCCAGAAAACATCTTGAACAAATTCATAGAGGAAAATGCCCTCACCTAAAGAAAGAAATGGCTATAAATGTACAAAAAGCCTACAGAACACCAAATGGATTGGACCAGAAAAGGAAATACTCCCACCACATAATAATCAAAAGACTAGATGTACAGAACAAAGAAAGAATTTTAAAAGCAGTACAGAAAAAAGCCAAATAACATATAAAGACATACCTATCAGAATTACATCTGACTTCTCAGCAGAGACCCTAAAAGCCAGAAAGTCCTGGACAGATGTCCTGCAAACCCTAAAAGACCACAGATGTCAGTCCAGACTACTATACCCAACAAAACTGTCAATCACCATAGATGGAGAAATCAAACTATTCCATGACAAAACCAAATTTAAACAGTATATTTCTACTAATCCAGCCCTACAGAGGATACTAGAAATTAAATGCCAACATAAGGAGGGTAACTATACCTAAGAAAACACAAAAAATTAATTATCTCACAACAAACCCAAAAAGAAGAGAAACACACACACACACAGCACCACTTCCAACAACAGAATAAGAGGAACTAATAATAATTGATCATTAATATCTCTCAACATCATTAGACTAAGTTCACCAATAATATGACATAGGCTAGCAGACTAGATAGATAAATAGGATTCATGGTTCTGTTGTATACAAGAAACACACGTCATCAACAAAGATAGACACTACTCAGAGAAAAGGCCTGGAAAAAAGGTTTTCTAAGCAAATGGTCCCACAAAACAAGCTGGAGTAGCAATTCTGATATTTAATAAAATAGACAACCAAAAGTAATCAAAAGAGTTGGAGAAGGACACTTCATACTCATCAAAGGAAAAAATGCACCAAGATGAAGTCTTAATTCTGAACATCTATGCCCCAAATGCAAGGGTACCCACATTCATTAAAGAAATTTTATTATATCTCAAAACACACATTGAACCCACACAATAATAGTGAGAGACTTCAACATCCAACTCTCACCAATGGACAGGTCATCAAAACAGAAACTAAACATAGACACAATGAAACTAACAGAAGTTATAAACCAACTGGATTTAACAGATATCTATAGAACATTTCACAAAACCACAAGAATATACTTTCTTTTCAGCACCTCAGTGTACCTTTTCCAAAACTGAGCATACAATTGGACACAAAACAAGCCTCAACAGACAAAAGATTGAAATGACCCCTTGCATTCTATCAGATCATTACAGACTAAGGCTGCACTTCAGCAACAACAGAACCATCAGAAAGCCCACATATTCACGGAAATTGAACAACTCTCTATTAAATAATAACTTGGTTAGAGAAGAAAATAAAGAAATTCAATGAAAATGAAAGCACAAGATACCCAAACTTATGGACACAATGAAAGTAGTGTTAAGAGGAAACTCATAAATAATTTTCCCTTCATAAAGAAATTAGAGAGATCTCATACTAGCAACTTAATGGCACACCTAAAAACCCCAGAACAAAAAGAATCAAACATACCCAAAAGGAATAGACAGCAGGAAACTGTCAAACTCAGGACTGAAATGAACCAATTAGAAACAAAGAATCAAAAGAATCAAGAGCTGGTTCTTTGAGAAAAGCACCAAGATGATGAGCCCTTAACTAAATTTACTAAACAGTACAGAGACCGTATCCAAATTAACAAATTCAGAAACGAAAGGGGAGACATAACAACAGAAAAAAATAGCCAGGACTTATTACAAAAGCTTATACTGAACAAAACTGGAAAATCAACAAAATGGATGATTTTCTTGACAGATACTACGTACCAAAGTTAATTCAAGATCAAGTAAACTATCTAAACTGTCCCACAACCCCTAAGGAAATAGAAGCAGTCATTTAAAACCCCCAAATCCAAAGAAAAAAAAACCAACCAACCAACCAACTAACCACCACCAACAACAGCAAAACACCTAGGGACAGATGATGTTAGTGCATAATTTGACCAGACTTTAAAAGAAGAGATAATACCAGTCCTCTGTAATCGATTCCACAAGATAGAATCAGAAGGAACACTACCTAAGTTATTCTATGAGGCCACAGTTACCCTGATACCCAAACCACACAAAGACCCAACAAGAAAAGAGAAACTCAGACAAAATTCACTTAAGAACATCGACATAGAAATACTCAATAAAATTCTCAGAAACCTAATCCAAGAATACATCAAAAACACCATTCACCATGATCAAGTAGACTTCATCCCAGAGATGCAGGGATGGTTCAATATATGAAAATGCATCAATGTAATCGACTGTATAAACAAAGTCAAAGAAAAAAAATCACATGATCATCTCACTAGACACTGAAAAAGTCTTTGATAAAATCCAGCACCCCCTCATGTTAAAAGTCTTGGGGAGATTGGGAATTCAAGGCATATACATAAACATAATAAAAGCAATATACAACAAACCAATCACCAACATAAAATTAAATGGAGAGGAACTTGAAGTAATCCTACTAAAATCAGGGACAAGACAAGGCTGCCCATTCTCTCCTTATCTACTCAATATACTACTTGAAGTTCTAGCTAGAACAATAAGACAACAAAAAGAGATCAAGGGGATACAAATTGGTACAGAAGAAGTCAAAGTATCAGTATACTCAGATGATATAATAGTGGCCCCCAAAATTCTACCAGATAATTTCTACAGCTGATGAACAACTTCAGCAAAGTGGCTGGATATAAAATTAACTCAAACAAATCAGTAGCCCTCCTTTATACAAATGACAAATGGACTGAGAAAGAAATTATGGAAACAACACCCTTCAAAATAGCCACAAATAATATAAAATATCAGTGTAACTCTAACCAAGCAAGTGAAAGATCTGTATGACAAGAACTTCAAGTTCCTGAAGAAAGAAATCTAAGAAGACTTCAGAAGATGGAAAGATCTCCCATGCTCATGGATCAATAAGATTAACATAGTTATAAATGGCCATTTACCAAAAGCAATCTACAGATTCAATGCAATTCCCATCAAAATTCCAACACAATTTTTTTTTACAGACATCAAAAGAGCAATTTTCACCTTCGTATGGAAAACCAAAAAACCTAGGATAGCTAAAAACAATCCTGAACAATATAAGAACTTCTGGGGCAATCAACATCCCTGACCTCAAGCAGGACTACAGAGCAGTAGTGATAAAAACCACATGGTATTGGTACAGAAACAGACAGGTTGATCAATGGAATAGAATCAAAGACCATGAAATAAACTCACACACCTTTGGACACTTAATTTTTGACAGAGAAGCCAAAACTGTACAGTGGAGAAAAAGCATCTTCAAGAAATGAACCTGGTCTAACTGGCAGTCTGCATGTAGAACAATGTAAATAGATCGATATTTGTCACTCAAGTCCAAGTGGATCCAGGACCTCGACATAAAACCAGATACACTGAATCTAATAGAAGAGAAAGTGGGAAAGAGCCTTGAAAGCATTGGCACAGTAGAGATTTTCCTCAACAGAATACTAATGGCTCAGGCTTTAAGATCAACAATTGACAAATTGGGACCTCTTGAAACTGAAAAGCTTCTGTAAGGCAAAGGACAATATCAATAGGACAAAATGGCAGCCTACAGATTGGGAAAAGATCTTCACTAACCCTATAACTGACAGAGGGCTAGTATTCAAAATACACAAAGAACTCAAAAAGTTAGACTTCAAAAAACCAAATAACCCAATTAAACAATTAAAAATGGATACAGGGATAAACAGAGAATTCTCAATAGAGGAATCTTGAATGGTAGAGAAGCACTTAATTCAGTACATTTAATCATCAGGGAAATGCAAATCAAAATGACCCTGAGGTTCCACCTTACACCAGTCAGAAACTCAAGGGATAGTACATGCTGGCAAGGATGTAGAGAAGGGGAAACAATCCTCTATTGCTGGTGGACTGCAAACTTGTACAACCACTCTGGAAATCAATATGGCGATTCCTCAGAAAACTGAAAATAGTTCTACCAACACATCTAGCTACATTGCTCCTGGGCATATACCCAAAAAACTCTCTACTATATCACAAGGACACATGTTCCACTGTGTTCATAGCAGCCTTGTTCATAATAGCCAGAAACTGGAAGCAACCTATCTATTCCTCAACAAAATAATTAATACAGAAAATTTGGTTCCTTTACACCTGGAATACTTTTCAGCTATTAAAAACAAGGGCATCACGAATTTTTCAGGCAAATGGATGGAACTAGAAAATATCATCCTGAGTGAGGTAACCCAGACCCAAAAAGACATGCACGGTATGTACTCACTGATAGGTGGATGTTGTCCAAAAAGTACAGAATATTCATGATATACCCCTCAGACCCTAAGAAGTTAACCAAGGAAGGTCCAAGCAAGAATGCTTAAATCCCACTTAGAAGGAGAGACAAAATAGTCATGGAAGGCAGAGAGAGGGAGGGACATTGGTGTAAGTGGGAAGGGGGAGGGGAATGGGGGGCAGGATCAAGTATGAGAAGAGCCAGGAGAGAGGCCCAGAGGGCCAAGAGAACTAAGGGAAATACACAGCTGCCAGGGGTGGGCGCTGGGGGGAATCTCTAGGAAGTTCCAGAGACTTGGGATGTGGGGAGGCTCCTAGCACTCAATGTGAGTAACCTTAACTGAAATGCACAACAGTGGGGGATATGGAACCTGAAGATACCACCTCCAGTAGCCATACAGTACCCCCAGTGGAGGGATGTGGACACCAACCCACCCACAAAACTTTCAACCTGAAACTGCTTCTGTCTAAAGGAAATGCAGGTCAAAAATGGAGCAGAAACTGAAGGAATAGCAGACCAGTGACTGGCCCAAGTTGGGATCCATCCCATGGGCAGGCACCAATCCCTAACACTATTACTGATGCTATGTTGTGCTTGTGCACAGGAGTCTACCATGGCTGTCCTCTGAGAGGCTCTATCCAGCAGCTGACTGAGACAGATGCAGATACTCACAACCAAGCATTGGATAGAGATCAGGACCCCTATGGAAGAGTTAGGGGAAGGATTGAAAGAACTGAAGGAAATGGCAACCCCATTGGAAGTTAGTGTCAACTAACCTGGACCCTGGGATCTCCCAGAGACTGAGCCACCAGCCAAAGAGCTTGTCTGAAGCCTCCAGCATATATGAAGCACAGGACTGCTTTGTCTGGCCTCAGTGGGATAGTATGTGCATAATACTGTAGAGACTTGATACCCCAGGGTGTGTGTGTGGGTTCTTTGGGTGGGGGGTACCCTCTCAGAGGCAAAGGTGACCTAAGGGAGCTTTGGGGGAAAACATGACATGAAAACATGTGAGACCCTTGGAAAGGACAGAGTGAGCTGGAGGAAGAAGAGGAGGAAGAAAAAGAGGAAGAGGAGGAAGAGGAAGAAGAGAAGGAGGAGGAGGCTATGTAACAATCACAACACTTCAAAAGACAATATGCAAAATAAAAAAGGGACAGAGAATGGAATTTGCTTAGAAAAATTTAAGAGGCATCATAGAAACTATGTCTTCCATTCTCTGGCTCCAAGCAGAGTAGGCATTACACCAGAAGTACTTACTCTAAAAGACAACATACCTGTTGGAATATCATTGTAGGAGTTTAACTGCTGCACTTGCGAATGAAGGCTCACCTCTCTGATGGAAGAATCAAGAGAACGCATGCATCAGTTGGTTAGAGTCTAATGAAAGAGAATTGGGTCTTTATACAGAGAGCAGGGTGAGGTGCACCGTGGCCTTGCACCAGGGCAAGAGACTAAACTGTCCAAACACCATTTACTCTCAGGAGCTTTTCCTCAGTAGTACCCTCGTGAGTTTTGATAAAACCTTTATTTAAACATATATTATTCTACTATAAGAACATGTAGAGTCTAAAACTAGTAAGGATTTAGGATTTTTTTTTCTTTTGTTTTTTTGAGACCGGGTTTCTCTGTATAGCCCTGGCTGTCTTGGCACTCACTCTGTAGACTAGACTAGTCTCAAACTCAGAAATCCGCCTGCCTTTGCCTCCCAAGTGCTGGGATTAAAGGCATGTGCCACCACTGCCCAGCTTGAAATATTTAATTTTCATAAAAAGTAAGAAATCTTCCAATTCAGTCAATTTACCCTTGAAAATCAAAACTAAGGAAACATTTTAGTTAGAGACTTTGTGATGTTTCCATTCCTCTGTCCCAGCAAGGCTGTGGGGGTGACCCTTACTCCAAATACATTCAATTCCAAAACATCCTAGATTGAGCTAAACTGCTTAATTCCTCAAGACTTACAATTTGTTACTATTTGATGAACTTGCCAGCAATGTTTCTTAACTTATGGGTCATGACCCCTTTGGAGATGGCATATCAGATATCCTGCATATTAGATATTTCTACTGCAATTCATAACAGTAATAAAATGAATTAATTTTATGCTTGTAGGTCACCACAACCCGAGGAACTGTATTAAAGGGCCATAGCATTTGGAAGGCTGAGAACCAATGTAGAAGGCTAGCTCTACATTTTAATGTGTCCACTTCCAAAAAGATCTTCTGAGGTTGCTTTGTTACCAAAATATATGGCTGGCCTAAACAAGTTTTAATTCAATTGTCACTGGAGGCCTCACTGAGGTGAAGTAAAAAGGACGCAAAATCCATCCATTGTCCATACTGCGCATGCAATCGGCAGTACTTTCAGGAATGAATAGTTTAAGATCTGTGTGTTCTACCATTCAACACATAAGAATGTGTGTCTCCACCCTTTCTGTCTTCCTCTCTCCTTCATTCCTTACATTCATCAACTATTAGCTCTTGTGGTGGCTCCAGTTAAAATCACTTAGAAGCAGGAGGGCTGGGGAGAAGGCTTGGTGATTAAGAAGGCTTGCTTCTTCCAGAGGAGCCGGATCAGTTCCCTGTTCTTATGCTGGGCTCACATACTTCAGTTCCCGACTATTCAAAGACTTTTTCATCTCTGCAGGTGCAACCCCCCCATTCCCCATGACATACACAAACATGAAGATAAAATATATCTTTTTAATAGGGGAAAGGGAATTGTTTCGATGGGGACAGTGTCACTGGCTATATGTGTGGTGACAGTTAAAAAGTGTAGAGATTTTATAAGCAGCAAACAGAGCCAAGTCCATATTTTACAGTCACTCTAAGGAGGTATCAAATTGAAGTGTTAGGCTTTCTTTCATTATGATGAAAATGAAACCAAAACCAAAGGTTTGGGAGAAATTTAAGATCAATCCATTTTTAGCCACAGTTTAAAGGAACAGGAAAGATTTGCTTAAAATAAAAGCAATGAATGATTTGGGGATTAAGTGCTTTACTCAAAGTGCAAAACTTTCTGAATAGGCCAGGGTAACAGGATTCAATGTCTCTGCGCAGAAGAACCCACTTTTGCTCAGAAAGCATTGATTCAGAGATCCCTATTTAAAGTTTGCAAAGAGTATTTATCAGAATTACTTTTATCATGATAAAAAAGTATGAGTAAATGTTATTAGTGTTGGAACTTGGACTGCCGGGACACGTGTTTCCTCCATGGCCTTTGTGTACCCAAGCCAGCACTGGTACACCATGTCAGTGCACCGGACTGTGTTGCAGTCTGGAACAAAAGGTTGTGATGTTGTAAAAGCAATCAGAACACTTGCTTCCGAGCCACATAGGGTTACAGAAAGACCAATTAGCTTTTCCCATCTTTTTCTATATATAAGGGAGAGAATTAAATGTTGCCTTGGGGCCCTATATAACTCCTTTGTGAAGGGGACTCTATGCTCACATTCCATGGTCTATCATAAGGCTTTCAGAATATTGATGCCTGAGCCAGAGCGAGTCCATATTTGCTGTTGTTCTTATTATTGTTGCTTTAGTTACAAAACAATGAGTTTTCTTATGATTTTTTCATACATGCATAGCATCATATTTGGGTCTGTTTTTTTTTTAATTGAAGTTTTCATAATGAGAACATTTGCGTGTGCGCGCGCGCGCGCACACACACACACACACACACACACACACACACGCCCTCAACTCCTTCCATGCTCTTCCTAGAGTTTTAAAAGATAAAGTAAGAAGTAAATTCTTTATGGCTAAAAGGCAAACACAGGAAAAAGGTTTAAGAACCTTGCTACCTGCGATTTGACTAGACTTTCCTTCTGTGGTTGTATTCTGTTATGTTTCTGTTGCACTGCTGCAAACGACAATCGAAAGCATAAACAGGATTTGAGCTGCTGGTAGGTGACAGAGGATGCCTGGAAGTCAGGAAATCATGTGCTGTCACTCATATGTTGTGAATCAGATATATATCATCTACAGGAGAATGGTTATCTGCCAGAGGGTGAGGAAGACATTTCCTCCCCTACTCCTTGGACTGTTCTTACGTTGGTGGAAAGGAAGGTTGTGCTAATAGTAACTTAAATAGTCACTCACGTACAGAAGTGGAGTAACTTCTTTATGAAGTGTGACTCCATTTCAACAGAAGTTAAAAGCACTATGAATTTCACCCTCCAGGTGTTTTGTTTACTGTCCTTTCAGTCCGAATCCTGTGTCCCAAAGAGTTAGAACCAGAACTTACCTTATAGCCCAGTTTACATCTTTGACTCACCTGTGATTCACAGAATTCTGGGAGGATGGTTTCTGATGGTCGGGTATTATGAACATTTTTGGCTGTACCTGAGAAAGAAAGCCTGATTCAGTACATTGGCTTAACTACATTGTGACCTACACAGTGGACCTTAGCAACCCTGAGTTGTGTCTGATACTGTTCACATATCCTCTTGTGACTCTCCACTCCCCCTCTCAGGGAAGCCATCTGTGCCTTCCACACATGGCGGGCTCCTGGTGCTTCTCTTCCCCTGGTCTAAAGACCTGCTTTCTCTGAGTTTGAGGCCAGCCTGGTCTACAGAGTGAGTTCCAGGACAGCCAGTGCTATACAGAGAAACCCTGTCTCGTAAAACAAAAAAACCAAAAACAAAACAGAACACTCATAAAACCTTGGTGCACTTCCTTGCTTAATGATGTCTGGCTTTCCTGATCAACATTCATCTTCAGGAGGAGATGTGCTACATACAGCTCTACACTGCTGTGCTTGTATTTCTAGCTCCCACATTGCCCATTTAAGACAGTTTCAAGATTAAATTACTGAGCAAATGATGACAGCTTGAAGCATGTTTGAAAATGTGTGCCTTTCACCCAGACTAGAATCCGTACAGAGCCACGGGTTTCTCTAGCTAGGAAATACCACACCCTAAGCTTTAGATTTGACACCAGCACTCCAGACTGGTTCTTTAAGGAGAATACACATTCACTCAGCACCTCCCCACCAAATGCTTATCCCTAGGTCATTGAAGTGACATTTACAGAAATACTGGTGTAGGTGTTCTTTTGGCCTACTCGCCAATAAAATTGTAAATTGTTCGGTGTCCAGTACCTCTAGAGGTGCCTGAAAATAGAAAAGCCAATGCCAACTCTACCAGTTTTAGTCAGATTGTTATTCGGAATCTTCGGCTGAGGAAAAATGGAGGGCAGGGGGGAGAATGGGAGACAGGATGACCAGGAGACCAGGAGTACCTGGAGACAGTGAGGGTAGCAAGGACTTCAATGAGAACATAGGAGGGGAGATTTCTAGACACATGAGAGGCAAGAGATGATGCCAGAAAAAGACCTTGTCACTTTCCAAAATTTCATCTATGATTGGCTGTGCTCCACAGAGGGTGGGGCAGAGAACTATCGACCACCTGCAGAGTTGCATGAGCCTTGTTCTAAAGCCCCTCACTCAAGCTGCTAGTATTTTATACACAAGGATGGGTCTAGGGGATGCACAGACCAAAGCTGCCAACAATGGCATTTTTGTTTCTGAGACAAATTGCATCAGGGTGAACCTAGTCATTCTCTTCCCACCTTTATTGATTTTCTTAAACTTGTAAGTGTACAGACTTATGGTCATAATTTGATATATGTGTATAGTGTAATGATAACTAAATCAGGGTAGTTAAATATTTCTCTGTCCTTACACAAGTTTTTACAATGTGACAAACATACATTTGTACTAATTTATTTAGCGCAGTGAGCTCACTTTGACACTTGACACTTTCCAAATCATTGGTTTGTATTTGTAGTCCCTCAGCTCCTTATTTCTATGGACACATAAAATAATAGGTTACCATGAACCGCAGTCATCCCACTGTGCTAAAGACTCATACTTGCAGGACTCAGTACGCCCATCTATGCATTGGCTCCCACTAGTCAGCTTATCCTTTCCCAGCCCCAGCTTTTAATGATCTCTATTATACATCCTGATCAGCCTTTTAAGAAAAAATCCTACGTATGAGAAAATAGTTAATATGTGTGTTTCGGAACCTCACGTATCTCCCTTAGTTAGCTCAGTGACGTCAGTCTGCAGGTTTTTGTTGCTGATGAGAAGATGCTCTGCTTTATGTGGCTGAGTAATATTCCACTGTGCATTCTCCACCCATCCTCTATCCTCTCATGGCCTCGCAGGCCTCAAGGTTGGACACGTATCTTAGTTATTGTGAATAACATGGTAATCAGCGAGCACGCTCAAATGCCTTGTTGATAAGCTGGCATCGGTTCCTTGGCTATATAATAGAAGATGAATGGTTAGGTCATGTAGAGGTCCTACTTGGAGTATTTTAGGAGCTACCGTGCTGTGCTGTTCTCCATAATGACTAATTCCCTCCCCTTATCACCAATATACAAACATTCCCTCACAGATTTTGCCAGTATTTGTTACTTAGGGACTTTTTGATAATTATTCTAATCAGAAGATGATTGTGTGTTTGACTTCCTACTAAAGTAGAGTTTTCTCCCATAAATTTGCTCATTTCAATTTCTCTCTCATTCTATATGTGGATTTTTTTAATTATTGAAAATTTAAGTTCCTTATATATTCCAGACATTAGCCTTTTGCAAAAGAGTAGTTCACAACCTGCCCGTTCTACAGCTGTCTCTTCACTCTGCTCTTTTGTTGTTTGGGGTTTTAGCTTGTTATATAATCTCACGCATTTATGTTTATTTTTGTTTTCTGTTCTTGGGTGTCTTACTCTGTCCTCCAAATCAGAGCCTATATAGATATCTTAAGTATGTTCCTGTTTCTTCCTAGTAGGCTCTTGATCTGCTTTCTGGTTTTGGAAGGTAAGAGGAGTCAGGTTTTTCTCTTTTCCCTGTGAGTACCTGGTTTCCTGAGAACTGTTCATAGAGAGACTGTCTTTCCCTCTAGTTCCCAATTCTGGCTTCTTTGCTGAGAATCCAATATCTGTAAAGCGTGGAGTACTCTGCTTTCTGCTTGTCTATGGGTCTGCTTCTATGCCAACACCTTTCTATTCCGATTACTATAGCTTGTCCTGTATTTTGAAGTAAAACAACTGTTTTTGCTCAATATAACTTTGGCTATTCAGTTACTTAAGTTTCCATATGAACTTTACATTTTTTCTAGGTTTGTTTGGAATGTTATTAGCAGTTTGATAAAGATTGTGTTGAATGTGGAGTTTGGTGTAAACTTCTCTCATAGTATTGCTGTTGTTATACTCTATATATTTTGGTATATATATATATATATATATATCCATTATCAGTTGCTTAAAATTTTGGTAAATCTTTTTTTATTTCTTCAATAGTCTTTTGCTTGCTCAATAGTATGCTGGCATGCTTCCATGAATTTATACAATTTCTGAAATGTCCTTTTTTGAAAGAGTTCATTGTATTATGCCCAGAAAAAAAAATACATCCAATTATTTCAATAATCTATTGCTTGCTCAATAGTATGCTGACAAAGTCTCTTCCACTCATAGAGGTCTTTACGTCCTCCCCAACGATCACTGAATAAGCTGCTAAGGAAGGATGGTGCCACAGAAGTACAGCAGTTCACCAGTTCCTTCCCTTGAAGGATCCTGCGTAGAGCAAGGGTGGCATTTCAGACTTGTTTTCTACCTTTCTGTAGTTTCTCAGCCAGCTTTGACAGCAGTAGAGAAGAGTTTCTAGGCACTGTTGTGTTGGAAGACTGTCTTTGTGGCAGCAGTGAAGCCATGGCCTATGTGTCTATTCCTGTCAGGCCTAAGCTAGGGCAAGGGGCAAGGAAGAGGCCTTGAGAAAGGATCTTCTCAAGTCCCAAGGGTGCCTGTGGGTGGTGGCCAGTTTATCCCCAAGGTCAGGGCATTCTGCGTGTGATTCCAGAAATGGAACCAGGAGTGATCCCAGTCCAGACCACAGTCAACATTCACACTGAACACTGTGGTCCCCGGTGTGCGGGGAAACCAAGAGATGATAACATGGAGGGCAGCACTTGCCAGAATTCACTCAGGTCACGTTCACTGATCACAAGGCTCAGCCTTCCTCCTTATCTAATTGGTCCCCATGCTCCCTTATCCATTAACCCTTTGTCAAGCCTCCTTAAGTCCAAGGAGATTTGGTGGATATCAGACTTAAAAAGTGGTCCTTCATCAGCTGTAATTAACCATTAGCTAAATCACCCTTAACCCTTACTCTGACCCCAATACCATGCTACCCTAATCCTAATCCTTAAATTAACCCACATCCTCCTTCTGATCTGTGATCTCCCCTACATCAGGCCTCTTTTCTGTAGTGACTCTGACATGTGGCAGCGCTGTCTCCTTGTTCCTTTCAGATCTCCTGAGAGACTTCTTTTCCCGTAACATTCCTCCTTACTAATATTTTCCATTACAAATTATAGCTATCTGGCCAAGGGACACTCCTGGCTGGCTGCAACCACTATAGGACCTCTCCCCAGCCTTTTTTGTTTTGTTTTGTTTTGTTTTGTTTTTGTTTTTTTTAACTGAGGCTCAGACTGAATTAGTGACAAATTCCAAAGGAAGCAACTTGTTTCATAATTGTAATAATGCAGATGACTTGGTGTGTGCCGGAGATGTCATGGTGAGAGAAGAAAGCCCATAGCTCTTGGAGTCTCTATAAGTATGTAGCTAATAACAAGCCTCAAGTGGCTTATCTCATCTCTTCACCTCTGGTCCGCCTACCCTGGTTTGTTTTCTGTTCCTTGAAATGGAGAAAGTTGCTAATATTGTACCAGTTGCCCTCAGGATCCATGGCCTCATTTGCCAGCTCAGTCACAGCCTTTTTTATAAAGGGCTCCATCACAATTTCTTTGTACAGAGCTCCTGGGGAGGCAGAGAAGCTCTGTACCTGGGAATGCACATACACTTGTCTGTCGGCCTTTGCCTACCGTTTTCACTTTTTGATATTCTCGACATGTAGAGCACAGTTGCTTGTTTCTGGGCGACAGGTTTTCATGCTCATTCTTTCTAGCCTATGGGGAAAAGGGACAGAGATGAGTGAGGAGAGGGTAAGATACCCAGGGTGTGGAAAAGGTTAAAAGTAGGCAAAAGAGGGGATTTTTTTTTTCTTTCACAAAAATGAAATGGATACTCCGATTTTTAGCTCTCCAGGGTAGTTGCTGAATCTGGAATTTGCTGCCATTAATAGGTTCTGAAAGGGCTAAAGCAGGAGGGGGCAACTATAGACAGGGTGTTGGTCTCAGTACTGCTGTATACAGTGATATACAAGGACAGCTAGCAGGGGACCAGAGACTAAAATCCAGTACAATCTCTGTCATTTAACCTGTGCATATATGGCAATCGGGCTGTATTTCCCCATAGGTTTCCCCCATTTTTAAGTAACTTCCACCAAATGGCCTGAGAACCTTTGACTCAATGAAGACTTTCCTCTAAGTCTTTCCGGAGGTTCCTCCAGGTAGCCTCCTTTGTATCAATTACTTAGCTCTGTTCAACTTTGGCTCCCTAGCATCCATGATCCACCAAAACTTGGCACTTCTATAATTGTGCATTAAGCCATAGTTGAATTGGGGCTGGTATATGTCTTTTGAGTTCCCTTCTTTGGGGAAGAAGTCAAAGCAACAGCTAGTGGAAAAAGGATGGGGCTCCCTTCTGTCCACTGTAAGGGCTGCTTTTCTGTCTGACTTCATCTATACAAAATGGGAGAGAGACTAGAAGCATGTATACCTTGAACAGAGGCTCTAATGTACATCTCTGGCAGAGGATCCCTTAGGAGGCAGATGAGAACTTGAATTTAAAATTACATTTGGAGATTCTATCTAACCCCTTGCCATGCACACTGACATCAGAGAGATCTGATACACCCACAGAAAGTGTAGAACACAGGCAAGAAGAACACCACAGTGACAAACAGACAATGGCTATCAACTTAGCTTTCCCCTTCTAGTTGACCTCTGTATGTCCTGACTCATTCCTGTTACCCTGGGAGGTATGGGAGACAGGAGAGGTTGAACACGTTTACCCAGCGTGACTAGTGTGCACCGAAGGTGACCTTTGCCACACTGATCTGCAAGTACTTTCATCCTCTGGAAGAGACATGGTGCTTGGAGTTTGAAGACTCAATACTCCTAACAAAAGTTGGCCTCTTCTGACAAGTAGTTAAAACTGTTGCAGGATTTTCCCTGTCCAATTACATTAGTGCAGAGGAGGTCTGTGATTGAACAGGGAAAAGGGAGGTGGAGCTAAGAGTTGCAGAGACAGAGTGTCTCAGGGGAGAGAGGGGAGGAGAATGGAGGCAGACACGACCCAGCGTGGCTGGAAGCAGCCACAGGTAGTTATGATATCATAAGGTTAGAATAATTGGAATAAAGCTTTTATCATTATCAATTGGCTCTGAAATTATTGTATTGGCATCTTGTAAATTGTGATTTTATTGATTGGTTAACTATAAGATTTAAGAGTTTTAATTCTACCAGGTAATTGGGTGTTGTGATGGCTGACTATGGGGTGCGTGGGCATTGTGTGGTAGCGAGAGGAACTTAGGGTGTGGGGCACTGGAGCGTTGGTGGACAGAGAGACCTCCGAGATGAGATCACCTGGCTGAAGCTCTGTGGCCCACCGATGTCGGCACTAGTGCGGGAACATGCTGGTTTGCTTTTTAAATATTTCCCTGCAACATAAAATATACTTCATCTTAATAGGACTCGACAAAGAATTAACTCAGTATTATTGTTGAGGTGTGGCAAGTGCAAGCATGAGTGTGAATGAGTAGATTCGGTAATTTAACAACCAGCATGTATTGTGTGGTCACTATATATGAGGTGGTGCCCTATGGGTCTATAACTAAGACAACGCTCGCAGGAGGAGATGAAGCTAATACAGATTCACCTCTTCTTTAGGTACACTGAGGTCAACAAGACCTCATGTCAAGTTGCTCACCCTCCAGCAATCGGAATCTCAAGAGCATGACTGTGTTTGTATTAGCGACTTTTCTCTGTTCTGTGACAAAATGCTGGACAGAAACAAGGAAGGAAAGGTTTACCCTGGCTTACAGTTTTAGGGACTCAGCCCATCCTGATTTGAGAGTCATTTGGTCCATGGCAGCAAGAGCTGATAGTAGCAGCGTGTTCACATAATAGTGGACCAGGAGGTAGACAGCTCCTGCAGAAGCAGGGGTAGGTATAACTCTCAAATCCAGGCCCAAGTGCTCTTACTTCAAGCTGGGCCTGACCTTCTAAAGGACCCACAGCCTTTCACTTAGTATCGTAGGCTGCAGATGACATGCTCAAAACATACATTTCCGTGGGATCATTTTGGATTTGGACTCTAGCACTATTGAAGGTACTATAACTGCTGGGCATCCCAAAGCTCAAGAAGCATTGCTGAGCACTGGGAGTAACGAACAGAGGACAGGGTCTGAGAAGAGAAAAATGGCAAGAGGTGAGTAGATAGGCTCCTCTGTGTGTGTGTGTGTGTGTGTGTGTGAACAAGAGGATGGGAGGGGATCCCAGGTCCAGAAAACTGTATGCAATAGCCTAGGAGAATAAGCAAGCAAACCTTCTTCTGGTGGTTGGGAGGAGGCTTCTGCAAAAGAGGGCTCTCTGTGTATGTTCCCTAGGTTTGAGCTGAACCAGCTCTCTGCCATGTCTTCCCAGGCTCTCTAGAGGTAGCCTACCCTGTAGCTCCTCCATCCATTACCTGCATTTTTGAGGGGCAAACATATTAGTGAAATCCCCAAGCTACAGTTACTAACAACTCTGGCAATGCTCATATAGTCCAGTAACAATAGTGGCTACCATCCTTTGGCATGAAAAGGATAAAAATATTCTTTGGATTCTTAATCTGTCCTTGCTAACGCAGTGTCCTCTAAGACACAGCTTTCCTTTCCCCATTGCTGTGATAAAATACACTGACCAAAGCAATTTAAGGGTTTTTTTCTCTGGCTCATAGTTCCAAGGTACACAGTCAATTATAGCAGAGAAGTTAAGATGGCAGAAAATGAAGCAGTTGGTCACACGGCATTACAGTCAAGAAGCAGCTCAAGAAATGCTTGCGTGCTAGTGCTCAGTTCAGGATCCCCTCCCCAGGAAATGATGCTACCCACAATGGACAGATCTTCCCATCTTAATTAGTATAGTGGACAAAGGCTAGTCTCCCAGTGAGCAAAACCTATTCTTGGCCATACGGCAGCTTGGGCTCACGATCAGCCTGTCTTGTTTCCAAGAAGAGCTGCTCTAGTCCTCTTTTTGTTTTTTGTTTTTTGTTTGTTTTTGTTGTTGTTGTTTTTTCAAGACAGGGTTTCTCTGTATAGCCCTGGCTGTCCTGGAACTCACTTTGTAGACCAGGCTGGCCTCGAACTCAGAAATCCGCCTGCCTCTGCCTCCCAAGTGCTGGGATTAAAGGCATGCACTCTAGTCCTCTTTATTTGGAGGGTAAGTAGGCTCAGAGTTACAGAAGGCAGCTGTACTAGGCAAATCTAAAGCTGACGTAAATCATCTTGGATTCCATGTTCAGTAGGGCTCCTTTCCTCTGCTCCTTTCCCTTTCTGATCCTTCCTTCTTTCCCAGTCATGGAATCAAGGCCTCTTGTGCCTGTTCCCTTCCCCCATTCCCCTCTTTCCCTACAGCAAGCATAGCAGCAGCAGCAGAGGGAAAACTGGCCAGGCTCATAGCCAAGCTTCTGGTGATGCCACCTCCCCAGCTAGAGACACTGAAGTGTTACTGTGTCTCTTATTTCCCACACAGCTGTCTTCAAGACAGATCCAAGGGGTAGTGACAACAACCTGTTGAAGGCCTAGCAGAGGTGTAGCCAGATGTCAACCAGTCCCCAGATGTTGAGGGGTCCTCTTCATGTTTCACAGCTAGAAGATCTTATTTTAGGGCAGTGTTTTCTGAGGTTCCTAAGAGCTGGCTCATGGCCCTAGATTTTGACTTTTTTTTTTAAATGCTTGATAGAGAACCTGAAGTTTGCTTCATTCCACACACACACACACACACACGTTTACATAGCAGAAACTATAAATGTAAGCACCAGATGGCGATTTAAAAAACAGACCACACAACCTTGACCTGATTGTGACTGAGAATTTGCCTGTGTTCTTTTTGCCTTTTGTCATGTCTTTCCCTTTCCTGTGTTCTACTCCGGATTGAGCTGGCAGAGATCTTCCTGGTTTCTTTTCTCATTAACCCAGTGATGAAATAGTAGCCCTGAAAGACTAAGAGACTTGTCTGGTAACAAACCCACTTAGCTTCAGTGGGATGGGCATTTTTGTCTTGTTTTGTTTTTATAAAAGGGTCAGAGACAGATAACCCCTCTTTGTCAGGGAAAAGGGATGCTTAAGAGTCCACTTTATCCCTATACCCTTTAAAACTGAAAGGGGAGTCAGGGGACTATAGTCACTATTCCAGAAAATTCATAAAGTAATTATGTAGAATTAATAACATAGAGGCTTTCCCCCTCTATCTGAAAATATCGATAGTTTCCATCACAGAATAAGTGTAAATATGTTTTCAAAAGTCCCCCTACTATTGGCTAGGAAAAAATGTTAAGCACACACAAACGAACCAGGCATTTACCATCCAGGTTATTAAACTTTAGTTCTGTGACCATAATAATTTTACAACAGTCATGCTCATTATTGTAAAATTATTTTTATAATTGTATATAGTTGATAAATATAAACAGAAAAAGGACTTAGGAGCATATGAGGTAGTTTCATGTGGCCACAACTTTCAAAATTTAGAATCCACAAGAAATAATTAGCTAAAGGGTTCTTTGTGGTGAGAAAATGGGATTCATCTTGTATTGTTTCCAAGTTGAACAATGTCTTCAGCCAAAGCTTCTTGTCCTAGGTCTGCTAAGGGCCAAATAAATAATGCTGTCATGTTTACTGTGACGTCATTAGATCTGGAAAACCAAAGTCAGATCAAAGAGAGTGGAGAGCACGTAAGGACAGGGGTTTCGAGAGGCATAATCAGTGCATAGCCTGCGAGTCCTGGCTGGTTTATACTCAACCCCACAGGTTGGCAAAGGGGGTCCAGAGCCTCTAGCTGTGGTTCCCCAGGCCACCCACGCTCTCCTGTTCCCTCTCTGTGGAATAAGTAACCTTCCTGGAACATTCATGAGGCCAATTTCTACTTGACAGTGTGGCTAATGAAAAGTCTCTGCCCAGTAAACATTTGAGGAAATGTTTAGGCTTCATTTCTTGCCTTTATTCAGTAGTTTTCCCTTACCGTCTCTGGGACTCCATCTGCCCCCCCCCCTGGTGGGTACTATTTCAGGCCCCTCCATGCAGCCTACTCTCGGTGTCTGCCTTCCCCTCTCAAACCTGTGTCTTTCTTTGTCCTCTGTCTACTCCAGGCACACTTGCTACCTGCAGCTGCTGCAAGGCCCCTCCAGGGCACTTGAGGAATGCTATTGTGGAATTTGACAGTTCAGATTGTGCCCTTAGGCTGTTGATGGTGAAAAAGAGCTAGCCAGGTGTCAGGACCTTTGCACCAATACAGTGTCCAGTTGGCTGCAGGATGGTTAGCAGTTCCTTGGCAGGTCCCGGCCCAGGTTTAGGGAGAAAGAAAGAGTATCCACAAAACATTCCACTCCCTTGAAGTGCAACATAGTTTCTTTCTGGAAAGGAGCAGCTGCTGAGCCTGTTTACCTCACAGCATATATGTGGCAAGGACTCATAGCATACTGTAGAGGTCTGTTGTGACAGTTAAGGATCTGACTTGAGGCACAGCATGGTGCTAACACACAGACACAGACAGACAGACAGACAGACAGACAGACAGACACACACACACACACACACATACACACATCAGTGGAGGAGCAGTCCCTAGGAAGAGAAAAATGAGGGTACCATCTGTGGATTTCTCATTCTTGCTAAGAGCAGTGTACCTGGGATTTCTCTTAGATCTACCCAGAGACTGGTCTTTTACGCCCACTATTGGTCAGGCCTCTGGAAGCTGTTGCTCCTAACTGCTATCTAGTGGCCAGGCCCAGGTACTGCCGTCACAAAAGCTACCTGCTTTTTTTGGGGGGGGGGGGGGAATTCTAAATTTACATTTTTATTCAGCTTTAACCTCCTTCATAAATTACAGTTTTAAACATGCAATTACCTGCTTGCCATTTCCAAATTGATACTGTATCAGTTACTCTAAGTTCTGCATAACTAAAAGGAAGGGAACCATTTTTCCAGCTTTAGAAAAGCCTCTGCTGTGCTTTGGTGACACTGCATCCAAACCCAGAGCACACTGTCAGCGACAGTATTTGGCAGCAGAAATAGTTTAGATATTCAATGACGGAAAGCTTCTTGCCTCTGTGGCCAGTTTTCCTTCTCCTGGTCACCTAGTGTAAGTCATGGTAGCCTCCTACGTGAACTTGCTTCACGGCTGTGAGGGAGACTAATGTGGTGACACCTTGCACAGCTTGGTCCCTGATGCCCCCGTGCTGAAAGTGGTATGTCTGCTCACCATTCATTCCTGGCTTTACGGGCTCTGACCTGTGAATGTTCTTCAAGCATTTCCTGCACTTTCAGGGTCCATCTCTTGACTGATACTCCTTCCTTTGCCTGAGTCTCTTTCTGCTCTTTCTCTAAACTGGTTCCAGATTATAGGTGTTACCTTCAAGCTAAGCAGGTGGCACTTCTTCCCTCTCTTCTCACCCCTCCTCCACCTGCAATGACCTTCCCTCCCATCTTCTCGGGTACTTTGCCCCAGTCTCTGATATTTCTGTGGTTATCATCAGTTTTGTCCCATCCAGCTTGCCCCTGCTCTGTTTGTGTGGGTTGCAATTGGATTACTCATTTCTGAATTGTGTTAGAATAAATAGGAAGGGGGCATGAGGACTCCTAACAATTGCTGCTTATAGTAACTGAGTGCTAAGTGTTGGGCGAGTTGGGCGCTGGGCCAAGGGCTGTTGGAACTCTCCTTCAGGCACTGCCTTGCAACAGCTCCAGGAATCCCTGCAGTTTTTACAAGTGAAAACCATCATGACTGTCACTGGGGTGTCCCTCCTTTCCCTCTCTCCACAAGAGCTAAGAGCTCCAGCACCTTAGCTCAGCCACCTAGGTCCACACGGTGCCTCCAGGGGCCAGCAGCACCAGCTGTATTGGATTTCCGTGAGCTGCATGGGAAGGTTCTCCAGGAGTGGGTTTTGTTTGTAAAAGATGCAGGTAACCCATGGGGTTGAGGAAGAAGCTGGTTTAATGTCTCTGGAAACCAGGACCCATCCGGCTACAAGCTTTGAAGGGCTCTGACAGACTATAACAAAATTAATTTCGGTTTTTCCCTTTTGGTATTTCTAACATTATTTAGTTTTAGTGATGATATACTGGGGCACTAAAATACTTGAGTCACAATAAGGACAAATAATAAAACCTGGTTTTATGTGTGGTGATACAAATTCATTTAACTGAACAAATAAATATTCACTGAACAATGATGATGTGCCAGACACAGACTCACTTAAGAGGTTAGGAAATACATCCCCATTCTCTAGTAGGGATAAAAGAAAAAGACACAATGTCTACAAAACATCCTGCTCTCTTGAAGCAAGAGAATTAAACTGGGTTCAACGAGGACTTTCTGAGTACCTTTGATATGAAGTCTGGATTTTCAAGCAAGTGTGGCAAATACATATCCTTCTTGTATGAAGTCAGAACAATGGAGGAGTGGTACCTAGGCGAGCAATGCAAAGGGGAGTTAGAATCGTAGTGTTGGGCTGGGAGAGCCTGTCCCCAGCTGGTCCAGGGAAGGCCTGGGCACCTGCCCTGTCCTTGTCCCTGCCCCAGCTCTGCACAGATCAGCCTTATAGCTATGTTCCCTCTTATGGTTTCCCTCTTCCTTTTCTTTTTTGTTAATTTCAACTAACCAATGAGAGTCATGGGTGAGAGACAAATAAGTCAGGGGGAAGGGCTGCTCCTGAAAGCCTAAGTGCACAGAAGGAAGTGCTCCTGAGTTTGCTTCTCCAAGGTACCTGCAATGAATGCTTTAAACACTTACCAAGAACCCATCCTTCCATGCCTGGCTGGAATTCCTAGACTTTATGCCCCTGAACACTCAAACAACTCACCTCTGTCCTCCCACGCAGAGCATCTTTCACTGGAACATTCTCCCCAGTTGCTGGGAAACATGAAGATGCGACAGGGCAACACCAGTTGTCTCCACAGGCTAACCCAGCCTCCCATCAAAGATCATTTAGTTAAAGAATGAGGGGCTGAGGCCTCGGTGTGGGGTCAGAGAGACACTGAGATGGAGACATGGAATGCTGATCCTTTGCCAAGAACACCTCTCCGCTTTCGTGAGAAGGGATTTCATTGTTCATGGGGAAGGAGTGTGGTGTTCGTGAAGTGTTTGTTTCATTTCTCTTGTCACTTCCCTGGGTCCTAGGAAGCTGGGGAGATGGTCTGATGTAAATTCATCTTCGAGCTTCTCTGTTATGGGATTGGGCTGCCTCAGATTTATTATCCCCAAACCAACCATGAAAGGCAAGAAGTCTGGCTTAGACCTGCTTTGCTGTAACCTCTCACTACCCGGTGTGGGTTCAGCACAGTTCGGCCAAACTGGGAGAGTTCTTCTGGAAGCTTCATACAGCACTTCCATGTTACTTCTGGGGTGGTGTGTGTGTGTGTGTGTGTGTGTGTGTGTGTGGTGTCTCACTTCCATCACCACAGCTGTGTTTCCAGAGCTTGTTTGAAGCTGGCATATTCTGAGACATATTCCTCTAAACATCCCTTTACCTTTTTCTAGACCATTCTATTAGATCTGCTTGCCCACGGATGGGTGCGTAGGTAATACTTTGAGTTCACTGAACTATCCCTAAGAACTAATCCCCTAAGAGCTGAGGGAAGTTACTGCCAAACAAAGAGTGTGGGACTTGGAACTCTGGACAAATACATTTTGTCCTTAAAAAACAGCTATGTATCAATTCTCCTCTTTCCTTTTCTAATAAGCTATATTTCTATCCTGCCTTCTGAGAGGTGAGGGCACTCCATAGGTACTGTTTAGTCATCTCACATGTTTTATGAGGTAAGTAGGTTCATTTCTCCAACCAGACACCAAGATTGCTCCCTCAGTCTTAGCGTTTGATTGGGAAGAATTTAACTTACTACCTTAAGAAACTTCTTATCACTCACCTACATTTGGCCGGTGGTGGTGGTGGTGGTGGTGGTGGTGGTGGTGTGTTACTGCGTCCCTTTCCAGATGCTGCAGATATCCCAGTCTCCCTGACAACCCTGATCTTGACTCTGAAAGAACAGGTACCATGCCTGTCCAGTTGAGTACTAAGCCTGCCTCTCTCAAGCTCTGCTCTGCTCTCCACTCCCTGCCTTTCACCAGAGGCTCAGACAGAGAACAGGGGGGTTGGAGGCAAGATGAACATGCACTGGGATGCACATGCACTGGGATGTCCCTGGTTCAGAGGGGCATCTAATGGGCAGAGAGTACTAAAGGATGGTGGTGGTTAGCTTATTAATGTCAGGCATTAGCAATGGAAAGTTTCTATATTTCTAATTAGAAAACTGAGCGTATTTGGCCCTGGACTCAGATATCTGAGGCAACATTGACTGAGGAAGAGGGAATGTCACCTTTGGTCAGTTCTTCCATTCACTGCTACCTCCATCTGACCAACCTAATCAGTGTGGCTTCTAGCTGACTGCATGTGAGCTTATGACATAAGTCGAATTGAAAACGGATGCTAAGTTATCATTACTCACGATGACTCTTGGGGTGTTATCAACTCTTAGTGGGTATATTACTTTGCTACTTCCTAAGCCAACCTTTGAGTTTATTGAACCTCTCATTGCTCATGTCAGATAAACACACACACACAACTGAACAACATGCACTCAAATGTTTGCTCTGAAAATACACAAAGTCATCTATCAGCCTTTTGAGAACTGTTTTAAAGAGCAGACAAAGCAGACATGTGTTATGGAGGCATGGATGCACCTCATGTGGTCATTTGCTCACAGACCTAAAGATGTATGACGATTATCAACAGGAAAAAAAAAAAACCTCTTTAAGCGTGTGCTCTCTCTAGCAACCATTTCCAGTGTAAGACAAGCCTATGGAACTGCCTCTGTACCTTCCTTGCTTGTCCCCCGATTCCTTACTTCCCACCATCATCTCACAACCCACATTTCTCCCAGCGATTTATCACCACACCCAGGGACAACTTAACTATAAGGGGTGGGGGAGGTGTTGAATGAAGAACATAATTATTTTAAGTAGAAGCTGAAATGCCCCATACATATAAATCCTCAGTTTTCAAAATCAGAAATGTGTTATCTATTGGCTTTGTGAGGGGATGAGGGACCCAGGGAACTGGAGGAGGCCCCACGTGAAATACAGCTATTGCTACTCTATAAAGATGGCGTGTTATAGTTCTAGGCTTTTGATAGTTAGAATTTGAAGACTAGAAATTGAAGCGGGTGGGGGGAACTATGGAAGTGTTTTGAGTTATAGTGTCTGTGGTTGAATAGTACATGTAGAAATGAAGGTTATGGCGGCTCTCATTTCTTCTAGCCAGGCCTTTACATAGCATAACCTTTGTCTGAGAAACCCAGGGCATTTCTTTCTTTCTTTTTCTTTTTTGCACTCAACTTGGTTTCTCAACAGGGCACATGCACCTCTCCACCTTAAGAGTACAACCACTGAGCTCTGCCTCGATGGCTCTGTCCTCAGAAGCTGGGAAGTTACCTTCTGGGGATGCTCAGGACCAGTGGTTTGTTTACCAGGCTGGCCTCACTCAGCCAAGGAATCTTGTCAAACTTTGGAACAAAAGCCTACAGAGAGAGAAATGGAAAGAGATCAGGTTGCAGAGTTTATCACACTTCGGAAGAATAAATCTTAAAGTGAGTCACAGGGCCAGAGAGATGCCTCAGTGGCTAAATGCACTCCTTCCTCTTGGAGAAAAGCCAGGTTTAGTTCACAGCACCCACAAGCCAGCTCATGACTGCCTATAACTATAGCGGCAGGGGACCTAGCACCTTCTTCTGGCCTCCACAGACACCTGGAGTCAGGAGCACATATGTAGATATAATTAAAAACCAAATATTTTTAAAAAGGTTAAAATACTTGACCAGTGCTGGTATTACAATAAGCAAAGTAAGCTAACAGCAATCAATACATTGCAAACTATTTTAACACGAGAGTCCTCCAACCATAACGTGGCCAAGAACAAATAAGCGCCTTCTTTCTTTTACAGACAAAGAATTCAAAGCACAGATAGTGTGAATATGAATAAATGGGTTCATGCTTTCTGACTCTGTGTCCACACTATTTAATAGTCTCTATATTTTCAATTCTTTGAGCTTCCATCTATTTATAAATCCTGTGACACTTCCAAGACCACAGTTGAAAATCAGCAATCTCTCGTCCCAAAGGCCCTCCACCCTCATCTCTTTTAGGTGGCAAAGTCTAGGAAAGGATCCAGCTTTGGAGCCAGCCACATTTGGATATTTCTGATCTACTTGCAATTACTAACCAGCTGCCTGGCTTTGGTCAAAAACAAACTAAGGATCGCAGATCGCATTGTCTCTGTGCAAGTCAACGCACAGGAGGCTATGTGAGATCTGGGATCCCCCCCCCCCCCCCGCCCCTTTTGGTGAATACCAGAAGCCTGGTTTGGCACCCTATAGGAGGAGGGCTTGGATGCGTGGAAAGTCCCTTGGCTGAGAGCCTGTCAACACATGTCATGGTAACCTTGCAGTTACCAGTCTTCCACCAGCCCCGCGACTCTTCCTGCCTTCCACACCCCGTGAAGTAAGTCCCACTGAGGGATTTGCTTCCCAGGCTTAGCATTCCACTTGGAGCAGATTGCCCGGAGAGAAGCAATCAGTAGAGGGCAGCAGTGACCTCGCGGAGTGGCGTGTCGGGGCCGGACGCTTTGGCCGCCTAGTGCGGCGGACCCGGAAGTGCTCCTGCACAGTAGTCCCCTTCCAAGCCCGCGTCCCGGATGTAGAAGTAGCTGGGCGGCCGCTCTTCTCGGTCGTGTACCCCCTAAAGAGCTTGGTGCAGGTGGGTTCCGGCGTCCTTCGCTGCGAGCGCTTCCGGCTGAGCCAAGGCTGGGGCCAGAGCGACAGCGGCGGGCGGGGCAGGCCGGCTGGGTGAGTGGTAGCCCAAGACCCTTCCCGGCTCTGTGACGGGGACCTTTCAAATCCCGAGGTCCCAGTGCGTGAGGGCCGACTCCAGGGTGTACGGCTTTTAAAGCAAAGGTCTATCCTAGCCTCCACGAAATACAGAAGGTCCGGCAGGAAGTTCTTTCTCGAATTTGCTGAATGACCTCTGTGTGTCCGACTGGGATGGTTGTTTTCTTGATCCTGCGCTACAGTTTTGCTGTTTCAGTTAATTAGGATGATATAGCACTTTAAAGGATAGTAAGTTCAACTAATGAACAAAAAAGATTTGAGTTTGGGCTAAAACTTGGTTTGGGCTAAAACTGTAGAGATCATGCCCTTTTGTATGGTGCAGGCTATTGTCATTAGACCGATAACTTATTCAGATACCTTTGGGAACCTGGTAACTGCTATGGATGGATTCTGTCCCTATAAATTTGCGTAAGTTGCAAATATAATCATGCAAAAATAGTACATACCTTAGAGTGTATGAACGCCCAAGTTAAGACTGGCTTAGAGAAGGACGACCAGAAGCAGAGACTTTGACACTAGACTTTTGTAGGAGGTCTGGCTCCACGCTGTTAGCCTGGGACCTAATACTCTACTGTTTTGAAACTCAGATTAGGTAAACTCATAACTGGTATTAACTTGTAAGGCTGTGACAGTTAAAGAAGGTGCATAAGACATTTAACATTCTGAGTTAGTGGTGACATGCAGATATCAATTATTAAGACTACACTTTAAAATGTGAAGGTTTAATGCCGCATTATGTCACCAGACACAATTTATCTAGGCTTTCAGTAAGCCAAGTTGTTTTTGATTGTATCTGATGCCAGCTTCCATATACTTACAGTTCTCTCTTCTAGGAATTTAGCTGTGTTGTCCTGACCCTCAGAACAAACTCATCTAATGCAGGCACAGCCTGTACTGAAGGCTTTGTAAACAAGGAAAGTTCTGTAGGGTATCAGCATGGCATTTCCAGAGAGTTCTTAATCTACAGCTTTATCAAGAACCAGAACCCCATGGACGTCCCTGAGGGAGATTGAGCCAACCTGGATTTGAGGAAAGAATGAGATAATGTGTGCTCAACGTGTAACGGACACCCCAGAAGTCAAGTGGCAGAAGGTTTTATATGAGCGGCAGCCGTTCCCTGATAACTATGTTGACCAGAGGTTCCTGGAAGAACTCCGGAAAAACATCTATGCCCGGAAGTACCAGTACTGGGCTGTGGTATTTGAGTCCAGTGTGGTGATACAGCAGCTGTGCAGTGTCTGTGTTTTTGTAGTGATCTGGTGGTACATGGATGAGGGTCTTCTGGCTCCCCAGTGGCTTTTTGGGACCGGACTGGCATCTTCCTTGGTTGGGTATGTTTTATTCGATCTTATCGATGGAGGTGATGGAAGGAAGAAGAGTGGGCGGACCCGGTGGGCCGACCTGAAGAGTACTCTGGTCTTCATCACTTTCACTTATGGTTTTTCACCTGTGCTAAAGACCCTGACGGAGTCTGTCAGTACGGACACTATCTACGCCATGGCAGTCTTTATGCTGTTAGGCCATCTCATCTTCTTTGATTACGGTGCCAATGCTGCTATTGTATCCAGCACCTTGTCCTTGAACATGGCCATCTTTGCTTCTGTTTGCCTGGCCTCACGCCTCCCCCGGTCACTCCATGCCTTCATTATGGTGACGTTTGCTATCCAGATCTTTGCACTGTGGCCCATGTTACAGAAGAAACTGAAGGCGTATACCCCGCGAAGCTATGTAGGGGTCACTTTGCTTTTTGCCTTCTCTGCCTTTGGAGGTCTTCTGTCCATTAGTGCTGTGGGAGCCATACTCTTTGCTCTCCTGCTGTTTTCCATCTCCTGTCTCTGCCCTTACTACCTCATTCACCTGCAGCTTTTTAAGGAAAATATTCACGGGCCTTGGGATGAAGCTGAAATCAAGGAAGACTTGTCTAGGTTCCTTAGCTAATCTAGGGACCTTCATTTCATTATTAAGACCAGCAGAAAGACTTTGAGCCTAACCAGTGTAACGTTTAAAGGCAGGGTCCACTCTTGAAGCAGCCGATTGATCTTGGTGGTAGAGCTGAGATGAGAAGAAAGCATTAAACCACGCAAGGGCTTAGGGGAGGGTGCTTGTCCTTCAGTTATTTTGTGACTGAAAAAGCTTTCTGGTGCTGTTATGAATTATTGTCCTTTATTCCCTGTAACAAATGATGTAATGTGGGTTCTGCTTATTAAAAGAGTAATATCCATTGCATTGTCTAGTAAATAAAAAAAAAAAAAACAAAGGAAACCCTTATTTATGTGTGTATGAGAGAGGGGGTTTGTCTATTTCCAGTATGTATGTCCCACGCATCAAATTCAGGCCCTGGCAACAGGCCTTGACCAGCTGAGCCATCACACTGGCCCTGTCTCATTTTTATGAGAGCATAAGACAAAAGTAGTTTGAAGGTGTGTGTGTGTGTGTGTGTGTGTAAGTGTAATCAGTTGTTTAGCCTTTTCTGTGTGTACTAAGGGACACCTTTATATGTCTAGAGCCCAAATTTGAGAATCCCTGATGGTGGCATCCAGTTTGTTGTCCAATACCACAGAAGTGGTCACTCAAGGAGAGTTACATGCCATAGAAACAAAACGTTAGCGATATGAAAGAAGCTGGAGGGTGAGTTCATCTCAGGCAGTTAGGAAACCAGAGGTGACATTTAATTTACTCGTGGAGGATAGCAGGTGAAAGCCTTTGAGAAACAGATAGGTAATACTAGCAAGAATGGAAAACTATGGAACAAGCAAGTGTGCCCAGTGAGGGCAGCTGTTACCGCTTCAAAAGTGATTGTTTCTACTCAGTTTGGGAGTCATACCTGTGGCATTTCAGAAAAAGTAGACATTGCAGTAACTGTGAATCTGATTCATAATATGAATATACTCTGTAAACTGTCTCAAATCTAATCCAGGGTACAAAAACATTTGCAGGCAAGATACATATGATACAGTCAAAGCACAAAAATGGGGACGTGATGGGATTTAGTCACAGAGATCTGGGGGAGGAACGAAAGAGTGGGAGCTTGAGTCACGGTTCAGCTCGCTGTTGATCCAGTAATTGGGCCCTGTTGCTGGTGATGAGCAATCCATCTTGTCTAAAGATGGGACAAATTGTGAAGTCTGGAATTATCTAACTGTTCAGTTCTCAGTTTTCACCTTTAATATTGAAGACTTGTTGCAATAGATAAGCTGTGTGAAGGGTCTTGAAGAGAGCCCAGCCTGAAGCCCGATGCTAGTGCTGAGCACCTCAAATGCAAAATTCTGAAATCTGAAATGCTCCAGGATCCGCTCTGAAAGGCTTTGAGCACCATTGCTATGCCCTGTGAAAATTCCACATTCTATTCCATGAAATCTGTGCAAAACTATTTAAGAAGTATAAAACTGTCTTAATATGGTATATAAGGTGTATATGAAGTAATTAAGTCTTGTTTTTAAATGGGTCCTAGTTTCAAGCTATCTATGTAAAATTTTCAAAATCTGAGGGAAAAAATTAAAAATGTTTTTGGTATTGAATAAGGGACATTGGAGGTGTCATAACAGTTGGAATGTAGGTTAAATTTGAAGAGGGCAAAGGCACAAAATGAATGAGATACTTTCTCCAGTGGCCGCTTCCATCTGTGAAAGTGGTACTTGCCCTCTGCTTGTTGTAAGTAGTTTCAAATTAGAACTAACAAGCGGGTAGTAGTATAGCATATTACTATACCGTGAAGTAATCCCTTTTTATTTTTCTGGCTTCTCATAAACGCCTTGACGAGGAATTTGAACTAATGCCATTTTTTATGTTTACTGTTATTGGTGAAGATTGTTTCATGATAAAAAAAAAGTGGGTTATTATCCCCCAAGATCACTTACCCTGCTTCCTCAAACCCAAGGGCGCTTGGTTTGGGGGGAAAAAGACAAAGAACTGCCCCATGGAGCCCAGAGCACCCAGGCATTGCCTGTGATGGATTGTACACATTGTGTCTCCAAATTGGCCCGAATTATTCATCATTCACATCAACGGATGGCAGGTGGATGTAACAAGGTATTGTAAAAAAGCTGTGGGGTTTGTTTTTACCTTTTCATGGTTTAATACATTGCCTTATCTGAATGGGTTTCCAGTTGTCGACTTTAGGAAACTCATTGCCAGCGAGCAGAATATTCCAAAAGGTTGAGCCACTCAAGGTAAGAGCAGTGGGGCGCATGACTATGACTGCTGTCATCTCCAGCTCTTTTCTAGCACTTTTGTCTGGAGTCACCCAGTATTCAATCGTATTTGGGGTTCTAGAAGGTCAGTGTGGAAGTGGTGGGGGATGGGGAGTTGTAAGATGCTCTTGAGTTTGAGGGGGAAGGTACAGCAGTGTGTTTGGATACTAAGGGGGCTGAAGGAGAGAAAGTACCACAAGCAGGATGCAGAGTGGATCCATTGTGCGGTCTACAGGGACCTAAAGCATCCTGGTGATGAACAGAAGCTCGGGGTAAGGGGATTATAGGTCTCAGAGAGCTGAGTGCTTTGTAGTACAGGATCCTGCCCTCAATGGCAATCTCAGGGACTTTAAAAAGATAAGCTAAGACACTGTATGTTAGTATTACAGAGCCTGATATACAAGTGAAGTCTAAAGACTGGCAGCAGTCTTGAGGCTGAGCATGGAGAGTGCCTGTGGCAATTCTGGAGAAAAGTGAGGGTCTGGATGGAGAGTCTGGCAGTGGGCAGGGGAACAAATGGGTTTGATAGTGATTTCCAGGGAATTTGCTAACCCCATGTAGAATAGTGGTTCTCAACCTGTGGGCCACGACCCCTTGGGTGCCGAATGACCTTTTCACAGGGGTCACACATCAGGAATGCTGCATATCAGATATTTACATTCCCATTCACAAACAGTAGCAAACGTTACAGTAATGAAGTAGTGACACAAATTTATGGTTGGGGGCTCACCACAAACAGAGGAGGAAGTATATTAAAGGGTGGCAGCGTCGGGAGGGCCGAGGACCATTGATGTAGAGAGAAGGAAGAGGAAGTAGGAAAACCGGAGAGCTGCAGTTATTCTAGCATGAGTGGACTTGTGTGTTTATCAACTCCACATGAATTAACTAATGCGTGCAGGGCGTGGAACAGATAATCCTTACGGGATAGGTTAGCATTTGGGCAGAGGATGAGCCCCACACACTGTGCTTAGAGCCTGCTGCCTCGAAAGTCTAAGCAGAAGGGAGCAGGGTGTTGTATTTGCCATTATTTTTTGTTTTGTTTTTGTTTGTTTGTTTGTTTGTTTTTTACAGTTTAGTTGCCTCACAACTAGGCAATAGAGGAATTAAAAATAGGTGACAGAATGACAAATTGAATAACCCAAATGATAGAAATCAAAGGGACAGGAAGCAGCCTTCTAAAAATTGGAGTAGACACTGGAACTCAGCCCAGAAGGAACACTCAGGACATGTGACCATGACCTATACATTACTAAAGGTCTACATTGCTATAGAGTTCACTAGCAGGGGAATTAGCAAACCTTTCTCAAACTCTGAAAAAAAAGTCAGAGGCTAAAAGCAACTGTCCGCATGTTTGTTAGATTATGTCTTACAGAAGACAAAATGCCGAAGAACACCAGGCTAAGTCTGGACCACATGAAAATATAATTTTCCTGGAATTTTTGCATTTTCTCCAGGAAAAAAATCTCATAGGCCAGCAATGTAAATGGATTCTATAAAGGTGTAGGGAGAATGAAGCCAAAAGTCACGTTTTATTTTTCAATACTGAGAAATTCTGAGCCCTTGCCTGTTGCTACTTGGATGATAAGACTTGCCTATGCCTCATTGGCTTGTGACTGGTCAGAATTCACAAAGAGGAAAAGATTCATCTGACCTGCTCCAGCAATTGCTGAGACCACTGTTTGCCACTTCAATTCAGTTCTCTAGCCAGTCTCAACTTTAGAGCACACAGAAATGGTGTGGGCAGTATATTAACAACTCAGATTTCTAAAGTAAATATTGTTTTTAGGAGGAAACACCAGGGGAAAAAAGTTCAATAGTATTGTTAATTATGTCTCAACCTGTCAAATATTTGTTTACATAAAAAGCCACCGCCCTTCTGCCATTTCGCTTTTCTCCTTGAGCTCTGCTTGTCATTTGTTCTACATTACAGGGAAGGTTGGAGAGGGGTGATGTGAGAGCAAAGATAGGAGGAAGAGGAGGAGGAGGGAGAAGAGGAGGGAGGGGAGGAGGAAAAAGGTGGGAGGGAGGAGGGGGAGGAGGAAGAGAAGGGAGGGGAGGAGGAAGGGGAGGAGAAAGAAGAGGGAGGGAGGAGGGAGGAGAGGAGAGGAGGAGGAAAAAGGGGAGGGAGGGGAGGAGAAAGAGGGAGGAAAGAGGGAGGAGGAGGAAAAAGGGGGGAGGAGGAGGAGGAGGAGGAAGCAGTTTTGTCTATTTGCCCAGATAGAGTTGGTAGCTGGTATAGTTTGGATCTTATCTGCCAGTCAAAGACTCACATGCCTGATCTTTTTGGGCAGTGCTAGAACCTTTGGGGAACTAAAGGTGTAGAAGGAAGTGGAGTCTCTGAGAGTCTGCCTTTGAAGGCCTGCTGGGCCTGCTGCTCTTAGTTTCCCAGCGACTTGAAATGAGCAGTGTTGTTTCTCCATGGGCTCCCTGCCATGGTGTACTGCTTCACCCCAAAGAGCCAACCAGCCTCGGGCTGCACCCGAGTTCAGGGGAAGTCATTTCTCCTTCAGCCTGATCATCACAGGGAATTTTTTTCCCTTCCAGCCATGAAAAACTAAGGTGTCAGGTTTTGGCGTTGGGGTGGAGAGGATCAGGGAGGTGGCAGGGCTGCAGGGATGACAAAAGACTGCTAATCCTGGGCTGTTTTCCCAAGTAGAGAGCTATAAGACACAGGTGTGTCTGTAGCAGCATGAGGACTCCCTGCATGCAGAAAGTGTGCTTGTGTCTGCTACTTTGGATGAGTCCATAAGTACCGTGGACTTCTCAGAAAGCTTTTGGGCAGCTCTGGGTTTCAAAGTTCACGCTGAGAGTGCGTGAGGACTCACGTGAAGCCATCATTTACACCTTCCAAACCAAAGAAAGGCCCAAGGACAAGAAAAAGTAAACAGGTCAGCAGAGGGCATCAGTTACACAGTTATGAGTATTTCAAATCCTTCAAGTAGGCTTGGGACACAGTGCCCTCTTGTGGAAGTTACAGTTATTCCTTTTTGCAATAGCATTTGTGGGTTGAAATTCTTCCTGACTTGTGAATCAAGTACATCTGAGGTCTCCATAAATGCAGGAAGCAAATAGTAAACCAGGGCTTGATTGAGAACAATATCTACATCTTAGAGGCACACGGTGTGTTGTGTGTTCCAGTCACGATGCTTGCATCAGCAGGAGTATACATTATTTTATTCTCATAGCAGCCCTGTCAGGGAGGTTGTTTCCAGCTTACAGTTTAGGAGACAGAGGAGCAGAATGGAGGCAGGCAATTTTCTGAGGCAGGGTTGACAGGTTCGGCCAACGCTCTGCCTTTCTGACAGCTGAGTTGCTTCAAGGGCTAAAGACTGACTGGGAGACAGCTGCTCGGATGCTTCAAATCCTCATCATCTCTTGTATCCTACATTCCCTTCCCTCAACATCTAATGAGGTATCTAAGAGACTGGCGCAATCTCTACGTACTTTAAACCATTAGGTACTTTATATTTGCCTTAGGAGTTTATTCAGTCAACAAATGCTCTTTGTGCCCTTACTATATGGCAGGTATTGTTATATGTGCCTGGGGTATATCTATAAATGAAAGAGCTCGAAGATCCTCAACCTAGTACAGTTCAGCAGGAGGAGACAGACAATGGATATAAATAGAAGGCAGCACCAGTCGTGAAATGGTGAATGGCGGCATTTCAGGCGGCACAACCAGGGAGGAAAGAGGAAAACCAAGAGGGTTGCAAGCCTTAGGAATCAAGGGCAAAAGGTGGATGCAGTGGGGAAGGGTGACCAGCTGTGAACAGCCAGACTCTAAGGATGGAGGGCATACAATTGGACCTAAATAGGAGGAGGTCACATCCTTGAAAAGAGTAGAACTTTAGTATGATGGGTGGAGTAACAACTTGTGTGGGGTAGGCTTGGAAATTGGAGAGAAAGCTTATTGGAGGTTTTGCTTTGAAGGACAGCCAAGGACTGGTACAGAAAAGGAGGGCAAAGTTAAGAAAACAAAACAATGCTGCTTGGTGAGGCTCCTTGACCAGGAGGAGCTACTGGAGTAGGCAAGAGGAGATGGAATGTAACACCCAAATAGAAGGACAGACAGGGAGAGTTGAGCAATTTATCGTTAGCAAGTGGGAAGGTTGGGTACATGGACACAGCTGTTGGATACGGAAGCTAAGGTGAGGAAATTCTTTCTCAGCTGCTTCAGTTCTCTAGATCGAACAGAGGAAGGAGTCAGGTGAGGATTATGAGTGAGGGGGGGGATGAAGGAGTGGAGCACACAGAAACAGCTGAGGGTATTGGGAGGACAGATTACATCAGTTATCCTGGTACCCCGTAGTGCTCCTGGAGTGGTCTGAGAGAGCTTGGCCCCCATAGGCTCATATGCTTGAATGCTTTGTCCCTTTTGGTGGACGGTTTTGGAAGGATTAGGAGGAGTGCCCTTGTTGGAGGAGGTGTGTCACTGGGGGTGGGGTTTCTAAAGTTCTCTTCATGCTCACCCAATCAGTCTTCCTCTCCTCTCCTGCTTCCTGCTTCCTGCTTCCAGAGCCCGCCCTGCCAGCTTGCCACCATGTTTTTCCCTGTGGTGATCCTGGACGAACCCTCTGAGACTGTAAGCAAGGTCCCAGTTTGATACTTTCTTTCATAAACTGCTCTGTTCATGATGTTTAGTCTCAGCAATAGAACAATAAGTTCTTTAAGTACGGTGGTGAGGAATTGAAAATAAAGCCCGCTTCCACACTATGCACCCGTTTATATATTTTTCAGGTCATGTTCAGTTGCATGGTGCAAACTAGGGTAGGATAAGAGTTGGTTTAATCCAGAGTGGTAGATTGGTCAAATGAATCTCAGGGTAGGATGAGGGACAGAGGCTACAGGGTGGTAGAGAAAGTCGGTAGATTGAGATCCAAGAAGTTACCCTAGAAATAGGGATGAGAAGCATAAGCCCATCAGCAGACAAAGTTAACATTAGGGGCGAGTAGCTGAGGTAGGGGAAGGTCAGGGTTGATGGAAGAGCGAAGCTCAATAAAATGAGAGGCAGGAGAGGGTGGATTACCTACACATGTATGTCAAGGCCTCAGAATTAAGACAGAAACGGCACTAAAGTGGCCAGCCGTGAACCAGGGGCTGAAATTACTATGAAATAAGGACACTGGGCTGGAGAGATCCACAGTTACAATGTGTACATTGGGATGTGCTAAAGTCTGAAGTCCTGAGGTTTCCAAGCTAGGAAGAGGAAGGAAGCCTGCCCTGCTCAACTGTAGGAGGGGCGCAGGTGGCATGCTGCTGATTTGGGGGAGACAGGCTGCCGGGATGTGGTGCTCCTAGAGAAAACCCATGTAAAGTAAGCTCGTAGGGTCCATGTCCTGGAGAACATTGCTGCATAGACTCTGAGTTGCATCGCCTGGGCAGTGAGTTAGGTGTTTGGGCACAGCGCGTTGATCTTCAAAGTTTGGGACGAAGAATCTACGGAAGCCTGTGGAGGTTACAGTGAGGAGTGACCTAGGTGTCTAGGAGCTCTGAGATAGCTGATAGAAATGGGAATAAAAGGTAAATGATATCAGTAAGCTTAAGTAGATAGTGTGCTAAGAGTGTTGGGGAGCGGGTAGGGCTGGATTCTGGCGCCTTCTCTGAAGCAGGTCCAGTCTCGGGAGATGCTATGCTGCTTCACTAACAGGACCCATGGGCTCATTTTCTGGGTGGGTGACATGCATTTTTGACTAGAGCCCTTTGGGGAATAATCACCAAGTCTTCCTAAGAACTGTGAAAAATTCAGCAGCAGTGTTTTTGAACATTGTAGAAGCCTTGATTCTGGAAAGGGACCAGGGATTAGCTGAAAGGCAAGGTTTGATGAGGAGCTTTGAACCACGGGCCCGAGGAAACACATTCCTTCTACCACAGGGAGGGCGCAGGCAAGCTGGGCTGCAGGGAGTGGCACATTGGAACCCGCAGAAGAAGGTCTGCTGGGATATGTTTAGGCCAGGCCAGGGTTTTTGGCTCCTTTTTCAGTCCTCAAATCCCAGGTGTCATCCGTGTTGGTTTCCTTCGGGAAACGGCAGCAGTTACCAATCAAATGAGAGCTCCTCTTTCCTCCCACGTGCATTTGTGTGTGAAAAGAGGATTGCGGAAAGTTAAAGCCACAGAAGCAGCGGTTTCCCAACTGCCTAGCATGTGCACAGCCCCCTTCCCAGGCCTGGCTCCGCTCTTTCTTCCCCCCATGGAGAGGTAAGAAAGGACGGGCCTTAGAAAAGCAGTGGGCACCTTGCTTCATGGAGCATCCAGGAGCAGCCTGGGGTTTTCTGCCCCGAGGTTTTCTTTGCCCATACTAGTCCTGATTTCCCCAGGGCTGAAAAAGACACGGTCTCTTGGGGCCACTTAAAAGCTGTTTCTGTTTTCCCAAGCTTGCTGGCTAGCTGCTCGCCACCCTGGGATGGCCTGTGGCCTCGTGCTGAGCCCAAGTTACATTTGGACTCTGGTGAGTGAGAACTCTGTGGGCCTCCCACTCTTTTTAAAATTACCAAATAAACAGATCCTTGAGGCTTCAGGCAGCCTTTGTGTACATAGCTGAAAATACTCTTTTTATGTTTAAAAGAGAAAAAAGGCAGACCGAAGAAACTGTCTTTTGGCTCGAACTTGCTCTCTCTTGCTTTCCACAGTGTTCACGCAGGAGAAAATACTGAGCCCTAGAGCATGAAAGATTAGCTTTCAGCAGTGTACAGCAGTTCAAAATGGTACTTTTAAAAAAACGTGCCGGGGCAGACCCTCCTCGGCGTCTTCTTGGTGACTGTCTTTCACATTTCAAAGGCTCAATGATGACTTCCTTGCATTTGTTCATGGCTGACAGGCATGAGTTTCATTGAAGTTGCTATTGGAGTCTGAAAACTCGATCTGTTTTAAAGTACCCTGAAACCTGATTAAAAACAGTATGGAAGTGGCAGTGCGTGGTTTTACCCCACCAGTAGCCGGCCACCTGTTGATGGCCTTAGCTTTTGTTTGATCTTAAGGTATCGATGATATTGAAATGTAACAGAGGCTTCCAGTGTTAGGCTACAGCATCTGTGAGAACAGCAGGTGTATCGGATGGTGTGAAGGCAGCTGGTTGTGCCCTTCCAGTGCTGCGTGCATTTCATGGGGCAATGGTCTAAGTTCACGGTGGTTTCCCCACACAGAGACTCCAGTTAAAATACAGGGAGTGCAGAATTGGTTTGCTTTTCAGTCATCTGTGTGTGTGTGTGCTGCATGTGTATGAAGCCAAGGCTCAATGTTGGCTGTCTTTTTCTCTTCTCACACATTTTTATTTTTTTATTTTTGGTTTTAGTTTTCTGTAGACCAGGCTGGCCTGGAACTCAGAGATTCTCCTCCTTTAATCCCAGTGCTTCCTGAGCACTGGGATTAAAGGTATGTGCTACCACCACTTTTTGGCTCTCACCTTCTTTTAAAGCAGGGTTCTCACCGATCTAGAGATTATACTCGTTGGCTGGCCTGGCTGGCCTGCAAGCCCCAGAGGTATTGCTGTTGCTGCTTCCTTCATGCTGGGATTCTGGATTTTTTTTTTTTTTTTTGACCTGGGTTGTGAGGACTGGAAGTATGGTGGTCATGTTTACACAGCGTCTCTCCTGCCCTCTGTGTTTCAGCAATCTTAACTCCCTGTGTGGTTCATCTAAAAACTGGATTTATAGTTGGGCAAGCATCCATCCTTATTTCTATCATCATTATTTGTTGAGTTATAAGATACATATTGGCAAGGAAAATATTATCTTCAAGCCATGAAAAGAAGGGGCCTTGGGGTCTATCACACTCATTAAAATGTCCTAGTCGGTACACACATAGCAGTGTTTCCCTCCTAGTCTTTGTTATGGTTTGAACAAGAAGTGTCCCTGCAGGCCCATGTGGGGATCCCATGCCTGGATGTCAGCTGGGATCTGAAGAAGTAATTGGACCTTGAGATAATCCTTGATAGGTTCATAATTGATGGCCTTATTAGAAGGCGATGAAGAGTAGGAGGGAGGGAATCGTGGGACATGCCATGGAAAGACATATGCCGCTACCTGTCCCTTCTTGTTGCCTCCTGGCCTCCACATTGGAAGATGAAGGTTGGAATAAAGAATTAATGAGTTAGCTGAGGAAGTGTATCTTATGAAACACCTACATACTATTAACAGTATAGACACATTAACAAGCCTTAGCATAGTTTAATGCTATCCTGCCTCAACTCAGGCCCAGAGCAATGGGTTCACCCAAGCTTGGACTGAAATCCTTTTTGTGTTTGTGCATATGTTTCCGGAGGTTGACATAATTTATTTAGTGGTGAAACTCCAGAAGAACTATTGCTATTAGAAGTTCTAATTTTTCCTACCTTTAGCTCTCTTTTTTCCATCTCTCTGATGTTCTCAGTTTTTTGAGCTGGGAACTGGAGAACACAGATACCTCTCTGTGCTGTCAAGGGGAGACTGCTATAGTACCTCTTGGTTAGGCACCAAAGCAGGTGGGAGACCCCTCCATACTTTCAACACCAGGATGCCTGTCTCCAGCACTTGAATGACTTAGAATCTTGCAGCATGTATTAGGAATGAGACCTTTGGGTTTTGATTGGCTGGAATGCATCCCATTGTTCCTTTGTCCGAAGTCACAATTGCTACCTTCTAGAACATTAGGTCAAGGTTGGAGCAAATGGATTAATGCTGGTCAAGATCTCAGCTAGCTGCATCAGCACTTGAATCATTAATACTTTTTCCCTAGGAAGATGACCAAACCTTTTCTCTTATCATAACAATATGTGATAACTGCTTATTTGGTTATTTTGCAAGCTGCTTCTTATTCTATTGCTTCTAGGGTGCTCCTGCTGACTAAGATACTATTATAAGTCCCAGAGACATCTAATACATAGTGAGATGACTATGCAAGGAATATTGTGGTTTTTAAAAGAATTACTGACCCCTCTTGACCATCCTGAGTTATAGTTGATCTTGAAGACTGTCCTTTTGTCCAACCTGGATTATAGTCGATCTTGAAGACTGTAATACCTTTCCTCCTCTGTCATACATGGAGGATGAAGGGAGATGTGAGGACAGAAAGCTAGAGATGGTTGAGGAAGAGTATATTATGAAGGAAATGAAAACCATATGCAGTAACCACAGGCCAGTGTATCGTCATAGCATTTGCTTTGACTCCAGCCTCTTCTCTTCCCACCACAGACTCCCTCCTTTTTTTCTTCTGTCTATAAAATAAGAGAACACACTTCAGGAGACTAAGGCCATTTCATTTTGATACAGTTGGAATTTTACTTTCTTCTCATTCACTAGGTCAATTCAAATTGTAAATGTCCAAATTACATAGATATCAGGTAAAAAGTAAGTGTGCATTTCAATTTTGGACAAAGTGAAAAAAATACCAAGGACTTGAAGAAAGTTAGAAGCAAAAGCTTGCTTGCACTGGCAACACTTCGCTTGGCAAAGGGTTATAAATCAACCCTGGACTATTTACTGTGCCTGCAGGTGTAAGGATCTATCTAGTAAAGGATACTGTAAAATTCATGGGACTGGAAAGATGGTTCAGTGTCCAACAGTATTTGCTGCAGGAACATGAGAACATGAGGTCCTATCTCAGCACCCATGTAAAGAGCCAAGTGTGGTCACATGCTTGTGTGGAACTCCAGTGCCGTGAAGAGCAGAGAGAGGAGGATCCTTGAGCCTGTTGGCCACCAGCCTAGCTCCAAGTTCAGTGAGAAACTCTGACTGAAAGGAATAAGGTGGAGAGTGATAGGACGGGATATTAGGATGTCCTCTGGCCTCTGAGAGTTCATACACAGATGCACATATATGAGTATCTACACATACATACATACATACATACATACACACATAATTATCAAATGATGTAAGGAAAGGCAAAAGGAGCAGTGTCTATATTATTTCACACCAGTTCAGTCACCCTGGGTTACAGGAAAGCCAGCAGAATGCCTTGGTTTACAGCCTTCAACTTCTTTGCCAGTAACCCTGTTCATTAAGCAACCTTGGATACAGCAGAAGGCAGGTAACCCAGGGTGTGCAACTTGAAACCTGAGAAGCTGGCTTACATTTCTGAGTGGAGAATTTAATTCTTAAAAAATGATCTAAGTGGCTTTCGTGGTCCAAAGAAGATGGTTTTAATGATGGGGTCTTCTCTTTAGAATGAGGAGGTCCTGCCCAGATGGTCTGCATGCCTGCCTTTGCTGGGATCCCCCCAGGTCAGATGTAAATGGGACCCTAGTGAAGTGAACGGAACAGAGAGTCTAGAGACTCATTCGCTCTCCCGATGTGTGGTGTCCTATTTTAGGGTGAAAGGCGGCATTTTCACAAGGGCCCCCACCGGAGAAGGAACAGCTACTTTTCAATCCAAACCCTGTCCAGTGCATCTCTAAAATAGAAGATCACAAATTAAATAAAAATTTACTGGCAAAGCTGCCACACAGCTGGCAGAACACACTCCATTACTTTAAAAGTAAGCATTCTATTTGTATTAATTTCCTTCGGGTGGAGGCAACAGTAAAAAAAAATACTATGGCCTAAAATTTTAATATTATTGTTATTATTTTAAGGACAGATGCATTAAAAAGTTTTCTCTTCCCTCAAGCATCTACTTATTCACTTTCTTGGGAACTTTACCAACATCTTGAAGAAATTGCCTGAGGTGCCCACCTTTCTGTTCTTTATCACGCGTGTATTTTAAGCACCACTATTTTTCTTCTTACCCCTAAATTTGTCAGACAGAATATGTGAGCTTATGTGTTTCTTCTGTGATATTCTATGTTTTTTTAAATCTTCTATATTAGCGTTAGGAAAATAATATCATATTTTGGTGCAGTAGCAACTATTGATATGATTTTTGAAGGCAGGTTGAAATGATTCAGACTTCTGTGTCCTTTTTAGATTCTAGATGTTCATTCTCTCTCTCTCTCTGTATTCTGTTGAAAGAAATTTCATTAGCTTATTGTTCAATTCAGTACAGTATTATTCTCTGTCAAAGAGTATCTGAAATCACAGTGGTCTAATAATGTAAATATTTCCCTTTCAGTTCCTAATATATGAAACTCTACATTTTTCAGGAGCTGTGTATGGTGTTACATGCTAACTTCAACACTTAGTGGGTGGGTACAGAATCAGGAGTTCAAGGTCAGACTTGGCTATATGAAACCCTGTCTTAAAATATTCATTAGAAAAAAAACCAGGCTAGACAAATGTGTTTCACCTTACCTGGCATTAGTGTAAGTAGATTATATTTAATTTGGGTCATTATTCTATAGGAAAAGAAATGGAAGACATGTAATTTTTAAAATATAGAATAAACTTTATTTCTTTAATTAAAGATTCAGATCAAAAATAAAAGCTCTTATGTACACGTGACATATAGTGCAAACAGAGGCTTTTTAAAAATACCATGGATAGACATGTTGTTAAATAAAAGGAGATGGGGTTAGGATGGTCGGCCTGGAACTGCAGGAGGGGGTCTCCTAGTGAAAACAAAACAAAACAATAACAACAACAAAAGAAAAAACACAAATGTAGAGGAAGAAGACAATGCTTACATTATAAAATAAGTCCAAATAATAGCATGCAAAAAATATCTCACAAAAGTTCAATTCAAATCAGAAAAAAGCCAAAACAAACAAAACCCCCAAACACAGCAAAGGACCAGGCATGCATGCAGGAGTAATAAAAGTATACCAGGAGGCAAAGTTAGCAGCCATTAACTACCACCTCCACCCCCCACCCCCCACCCCCCCCCGGGCACCAGCAGCATGCTGAGACATTTGTGCCCACTCAAAAGTATTCCCACGGTGCACCATGAAGTATAAATCCTTGTAATCAAGTCTGGGTGAATTAGGGTCAGTATTACAGATACCTTCTGGACCTGCATAGTTGATTCTGAACCCTAATTTTCTGGCCCCAAATTCTTAAGTGAATGATGTGAGTGCTCCCCAAGGGGAAAGTTGTTGCTGGAGAATTCCACGGAAGGAAATGTCAGTTTATTACCTTAGTCAACATGTTATCACATCTAGTGAAGTATTTTATTTTTTTGAAATTGAGGAAATTAAAAGGTTTTAAGATGAAGTGAGCAGTATCATCCCAACACAGAAAACCTCAGGGGGTTAATCTATAGCTTTGGATTCAAAACTCAGCATCTCTTTGAGGTGAATAATTGTGTGGTACAGTAGCCTAGAATCAAATCTAGGAAAAATAGCAGGCCAGAACTGGTTCTTGATTGCCCCAGGGTTTGTAGGAATCTCCTCTGTCTTAGAGGAAGGAGCAATAAAAATCCTGATTTATTGGTAAGTGGGTCCAGGGTACACAGACTCAGTTCTCTGGATCAGTCTTCAAATCCCTAGCCTGGTTTGTGTCTCATCGGCCCATGAATTGTGGAGTCAGGAACAGAGCTGAGCGACTGTTGGACACCAGCCTTTAGAATTTGAATTGATTCCCATCTCCAGAAAATAGGGTAACCTCCACTATGCTGGGAACAGCTTTGTAACAGACACACAACAGGCCAAAGAGAGACTGGCCAGTGGATTCCAGCAGAGGTCTGTGGTTTAATTCCCTCTTTCTAACCGACTGTGGGCTGACTCATGGCATAGAGAGGTCATCAGAAGCCCTCCGCTCTGTGGGATTTCATTCGGAGCCACTGCCCAGATGTCCAGCAACATACTTCTACCTCAGTCTTGTTAAGACTACAGTTGGCTCTATAAAAAGCAAAACCCCCAATTTTTTTTCTTTTTTAAATCTTCTGTGAGATGTTACTGGGTCCAAATGGGCTTGGCTTTTCCTGACCAGTGGTAACAACAACAACAACAACAACAACAACAACAACAACAACAACAACAAAACAAACCAAAAATCAAAACCAAACGACAACAACAAAAAGACCTTGCCTTTTTCAAATTCCTAAATCAATTTTTCTCCAGTCCAATTTAATCTCGCTAAGCTAAGGAGGCCTCCCATGTATATAAATGAGGAAAAAACTTGTTCTTAGTTCCTGACCTTTCAACTGTGGGGGGTCTGCAAGCCTTGGGTTTTGTGAGATCCAGGTAATGGTATCCCTGGTGTTTCCATGAAGAAAGTGTAATTACATTTCTGTCAGGCTGAATGAGATTTATCACCTGCCTAGCAAACAGAAACTATTTTCAAGTTCTGAAGGGGCTTTAGAACACTTTAATTACCTCAGCATGGTGGGGAGGTGAGCCATTAAAACGAACAGCAAGTCCACAGTGCTGAAGGGACATTCTGTGAGCACATGCCAAAAACACCTTCCCATGGGAGCTAGTTTGGTGTTCCAGTTCAGAAACAGGATCCAGACACATTATGTCCTAAAATATATTTCACTGACAGCAGGAAAGTGCTTCAAACAGCATGCTGGCATTCCCTCGGACAACTCCTTCCTTCTCATCTTCCTTACCCTGTCTCTAGCGTCCCTGTTGTTGCCTGAAAAGGAATGTTGACAATCACTGCATTCAGTGGACCTGTTTGTTCCACTATGGATCTTGACAGCTTGGGGTTTTTCCTATTCCCTTTTCAGAATTCTATATTATTTATAGAGTGTTTGAAGGCAAGTGTGGAACACATGAAGCTTTACACATGTAAAAACTACAAAGGTGTTGGAGTACCAAGTTAAGCAATTTTAAAGCTCAACCGACTGGTATTCATAGACATCTATGCTTAATGTAGTCAGGGCTTATCTATTGATCGATTGAGAATCTGTTTTCTCAAATATTCAGAAAAATAACTTCACAGACACAGTTTTGTTCAAGCTCTAAGAAGAGATGAAAACTTATTAGGACTCAGTTATTAATGAATTACGTACATACTCTCCGCTCAATACCATTTCTGCATCTAGTCTGATGGCGACCTTGCCATGGAATGAACTCTTGGAAGGTTTTCTTTCTGTGTTTTCTCTTCCCTGTGAAAATGTCACCAGACAAGCTCTGCTGGCTTGCTTTGTCCCTCCTGTAGGCAGATTACCATCCCACAGCAGGGGAGTGAGTCTGAAGCATGGGAAAGTGGGGAAGGAAAGTCAGACAGCAGGAATGGGGTGTCCTCCATTCTTCTCTGGTGAGGTTTAACTTTAAAGAGACCTCCTCTCTCTATTTGCAATAACCTCACAACAACATGATTTATTCAGTGCAGCCCTTTTTTTTTTTTTTTTGAAGTGGAGAAAAGAAATTAAGGTAGGAGACGATGGTCTCTCCAGGGTTTGGTAAGAGGCCTGTTCTGCTCCCGTGCACCTGATCTTAGGGAGTCTTCTTCCAGGGAACTCGGATGCTATTGCCACAAAGCCACCAGTGCTTCCGGATGTCTGTCTGAGCTGGGAGTTCATTTTGCTCTTAGACTTGAACTTGTCCCACAACTTTTTGTTGGTGACAGTTTACTCTTAAAATAACCATGTACAATTGGCTTTCCCTCTTGCCTAATGCCCTGGAAAGCAATGTGTCCTAAAGCCAGTAGGTACCTTAGAACCACCATTTCTGTGGGCTATTGCATGAAGGAAACTTTAATGATCAAAAAACGTCTGGGAAGCTTCTGGATGTGATCACCCTCTTAAAAATTCACAACATAATTTTTTTCAGTAAAAGATATTTAAATTGTAGCCATTGTTTCCTAACTATACTGATAAAATAACTTCTTGGTATCTGTATGTGTACATTCATTACAATCCCAGGTGATACACATTGGAAGGTTTTTGAATTAAGGGAGTAATTTTAGCTAACATCTCTTGCATATATTCTGATTATTATGTCACGACATTATGAAGGAGCACCAAGAGATAACTCAAAATGTAACAGCATCAAGAGTTGGTTGAAGAGTGTAGGTGAAACCAGGCACTAGATGAATTTCTCAAAGTGCTATTGAAAGGTTGCAAAGGAAAGATCAGAGTCTTGAGAACCAATCAAGTGGAGATTTACAAACATGGCAGATCTGTTTTAAAAGCACAAGGGGAAAGTTGCTAAAGAGTGACAATATTGTCCTTTGTTGTTGTTGTTTTTTAATATTTTTGTAATTTTCATTAGAATTGATTCTGAATATTATCACCATCCATTAGAATCATGTGATTAAACCACACAAGTGGCCAGCATGATTTCTTATCCACATTCAATTGCTCCAACTGGGAGGCTTCCATTGAATGCATAGGTTCTCCACTTGTGGGAAATATACAGAGAAGGAAGTTGCAGGGCATGTTATCACAGCAGTCTGCCCAGATTTTCTTGCCATAATTATATGTTCTGGCTGTGCGTGGTAAATTAAACCAATATCCTTCCCATCTCACTGCCTTATTGTCTGCATTTAGATGGTGTAGTCTAGAACCATGTGTGTTGTGGGGGTGGGGTGTTTATTATCTAAAACACAATTAGGGGAAAATGGGTTGTTTATACACATGGAACACATATATTTTCTTATTAATGGACAGCCTGGTGCATTTCCTCTTCTATGCCCATGAGCAGGTAACACTGCCGGGTAGTACGCAATGTTTGTCTTCTGTTGACCTAACATGTAAATAGACCATCCCTCCTCCTTCCTCCCTCCTCCCAGGCATTCCCACAAATTCTTCCTCCCCAGGAGCAAACTGTCCCATTGCTTCTTGGTAAAGGTCATGCCATCCTGCCGTCTGAGGTTCTAGTCCTTCAATTCATTATTTTAAATTAGAGGCAATATCTCCTCCCACTGCTGCCTTGGGAATCACCTGATTTATTCTGTCTTAAAAAAAAAAAATCTCCTTTTCCCACAACTTAAGGACAGAAACACATAATGCTATCGCTCCCCACTTTAGTAATGCTAGGCCAATTTGAGCCAAGGGACAATGGGACTTTACTCCCTGGTGTTAGTGAAATGTACAGACTCAAATGTATATAAGAATGAGGAATTGGGGGGTTCCTTCAAATGTAATAATTTATTTCAGGTTCAGAAATACAGTTTCACATTTTTTTCACAATAGGTACATGACCTCCAAGAATGATACAGGCTTTAGGAATTTGCTTCAAAAATCCCATTCACAGAATCCATATTAATCCAACATTAAGAAATCCCCAAAGTGGTTAAAAACGACGATGGGGAGTATTCTGGCTCATGTTAAAGAATCAACAGAGAAAACAAGATTTGACTTCTGTGTACTCAACCATTCACACAAAAGGTGAGGTGAAGTTTGATTCAGAATGGGGAGAGAAGAGGAATACATACAAGCCCATGAAACAAAAGCAGTGTGCACATGAAATCAAACACACAAGGTTACAGTGGTAGGGTTTCTGGTTTGGGAGGAGTCATTTTCACTGATTGGCAGCAGTCAGTACAAGACACTGGAGTAGTTTTTGTATAAATTGAAAACATTATGAGTAATGTTTAAGGGATTTAATGGTAAAAATTATAATGAAATGAATGCCTTGAGCTGAGCCACATGTGAAGCCCTTGAGCAGTGGAATGAGGAGTCTCACCAGTATACCAGTACTAACACCAGTACTCACCAGTACTAACACCAGTACTCACCAGTACTAACACCAGTACTCACCAGTACTAACACCAGTACTCACCAGTACTAACACATCTTAAACAGGAGATTCTTTGAGGCTCCTGTCTCTTGCTCTCCACACATACAGATTTTACTACATGTATGTATATATACACAACTAGCAATGCATATACTATATATACTTCAAAAATATTGTTAAAGTTTCACATACAGAGCACCACGTAATTTTAAACACATCAGCTAGACAGATAGCCTATTATTATCTAGAAGACAAACTGAGTTCTTTAGAAAAGACTAAAGGATCTGGTGAACTATCCATTATTTCTCTAAAGTTGGCTTCATTCGCAGGAACTCTGAGCTCACAGCTACTAGTGCTGGGTGAAATTACAAACTCATGCTTCCTTCTTAAACACAGACATCTCTCACTGAGTTAAGACAGCTAGGAGATCTGTTTAGGATTTGTTACTCATCCTGCAGAGATTCCCATCAATTTAAAGTGATTGCACAATTTCCCGAATGTCAAAGGCTTACCTGACAGAGTAGATAACAAGCAAGGAATTGAGTATCCTGTCCCCCACGTGTCTTAACAGGTTTGCTCAGAAAGGCCTATTACTTTCATTGTGTTGCTGACTTCGCATTCTTTTAACTTCACTGAAGAGAACTCAGGACAATACAGAGTAACTTAGCTTTTTGTAAGAGTCAGCTCAACAATCCCCAGATAACACAATACTAACTAGAGACCCTGGAGAAAAGCTTCCAAATCTTACTTACATTTTTTAAAAATCAAAGTCTCACCCAAAAAGTAATGCCTTCTTAGGTAGCAGTGCTGTGGGTTTCAGTGCAAAGGACCATAGACATCACTCTACTCTGTCATGGTTATAGTTATGGTGGTCATCATGGTTATCATAAGCTTTGTGCCCCTCAGAATATATACAGAATGGGTTAGGAGATCCTGTGTTTCTCATGTATGTTATGAAAAATGAACTACCATAATCATATTATGGCAGGTCTTCCCAACATATATATTAACCCAGTTAAAATATATTCATACTCTTACATACTGAGCACAGGCTTACACTGACATTTATATTCATGTGTATATATATGATGCACATAAAATCACATTCATGCTTAATGGCGTTTTAGTAATTGCTTTTGAACCTACTTACTCAAAAGGACACAAAATACGTGGCCACTATGTACATAGTGTATTCCTAGAGACATGCAGAGAAAACGAGTGCACAGAAAACAACAGTTGTCACGGACTGGTGTCAGGTCCCATCTCATGGTTTAGAGTATGGATACTGTCTAACAATCACAAGTGAATCTATGTGGCTATCTCTTAATTCTAAATTTAGAATGCTTATATCACAGGAACTGTTTGGTTACGCTTTTGGATAGAATGAGTATGTATCTGCAGAAACAGAGAAATTGCCAATAAATAGACCCCACTGCTCTTCTATGTTATAAAACACACCTAAAGGCAATATCCAAGAAGGTATTCTTGGTAGATGATTTTTGGAAATATATCTGTGCTAAGTCGATCCTGTTTCATAGTCCATCCACAAATGGTTGGTTATTCCAGCTAGCCAATCTGCATGCAAAAGTTAGCATGTGGTAGGAAAGCTGGCTTTTACTTATCAACCATGTACCTTTTCAAATCCTAAAAACACCTTTTAAAGTTATTATTATGCTAGACAAGATAAAACTACATCTATTGTGCTGACAACCTCGGTGTCCTCGACCAGGAGGTTGACTGAGAGATTAGAATCTGAGTGGGAAGCGAAGGTCCTTCAAGCTTACATTCCCGTCCTGAGGCCTGACGTGCACTCCTCACACGCCAGTGAAACCTCAGGCTTCGTTCATGTTGGTGTCTGCTGTTAGCAGAGTGCAAACCCTCTGAACTGCAGCAGTCGGAAAATATTCTGGGGGAAAAGTTCAGTGTTGAACTTCTGGGGAGGGGGTGGTGGAGTAAGGGATTCTGGCTGCCACCAGATATAGCTCGGTAGCAATGAGAACAAAACTGTCCTGACACGGGGAGACATTTGGGACAAGGAATCTGTAGGTCAAGAAGCAAGAGCTAAGGATGACAAGTGCCATTCCATTGTTCACGACCGTCTAGGATCAGTGACAAGTGCCATTCCATTGTTCATGACTGTCTAGGATCAGTGGGAAGAAATTTGGAGAGACAAATCCCCAGTTTTCCTTGACATTGGTTTGTGCTGATTCGAGAACACACCAGTGGTTTTCTGAGTTAGTTTCTTCCAACAGAAGGAAAAAAATTGAAATATAGCAATATGTACAAGCAAGAGGAAGGACAAAGCTAAACCCTGAAGTATCTATTTCCTTAGCTGCCTGTTTTAGAGAACTCAGAGGAAGAAGCAAAGGGGGCGCTGAAAGGAGAGATTTGTGGGAGGACCTCATTGCCCACTAGTTGATTATAAACGTTTGCTTATTTTTTTTCCCATTTAGTTGGGACACTGTTTTCAAAGACAATGTGCATGTCTTATATGAGCTCCATTCACAATTTTTTTTTCAACAGGGAAAAAATTAGAGACATTAGAGCTCTTCTATGTCACTTAAAGGTTGAAAAATACCCCTTTGTATGTTGCATGTTCTCTAATTTTTGCCAATTAAATGTGGGATCTAACCCATTAGAATAAATTCAATGCAGTGGCATTTCACTTGGAAAAAAAAACTTTTTAAAATGATGCTTAAAAGTTTTTACATCATACTTTATAGCCACTTGCTTTGGGTAGAAATTGCACAGGAAATTAAAGTGAAGTTTGCATACAAATCATGTTGACTGCCTTCAAAAGGAGATGTTGCAGTTAGTAAAACCTGATTTACCTTTGTGATTATGCAATAATGTCTGGGGATGCTACAATTCAGTGAAAGCCCGCTCTGCCGTCTGGGTGCAGTTAGCAGACAGAATTCCATTTGGCTTCTAGCTGGTTCCTATGTGCTAACCATCTGGTCATAGGTTGTTCAAAACATAGCCTCAAGGCTGAACTAATAACCTCTAGGCTAGGCTGCTCTTGTAAAGTTTAGAGATCCGAGAGACTGCAGACTTGTTCTGCAGCTCAATATGGCAAGGATGTTGTTTTTCAGGAGCGAGCTGGAGCGATGTATCTGTAAACATGTGGGCCGTGCTCTTAAACCATGGCATCTCTGATGGATCGCCTTCCCATACCAGGGGCCATACTTGTCATGCAAGTGTGTCAGAGTAAGCTGTAAGATTTAAGGGAGTCTGGAATGGGTGAAGACACTAAAATCTTTTTTTTTTAAAGGATTCTTGTATAATCATTTATATATAAACCATAGAAATCATGTGCTACCATACATTTAACTTTTTTCGGCCAAAATAATAATCATAATCACTAAACAGAGTTAGTTACCCATGCCACCCAATCAGTTACCAGAACCCCTCATGCTTTGCCTGGATGTTGCTTGTGCTTCTAGCACAAAGCACAACACATAAGCACTAGGAGAGGCTCTCCAGGGCAAACCCTGAGGACTTGCCCTTCGCAGACTGCCTTGGGCTCCTGAAAAGCTTCCATCTTAAGCAATGCTGATTTAAGAACCTTGCTTTGTTTTTGTTTTTTTGGGTTTTTTTTTGTTTGTTTTTAAGCAGTCCTATGAAATAAGGGGGGAGAGAAGCCTAAATAAGCAATTGCGGACTGAATGGTGGGTGGCGTTACCATCAGACAGCAGAGCTTCTGCGGCCCTAAACAGAATGTGGGGAAGGTCGGTGTGGTTCCAAGCTCACACTCTTGTATCTGTTAAGAACCATCATAAACTTCTCTGTAGACAGCTTAGAAAGCTCGTCCAAAGCAACTTCTGATATATGTTGGGTAGATAAATGGTACCAAAGTATAGAACTGCTGTATAAAACTACCTTGGTCAATACAACATATTTAAGCCTCTCTACAGGTTAGCAGGTTTTCGGAGTCAAACCCCTAAGGTCTGACATACCATGAGCAATGAAGATGAGTTGGTGAACACGTTAGTAAGACTGGCTACTTGCCTATAGAGGTCCATACATGCGACTACTCATGGTTGAGCTGCAAAGGTTACCGAATGTGCTGCGTTTGCATAAATCATTAGTGGTTAATTGCCATGCCGGACACTTCGTTTAGTCTAACAGTGAGGATTCTAGCGGACGGATTATAGTGGGGCGAGTTGGTGATGGGGGTGGCCTCCGGCTAGAAAAAGAGAGAGAGACAGGTAAGGGAACAGGTGTTGTAGCAGCAGTTGTCTCTTCAGAACACTGACATAGAGCCACCATGCGCATGCACATGCAATTTGGGCCAGTAATAGTGGCCACACACTGCAGGGACTCTCAGACTCTCCTCTCTGAGTCATCTGGGTAGCCCAGTTTCCAGTGGAAATTGTATAGTTTTTCATTATGCTAATCTTTATGAAAACCAAAGAGATTTTATTTTCCCCCAATACGAGTGCAAATGTGGAATGACTTAGAGGCCACCGTGAAACATCACTGCCCGGATCTGTGGCAGTCAAGCACAGTGGTTAGAGAGAGTGACCTGTACTTAGGTATACCCACTCCAGGAACTGATAAGATGTATTAAGTCTCAGCGTTGGTTTTCAGTGTTCCCTGTCTCTACCAGGGTGTTATCGACCACTGCTCACTGCCTTAGCGGTGGCTTTCCCCAGTCTTTCTCCCTTCTGCTTTTAATGCAGACCATCAAAAACAGGAAGCCAAGGCAGGCTTTTGGAGGGTTTTTTTTTTTTGCAGTGGTTGTGAACAGGCTCAATGGGTATGAGTTTCCTGCTAAGCTGTGTGAAGGACAGCTCCTGATTGGAGTCTTACAGGGTTCGCCAAGATTCATAGTAGTACTGGCTGCTATCTGGTTGGCTGCAGTGTTTCTGAGAGTCGTCTGCATGATATTCAGTGTTATTGTACCCGAAAAGCTCAATATTATCAAGTCACATTATTTATCCCTTGAAATTATATTTATGTCACAAATATGTTAATGAGCCTTTTCTGTGTGGCTCCTATATACAGCTACCTCGGGAATGTTTTTTCATAACTCTAACACATAACCTAAATGGAAATATTTTTTGACTAGTATTTCCAGCTGAATTTTTTTTTTTTTTCCAAAAGACCCTTTGTAGAACTGTAGTCCTCTTTCTGACCTGGAAGCACTAAACTTGGTACCAGATTGGATACGCATTTTTCTGGGATGATGCAGCACTGTTGGAAATGTTGAACAAAACAATGATGGGGTGATGTGGTCTCCCTTTCCCCCATCTGCTTAAACCTGCTTGCTCAAGGGTGGAGCTACCTGCTCATTCGTCCTGCCACGCCTACTGCTGAACCCTGTCGCTTTGTTGCCTGGAGGCACACATGTGTTCGTCCTGCTACTGGACCCTGAGTTACTTGGCGGGAAATCGGGTTCCCTCCCCCTTCTTTTATAACTGAGTGTCTGAAAATAGTAAAATTGAGCTTTGATCAGAATCTTGTCTTAGCTTCATTCTTTTCTCTCGCCGCCTAGCCCCTCTTCTCTTCCAGGTTTCCAAAATGCCTTTCCAGGCTAAAACCCAGGCTGTGATCTGCTGGCCGGACACAACAGGGTGTCTCAAACCATACCCTGTTTGCTGGTGGTTAGAGTTGATACTGTCACTGTGAAGGACCAGGTTTGCTTCTCAGTTAAGCAACATAAACAAAAATCATAAGCTACATGATAAAATTCAAAGCCAAGAGAAAAATCAGAGCAGAAGAGCTATTGCTGTTTTAATGGTAAGACTGACTACCCCTTTAACATGAAGTCACAGAGAGTCCTTTTTGTCTCCTATAACTGAAGTGGCAAAGAAACAATGGTAGGTTCTAATTTAGTGTCCTATACTAGTTTTACTATTTAGAAGTGACTAGATTTTAAAAGGATGGATAGAGATACTTATTGGCAAGGGAACAAACATGATCACTGCTAGTTTTCGGTGAGCAAGTCCTTTGCAGAAAGCCTTCTGTAACTGTTAGGCTGTTCTCCACTGGGAAAAGGGAATTTTCTTCTTATGACTATACAGAGATGATTTATCTTTCGGAAATATATTCTTCCATGTTTGAGGTGACTGCCCATATTCTTTTGGCTTACGTCTCAAGTCTTGAACCTGCACCAGTTTCTCATGTGCTAGAGAGGTCAGACTTGTGTCACACAGAGCTTAGCGTGGTGTTACAGGAAGTAATGTTCTCAGTGACTTTTTGTTTTTCTTCCTAGACATTTCTCAGGGAAGGGAGCCTTCTCTGACCTTCCTAATATAGTTGCTTCAATGACAGTATGGTCCAGTCATCACACTGGGTTCCAGTTAGGCTCCTGTTCTCATCTTTACTGACTAGAAATGGGCGGTGTTACTCATCTCAGTATTCTTACAGTGCCTGGTCCACTGCTGACCCTCCAGTGAGGGAGTGATTGACAACTGAGTGTCCATCAGTCTTATCATATAAAAAGGGGGTTTATTAATCATGACTGTGGCACACATTATTTTCTCAAATTGTCTTCTAGATTTTATTATCTTAAATTGTGTGTGTGTGTGTGTGTGTGTGTGCACACATACTTTCACATACCTGTACCTGTGTATGTATATATACATGCCTGTAGGTGCCGGGAGAGCCCAGAAGAGGCTGTTGGGTTTCTTAGAGCTGAAGTTAAATCACTTGTGAGCCACCTGATGTGGATGTTGGGAACAGAACATGGGTCCTATGGAATAGCAATATGTACACTCAAGCGCTGTGACCTTTCTCCAGCCCCCTTCCCAATATTTAATATGTATGTGTATATATACATATAAGTATAGGATTGAGGCTTGGATATTCTTCTTCTGATTTATTATTTGGTTTAGTGTTTGGAATGGTACTAAACAATAACATCCTGTCCTCTGGGAGTTGGACAAATGCATAACCTATGGAGATATATTTTGAGTGATTAAACAGTCATGAGATGGGTGTTGAGAGCCAGAATTTGAACTTGAAGGAGGGAAACTTTACTGGGGCATAATTAGAGGATGCGTGGATGTCAGACTGTGAACTGAAAGAGACTTGGGATACAGAAAGCCAAGGTGATTGGAAGTTGTCCTTTGCAAACATGATAGGTTACACAAAGGCTTGTAGCTCAGAGAGAAAGGAGTACACCTGGCCTCTCCTCATCCTTTTACTCCCATCTTAAATGTCACTGCCCAACACTTTATTGCCTGAACTCCCCATAGATTCCAAGTTCCTGGAGAATAGAGAATGCACATGTTGCTTTGTGGTGCACTCAGATTTAGCTCATTTAGCTTCAGGAGCAGAGGGTGAATATTTGCTTAAGAATGGACAGGTGAGGGAGTGATTGAAAAGTGCCTAAGCAAGACATCCATTATGGCTGGCATTCATGCTAAGTCAAGGTGAGCTGGTTCCATCCAGCCATGTGTATAACACTTCCGGTTAGAAGCTTATGTCTGAGACTGTATGTTCATAAAGAGTCCTGGAGTAGAAGTTAAAAAAAGACATCAAGTATAGATCTAATTGCTAGATGATGCAGGATTTTTTTTTTTTTCTGAATGCTTCTAGGTTTTATTTTTCTCATTTGTAACTCAGGCAGAGGCTGTAGCAAGGTTTATCCATGAATCTGTGCTCTGTTCACCAAGCGCTACTGTGTGGGATACATTGTGTCAGGTGGCTTTAAGAAGCCTGGAGTCTAAGATTGAGTGGCAGGGCAAGGGACCCGAGACAAATGTCCAAGTGGTTTTTACTATGGCACTCCATTTTAGATAAGAAATAATGGGGTGAAGTGCTAGAATTCATTGCCTGGAGATGCACCCCAGCAAGCTTGAAAAATGTGACAGTGTGGGTGCAGCAAGGGCCAAAGGTGATTTCAAGTACTATGTAACAAATCTTGCAAAAGGTAGGGAAATGTAGACCTACGCTGGCCAAAATGTAAAGGAATTAAATCAGTGTCAGAGGGAAAGCTCAGTGGTGGGAATGGAGACTGGAACAGAAACTGAACACTTGGATGGAAGAGCTGATTGTCACTGATCTCTTTGACTTTGGACCAGGGTGGTGGGCGAGTGATGACCAGCAGTGGGCAGAGGCTGAGGAGAGGCCTGTGGAGACGTCTGGCTGTCAGGCCTGGTGCATGTTTTGTTTACTCTACCTCAGAATTTAGCATGCTCTTGGTTCACAGTGAGTTTTTGTTTTCCCCAAATGAATAAAAATAGTTAAACCTCTTCACTTTTGTTGCGCTCCTTAAGGATGGCCCGTGTGGTGAATTAATGACGGAGGGAAAGATGGAAGGATAAGACACCGTTGTGTTCTCTCAGAATGACTATGGCATCTTTGGAATATGTTCACTTTCAGATTAATGGAATCCACATATGTGGAATATGTGCAATTAAAAAATCCCAAAGAACCTTAAACCACTTACTCTTTTGGAAGAGGTGAACACTATTTTATTTCTAAAACAATAAGAAAAGTAAACTATAAAAACCATAAAAAACTGTGCTTGAAAAAAAAAAAAACCCAACTCAAGACAGATCCTAAGTTGTTGAGGGCGATTTTTTTTATTTTAGTAACCCAAGCTAAGATGTTTGCCAACTTCAACACTAAGAAGGTATTTAAGGTTTTCTGCTCAAATTTATTTCATTGGTCCAGTTCCTAACCATTCCTATTGCCAAAGACATTCACCTCACAAGACAGTTTGTTTGGGGGCAAACTTATTTGTTTTGTACCAAAATTTCCTCAGTTGCTTTGTTAAGTGATGGGCTTCATTAAGTAACCCATTACATTGAAATGAAGCATCTTGTATCGTTTAAACATTTATTGAAACACTGTGTTGTGTGTGGGCGGTTTATGGTTATGATAGAAGAGCCATGTTTCTGCTTTCAAATCAAAGGGAAAGATGTAAGACTTGAAGTTGTGGCTGCAGGGATGGCCTGCTTACAGGATTTTGGACAATGACAGTTTTTGTAAGAACGTCCCATGTTCCTGCTGGGTGGGTGGCATTTTTTTTTTTTCTGGGAAGAAGCTGGCTCCACTGATAAGGCTGAGAACCTGCCGTTTGTTTCCTTCTCGCACACGATTGTCTTTTAAGAATAAAAGTCTAATTGCATCTGTTCGTCTCCTGTTATCTGGCCTTGAGTGTTCATGATGTGAGGCCAGTTGTAATGACCTTGGGGAGGCTCCACCAGGACAGACTGCATTGTTCATCAGCTTTGGGGTGTGTGTGTGTGTGTGTGAATGTATGTGTATGTGTGTGTGTATGCATGTGTGTGTGTGTATGTGAGTGTGTGTGTGTGTGTGTATGTATGTGAGTGTGTGGGTGTGTGTAGTCAGGCCAGAAGTTGGTAGTAGAGTTTTCCTCAATCACTTTAACTTTCTTTTTGAGACAGGAAACTCCTTGAGTTAGCGAGACTGGCTGACCAGTAAGCCCCAGGGAGCCCCCCCCCCCCAGTCTCCTCTTCCCTGACAGTGGTATTATAGGCTCACATCACCCACCATACTTGGTTTTTCTCTTTTTTTTAAGCATGGGTGATGGGTATCCAGAAGCAGGCTCACACCCTTGCCCTGGTAAGCACTTTACTGAGCCTTCACCGCAGCCCCCATCTGAACACTTGTCTAAACCTCCCCTGGAGTGAGCCCGCCTCTTACCCTCTTCTTCCTGCACTGCATGGCACTTGATCGGGACAGGGTGAAGACCTGGATGTGAGTAAGTGTGTGTGCATGAATCTAACAGACAGGAGCATGCCTCTGAGGAAAATGGAACGGTAATGACAAGGCCAGAAGCTCACTTCCTCTTCAGAATATTTACTCTAGACACTTGTCACAGGATGCAGTGTTTTAGGTGTAGGTAATCCGCTTATATTTTGATTCTCATTTTGTTAATCTTTAAAATAGGTATATATTTAGATGGAGTTGGGCTTAACTCAGGAAAATGTTGTGATGCTCACGATTTTATTCAAATGGAAGATATTATTATAATTTTATTATAAACAATAAAGGTACTTGCTCTCTAGCATATATATACATACATATAAACGTATGCATACATACATACATGTATATGTATATGTGTATGTGTATGTATATGTATATATTTGCCCTTTGTGACCTAAAGAATGTCATCAAGCTTATTGTTGTGAAAGAATAGTTTGTGGTAGATGTATGGAAGCATATAAAATTGGAGTCTACTTGAAGGGTCTGAAGGTAGTATAACTCACTAAATATAAGAAGTGACATATAGTTCCCCCATAAGAATAAACCCTTGATTTTATAATATTAATATTAGTATATATACTAATATATACATATATATTTATATATGTATACATATATTTGGAAAATATGAATCAATTTGTGGGACTTGAAGTGCGAACGTGAGCGAATTGTTTGCAATCTTTATTTGATAACATAGGCATGTCTAATTTGAATGCTTTCGTCTCTGGGGTAAATAGAAAGAAAATGCACTGTGCTGAAGCTTACTCTGATTGCTCTGTAGATCTGCCCTAGGTTGCCCTCACAGGTGTGATGCTAACATCTCTATAACAACAAACTCACCCAGCTTTTCAATGATAGGTCACACTAACTCTATCTCAGTTGAGGATGTCAGAAAGGGATTTTACAACAACATTGACTCGGATTCTTTCAGTAGACTGAAAAAAAACCAAACAAACCAAAACAAAAATCCAAACGTATTTATATTGGTTTGTAAAATACACTGCTTGGAGGCCAGGGTCCAAAGTAAGTTTTGATTAAGCATTGCAAGTTAGCTCATCTTGCATTTTTTTTTCTTTCTCTGTGTGCATTTCAGGGTATGATGTTAACAGAGATATGGAAATAAAGATTGTCACTTTCTGGAAGGCTGTCTTGTTAGGACAGAGTCAGGTTAGCAGTGACAGCAGCAGGTAAATGCTCACATAGAGCTCTAACCTGGGCAGTGGCAGGGACACCTGGAGTCCTAGCCTAGAGATGGTGTGTGTGTGTGTGTGTGTGTGTGTGTGTGTATGAGAGAGAGAGAGAGAGAGAGAGAGAGAGAGAGAGAGAGAGAGAGACAGACAGACAGACAGACAGACAGACAGACAGACAGACAGAGAGAAGAAGAAGAAGAAGAAGAAGAAGAAGAAGAAGAAGAAGAAGAAGAAGAAGAAGAAGAGGAAAAGGAGGAGGAGGAGGAGGAGGAGGAAGCAACAGCAGCAACAGGAGGAGGAGGAGGAGGAGGGAGGGAGGGATTGATTCTAGAGCACAGGGGAAGTTGAGGGTCTGACATTCCAGGAATAGGAATGGGTGCCTATAAAGAAAGCAAGCTGGACAAGTGATGCTATTTAGAAAATCAAACGTCACCCCACCCTTTGCCACAAGTATCATGTGACTTGTTTGGAGCTGCTAAAATGAGGAAATGACCTACAGAATGTTTAGTTGTATGAAACTGTGGTGTTTACAAGACTAGATGTGATATTTCGTTTTCTACAGTGGCTTCTGTACTATATCACTAATGACAGGTAAGGTGAGGAGAGGAAGGAAGGGGATGAAGAAGGTAGAGAGAAGTGGACTTAAGAACAGAGCCTGAGAAAACAGGGGGTAGGGCCCGATTTTTCCAGAGATTTGCAGCATATGGTCATTGAATTAAGTCAGATGACATGACGCTCCTTCCAGTGAATCCCCTCCCTCCCTTCTATCCTCTTCTTTCTCCCTATTCCTTAGCATCTTCTCTTTCTGCCCCCATCTCCCTTTCCCCTCCCCCCTCTCCCTCTCCTTCTCCTCTCCTTTCCCTAGAAATAGGTCTCCCTTTGGGTCTTTGTACCCTAGAGCCCATTCCCATTTAAAGTAGGGGACTAACATCCTTTCCTCTAATTCTCTGACTTCCCTTTTTCTTCCTGGCCCTCACCTCCTTCCCACCTTAGGCACCAGGAGGCCGAGGATCTGACTTTAACATCCAAAGGAAGGAAGTGAAGTTCTGAAGGAGGTACCCAGAGGCAGCTATCCCTAGTGGAGGGTTCCACTTCGGGGTATGTAGTCCCCTGTCATTTGAAGTCACGGAAAGAAAGGGTAGGCGTAGGAAAGGAAAAGACAGCGGTCTGCACCTCTGTGAGACAGTAGGACTCACTAATGCTTTAGGAGAGATGAAAGAGCCCTTCTTGCCTTCTAGAACGATGAGGGGGGATTTCAGAGAGTGTAACTGTGTAACTGTTTCAGAACGGGTTACTGTGAGCAGGCAAATTCTTTTTGAAAAATTGCTTTGCTGTTACAAAATAAACGCACAGAATCTGAAGATATAGAAAGGACTAGGCTGCAGCAACATTTCCCTTGTGCCAAATGACAGCTGGTGAGTCAAAAGGCCAGTTTTAAATGCACCACACAGTGCTTTTTTTGCCCTTTAACTGGCAAAAATTGGAGACAGAGTTGCCCTGTACTGCTGGCTAACTCAACGGTGTTCTCAAAAACATCCAGCAGGGGGAGCTCTAATATGCCTTTGAAGCTCAACATTTAAAAAAACAAAAGAAACAAATGAAAGCAAACAGAAAAACAAGAGAGGCATTGTGTCTTTCGAGGCTGCCATGCCAGCGAACAAATATGTAAGGAAGGCCAATTAAATGCTCAGAGCAAGCGACGGCACTTGGGGGAGGCGGGACACGTGCAGAGTGGCCCACAGTGTCTCTTTTGCAGGAGCCTGTAGCTGTGAGGCAGTTAAACAGGGCTGGGGTTCCCACAAAAGAGGGAGCGGAGCTGACCTCTTGGCAAGCCTCGAAGTTATTCTTTCCCTCTGAAAGGATCTTATTGTTTCTAGAGCAGCCTTGAACACTGGCCCAGAAACCACATTTTAAAACAGAATTTTCATTGTTGGTTGAAGGAGCTACCGAAATGCCAAATGGCTAAGTCCCTTACTCAGTGGCTTGTTGGGTGGTTTTTCTTCTCCTTCAAGTCAGAAAAAAAAATGCTGTGTTTGTAAAAATTGGTGCTAAAAGGGCAAGAAATCATAGGTCCCCTGGGCCATGTAAAGAAGGAATTAGAGCTTTCACACACACACACACACACACACACACACACACACACACATACACACACATACACACACATACACACACACACACATACACACACACACACAACATACACACACACGCGCACACACATGCACAGGCAATGCAAAGAATTTATTCAGGAAAACAGTGAGGAGTTTACACACTAAGAGATCCCCTCTATTCTCGGCAGTGTTTGGAGGTGCAATGGGTGAATGGGACATTCAACTTGATCAGAACAAGTTCGCCTAGAGGGAAGGGGTCGTGGCCAACGACCCCTTCCACTCTCTTGCCAATATGAAGGCAAGGTTTTTGTTTTACACCTTAGTGGTATGCCCACATCTAAAAGTTTTATACAAGCTCCTGGAGAAACTTTAACTAGACCAGTTCAGACCAAGAGTCACTAAATAAAGCCAGTCTAGACAGAAAATGTATGGAAACCATATGTCCTTCAGGCATCTGTCTTACAAAGATTGCCATTGCCCTGGAGAAATCCTTCACAAAATATGCTCTTAGAAAAAAACAAAAAACAAAAAACGGTGCTGCTTAGCCACAGGGAGAAGAGTGCTTAAGAAGACGGCTGGACTCAGAGAAAATAGAGCCAAAAATGTTCATAAGTGCAAAGTTCTCATTTCCCTGCACATCTGTGCGTAAAAAGCTTTGAAAGGTAGATATCATTTATATTTCCATTGTTCTTCGAGGCTTCCACAGAATGTTAGACAGAGGGATCTCAAAGCCGCTCTGTTCTCACCCACAGAGAGCTGTTTTGAGTAAAGCTGTACGTGGATGTGGCCAAAGACCCAGAACATTCTCTTCTGATTATTACCTCATCCTGCCGGCCTGCCAAACACAGCCAGAAGGCAGGTGTCCACCATAAGGAACCAGCGGAAGACTGCTCTATAGAATGATGTGTGGGGCCAGGAAGACAGAGGAAGTCGGGGCAGGGATGGATAAAGGAGGTTGCAGTGAAGATGGATGGTTGTCCTACGTTTTTCTAATTTAATGTTGCCTTCTGAACAAGAGACAACAACTCTCTCTTCCCTACTCACACTTGGAGATACACTTTAATTTTAACCAATGGCATAGACTCTGCGGGGGGAGGGGGAAAGTAAAATATGCAAATTACCACCCCCCCCATTCTCACCCAGCCAAATAGCATATCAAATGAAAACTACAAAGGGCTCACTAGGGACAACACGAAGCAGGAGAACACAGCAGGGTTCCTTGTGGCTGTCCACACTGTTTTACTGAAATCCCCCCCCCTCCCCTCCCTGCTCTGCAGGGACCAGGACTGGGGAACAGTACAGTAGGATTGGTAAGTGGCACCAGCAGGAGTGCCTCCATATACTGTCCCCCTCACCTCACCTCGAAGAAGGTGAATTAACAGTGTGTGCCAGACAGACTCACAGAGAAGGGCTCTTGAGGGAAAACAGCCAAAGCCATAAGATCGTGATTTTAAGAAAACTCAAGAGGCACCAGCAGCATGCTACTTCAAAGACAACCATGTTCTAAAGGTTAAAAATTCTTATACTGACTTTCCAGTATGAAGTATTAAGATGTGGGAAGAGTCATTTAGAGTATTGGAAATATTAAGGCACTTTATATTGCAGGGCAGAACACTAACCACTGTACTTCACAGACTATTATTTCAATCTACTCAGTGCAGACTCCTGAACTGAACCGATGATCATCTGGCTAGGTTAACTGCAGGCTCCTGGTGAGGTTATAGGGGTTTCTCTTGAGTATTATCTATTTATTGGTACTTTTACAGCTTTAAGTCGGCTTTCCTGCTATGGGTTTACAGAGCTTCGTTTTATTTTGGTGTCAGGCCTAGATATGTGGAGGGAAAGTCCTGCCATGGTTTGTCTAGTTAACACATCCACTAATGGCTCCTTCATTTTTTACCCCAAAGCCGATAATTAAGATATTGTGGAACTTGTCTGACATGAGGGTTTATTATTTTAGTTATTAAAACACTTTCTAACACCATAGGGGATGTTTTTAAAAAGCAGTGGATGTTTGGCTTAGATCTTTTTACGGCCTTTCTTTGTGACTGCAACCATAGTGGCAGGGAGTAGGCAGGTCTTATGTTAGACCTGGGGCATGATACTTAAAGGTTTACCTGAAGGAAAAATTTCATTCAGTCCTAAAATTATCTTTGAGATCACACTATGAACTTAAAAGGATACACACGGTCCAGAATTCGTCTTACGTTAGTGTTCATTGTCAAGCAAGCAACCTCAAGGATTATAAAATGCCTTCTATATTTTTTTCCCCCTGGACAATATAGCATACACCTATAATCTGAACACTTGAGAAGTAGGGGCAGGAAGATTAGAAATTCAAGGCTGGAGGTGGCAATAAAGTAAATTCAGGGACACAGTAGACTATGTGAGACTTTGACTCAAAAAGTAAGAACAAAACAAAATAGCCAGATAATCAGGCTAAGTGCCTGTAAATCAATGTCATACTGAAGTGTGCAGATGAAGGGGACATCTAGATACTGCTGCTTCAGAATATCTAAAACCAAATTCGAATGTTTATATGGTGGAGGCAAAAGGGATATTCGGTTGTAGACTAAGACCATTTTCCCAATTATACTAAAAGCCAACTAAGGCCCTTCTCACGCTGTGTGCCTTTTTTGAAGGGGGAGTGGTGGAGATGAATCAGGATCTTACTGTGTGCCTCATGATGGCCTGAACTGGCTTTGTAGCCAAGGCTGGCCTTAAATTCATGATCCTCCTGCCTCAGCCTCGCAGGTTTATGGGGGGCTATAAGAGATCATGTCCACCTTTATTTTAGCTTGTCTCAGTTTCCAGACCTTCCCTTGAAGCTTTGATATGTTTGTGGTAGAGTATCTAGGCTGGTTCAGTCTTCATGTTCTTCTCTCTCAGCTTCTATATCATCCTTTCCACCAAAGAGACCTGAAAGGATGCTGCTTATTGGCGACTCTCATGTTGACCTGGGCATTCCTGGGGTTTCCGTAAGAGCAGGGAGGAGAGCCATTATAACTTGTCTCATTTTCTGGTGCTTAGATCACTCCCTGTGTGGGCAATTGAATCAAGAGGCTCAACACTACCCCTGATGCTGAGACGTGGAGAAGCTTGGCTAATTGCCCTTTTGATTATGCCCCCACCCCTGCTCCCCACCCCCGGGGCCTGTGAATGGAATGGGTTCATGTGATTCATGGGAACCGATTATTCTGACTGAAAAACAAAGAGTGGATATTTCTCAGTGCTTGGTGGGAATGCTTAAAAATAAATTAGAGCATTTGGTATTTGTGGTTTTGCCTATCATGTGGCTCTGAAGCCTGAGGAGCAGCCAGATGCAAGAAATGAGGGAGCCGTGGTGTGGAGCGAGTCCCTGAATACCTCATGGCTTTCGACATTGCCCTGCGCTGGAGTTCTATTTTGGGATAGTGCTGCCATGTGATCTAAACATGTAAATGCTCAAGTAATGTGGCGTCATTAAACATGTAGTGTCTCTCAGGCTCGGAGCCTTCCCAGAAACCCCCACTCTGGCCCTGACAACTCTAGCCTGACCAGAAGTGGAATATCCTTCTGGCAACAGCATTGGTGAGCCAGATGGAAACCATTTGGCAACTAAAGGGTGTAAATATATGTTTAGATTCAGAGGTTTCCCCAGACAATGCGTCCAGTATGTTTGGCATGGGTAAGCTAAGGAATGTCAGTGCTGGGCACTTAACAGTTCTATGTTTAAGCATCGATAAATGCATGAGGAGCCAGCAGAGCCAACACGCGCTCAGCTAACTCCTTCCCTCCTTTCTTCCGATGCTGCAGTTAGGCATCCCAGGCACATTCACAGAGCAAGATGCTCCACTGACAAGTTTTATTTTAAACTTCCTGTCTGCCATGTAAGGTTTTTTTCTAAGTCTCACTTTTTAATCTCTCATAGTAGCCGGTGAGTTGGGGGAAAGGAAAAGGGGGAAATAAAGAAGCCTCCAGCAGCCTCCTCTTAAGGGTTCACTGCTGAGATAAAAGTTAGCCATGAAAGAGGTGCAATTCATACACCGTGAGTCTCCGAGGCCTTGGAAAAATATCCCGTCTGACCAGGAATGCCTGAGCACGAAGCCTTCTTGAAAATCGCTCTTTTCTGCCAGCAAGGGCAATGAAAGAAACTTGAGCCCTAGCTAGCCTATGTGCGTCCGCAAGTCTGGATGTCTATTTACACATGGTAGAGCATTTGCCCACTTTTCTCCGAGCTGACACCAGCTTGTATATAGGGACACTCGGTGGATTACGGCTGGTGACAGTTTGCTGCTGACTGGCCACAGGAGAAATAATCGGAATCAACTATGCATTTTCCCTGGCCAGGGCCTCTGTCTTGGCTGTTGTCCTCTATCAATCAGGTGAACCCCAGGGCAGAACTGGGCACCCTGAGATGCAAAAGGGCTTGTCCTGCAGTGACCGAGCTTAGTGACTAAAGATCTCCAAAGTGAACAATGTCAGAGCTACTTGTTCTTGACACGAGACACGGAAGCAGTTGTGTTTGCTTAACTGGAGGCCTGTCACCCGCTGCTTGGCTAACTGCAGTGTACGGTAGGAGGAGCTGTCTCCTGTCTGTGTTCATGTTATTTGCGTTTTTGCATGACGGGGATCTTTCCTAATTTCCCTTTTCGCTTTTACTTTCCTGCCACATAGGCTATGTGGGAAAGATTCAGACCCAGTGAAAAGAGAAAGGCAAATGTGAGTCTGCCTACACACTGCCTCAGAGTTCACAGATTCTGACCCGAGGAAACACTGGTAATGTATGTGGGCCTTGCTTAAACAGACCGCCAGGCATCTGAACTGTGGTCGAGTGCAAATGTCTGTGTGAAGTCGACTCTACTTCCTTAGTTAGGCCCAAGGAGAAAATCCCCAAAATAATTTGACTTTCACTTAAACCATATTGGAAACAGGACCTGATGAGTGAAAGAAAACCTTTGGCATTAGCCATTGCTTCCTTTCAGTGGACTAGTACATTGTCATAAGGATTGAAGCAGTGTACTGGAATAAGAACCGTCATGTAAATAGATCGCACTTTTGGAGGTGTATTTAATAGGGGGCCTTAAATTAAAGTGGACACTTTTCTTTAGAGAACGGTGGTTTGAAATTTTAGTTTTATGACAACTAATGTTGAACCTGCAGCAGATTATTAATTACATTTGGAGGTCTCAGCACCAATTTATTTTTAATATCAAGGGTTGCCTCATGAGATACATTGATTGTAAGAATTTGTAAGAACAGCTTAAAGTTTTCCTGTTTTTAGCAATTATATTTTTGAACTATAATATAGTTTGTTTTTCTTTTGTACTTTTAAATCTAGTTGTTAAAAACAAAAAACAAAAAAATCCAGTTCCCTGACAATCCAGACTGTCTGGGTATGATTTTTATTTTTTTTTTTCTGTAAGGAAGGCTGGCTAGGCAGGAGAACAGAGAGCTTGCCCCACAGCTGATGTCACAAATTGCAAGGTGATTTCACCATTTGTCCAAATGACACTTGGCTGCTAAAAACACCACAGTTTTAGAGAGCTGTCGAGGAGAGGAGAGGGTAAGTCCGGATGTTTCCGTGTGTGACCGCAGGGAAATGACACCCAGGCTAGTCATACGGGCTGCTTAATTTCCATGTACTCTGAGCCCCTCGACTTCAAGGCTCGACAGCTTCCTCCTTCACGGCACCAAACCTTGATGTGAGGAACGCAAAGATAGAAGAATGATGGGTGGGGTTTGTCTGGGCTTGAAATCTAGGGAACTTGCTTACAAAGATGAATAGAAACCTCAAATAAAACAAGGAGACTTTATACCCCAAATAGAAAGAAAGGATGCTGTGCTAACTGTAACTTACAACAAATAAAATGTGTGAAAGAGTTGGGAGTTACGGTTAGACAATGCAAGGCCATTGGAATCAGAGACCAAACATTTAAAACGAAATTATGATGAAAACCAACGGGCCTTAACTTTTGTAATATGGGGCATCAATTGTTTTGGAAAGGGGCATGTACATCTTTCTGCATAGCAGTGTGCTCTAGTAAGTCAAAGAAACCATGGAAGACACCATGGAGGAGCTCTGGGTGAAGTCTTAGTGCTGCCCTGGGCCTAAGCACAAACCGTGGGGGCTTTGTCTTTCTTGCAAGGCTCACAAGAACATCACTTAAAGGATCAGTTTTTGATTTCGGTCAGCTGGGTTGAGCTTAAGCAAAAGCCAAATGAAGTGAACCAGGCTTGGCCATTTTTAAAAGAGACCATCAGAGATGGTGAATGAGGGTGGGTCCGAGAAAGTTCTTCTCTAGCTCAACTTTTTAAAAAGTGGAATATTGAGTGATGAGGTAGGTGAAGTCTGTCCTCCCTTGGCTAGAGACCCTTCCTCCCACCCTTATCCCTTTTGGCCATTGCAAAAGAGCTTTGTCCTAGGGAAGGGGTGGACGGGGGGGGGGTTGAGGGGGGGGGATAAGGACAAATAATCGAAATAGTGCCAGAGTTAGCTAGTGCCAGGAAAAACACACTTGGATTCAGCTAATTTGTTCTGTTAATGTCAAAGGCTACACTTGCCAATTATCTAATTTTAAGAAGTGGTAACTGAAAATAGCTCTGCTCTCTGAAGTTGGTGTCTGCTGAGGACTGGGAGCTTTGTCTTGTCAGAGAGCATGAATGGAGGCAGGAGACATGGGACAGTCTAGATAGTCAAGCCTGGGGGCGGGGGAGGGGGAGAAATGTCCCAAAGATCACAGATTTATGTAACCCAGCTTACTAATGGCAGGGGTATCCATGCTAGTAGGAGGCTCATTAGTTCGAGTGGAAGTAATTAAAACCCACGTGTAGTTTGCAGTGTTTCTCGTGGCCGGGCAAAGCTGAGTCAAAAGAGACTTCAACTCCTTGCCCCAACTCTCCCTGTATATTTGAAATGGAAAGATATGGTAAAGATTCTGGTTAAAAAGATGGAAAACTCAAGGTTCCTGGGCCATGCCAAGGGCTTTGACGCCCTTGGAATGGGGGGAAAGAGAAGTCGTGATCACTGATTGCTAAAGAGTATTGGGAGGAAGCCTGGCTAGGCACACATTAGGGTGGCTTAAAAAAGCTTTTGCCTCGAGAAATTCTGCGATTGCCTTTGTAATTTGGAAGGCCAGCCGGGTTGTGGTGGGAGTTTCTCAAGATTCAGGTTGAAAAAGGAGGAAGGTCCCTTAACAAAGCAAAGAACTTTGGGGAGGAATAAATTTGGACTTTTCTCCTTGAAGAGCCAAACACTGTTTTTTTGGGAGATGATGGACAGGGCATCTTGATTATTTAGTTTTTAGTAGAGAAAATGTAACAAATTATGGAAGGGAAAGAATATATAAACAGGTGAACAAGGTGGTGTTTCAATAAGAGCTTTCTTCATTTTCTCCCCTCCTTTCTCTCTCTCTCTCTCTCTCTCTCTCTCTCTCTCTCTCTCTCTCTCTCTCTGAAATCTTAAACCCCATTTCTGGCTTGCATTTGGTAGGATCCTGCTCTGGCTTTTATTAAAAACAGACATTGTGAGTTCAGAATCTTCCATCTAAAGCAAGGCTTTAATAGGCGTCAGGACCCTGACCGGTCTCCAGCTCTGCTCAGGTGACCCCCGCCACAGGGATTCCCTCCCAGCCTGCTCTGCTGGGCCCCTCAATCTTGGGGGCTCAGCACAAAACAACCAGCTTTCTCTGTATCAATTCAAACTCTTCCATTTCTGTTTTAAATTCAGGGTGGTACACAAAGCCAGACCAAGTTAAATCTGGTTTTAACTCGAGAGCGTTCTAGAGATTTTGAATGGCTCAACCGTTGTCCTACAAATTCCCGGACTTGGCATCCTCAAGCCTGGTGACTCCCCCTTCCTTCTTTGCAGCCCTCACCCTGGCAATTCACAGGGGTTACTTGCTGACTCCCACCCTTCTGCCTGCGTGCAAGCTCAAAAATACCAAAGCTAACTCCACCCTGCTTAGCAAATCCGTTTAGCATCCGAAAGCTGATTTTTCTGAAGAGCATTTGTTTGGCAAGCTAGCTTATTGGAGACCGACAGGAAAAGCAGTGAAGCGAGCAGGCAAGACTTGCACACCCATTCCTGAGCGTGGTACAGCCGCAGGTCCCCCTGGCTCCTTCTCAGAGCAAAACAGACAAAACAACAGAGTTCAAGGCTCTCCTGGGACTTTGCCTTCCCAACTCTCACATCCCCACCCCCACCCCCTTTTCCCCTCACAGCCTCCATACCATCCTGGCACAGCGGCAGACACTTTCCCAGTCAATTTGAGGTTTTCTAAAAACAATAAACTTGATCTTGCCTGTAGCAACATTCAATGTTGAAATGTACGTTTTTGATGTGGAAAGGAAATTCTTATGAATACGCTGCTGCAGCGCTGTGGTTGCCCTGGTAGAGTATGGATTTACTTTCCTGAGGGATAACCGCCATGTCTGTGTTCTTGATGTTCACAACGTGAGGGAGGACATGACTGACAGCTAGTGACTGGCGACCAGGGCTGCTGTTAATCATCCTCAAGGGCACAGGAGAGCTAGCATAGCAGAAATGTCAGACTCTGGGGGGGGGGGGGGTCCCTACTGCCAGCCCCTATTGCGGTGGCCGAACCTGGGCTCTAGAGGTGGGCTGCTGGGGATTAGAGCCTAGTAGGGCTGGCATTAGGCAGGCTGTTGGCCTCATTGTCTGTCTGGAAAATGTAAATAGTAGCCTATTTTATTGGACTCATGAACCTTAAAAATGTGTGTGAGAGGCTTTTAGGACAACATTTAAGATTGAGAGCAACATAAACATTATTAGAAATTTAGCTCAGTTTCAGCTAAATTGAATTTAGAAAGAGAAAAAAAAACTGGACTGAGTATTTCCATGTTCTTGAGTAGGACTAAAGTGGCGGTAATAGTACTGTCTCATCTCAAGATCTGGATGACAATCCTGCAAGCGGTATCCTTTGTTTCCCAGATGGGGAACTTATCTCTTGAAGGTGAAGGAGTCACCCAGCGCGTATGACTTTGAAGTCAAGTTACTGTCTACACTTTGTCTACCAGCCCTGGGCCTCTCTTTACTCTGCCCATTATCCCTATCACTTTGAAGGGCAAAATACAAAGCCCCACAGTCCTACAGGTGCTATGGAGGGTGAATGGCATGAAGTGTGATGGACGTAGTTAGGTTTTGCTCAGTGGGGCACATGGATATTCCAATTCTGTGAATTAAAGTTTATCTTCACATATGGGATAATTTCCTTTGTCTTTACATTTTCTGCTTTTGTGGCGGGGGGTGGGATAAAACTCCACAATAGCTTATATCCTTTAAAAAGGTCAAAAAAATAACTGTATGGTGACTATGTGGATGAAGGGAAGCATGTAGCTTTACCGTAGTGTGTTTCAAGTTCCATTGATGGTAAGTTTATATCGTGTGACAATCAGATCAGAAAATCTGCTTATAATTGTCAAAGTTAGTCTATCTGATATATAATCCTCATGTCTACATTATAATCGCTGTGGATTTTTTGCAGATAAGTTAGCTAGATGTTACTTCGTTAACATTAAAGCTAGCAATACTGGGGTCATAGTGCAGAAAGTTGATGCCTAAAGTTCCTTGTGTCAATGGTTTTCTAGGTTCCACGGGGGATGGAGAAGGCAAGACTCGTGCCCCCGTCCTGACCTACCCGCAGCTTGCCACGACCCAGCGGCAGCTTTTTCTTTACTTGCCTGTTGGTAATGTCTGACCCGGGGCTTTGAAAGTGTAGTTCACTCGGTCCCACTGGCTTTGGGGCTCACCAGTGAGACATTAGAATCTGTGCCAGTTGGTTAGGGAGAAGGTCCAACGATCAATCACAAAGGTTGTCCTAATGAGCCCAGGCACCACCATGTGTCCTGTGCCCGCTGTTCCCACTGCCAGCGTGGAAACTGCAAACGTGGATGAAAAGATGTTGGCAATTTTTTTTTTTAATTTTTTTTGTTGTTTTGCTTTGTTTTGAAATAAATGTTGTCTGTTACGCTCTGAGAAGAGAACCAAGGAGGATCTTGGGGGAACATCTGCAGCGCTGCTGGCTTACCTTGGAACACTGGGGGGTGCCCTGGTGGGCCTGGATGGAACTTGCGGAGGGGCTCCAAAGGAGTCACTGCTGTTGGGAAAAGGAGGTAATGGGCCAGGACGGAATGGAACTGGGGGAGCTCCAGAGTGGGGGCCTGGAGAGGGGATAGCGGGAGCTGGCCCACGGCCAGATGTGGGCCTCGGGAGGGGAGCACTTATCGTCAGCCTTCTTTGGGTGGTGGGGCTTGGAGGAGGTGACCTGAGAAAAAAGACAAAGTTTTAATTATTCCACTCTTCCTTCTTGTCGCAATTAACCTTTAAAACACAGTTTTGTAACTTCCTGGTTGCTTTTTAAAAATGAATGATTTAAAATTAACTAAAAAATGAAAAATTAATTAATTTTTTGGCTATACAACTTAGATACAAATTATAAGATGTCTAGAGGCATAAAAAAATAAATGCTGATATTTGCAATTTCCTTCCCTCATCCCACCCTCTGGAGACAATAACAATTGTTGATGTTTCTTCTTAAACATAAGGTATGTGACTATTTTCTCATGCGTGTATGTACGTATGTATGTACGTACATATGTACGCATGATGGCCTACGCGCTCCCTTGTTTTAAGCTTATCTTTCTATTTGGGACACTTGGCACTATTTTACTCTTTTAACCACTATCAAGTTTCATTCTAAGGATGTATTAAGCTTGTTCATGAGAGGAGTTGGTGCCTTTTGACCCCTCTCTCCCTGTGGGTTGGCACTATCTTGGCAAAGCATCCGCAGAAGCTGCGAGTGGGTGAGCTAAGAGGAGCTCAGTGCTGCTGGGCTGTGGCTTCCTTCCTAACCTTCTGGAGTGCTGGAGCCAGGAGTCATCGACTGGAGGTGGGGCTGGGGTGGACACCGTGGCCGTGTTGATGTCACCAATGATTGCGAGGGCTTCTTTCAGGGCTTGGTACATTCGGAGCATCTCATCTCGGCGCTGAGCCTGCTCCGCGGACTCTTCCATCAGAGTGTTCTGGTCCTCAGAAGAGTAGAGCTGCGCTAGGAGTTCAGAGTTGATGAAGTCTTTAACCTGTAAGGAAAAGGAAAAGAAAACAAAACAGATGAGAGGGCAAAACACAGACTCTGGAAATCGCTCACAAGGGTCCTCCCCGAGAAAAGGGAAGCACCACAGGACTGTTTGGTTTTTGCCACCTTTCTGGTACAGAGAACAGTTTTCCTTCTGCCTTTTGTCTCTCAGAGAAAGAATGGTAGAGATAACCGAAGAACACTCAAACTTTGCTACCCTTAGCATATGGCTTGGCAGCTACAGGGACGCCTCTTGAAGTTCTTAGAGGCCACTTGGTTTACATAACAGGAAGGCCCCAGGAGGTAATTTTCGACTGTGTGCTGAATACAAGGTGGCCATGCAAAGGAAGCTTTGTAGTTCAGGTTTTTTGTTCCTCTTCCCTTCCTAATCCTTTAGCTAGATAGTTACCAAAATAATCAAACATTACCCATTCAAAGTTTTAAAGGTATGGTAAAGGCAGAATTAGTAACTATAAGTGGATATAAGATATTGATCACAATTATATATATATATATATATGCAAGTTGATTTCAAGGAATGTAAAAGAGATTGAGTCTTAGTTGAACAGTAGCATCTTGTAGCAGGATGAGAATAGAGGATGCACAACACAGAATGAGTGAGGACCAGTCTCCACGCTTATCAGATCTAAGCATCAGATAGCCACTTTAAATAACTACAGAGAACATATCAGTTAATGATATCCAGATATCAATAAGTGCAAGTACATGTTCATATTAAATGCGAGAAAATGAATGTACAAATTAGTGATATATATATATATACACATATAAATACATACATACATCTATATCTATATCTAATCTAATCTATATCCCAATTTTCTTCAAAAGTTATCTGAATTCACCATACATTGGTGATATAAAATTAAAACCTCACAATGCAGAAACAAATTTAGAGATCACACAGCTGTGACATCAACCTACAATCTTCTAACCAGTGCTAATTCAATTTGCTGGAAACATGTCATGCCATGTAAATGGCTAGAAAAGACAATTGACGTTCCTTCATCTTTTCTTCTCCTTGTTCTCTTATCCTCACACTGGTAATCCAGGGCCTTTTGTATAAGTATACATGTCACCACTGAGCTGTACCACTAGCTTAACGTTGATAGTTTAGAGCAGCTAGCAAGTATGATAATTAGTTTAAACCAAGGAAAATAAACTTGTTGGAAGTTTTCAGTTCCTCTGTCATTTGAGAGAGCTTATCTGGATTCCTTAGATCCAGATAAAATGCCAACTGAAGAATATTTGTTTAAACTTCAGAAAGATGACAGGATACCTGTCAGTTAAAATTATTGGATTGTAGCTCAGAGTTTTTTACTCAGATGAGAAGGTTCTAAAACAGAGTCTCATTTCTTAATGGAATTTTTTAAAAATTGAGAACACTGGAAGAGGTCAAAGGGGCAGGGCTGCAGGTGGGTTAGTGTCCGTAGGAGGCAATTGGTCTCATGGGCCAAGAGGACGGGATGGCTTCTATATTCTTGTTGTGAAGCCCTTGGGTATGTAGTTCATACCATGGGAAGGAAGGCATCCAGTTTGTCTGGTATACAATTCTCACATATTAGCATGGGACACTGTGATTATAACTCCCAGTCCTGGCCCGAGGCTAGGCTCACAGTGGGCTGGGTGGCATGCAGCTCTGGGGTGCTGTTCCAGCCTGCCCTCTAGGATTTCCAGGGCAGTTTGGGAATCTGTAGAGGCAGACCAACCCAGAGTGTGTGTTGACAAGCCTTTGAGATGGTAGATAAAGACCGTTGCTGCCAAGTCTCAGAGCCTGAGTTTGAGCCACAGAAGGGAGAGAAGAGCAAGGACTCTGATTCCTTGCAAGATGTTCTCTGGCAAGATCTCTGTGGCATTGTGGGTAAACACACCAACCACAGTCCAAACTGGGAAGATAGATAACTGACTGACCTCACTACTTGCCCAGAGGGAGGAGGGACTAAAGACCAGTCTGGAGAACTGGTAGATCTTATTTCTTGACAGAGGAGGGAAGGACCAGTTTCATTTTTTTGGTAAAGGTTTCAAATATGTAAAAACGTCAGTTTAATCAGTCTTGTTGTGGTGAAGTCAACAGTTCCCTGTACACATTTTTGTAAGCTAAGAGTGACTCAAACATGGCAGAGATGTCATGCTCACTGTATCAGAAGATTGTCTGGTAGGCGTGCAAAGTAAATTTGATCAGCACGTCCAGGGACTATGAGATCTCTAGTACTAATGAGAAGTGTTTACACTTTATCTACTTGGCAATACGACACCACAAAAGGCTTTTAACAAGTGAGTGAAACAGGCCATTAGGAAAATCAATCTGGTTTTAACTGGCAAAAAATGAAAAAGAAAACAAAAAAACCAAAAACCAAAAACCAAAAAACAAAACCCCAAAACAAAACCCTGCAAGCATAGTAGCAGATATGGACCCAACAGGAGGCTATTGTTTTAGTATTATTATTCATATTCATGGAATGATGGGCGTTTCTCAATGCCACAGTAGAATAGAAAAGATGGGTCCATGTGAATAAACACTATAGAGGAAAAAAAAAGTCATCTTGTGGTGTCTGCACAAGAAAGAAGAGACCTTTCAAAGGAAGGTGTCTCTGGTGTTGCAATCCCGCTGAGTTGGAGAACTGAAAGTCAAATGGCAAAAGAGAAAGTCAGATTTTCAGGGAAGGTAGGAAATATGGCCTTAGGGATATTTTATGGTCTTTGAAGAGCTATTCACTTCTAAACACACACACATGCAGGTACCCATGGGGGCAGAGACATCTGCACAGACCTTCCATTGTTGGGCGTGTGTGTTTATCTGTGTGTGCACTTGGATACGAGGGGCATCTTAAAACTCAAAACCAGACGGTTTCTCTGACATCAATCATCAGTTGGGCTGAGCTCTTTTGAAGCTCTACATCTTGCTGGAGTATCACTCAGGAGCTATTAAATAACAATTTAAAAAGAAAGATCCAAGAATAGTTCTAAAGCGGGGTCCCGAATTAAGAATCAACGGTTCAACTAAGGGATGAAATACTAGGTCCCTGTGTTGCATACTGAAACTTACCTGCTATCCACTGTGCCTTCCTTTGCCAGTGTTCTGAAAGAATGTGAGGGTTGATAGGAGGAGGGGAGATGCATTTTATTATTTTTTCCTGTAAGCAGACTAAATTGGCATTAGGTAGGCAGGTAGTGGCAGGGGATTACAGAGATTTATTGCAAAAGTGTGCTTGTCAAGATACACACTTAAAGACCCAGCATGGCTTAACATTCTATTTTTGATGTAAGAAAAAGTTTAGGCTCTCTTCTGGCTAGTCTAGCCTAGTCTCTCAGTGCTACAACTGGAGTATGCAACAATAACTCCAGTTGATAGGGGTGGGAACATTTGGGGGTAGTTTCCAGTCACTTTAGGGGCATTCTGAGCCGTTTGGGTGTTGGTGGCACAAATATTTAAATCGAGGATTCTGCAACATGCACACACCCCAGTGGATCTCCTCTTAGGTGAATGGAACAGAACAGACCAATTATGCTTGGACGGGAGATTTGGAGCAATATTTATGCTTTTAATTATAACACCTTATAACCTAATGTCTTTGTGTGGCTTGCAAAAATTCTCACACACAAAATCCCATTCCAGCTCAAACTCTGCAGGCTAAATAAACAGGCTTTACTCAAACACCATGTCCCACTGCTCAGTGTAAAGGAATGTGAGGTCATTAAAAATGTTCCACATGTTTTCCTCCTCCCAACTTTTAACCCTTCACTAGTCCCCTGAAAGATGTCTGCCTCTTCAAACCTTTGGTAGGAATCCTGTTTTAACACTTCACCAAGAGACGGCAGTTCCCCGAAATCTCTGTCTCTGAGGTGTAGTCATGGTGTGAAATGGCAGTGTGGCTCATTCACGTTTACAGTGTTTTCACAGAATAATTTCATCTTGTTCATCTGGAGATGTGACACTTAGGCCACCATCCTCTTCCCTCCTGTTCTTCCCCTGCCAATTTAGTTTTGTTGTTTTCCTTCTGCAAAATACCACCTCTACCAGCTCACAAAATACAACCTCCATGGACCCACAATGACAAAGGAGGTCAGGGAAATACGTATGTGTGCTGTAACATCCAAAGCTCAGCAATGAGCAAAATAGAGTGGGAGTGCTCCTTAGTTGGAGGTAAAGATGGGGGAGCCTCTTGTGAAGTATATTTTTTGGGGGGGAGAGCAGATGCTGTGTTTGGCCGATACAAACAGATCATGGGTAAAGATTAGAATAGTGCTCTGGCAACCAGGACATGTTTTTCACTGAAATGTTAAAAGTAAAAAAAAAATTTACTTTGTTCTCTTTAAGGTTGCAGGATATGTTCGAAGCTATGGCACATGCTACCATGTGCACATGCTACCATGTGCACATGCTACCATGTGCCACCGAAGAGAGGACGAGCAGAGGGCCCTGCAGCGCCACTGCAAGTGTGCAATGCCTCTGGGTTTCATGGTTTTCGTTTGTTTTGTTTTTCGTTTTTAAAGAATTTACAAGAATTTTTGCATTTCATTTTGTATTCTGTGAGTTTGTTTGAATGTGAGTCAGAATGTTTTAAGATTGAAGACAATGAGACACTATTCCTCATGATCAAATGAACAACGCTAATTAAATCTTTGAGTCCTATGAACTCTCTGGGGCGATAACTCTGTGGCTATCCTACATGGGGGAAGAAGCCCTCTGAGTTGCAAGGGCTCACTTAGAGTTCTTCTCACTCTCAACCCCGTGCCCTTATCTGCTGCTGAATTTGAGATAGCATCAGACTGAGCATCAGCCCTGTGGCACAGGTTTGACAGCTGTGTCATCCTGGGCAAGTCACTTTTCATTGCTCCAGTTCTCCATGTGTAAGATGTGGAAGAGAAAAAAAATGTTCAGGGGGTGCAAATAAAAAAACACATCTACCGTCCATGGTATTTTAGAATAAAGCTGGATTCTTTCATTCTGTGGTGAGATGAACTCAGAGGGCATGCCATGGGGCTGTTATGTGTGCTGATCTTAAAGTCCCACACAGGGCTTTGCTGCTTTGACTTGAACCTGTGGCCGCCTGTCATAAACTCACAGTTCCTTTGTGCTGCTGGTCCCTCGTATGTTTAAGTAACGAAACAGCTGCTGTGTTTCAATAGACAAAGGCTTACAGTATGTCTGAGGCCAGGCATTTATTGCCTGGCTTTAAACTTCTTAAACAATTCCATATGGTGAGCTGAGTGGCAGAACACTTAATGTAAACTTTCAAAGGAAACTGCCCACCGATTCCCGAACTTTATGAAAAGCTGGCTGAAACATATTCCTTTTCAGGAGGCTGGACAGCATTCCCGCTTCAAGGGTGAAAGGCCATGGGCTGTAGAAGCCAGCTTCAGCATTTACTCATTCCAAAGAAATACCAGTTTACAGAAGAGGTGGAATTCAAACTTTTCTTAGTTGTGATTCTGTTACTAATTCTCTCATTTTATCAATTCAAATCAAATTAAAAAAAAAAACCCAGCTTCCCTGTATGGTGTAGGCTCATTGATTAGGTCTGTTTCTTTCTATTTAAAAGGATACAGCTGGAATGGACAGAAAGGCTCAGTCATTGAGATGCCATGAGAATGTGGGTACCTTGTTTTAAAAAGATTTCATTCTCCATTTGAAAAATATATAATGGACACATGAAGTGTTTTTATATACAGGCAAATAGAAGCAAAATAGCACTCAAGAAAAGCCATCACTGTAGGTATCTGAACTCACTTCTGGTAGATGCAAAAGCTACATTTTTTAGCACAGACAGCCACCACTTCACAAGAAGGCAGCATGGTTGCTTTCTCTACATTCCTATTAGTTTCTGCTTTACCATCTGACCTGGAGATCAGGTCTTAATTGAAGTCTCCTTTCCCAGGACTCATATGTGAGGTCTTTCTTAAGAAAACTGGCAACGTTTCTCCTCCAAGAATAATATTCTGTTAGGTGGGTGTTTGGACATTTCATTAAAGCAAGTAGATTCCGGCATCGAGGAGCTAGGGAAATTAGAGTAACCCGTGTGCGTTGTCTGTTTTTGTTTAATTTTGGAGGTGAAAGTAGAATAGATTTTGTAGTAGGATTTTTCTTTCCTTCCTTTTAACTAATTTGTGTCAAGCTACTTCTCAGAGCCACGGACAGGAAGTATGATTTCCTGTGCTGGTGATTTAATATAACGCAGAGCTTGAACCGAAGGCAGGAGTAATGACTCTCGGTAAAACGGTGGAAAGATAAATGATCCTTAATCAGGAAAATGTTTAAATAAGCAAGAGCCTGATATACCACAGCAAAACAAGCTGAATCCATTGGCGCAAAGTTAAGAGGGTAATTTTGAAGACCCACAGACTATTTGCTTGGTACTTCAGATTTGTCTAAATGGCTTGTAGCCACATCTGTCACATTCTGATGGGTCTGTGGGGTCCCTTCATGTTCCCGCTGAATTTCCAGGAATGACCGACTTGAATTTAGAGGGGTTATAGGCTTCGCTTCAGGTCAGACAGCTGACCGCTGACCAACCACGGTGATATTTATAGTTTCTATTTTTCCAGATCCTTGCTTACCTGCTGTGTAGCTTCAAAGCGTCATGTTTATCTTCCTTGGATACACAAACATAATCAAATAAAAGTTTTGTCACATGAGAACTCAGGGCTTCTCCGAGGTTACAGACAAGCAGATTGTCATGAACTTTAGAAAGACATCTTGAGACACAGAATGACTAGTAGCCATATTAATTACTTAACTTTACCACAGTACCTTGGCACACACTATTCTTTTGGAACAAATCCTCAAGTCAGATATACTTACTACTGCTAGTGGTTTACATATGGACGACACAAACCCATAGCAGTCAATTGGTCATATTAGGCCAACAGACTTAGAAACCAGAATTCTCCTGAATTCTAGTTTAGGGTACTTTTCAGTTTTACAATCTGATTTCTGAATTTTCACAAGCTATGTTCATAACATATTTAAAGCAAAACATGTCATGAGAAGATACATATAAATAAGGTGGTTGGTTCCCCTTTATCAGGATTCAGAAAAGTCATATAAATAACTATATAACAACTTCTCTAATAACTATTTTTGCCAATTGTGCTTAACCTGCACAATTTGTCTTTTTTTTTTTAAGTGCCACATCCAGACTGCCACCAACCAAAAAAGGAAAGAACCAAGCAAAACCAATAGCTCTTGAATGGCTATAGTAGTAGGGCTCTGAAAGACTGGTGGTTGTAGCATCTTCACCTCAGGAAGCCAGGCTGAGATGGACATAGTGGCTCACACTGGAATTTCAGCACGTGGGAGCTGGAGTCAGAAAGGTACCTTGTGTTCCAAGTAAGCCTATCCTACCCAATGAAACTCCGTCTCAAAAAACTGCCCTCCAGAGAACCAAAATGACTGACTGCATAGTCAGGGATTAAGGTAAGATGTCCCTTCCTAGGTAAAAAGCACATTCTATAGTTGATATAGATGATCAAAATGATCATTTTAACATATATGGTGTAGGCCTTAAACTCAAGGCCTAGCAGTGCTGGCATCTGACTTCATTGCTTAGTTTGCAAGGCCATGAGCATGGTAGTCTCTGCACCCTTCCAGAAGACAGCCAGTTAGAGGCAAGTTGATGCAGTGGTTGGACATTTCCTTTGTGATCTCTCCTAAATTGGTCACCCCCTTATAAAGGTAGAGCTACATACTGGGCAGTAAGTGCTTCAGATATTTAGAAAACATCACAGCGACTCTCAAGAAAAGGTACTCAGTTTCCAGGCACGGAAGGGTTAGAGGCTAAAAGGAGAGAGTTTACAATCACTTACGTTATTGATCATAAGATGCATTATTGTTTTTGGAATTAAGTCTCGGATGCATTTGTTGATTATTGACATGTAGGAGTCTACTAGGTTGCGTATGGTCTCCACTTGCCTCTCCAACTGTGGGTCCATGGAAAAGTTTTCTGCTTGTCCATTTTCATCATTTTCAGTCTGACAGAATGGAAACAAAATGTGGATTATCTCATGTTCTCTCTCAGAATAAAAATACCAAGCATCAAATGATTGGTTTCCGCTTAGGATAGTCAGTCAGAACCGTGCAATTGTCTTTTTTACTTTGAACTTACCACATTCTAGCAAAAGTAAACATTCTGATTCCAAATGAATGTTGAGACAAACAACCAAATAAACAGTGCACCTAACAACACACCTCAAGAGGACTACCTAGCCTTAAGCCATTTGTAAGCAGGCCCGTGGCCTGAGTCCAAATAAATGATGCAGATGTGAGCCTCTCCCTGGGAGGCGTCTCCAGGGATCCTATAGATTACAGTGACCTTGATGTAGTTCTGGCACTGCTGGCTCTGCTCTGGATTGGATCAGCCCAGACTCAAACCTCAGTCCCCTAGGACTGGCCAGGAGTCCAAATTTGAGATCTGGAAGATAACTCATTCTTTCATGCACTTGCTGGAATGCGCTGTGTAAATTCATGCTTCTGTCGTCACCGTGGAAGACTGGCTCCATTGCGGAAAACGGGCCATTTTAACTTCCAATGTGTTATTCTTTGAATAAAGCAGAACCCTTTCATACACAAAGAATTTATTTGTGCAACATGAGCGAGGCATCTGTTTTCTATACTATACGACTTGAGTTAATTAATTTTGGCTTATCCACCCAGAGGCTGGGCTGGAATGGCATCTTCATCATTAAGAGCTGACCTATTGGCTTGGCATTGAAATCAATTTAGAACAAATGGTCTCTATTTCAAGTCACGTTGAAGCATCCTAACCTCAAAACATCACACAGATATTGTTAGTGGTCTGGCTACTTTCTCATATTTGGAAAGATTTAATTATGAATGTAAAGGGGGGGGGGAGGATAATTTATTGCTTCTGACATTGGCATGAAGTACTTTTCCTTGGAAATGTATGTACTTTGATCTGCCAGGTTTTCAATCAGCTCCAGGCAAAGCACTGTGCTAACTGACTGGGTCTGTAAATGAGGGGTCTTTTCTTTGAATTGATATACACGTATGAAAGCACATTTTTTCTTAGGTTACAAAATCATCAATAAAAATGTATAAGCATTTCTATATCAGAAGGGTCTCTTTGAAAACATATACTCACTCTAAAAATCCGTGGTCCTTTTCTGCCCTTAGGTTGTAGCCCTGTGCTTTGCTGTGGGCTGTCAGAATAAGGGGATCTCTGGGGCAGCTGGATACAATAGCTAGGCAGAAAGCTGGGATACTCAGAATCTTAGTGGTTCTCCTGCTCTGCTCTTTTTCCTTTTTAGTGGTCTTGGGTCATTAAAAGAATTGCATCTGGTGTAACAGTTCTGTTCTTTTTTGTTCTTCCTTTTTTTAACAGGCTTGTGACACACACATATTTTAGATGAAAAGAATCTAAAACATTTCTAGTTAAAACTTTATTTTAAACGCAAAACTACCACTGCTGCTACTACTATTATTGCTAGTCTACCACTACTACACACACCTGTCTGTTATCTGCATAAGCCCCTTTCCAGAAGCCCTCTCTCCCTCCCACTCTTCCTCATGTAGACCCCCTTCGTATTTCAAATCTGATTCAGTCTTCCAGACAAGCTCCTGCTGCCCCGAAGACATCCCCCCACTTCCTCTGAATTCATTCTTGCACTTGCTTGTGTTATCTACCATTCATCTTAAATCCTCCCCCTTACAAGACCCTAGGACTGTATCTCTCCATTCTTAGTGCAGATCTCAGTGTTGTCAGAGGAGGGGGAGAGGGAAGGGGGAACTCGGTTCACACTACAAATGGCTTTACCTCAGTCCACAAAACTGCCCTAATACACAAAACCTAGAATTTTGTGGAGAAAATTTCTTTCTATGTAAAATAACATAGCCGGGCGTGGTGGCGCACGCCTTTAATCCCAGCACTCGGGAGGCAGAGGCAGGCGGATTTCTGAGTTCGAGGCCAGCCTGGTCTACAAAGTGAGTGCCAGGACAGCCAGGGCTACACAGAGAAACCCTGTCTCGAAAAAACCAAAAAAAAAAAAAAAAAAAAAAAAAAAAAAAAAAGTAAAATAACATGAGCCTCCACAGTGCTGACAGTACAATCCAGTTTGTTTCTCTGACATAAAACGTGGACTTTTGTACAATTGTATTTAGCATCGGAGTGTGATGGCATTTCAATATCAACGTGCTTTCTCATGCAAAGCCTATTTTCAGCATTTGTTTTGTTTCAGATACCATAATAAGCAGCTTGTATAGGAGAGCTGCATCTCAGTGCTAACACGTGGGCACCAGGGTTACTGTATCCCACACAGGAGCATGATAGGGCTCTGAGTGCTGAAATTCATCCAAATGATGGAAGACGATGGTTTCGAAAACAATGAAATAACTACATTACACCAATTTAGTTGTAAGCATGAAGCAGTTAAGAGGAGTTTCTAGGAAAATGTCATGAAGATACTGATATTCTCAAGAACGAAATGACTGAACCCAAAGAGGAAAGCTGAATGAACAAGACACACTGACTCTCCAGGTTGGAAGGGGGGGGGGACTATATTATTTGATTTAGTACCTCCCCATTCTACATCACACATTTAACCTTGCTTTACAGTTGCTTATCAACATGCATTTGTATTTTCTGGAGCAATAATCAAAGTGTCAGAATGAACAACAGACATTGGTTGAGTAGAGAGAACACTCCAGGATAGAGCCTAGGCTAGAACTTTGTGAAAAGGACTCCAGGAACCCATGGAAGAAACCCAAGACTTCTGCACATGACAAGTGGGAATTGTAAGACGAGAAGAAAGTTTCTGCGCAGAAAGGGGCAAGAGGAAAGCAGCGGCCTACACAACAGAAAGAAAATTTTTGCCAGATATATACATCAGACAGGGGATTAATATCTAGCCTCTATAAAGAATGAAGAAAATCAAATACTAAAATACCCCACTTCATCAAATGAACAAGATATTTCTAAAACAACAAACTACAAATAGCCAATACACATATGAAAAAAAAATCAACATTCTTAGCCATCAAGGATCAAGCCATCAAGTCAAAACTACACTGAGATAAAAACACATTGCCCTGTAAGAATGGCTGTTCTTAAAACAACAACAAAGCCCACAAGGATAAGTCCTGGTGAGGATGAGCAGGGGACACTTGCACACTGCGCTGCAGGGAATAAAAATAAGCCCAGCAATGGTGGCAATCAGGATGGAAGCTCCTTACAAAAATAAACTACCGTATTCAGCAGCTATTCCACTCCTGGGGATAGACCCACAAGAACGTAAATCGCTTTAACAAAGAGACACCTACTCAACCATGTTTAATGCAATACCTCTCACTGTAGGCCAGCTATGGAATTTACCATGGTGTCTCTCAACAAGGGATGGCATGAAAAAAATGTGATGGATTTTTTTATTCTATTGTATAGAATCAAGTTATGCTCATTGCAAGAAAATGGATGGGATTGTACACCCCATTGAGTAAAGTAAAACCAGACACCAGCAGGCAAGCATTTTCTTTCATGAGAAACCTTTTATACACACACAGACACACAGACACATAGACACACACACACACACACACACACACACACACACACACACGAGAGTCTATTAAGAGGGAGACAAGGGTGGGGGATAAGAGGGGCATGGCCAAAGTGCATGATGTACTTGAACAAGACATTATGAAATCCATTATTTTGCATGATAAATAATACATGAATAAATAATAGTCAAATTGGGAACATAGAGTTAAAGGCAGTCCAGAATGGCCAATCAGACAACTTGAAATTCTGCTTAGCTTTTGGAAATCTGGTAGACTTGTGCTGTCGCACAAACCGTGACTACACTGGGCATGCGATGGACACAATAGGGAGACCAAGGAATCCAGAATGCAAATTTGACTTTCTTGCTTTTACACTAAAGCAGTAACTGGCCTGTCTAGCGTGTCCGGGGAAGGAGTCATAGGTGGGAGTTTTAAACCGAGTACTTGCAGCAAGAAAATGCTCCTTTCTTCTGTCCCCAACCTCAGCTCAAACCCTCTGGCCTCTTTCTGGTTGTATGCTGTGCATGAGTCCGTATTTTTTTTTCCTTTGTTTAAATTATAGGATTGCAATTGGATTCTTTGCAGTCAGAGCACTGAAGTGACAGCTGTTTATCATTATCCTCATCAAGGGAATGTAAAATAAAAATAGTAATTTGTCTCTGATCTTTGGGGCAAAAAAAGAGTGGTCTGCAAACATTTAACCTTTTATGTGCGGGTTCATTGATGCTGTTTACAAAATGAGAATAATACTGTAGAAACGTACTTTTTTTTTTTTCCTGAAAAACACAATGGATAGGCCATCTTGCTGCATGTTTCTTTTTCCTACATAGCCTTTGAGAAATCTAATTAAAGAAATAAAAACAACCCTACAAATATGAAGTTTACATATCTTTCTAATGAATTAGTCACACAGTATTTAAGAAACAGACTGTTTTTACAAAAATTTAAAGAAATGATCACATATTTCTGTGTCCTAAGGGCTGTGTGCGGACATCTTTTGGGAGAACAGCTTTTCCTTCCACTCTGAGTCCCGGGGATTAAATTTGGGTTGTCAGGCTTGGTAGTAAACACGCTTAACTTTTGAGCTATCTCTGTACCTCCACAGAAAGTTGTAAAAGTATACTAGACGAGGGAGTGAAATATTAAATGGTAGGTAATTTTCATTAAATCTTGAAGACTCCATTATAGAACTCTGTGTGTGGCCGAGCACCTATTTTTCATGTCTTTTTATTTTCCTTAGAAAATTTTCTAAATTGTTTGATAAGCCTGAGGACCATTGGACCTTTCAGAAAGTGATGTTGACAGGAATATGTACATATTAAGCAGGAATATGAACATAAGGATACCAAGGCATGGGGCTCCCTGTGTCTTTTCTCAGCCAAGGAGAATATGGGATAATATCCTATAGACCTATACACACTTTGTTCAGATTAGCAAGTTGCTCTCTTTAAAACATTTAATATGATTATATAGCTTACAGTTACTGTAATCAACAAGAAAAAAAAATGATTGGACCTGTCACTAGTGAACATAGTGATCATAATGAAAACACTGTTACCATGGTAATGTTCTTTCAGAGTTTTCCAGCCCCATGTTATTGGAAATGTTTTCACTGAAAACTTTTCCTGCTTCCAATCAATTGCCTTTAAGTTTTTAAGGCTCTAAAGTTATGCAACCACACTGTGCAAAAACCCACAGTCCAGAAAGCCTCGGAGGGGGGTCTAGGTGTCAGTCTGACAATGTGACCTGTGCCAGTGAATATTTAGTGTGTGGCAGGGGACTGCGAAAGGTATAATGTACAAAAGCAGAGACCCCCATGTGAGCTCTAAGCAGGCAGGACATAAAGAAAATTATGAGCCCGAGTCCATGGGTTTGCTACAGAGGTCCGGGCACAGGCTATCTCTCTGGACGGGAGCATTTGAAAACAATCTCTGGACTTGGGTGAGGTTTCCAACACCAGGGGCATGGCCATCATTATCCCTCTAGGACTTTGCAGGAGCTTAATGGACATTGTGGCCTTTTCCTGAGGAGCTGGGCTTTTGTTTCAGGAGAGTCCTGAGGCACAGCCTGAAAAATCTGAGTGTCAGTGCGGTGGAAATGAAGGCAACCCTTTGCATTCCCATGACGGAATCTTCATGTTGAGCCCTTCTTCATGGACGAAATAAAGAACCCCGGAGATCCAGCACTGCGTTTCATTAACCAAGCATCTTGACTACAACTGAAGGTGTCTCCAGATTTGAACTGTGGTTGTGGTCAAAACACTTAGCAGCAGGAGGAACTTGGGGCTGCAAGAAGCATTCCCCAACCCAGGAGGGAAAGCCCAGGCTAATGTGACTCCGGTTACCCAGCACATCCTTGCTGACAGGCTGGGTCAAGCTCTGTGGGTTCAGCCACTTTCCTTTCCATTCTTCTTTGACTTTTCAGTTACTTTACCTGAATATTTGGTTTTATTCTCCGTGTAGTTTTTAACACATTTCTAAGTAATACCATAATAAATATCATAATAAAAATGATAAAACCGATAATGAAATCCTTTGGAATTTTCAATACATTTAGTTGAAAAAATGACAGCAAGAAATGATAACGAGACATTTTAAACTGAGGAGCGAGTGGCTTTGTGTCTTTTTCTTAACTCTCTCCAGGTCAAAGCTTGCTGACTATGTTTGATTCTGTGTGTCCCACCAGTGTATATCTCTGTGTCTAACAGGCAGCTTAGATGACAATTGAAGTGATTAATTGGGGCTGGAGGGCTTATAATGGCATTCACATTTAGAATCAATAAAATTGCTTTTATAAGTAAAAGGTGGAGATGTCTTGGGACAGTCTAAAAATCTTATACAATGGATTCTGAAATTCTTCTAGATATAATTCCCATGGCTCCTCTAATCTAGCCCAGTGCTTCTCAACCTTCCTAGTGGTGCCACCTTGTAATACAGCTCCTCATGTTGTGCTGATCCACAGCCATAAAATTATTTCATTGTTTCATAATTGTAATTTTTTGCCACTGTTCTGAATTATAATGTAAATATCTGATGTGCAGGCTATCTGATATGTGACCCCTGTGAAGGGGTCATTTGACCTCAAATGGGGTCATGACCTGTAGGTTGAGAAGTGCTGATCTAGCTGAACGTCCTATTGCCTTATGCAACAAATAAGCTCATGGATATGAACTTTTCATGTCAAGTTTTTTTTTTATTTCAATTTCAGTATGCATGTGCTAAAATTGTTGAAGCTAGACTTTCAAGTAGGTGTGAGCCACCTGAAGTACATACTGTGACCAACTGCAGTCTTCTGGAAGAACAAGTGCTTTTCACAACTGAGCCTTACCTCCAGACCCTCATGGTAAGTAGTTTAAGTTGTTAATATTTATTTTGGGATGATCTCAGTCCTTATGAACTGACTTTGTTTGCCATTAATTAACATCCTGTCACACAAACAATAAATAACTGAGACCAAGTGCTTCAAGAATTTACCCTCAACATCTTTATCTAAAATGTTTAATTGTAGGAAAATTTAAATTATGATGCATTAAACTCTTACACACACACACACACACACACACACTTGCCCTTTTGAGACAAGATTATGCTATATAACCCACAGTGCCCAGGTTGACCTTGAACTCCTGATTCTCCTGCCTCCACCTCCCAAGTATGCCACTATGCGCAGCTAGCAGGCATTCTTAAATCTCATTAAGAAATGGGTATCAGGGGCTATAATTTTTGTACAGTGCAAAGCCTGTCTTGTTACAAAGTTTGAAAGGTGAGCAAATGAATGGGAAAAAACATAAGCTGTAGAAGAAAGTCTGATATCTGATAACAGATTTGCCTGTTAAAACATGAACATTAATTAATCATAAACGTAAGGAAGTTAGAGTGGGCACAGTAAAGTCTGACTATTCTGAAATCAATCAGCATAGGAGCTCATGATAAGTGAGCTGTGCAGCACTGAAAGGATGCAGGCTGCAGTACTTGCTGCTTTCCTTATAAGGCAGATCGTCTTTCAAAGTCCGATGTGAATGAATTATAAAGTAAGCAATGTTTTTTTTTAAGCAATGCATTGAGAATACATAATGGCATGGAGCTACTTCTCCCTAAAGTATAGAAAAGAATGTCGACGCCATAGTCCTAAATGAAACATCTGTATCACATCTCTTCCTCCGAGGCACTGAGAGCATCATGGAAGATGGGGCATAAAGACTGTAAGAGCCAGAAGCTGGGAAGGACTTCTACCATGTTGTCTTTAGGCGCTGATGGGCCATTACAGCCATGAGCTGACAACACATGCTGATTATCTGCACAAGTGCTGTACAAGTTCTAGTCAGTAAACCCCCCAACGAGGGAGAGGCTTCTGAGGCCCTACCCCTAGCTGAGGAGCTATTGGTGATTGAAGCTATTGGTGATTGACGGCTGCTAGGGGAGGGAGAGCCAGTTTGCTACAGTGGCGTGGCCTCTCTTGGGTGGCCTGAGCTCCGGAGGATGATGCCTTCCACCTATGGACATGTGGCCAGCACTAGTTACATTCAATTAGAGAAGAAAAGACACTTAAGGCCTATTTGAGATTCTGTCTCAGAAAAAAAAAAAAGATAAGGATGCAAATGCTGCTAGATTACGTATTTTTTATTTGTTTATTTTTCTTTCTTTCTTTTTTTTTTTTTTTTTTTTGGTTTTTCGAGACAGGGTTTCTCTGTGTAGCCCTGGCTGTCCTGGCACTCACTTTGTAGACCAGGCTGGCCTCGAACTCAGAAATCCTCCTGCCTCTGCCTCCCGAGTGCTGGGATTAAAGGCGTGCGCCACCACGCCCGGCTTTGTTTATTTTTCTTGAAGTTGAAGGGGGTGGGATATTGGGGGAGGTCTTCCAGAAGGAGCAGGGCATGGCATCAGGGATGGGTATGATTAAAGACCACCGTAGACGTGTATGAAGTTTTCAAATGTTCTTAAAATCTCATGAAAAATGATAAAATTTTTTCAAAAGTCACATAGCAGGTTCCGGGTAAGCCTTGGTTACATGATGGGACCCTCATCTTAATTTTCTTTTTTTTGAAGCATGAAGTACTTGAAGAGCATAAGAGAAAAGTATATTAGTCTCCCTGTGTAGTCCTGGCTGTTTAGAAGCAGAAACAGATTGTAATTTCTAATAAATATTATATGAGTTTATAATTCTAAATAATTAGTTTTATGGCCAAAAATCAAGACTTTTAAAAAAGTAACTGGGCTATGTGAAAGGTGCAAACACAGGGCTCGATAACTCTGTGGATAAAGCCCTTGTCTATTATGAGCAAGGGGTGTGTGTGTGTGTGTGTGTGTGTGTGTGTGTGTGTGTGATCCCTGTAATCCTCATACCTAGGAGGTGGGAACATGAGGATAAGACATTCCAGGTCATCTTGGCTACATATGAGTTCAAGGCTAGCCTGGCCTATTTGAGGTGATGTCTCAAAAAAAAAAAAAAAAAAAAAAGAAAAGAAAAGAAAAAAGAAAAAAGAAAAGAAAAGGATGCAGATGCTACTAAGAAAAAATATATTTGCACATATTTACAATTGACCTAAGGTTTCCTCTTTTCTAAGCATAGCTATAAGAATCCTAGATGTATCATTGTTAATGAATACTGTGATCTTCCCTTTTCTAGCTTGTATAATGAATTTATATAAATACATTCAAACTAAATAAAATGATTTATGAAGTAAAAAGAAATGAAAAATCAGGTTCATTTTTCTTAGAAATGTCACTTTAAAAAAAATAACAAATCAGGCATACTGAATGGTTCTAACAAGCTGGTGTCCACATGAATCCAAAAGAGATGCAGCATCCAGCTAACTTCTTTTGACTCCAATATACTTATGTCTTAGAATACTTATAAAATGGAAACCATTAGGAATGCTCCAGATAGATGCTTACAGTCTAACTTTAGGAAAATCCACCACCAGAATCATCTGGGACAAACAAACTTGAGGGTACAAATCACTGTCATTTGAGGAAAATTTAGAAAAGAGGATGAAAAATAAAATCAGACAACCTATCATAGCTTTGTCCCTAGTAAATTTTGTGACATTAAAGAAGTTAACACTAAGAATTACTTAGCTTCTCTGGGCATTAATTTCTGTGCCTGTGGGAAGGAGTTACATTAGCATCATGCACATTTTATGCAGAATAAGTGAGCTATAACCACATAATATATTGAAGGCACTTAATGTAATGCCTACATATAGTAAGTGTGTGTTCAAGAGATGTTACTCATTTTTATCATTTGACATGAGCGAGGTCAATTCCATGTGTGAAGACAGTTTACAAAGTCATGGCACTTAATGTAATGCCTACATATAGTAAGTGTGTGTTCAAGAGATGTTACTCATTTTTATCATTTGACACGAGCGAGGTCAATTCCATGTGTGAAGACAGTTTATAAAGTCATAAACACGAAGATCCCAAAGGATCTGCCAGTATCTACAGGGAGTTGGGGATGGCCTTAGCCATACCTCGAAGCTCCAGGGCTACTAGAAGTTGAAATCTCCAATACCACTTGTTCTCACCTGGTAGAAATTACAGAAGGCCCTCTGCCTAGTCCACAGCCTTGTCACTAAAGCTGCTGGTGAAACAAAGCCCTGGCTTACCTTGGATCTGTCTAGTGGTAGGAAATTTCTATTCCTGTTCTCTATCTCTACATCGAAGCTTTCAGTAAACATAGCCCAGCACCATCTACCTTTGCACCACAGGAGTGGGTATAGAGGTAGTGGCTCCTTGTTAGCTCCAGTTCTTGGGAATTAAGCAGTTAGAGGACAAAAGACCTGGCATCATTCATGTATGTCCTGTACAGCTCTAGGATAGCAGTTATCAAAACTACAAGCTCCAGTTCTTCTTGCTCTTTATTCTTAGAGTGGGTGGAAGGGCTCCTCTAAACCCTACAACTCCAAGAACGTGAACCCAGAGCTATAGGTTCTAGATATATTGATATGTGATAAAGTAGAATTTAGACTGAAATTAGTGAGATACCTAAGGTCAATTCATATTGATGGAAGGTTTAATCTAGAGGGTACTACAGGTATGCACCCTATATGCACCCTAACATTGCATATAGGTGCATACAGCATATGCACCCTAACATTGGCACACACAAAGGATTCATTAGCTATGAATCTCTGGATCTACATAAACTATGTAAACACCAAAAGAGATTGTAACAGCAAAGGAAGGAGTCAGTTATTGCTGTTTACAGATATTATGATATTGTATACAAGCCCTAAAGACTGCACCAGAAATCTCTTCACACTGATACACGATTTCAACAAAGCATCAGGATGTAAAAACAACATGCAAAAACATGTCTTTCCTCGGCATCAGCAATGAACTTGCTGAGAAAGACATCAGTAAAACAAGCCCACTCACAATAGCTTAAAAACCATATAGGAATGAATCTAACTAAGCGAGTGAATGACTTCTGTGCTGCGAAGTTTAAAACATAAAATCAAGAGTTTGAAGATGGCGCTGGTAGATGAAGAGGCCTCCCATACTCCCTGATTGGCAGAATTAGTATTGTGAAAGTGGCGTTAGCACCAAACTGACCTATAGTTTCTGTGTGGTCTCCATCAACATTCTGTAACATTCTTCATGAAAATAGAAAAGAGATGTCTAAAATTTGTATGGTCACACCTTGTATCCAAAATAATCCTTAGTAAAAGGAACAATGTTGAAGGAAACCCCTTACCTGACTTCAAGTTCTACTATAGATTCACAGTAATAAAGCAACACAGCACAAAAGCTAGATGTGCAGATCAATGAAATAGAATAGAGGACCCAGAATTAAACCCAGATAGCTAGAGCCATCTAATTTTTGACAAAGATGACAAACACACACCTTTGAGAAGAGACAGTCTCGTCTACAAATGGTGCTGGGAAAACTGAAAATTCGCCTGTAGAAAAATGAAACCAGACTGCTGTCTTTCACCTAGAGTAAATATCAATTCAAGTGGATCAAAGATTTTAACATGAGACTTGAAAATCTGAAACTGGTAAAGAAAAACACTTCAGGATAGAGAGATAGGTGAGGGATCTCCAAAAAGACCTTTAGTGATTCAGGAAGGTAAATCAATAATTGAAGCTTCTGTAGAGGAAAGGGGGCAATCAGGGGATGGAGATTCAACCTGTAGAGTGGGAGAAAAACTCTTTGCTGGCCATATATCTGTCAGGGTATTAACAGCAAGGCTACCTAAATGATATAGCTAGATACTAAAACCTCCAAACAATGCAACCAATAAAAGGCCTAATGACAAGAACAGACAGGTCTCAAAAGATGAAGGACATACATGTGGCCAAGAAACACAAAAGAGTTCCCCATCTGTAGTCATCAAGGAAATGCAGTTAAAATTACACTGAGATTCCATGCCGCCCAGTGAGTATGTGTGTCATTTAAAACCGAGTAACAGGAAGTGTTGATGAGTGTTCAGGGGAAGGGATCCCTGGGCAGTGTTGGTGGGGATGTAAACTGGGGCTGCCCTTGTCGAAATCAGTGTGAAGTTTCGTCAAAAATGAAAACTGAACTATTATATGTGCAGCCACCACCCTAGATAAATACCAAAAGGGACGGTAAATTGAACATGCCACAGACACCTTGCACATCTGTGTTTACTGCAGCACTGTTCACAACAGTCGATATTGAACCAGTAAGTGGATGAATACAGAACACATGGCAAATGTTTGGCCTGACAATGCTCTCACAAGAACCACGACTAACAAAGCTCCTAACTACCAGCCATGAGAAACTGCCTTTGGAGTGGTTGGTCAGAGGGATCCAAATGACTCCCAAAACAATTCAGGCTATTGTTGCCTTGGGTGTCCTCACAGAGGGATTGCAGGTAAGCCCTTATTGCTTAAAATACCACATATTTAGGACAGAGGACTTGTCTACTAAAGCTGTACCTAGCCTGAAAGCATCCTTCCAGGAGTCTAGGTTCCACAATACCAGCAAGTACTATGTGAGTAGCGAAGGGAGGGGGAGCAATAAGTTCTCCTGCCTAGCGGTGATAGCTGTGAATCACAATGACCTATGGTATGATAAGATGTCCATAAAAGTATAATAGCAGTGCTCACACTGTGGTGGTAGCCAACAGCTATCTAAGTAGAATTCTTTAACTTCATTATAAGTCATATCCTTATACCCTCAAATAAGTATAATTATCACCCCATATCAAAGAAATGTCTCTGAACAGCAAATAGAGACTATTATAAAACAACAACAACAAAAACCCACAACTGGACAAAATGCAAAGATCAGTCAATTATGGGAAGCCCAGCCCCACAGATACCTGTATAGCACAGCATCTTCAGTGATGGCAAAGGAAGCAATATAGAATGGGTGGAAAGAGTCTGGGAGCTCTACTGTATGTCTGTCTTAGAAAGGGCTGTCTAAACAAGACCTGAACAACGGCAATATCAGCAGACATGCTAATGTGGAGGTGGGGCATCTCACAAGGTCTTACTCTCAGACAACAGCAGGAAACTACTGACTACCTAGAGAGGACAATTGGCCTCTTCCGGGGATGAGCCTGATTGGCTCATCTAATACAAACTAGTCAGCCCCGAAGCTTAATACACACAAACAACAAACAACAAGAATGGACTTAGAAGGCTATATCTATATATTTTTGTCTGTGTGTAACAATAATAAAGAAAAAGAGGATGTCAATTTGAGGTGGAAAGCATGGAAGGGGTTGGAAGGAGGAGGCATGGGAGAAGGCTCGAAGGAGGGAAGGGAGAAGTGATACTATCATATTTTGATTAAAATGTATAAAATAAAGTTATTTAAAATAATAAAATAAAAGTTAAAAAGGAATGTGTCATGAATATATGATGGAGTTCTTATTTAGCTGTAAAAGAGAATAAAGTTATATAATTTGCTAGAAGATATACACAACTGGAGTTCATATTAAGGAAAGTAAGTCAGACTTAGAAAGATAAATACACCATGTTTTCTCAAATTTTATTTAATAGATTAGTCTTACTCAGACACACATTCTCTCTCACACACACTCACAAAACATAAAAGCAAAAGAAAGGTTGAGGGGAGAGGGGAGTAGCAGGAGGAGTAAGGCAGAGGGAAGGGGGTGCATGGAGTAAATATGGCCGTCATCCACGATGTACCTAACTGATAATATCTTTATGCAACTTGTAACTATTTCTTTGAATATACATCAGTAAATTTTCCTTTTAAATAATTCTAAATAAATGCTTCTGAAATAACATATAGACAATAGCTGAGTATCTATCTATCTATCTATCTATCCACCCATCCATCCATCCATCCATCCATCCATCTCTAGCCACACTGATCATTAGAGAAATAAAAATCACAATACATTGCAAGTATACAGTAAGTTATCATGTGCTCTGCAATGGTGCACAAATACCATTTTTTATTTTTTAGTGACAGAATGATTTGTCATATTGATTACATACTATTTCAGCACTCCACTGATACTGTGTTTCCTTTGGTTATCTTTCAATGTACCTTCCACAAATGTTGTAGAGCAAAAAAAAAATGGAGCCTGGTGATTTCACAGAAATGGTGTAAACAGAAGTTTCTGTTGTAAAGTCTATCTTGGTATAAACCAGTTTATTGAACATCAGATTTTATTCCAGCTAATCTTTGCTGTGTGGTCAACATTTTACATGCTGTAGGCTTCCTGGAAGACTAAAGGAGGGGACGAGCACAGGTTTTGCCATCTATTTTTGGAAGGAGATTATCAACAGATGAAGAGCAACATACCGTGAAGTTAGCAAGTAAAGAGCACCAAGGAGTGTGACTGGGTGTACCTGGTTCTCCAAGGAGTGTGACTGGGTGTATCTGGTTCTCCAAGAGAGGAGAGAGCTCTAGAGGAAACTCTAGAAGTTTCAGGAAGCAGATGAGGAGGCTATTATCAAGAAGATCGGTGAGACTTGATTTGGTTGCCATGGGACATGCAGATACCATGATACTGGGGTCAAGACTCTTTCTTTTAGGTGAGGAATATATGCCTTATGAAGTTCAAAGAGGCTACATTAGACAAAAGAGTAAAGACATCCAATGCGGTATGAAAAACTTGCAAGCATCGGCGTGCTGCTTAGGAAGAGGGAGTATACAAGACTTTGCTTCCCACGTTCCTTTCTAATCATATCAGGACACTGTCTATTCCCAGTCAAACTAGATGCACCACAACCTGTCACTTTGGGCCATGCTTGTCCTTTAAATCTAAATGACCTGATGTCTCATAGTTACTAAAATCCTTCCATTATTCAAGATCTGGCTAATGTGACTGACTTTTCTAGTAAGACAAGCCAGAATTGATCTCTCTCTCTCTCTCTCCTTCTTCATGCTCAGCATGTTCAATTCCTTTTGTCATTAGGAAGTTCTTTTATTGTTACTAACTCTCTTTTTTTCTTCTTCTTTTTTTTTTTTTTTTTTTTTTTTGGTTTTTCAAGACAGGGTTTCTCTGTATAGCCTTGACTGTCCTGGAACTCACTTTGTAGACCAGGCTGGCCTCGAACTCAGAAATCCACCTGCCTCTGTCACTAACTTTCTAGTAGGTCCCTTTGATTATGTTTTGACACATTTCACACAGTCCTTGACTTAGTCCATTCTTTATTCCTGAAACTGAGTACCACAGTCTGGGCCGTTTATAGAAGGTTGCATAGTTCAAGGTTCTGGAGGCTGGGCAGTTCAAAAGCATGCACCTAGTGTCTGGTGGGGGTCTTCTTGATACACCAGTACATGGCAGAGGTCAACTCATGATGTGGCAGAGGAAGTGTACTAGCCCAGTTCTCTACCTTTAAAAGAATAAGGTCACTAGTGCCATCAAGGGCCACAAATATATCTAGTCTTAGTGATCTCCTAAAAACTTTACCCTTCAATACTACTAACATTTAAATTTGGAGATGAAATATTCATCATAAAAACTTTTGGGAGACATATTCAAATAGTGATGGTATTCAATCATATTTATGTAGAAGTAACATTTTTCTTCATAAAGACCTAAAGGAGGAATCAGAAGAGAATGGTATATAGGATTGCATAGTGGGACCAGGCATATATGTATATATATAATGTGTATGTGTGTGTGAGTGTGTGTGTATGTATGTATGTGTATATACATATATGTGTATATATGTATATATATGTGTGTGTATATGTATACATATATACATATACATATATATGTATGTATGTATATATAATGAGAGTTGTCACAAGATAATTGTAAGTAAGTTCAAGATTAGACTAAGACCTTAACTTAAAAACAAACCAAAACACAACACAGGAGCTGCTTAGTGGTACCTGTACAACATGTGTGAATCTCACGTAAGAGGGCTGAGAAAAGAAAACGAATGTTCAGTGGAAGTGGTTATAAGTTATCTGACACTTTTCTTCTGTTTGGCTTCAATTCTTCTTAGTAGGTGCCATGCCTTCTTGGAAGGGAACTAAGCAACTGATATGATTGAAGGTCCTATATGGAGCAGGTCACAGAATATAGAATATAGGCCTGTAGAAGCCAGTGACTGTTCTGCAGGCATGAATTTGGAATGGGTCTGTAAGAATCTTTTGTGTGAGATCTGTTGCATGGTGTGATCTTTGCATCATACCTTGGCCACAACCTGTCAGACTAGGACCTCAACTTTCCTTTGGGGAGAATCACCCAGACGATTTTGAAGAAAACAGGATACTGGAGCTCTATGGACAGAGGCTGTGCTAACTGGCCTGGAGGAAACCTGGAGCATCTGCAGTTTTAAAATGTGTTCCAGTTTGAGAACCCCGGCAGTAAGGAGACAGCCTGGGAAGAGTTTAAGTGATGGGAGGTTCTACTGGAGAGGTTGTATAGGGTGGAATAAAAATGGCTTTTTATGATCTTGGGCCAAATAGGAAAAAAAAAATCCCCAGGACAAAGAAGGGTCTGAGTTAACATAAAAAAGTTAGTATGTATGGTTTAAGATCCAAATGTGATCTCAGCTAGTTTCCACTGTGCAGGCGTCACCATTCCCAGACAGTCAGCCTTGGCACTGTGGTAGGCAGATGACTGAACAGAGCAGGAAAAGTCACCAAGCTTTCCTCTAAAACGAAAGTTGCCTCCTTCAGAACAGTGTGTGCGTGTGTGTGTGTGTGTGTGTGTGTGTGTGTGTGTGTACATGTGTGTACGTGTGTGTGTGTGTGTACGTGTGTGTGTGTGTGTACACATGTGTATGTGTGTGTGTGTACGTGTGTGTGTGTGTGTGTGTGCGTGTGTGTGTGTTAGTGTGTACGTGTGCGTGTGTGTGTGTGTACACGTGTGTATGTGTGTGTGTGTGTGCGTGTTTGGTGTGTAGGGTGGTCGTCTCTCTAAGATCCAGTGAGACTGAGAACAAGTACTAAGACGACACAGGGTGGGTAGGAAACCCCACTTTGGGCTGCATGGGAGTTCAGCCATTCCAGTGGATCTCCAGAGATGGCCATGGGAGGGCTGAGGCAGCTGTGGGATTTCAGTTGTAAAAGCTGGTCACAGCCCTGGTATTCTTAGTAGCCATTTATGGCTCTTTTTCATAAATCTGGCTAAAATGTTTTTGAATTCCTTTACGCTTCCTGCCAGTCCCACCTTTTGAAACTAATGAGTTCCGCAAGTTTATAACCTGCCTGTATGAAGTACATTTCCTTTCATTTGCCCTGAACTTACTTCACTCTGTTTTAAAGAGTACCCTCCTTGTCCTTAAGAAGAGAAAGTAAACAGAATTATGAGATGAGGACAGATTGGCTGAAGTAAGTAGGGCAGAAAGTGAGCCAGGTGTCTGAGGTACTGCAGACTACCTTAAATCCATAGCGTAGTTAAAACAGGCGGGCAGAGGCCTGCGTTGCAGGGCCAGGAGGGAGGTGGTGTTCCTCTGCACAATGGCTTGGTTGTTCTCCTGCCCAGACCCGGCCAGGGGTCCCTGCTTCCTGTTTGGGGCTCCACAGCTCAAAAGAAAGGGAGAGCTTAAATGTTTAGCAGATAGCAAGAAAAACAACAGAACACCAAAAGCAGAACCCATGGGGAAAATAAGGCAAATTCAGATATTTTTTTTGTTTACAATTAGATACTTATTTCATTTGAGAATATGCAGAACCCTATGACTTAAAACGAAAACAAAGAGGATTTTCCAGGGCTGACAATCATTAGTAAGACTGGAGACAGAAAATGATGTCTCTTATTTTTTATTATTTTTGTTGTTTCTATTTCTGAAATAATTTGGGGTTTATCTTTGATCATGCCTCCCTAGACTAGAAACGAGGCCAAATGAGTTATTTGCTCTGAAGCACGTGGTCCTTTTGGTCTAGGTCAAAGGATGAAACATGACATAAACACCTCACAAAAGAAGGGGGCTGACTATGGTAATGTTAATATGTACCCTATTTTTTTTTAAAGTATAAAGTTTTTAAAACATTGATGTCTATGGGCTGTAGGGTGGACTGAAGTATCAGTTGTGTGCCCCCCTCGCCCCCCATCATAGTATAAAGTTGGTTATAGGAAAGTCTTGTTCTTTAATGGCAAATAGGACAAAGGTTATATGCGGCAGGCATGTAGCCCTGTAGAATGTGCAGGGTGCAGGTTGGGCTGTAAAACTGCTCATTAAATTGTCCTGTTCTGAAGCAGAAGCAAATACATGAGCTCAGGGAGGAGAGCCACAGAAACTGTCTAGAAATATTTCTGTGAAAGACTGTGGAAATAGCTCCCCTGGTCATGAAAAATGCAGTTGCTAATATACAAATAGCCTCACTTAAAAGACTTTTAAATATCTTCCCTGCAATGCTGTCTTTGACTGACTGCCAAGAACTACCTAACGCTGTTCTTTTTTATTTTCTCTTTTAATTTTTCTGAATAGACTGTATGGTGCATACAAAGGAAGATGGCACGTTCACTAGAAGTTACTGAAGGAGCGCGAGAAGGAATTTAGTTACTAACTCTCCATCCTAAACCCCTCTTTAAAGTTCCTGAGTTTTGTACTGGTTTTGAAAGTCAACCCAAATAATAGAAAAGGGCAGGGGTGCAGGGAGAGGCATTTAACAATTGGTTGGGCGATGATTGTCCACACTTCAATATCTTAGTGAACAGAAAGTGGAGAAGGAAGAATTCAAAGCTAATAATAGTAATGGCTCGCTGGCTAAATAACGAGCAGCAGGAGGACTTCTAAGAAGGCAGTTAGCCCCAGAGCGATTCAGACAGCCTTGCTTACACAACGGCTGGCTGCTCTAGGAGGAAGCAAGCCAAAACCAACATCAACACCCAGCAGAGCCAGTTGCTCACAGGAGGAGTGTGTAGCGGGATGCTGATGAAGTGCATTGTGGGAATGAATGAAAAGTCAAGACCCCTATCTCGCTTTTAATGGGAATCTTGTGATGCCCCAGACCCTGTCTGAGCCGTACAAGGGGCACCCTGCTGGACTCTGCTTGGGCCCCGTGATTAATGGGAGTGACAGGAGGCCAGGCTTGTCTAGAAAATTGACTGTGGATGAAAGCGGTAGGCAGTGAATCATGCGCCCTGAGTTCGACCCCCACTGCTCTGTCTGGGGTCTCTTTCACCATTTCTGCAGTACGTGTTGGGGTTGGGTTGGGATGAGGGACACACAAGGATATGAGTGTGGAAATTCTTATTTATTTATTTATTTTTATATCAAAGAAAGAACTGCAGATGGCTCAATTCTGTTCTCACTCCCGAGACTTGTGTTATCTTATAAAGGCAGTCTGGAGCTGCTTGTGAGAAACCGTGAATCAAAGTGAGAGAGACTCCCTGTTAGAAGCAAGGCTGGAAGGTGACAGGCTTCCAGCCAACATCTGCCTAGGGCACGTGTGGTCTTGAGGGTTGTTGCCGAGCTGCTTTGTGGTGGTGGGGGAGGGAACTTCCTGAGAATCATACAGACATTTGGCCAGAATAAAACTACAGAGCTGTCTTACAAGGCTAAACCCAATCACATCCTGTGAGATAGCTTGGGCCGTGCTGAATGCATCTTGCCAGTCAAGCTCCTCTTTCCGGAGTTTACTACCAAAAGCATTTCCCCATTCCCCCAGCTGTGAACAAACAAAACAAAATGAAACAAAATGAAACAAAACAAAACAATCGGCTTGGCTCTTTTCCCTCCTTCTCACTGGCCCCTAAAACATTTCATTCAGGAATAATCATTTCTTTTGTGTTAATAGAGTTTTAAAAGTTGGTGTCTTCCTTCTAAAGTGGCAGTTTACAGTTTGACCGCTTCCTGCTTTTACTAGCCCTTTTACTCTGCGATCCTTACATTTATCCCCTTAACATGGTACATGCTGCAGTGTGGCACGGGAGCTCAATGAAATACATTGTACTTGGAACTCGGTCCTGAGATAGAAACACTAGCTCCAACTGGGTAGGATTCACATTCTTTTTAAAGTGGTTCAGCAGAGAGGTGGGGATGGTCGTTAGGCGCTAGCCCCAGGGTGTGGCTCTCTGGGACTCTGAGCAGCAAATAACTACTCAAGCAAAGGATGGAGTTCAAGAATTTACAACTGGTGGAGCTGTTCATATGAGCCACTGGCTGACACGGGTCTGGCTCAAGGAAATGTCCCACTTTCACTTCTGAGGCCCTCCCCCCCCCCTCTGTGATTGGTGCCAATGAAGAAATGAATCAACTCTGCTAGGATTCTCTGAGTGTGGTACTTAGTGTAGCCTCCTGATTCAAGTGGTACCCTATCTACATCCTCCCCTTAGTTGGATGAACAAATTAGGATGGATGTGCTGGTGGGTAAGTGGTGGGAAAAGGCAACAGATAAAAAGTAGAATTGCCTTTAATCTCAGCACTCAGGAGGCTGAGGCAGGGGAATCTCTGAGTTTGAGGCAAACCTGATCTACGAAGCAAACTCAGTTTTAAGAACACACAGCACCTGAAGGGTGTCTCTGGTCTGGCAGAATGATCTGTGGGAAAAATACTATGTCACATGTCAAAATAACTTTAGTTATCCTGGTTTGTGTAAGAGACTTTTTCCTGAGGAGACACAACACGCACACGCACACGCGAGCACACACACACCCCACACAACTTAGCAAGATTTAAAAGCCGGGCGTGGTGGCGCACACCTTTAATCCCAGCACTCGGGAGGCAGAGGCAGGCGGATTTCTGAGTTCGAGGCCAGCCTGGTCTACAAAGTGAGCTCCAGGACAGCCAGAGCTATAAAGAGAAACCCTGTCTCGAAAAACCAAAAAAAAAAAAAAAAAAAAAAAGATTTAAAACCCCTCATTTGTATTCCTGAATCCCTGGAAAGGAACTGTTATTTATGTGCCAAGGAACACAGCAATTCATTATTATTTTTTACTTTCTTTCTCCCTAGGTACCCTCCCAGTAAGATTAAAAGCAGTCTGGGCTGTGGGCAGAATGCTGAGGGAGGAGTGGGAGGTGGGAAACGATGGCCTTTTAATAGCCTCTGCCCCACTCATTCAACACAGTAGGAACCTTGTGTTTCAGATTGAAACTCAACGGTTTCCTTCCTCTGAAGCCTTGACTTGGCTATGTACCGAAGCCATGCGCTGAGGTCTCTGGACAGATCTGGAGAGGCAGTGAGTCAACAACTGGCCTTCCTGAGAGGGATGATGGAGAGAGAGGCTGTGGGAAAGTGTGGTAACCTTGATTTGTAAACAGGCAATCAAGCGAGCAAACATACATTTTGGAGTACTTCAGCCCCATTGACGGTCTCCAAACTCAACACAGAGTTTCTGTGCATCTTTTCAAATGTAAGCACCTTGCAGAACTCCTCCACCCGGGTCATGCTCAGGAAACTGATGTCCTGATTGACCTTCACTCAGGATCCCGTTCTGGATGTCTGCCCATAGTATACCTGTTTAATTTGCGGCTATTCCTCGGTGTCTGTTCGCCGCACTCACACTTGGGAAAAAGACTAATCGTCGGTTCTGTACAGTATGCCTTGGCTGGAATTTAGTTAGTACTAATTTCAGGTTATATGATTGCATTTCTGTTGTTGAGGAAATAAGTCGCATCGATGATATGTCCTTCTCAGGGTTGTGTCAGGAGATGTGTGGTGTTCATCTGTCCTGCCGCTACCGGGGACTTTGGTGATTTGGTTAAGATGGCATCTTTCAAGGTTTATCCCCTATCAAGTTTCAATTTTGTCTCTCTTTGAAACTTTATGGGTCATATTTTGAGAGTGTGAATATCCCATTTCTTATTCGACTTTCACTTCCTCGTTTTAATATCCACTGTTAATAACTTCGATACGTTGTACATGACAATTCTCAAACTTCTCTAAGTTTATGAAGTGGATTATCTCTGGTGACTAGGAACTTTTCCCTTCTACTATTTCATTGTCAGCTGGTTAATTTACGTGGCTACTTATGCTTACAGCTGCTGGGTCATAATCCACAGTGATGGTGACCTTGCTAGTAAAGTCACCCCAGATCTTGGAACCTCCTTCAAGTTTGCCTCTGGTATCCTTTTCATGTGTTCTCCTATAAACGTTTGAGCATTTCCTTGTTTTCCAGTACTGTGAGATAGTCCAGGCCCGTCTTGGACTCCTCAGTTCCACTCCTGGAATGTCTCCAAGGACTGCTGGTTTCTTTTATTGGAGACTAAGATAAAATAATCTTATCTTTTCCTGTGAGTCACAGGGAGTACATAGTCCTCCCAGTAGAAAACAGAAAGATAGTAGTATAGGCCCAGAGAGGAGTCAGGATCCTGAACTTTCAGTGCTTTTTAGCTAAACATTTCTACAACCATAAACTTCAGCCCCAATCTGGGTATGGTGGCCAACATCTGTACTCTAAGCAACCAGGAGCTAGAGGGAGGGTGATTGCCACCAGAGTGCCAGTTTGGTCTACACGGCAAGACCCAGATGTTCAAACACAAAAACAAAACAAGAAATGAACTTCACCATCTTCTGAGGCTCAAGGAGCATCAAGGAAGGAGGGGGTGGAAGGAATTAAAGAATCCAGTGATAGGGAGAAGGGCCTAACACAGCCAGTGCAATCATGAATCCACAGCAGCTACAGTTAGTGGCTTGTACTGGACCTAGACATGACAGGGCTGATCGGTAGTCAGCCATGGATTGGGAGGGTTCTCATGGTGAAGTCATGGGAAATTATTGGCTATGGAGGGATACTGGGAGAAATGAGTCTCGAGTCACTGCCTTTAGTTTGTATACCTGCTATTGAGTTCACCGGACTCCACTGAATATTTCCACTCTCGTGGATATATAGAGGTCTGGCTAAACTGAGTGGCTCACCAAACAAAACAAAAGGACACACATGTGAGAAAAGGACTTCTAGGGAGGAAGCAGGGTGTGGACAGGGTAGGTGGGGATAATAGAAGGCAGGGTGTTTTTATATAATGTACTTTTAATCTGTGTGCTTCTGGAGTTTTACTATTCTCAAATATAATCTGCTCTGGAAAAACTTGCCATGTTGCCATCTTCTTCTGATGATTTTAAATAATGATTAAAAATATACTAGGCTTTCCCTTCCCATCCTTTATACCTCATATACATGTCTTGTATCTTGGTCTATTTATATTGCAATTGAGTAATTTGCTCAAGTATATTGCACTGGAGTATCATCTGTCTGTCTGTCTGTCTGTCTGTCTGTCTGTCTATCTATCTATCTATCTATCTACCTACCTATCTACCTACCTACCTATCTACCTATTTGTCACCCACTTTTCCCCCCTCTTCTCTCACTCACTCACTCATGGAGGATTTTGTTTATTACACACACCACACACACACACACACACACAAACACACAAACACACACTACCTCCAGAAGAACTGTGATAACTGATGTTGCCTTGGTAACTATAATTCACTCATGGTGGGATGGCTGACACTGTAAATCTTGTGTAATTGTTCCTCCTGTAGAGAGTTAACATCAATATACCTTCTACATAACCCATTTCATTTAAATTCTATTCGGATTTTCCATTTATTCATAGTTTTAATTTTAATGATTGTCTTTCTCTTTCTAAAAGGTCCATTTGATTGTTCATAAAATATGCCTTTAAAATACAATGATTGGCAAATTATGTCTTTAAACATTAAAGCTGAGTCAACAGCTTCTCTAGCATGTGTTGTCGTCTTGACTTACTTGTGATGTCTTTTTCAGTGTTGGATTGTATGCTTATGTTCAGCTGAGTGACAATGGAGTCAAACCTCTTGGGACAGAATCTGATGCACATGTGGTTTGTGGAGGTGGAGGTGGCTGCTCGGTAATATGAGAATCAGGAATGTGGGCAATAGGTGATGGTGAGCAGAAGGGATTAAGACAGGGCTTGCTTCAGAAACAGACTCATCTTAAAGGTCTCCTCTGCTATGCTACCCAACAAGACATGGGACATTTTTAGGGAAGTCAAATGGCCAGATCCCTACTTTGTCCCCCTGCTTTGTCTGCCCTTCCTCCCTCATTTCCTCCCTACTTTTTTTTTTTTTTTGTATTGATTAGAAGGTCCTATCAAGATTATTTGAACAACACTTAATTTTGACTCATAGGATCAGAGTTGCTCCAAGTTCAGAGAGTAGACAAATGGTCAGGTCCTGGGGTCCGAGGCAGAAGCAGGACCACTGGGATCCAGGACCAGGGCACGGTTTGCTTCTGGCAGCGTCTTCTGAAGGACAAAGGTAACACTGTTTTCCTTACCACTGTAAGTGAACTTGAGTCACCCAGATGCATTTTCTCTGTAGCCACAAGAACACACACCCTATTGGCTAGAGTATTATGTGAGCTACAACTGGCGTGTGTAGCAAGGTGTCTAGCAGCTTGAGAGTTTGCTGAAGTGAACTGAAATCTTAAATTTAGCAGCAAAGTTCTATGCAGACAACTAGCACAGAGAACTGACTAGGGGTTGCCTCTTCATCTCTAATAAGTATTCATGTGAGAAGGAAAAAGATGCTCATATGACAAATATAGCTGTTACTCAGCTTATGATTGGGTTACATCCCAATAAACTCACCACGAGTTCAAATTACAGAGACAAACCTCATAGAATGTGTCCAACCTACTACACATCATAGTTTCCTCTTGTGTGGCCGCTGGGGAGCTTGCCTGCTGCCACTGCCCAATATCACGGGGGTGTCTACTAGTGCATACTTCTAGCCGGAGAGAAGCTTGCAATTCATAATTCCAAGTATGGTTTCTACTGAGTGCATTATTAAAGTTACACCATAGTTATGTGGCTGGGAGGCCTCTCTATAGAGAACTCAAAGCCATCCGGACCTCATTCACAGAAATGATCTTTCTACTTTGAATGGATTGGCAATTTCAAGATCTACTCTCTCTGACTTCATAGTCAAGTTCTTGCACAGAGGATAAACTGGAACACACTGTGAATTTTTAACACCCACAATAAGATTGGTAGTGACAGCATTAGGTTCAAAAGTACATCCCTATTGTTCAATGGGCTACATGGGATCAGTGGTGGAGTGAAGTCCTGTATTGCACAGACAGATGTATTCTGAGAAGTAATTTTAGACACCAGGGTGATGTATGTTGAAACTGCAAAACCACAATCCACTAGGGGATATGATACCTTTTGGCAAACTATTGTTTGCTATATTAGTTTCCTGTGTCTGTATGATAGTCTGGGAAGCTGGAGGATCAGAATTCGTCACTTCAGCCCTTCATCCTCAGCTGCGGAGAGGGGAGCACGTCCTGACCTCTGGTAGCATCATAGTCGGGCCAAGTTCCATACACTGTGCTGCTAAGCGTGTGGTCATACAGCTCTGGGGAAGACATCCTGCTCCAGGAACGCAGTGTGAAGAAAACCTCACCACACTCTGCTTGTTTGGGTATTTTCTGTCTCTTTCAGTCGAGTTGAGGCTGGCTTTGCCTTTAGCCGTGGAAAGAGCAGAAGGTTGTCTTGAAATGCTATGATCACATTTCCTCCATAATGGCTTTCACTTGAAAAGAACAGATCTCATTTTCCTGAAAGCATACAAAACCTCCTGAGCTGAGACCTGATAGCTCAAGTTTCAGCCTGAAGAATGCTTGGGGCTGATGGTTTATGCTAAAGATGCTGACAGATGTTGACCAGCCTCTCAAGGCAGTCTGCTCAAGGAGTCCTGGGCGACAGACCATGTGGCTGCTTTGTAAAATGCTAAATTCTTGTTGCCAAACAGTTTTACTTTAAGAAAAACCCTAGCGTCCATTGTATTAACATTTTAACAAGATTTTTGGAGAAAGCCACCAGTTACTCTGTAGTGCAGGCTTCAGAAATCCCTAATTCCTAATTTTGCATTTTTGTTGAGACACAAGACGTGTGCTTGACTTACACCTCTAAAAGGTCAAATAAGGGTCAGACTTCCGGAATAGCGATATTTAAAGCATAAAGTGAAATATGAATCCCCCAAACTGTTAGAGGAATGCAATGTTGGACCGTGATACATTTCTGACAGTGGGTTTTCTTTACCTGTACTCTAAAGTCTGAATCAGGATGACGGACAACAACCCAGGATGGGTCAGAAACTATGGAATGTTTTAAGTGCTCTGCAGGGGTTGAATGCTTTCCTGGGAGGGTAATAATTCAAAGGATGTCAGTAGATGTAAATGAGTTTTACTGTAAGAAGGAAAAAGAGGTGAATGGCACTTTTGTCTCTGGGAGACATAGAATTTCAGACAGGCTTCATTTTGGATAATTCTAGTCAGCCGTGTCTACATTTCTCATGCTTTTGTCAGTTTGGAATGATTGAATACTATTCTCTATCTCTGTATAGTAGACTGTTCAGGAGTGTTATGCTATTCTGTTAACAGCTGTGTTCTCCACATATATGCGTATATAAAGAGTTCCCTGCTGTTACAGAAAAGTGTATGAATTGTGTCTAGTATAAAAAGAAAGCAGACCCTGTTTTTATCTGACCTTTCTCTTTCCTTTTTGGTCATTGCTGGTATTCTAAAAGATTATCTAGAGGTTTTACTGCATAGCTAGGCTCCTGAAAGGATTGTTTCCTCCAAAGTGAATTACTTCCGCTCTTCTGCCCATGATAATATAATAGGTAAGCCTTATCTTCTAAAAGCCCAAACGCTGTAGAAGCAAACAAGAGGCATCTAGTGCTGGTTCACAAAATAAAATTGAGTGCTTCAGACTCATTGGCACATTTAACCATTGTCAGAGAAGTAGCCTACAAGGAATACACATGAGATAAAATGGAAGAGTATGTCAGAAGTAGGCACCTGAAGAAAGACTGCCCCTCATCACCCAGAAGGAAGATAGAGGTTTTGCTTATTAGCATCTTTTTATCTAAAAAAAAATAAGACTAACTAATTGGAAGGTAAAATACAGTATGTTATAAAACCCCTGCTCATTAGGTATATTAAGAAAATGCAATTTGGAATAATTATAGTCTTTTTTTTTTTTTTTTTTTTTTGAGATAGGTTTCTCTGTATAGCCCTGGCTGTCCTGGAACTCACTTTGTAGACCAGGCTGGCCTCGAACTCAGAAATCTGCCTGCCACTGCCTCCCGAGTTCTGGGATTAAAGGTGTACCGGATTAGCACTGAACGTGGGCTCAGTGCACAGTGCACACGTGCTGACTGAGGGCCATGCTTACTTCTTTGCCTCACTGCCTCACTTTTCTTTGGCCTTAGGATGGACTGATACATTGTCTCCACACAGGAAGATTGGCATCTTCTGTGCTTCTGACCCCAGCATTGCAGTGATCCTCACAATCACTGTCTCATGAGAATTTACATAAAACTTCACAGAACCCCTTCGTTCAAAATAATACATCCCGAAGAAGGCCAGGATACTCCAGTCAAACTGACCCAGATAACATATAGATCGCGGTGCTTAACCTTCCTATTGCCGAGACCCTTTAATATAGTTCTTCAAATTGTAGTGATCCCAACCATAAAATTATTTTATTGCTACTCATAGGTGTAATTTTTCTACTGTTATGAATACTAATTCAAATATCTGATATGTGAGTCCCAAAGGGCTGTGGCCCCAGTTTGCCAACCCCGATTTGGAGGCTTAGAAAACACCATAGTAAGTTCAATTCAGGGGATAAATGGGAAATTTTTAAAATTTCATTTTATAAAATGTCTGGTTAGTAATTAATTGCTATATTCACATCATCTTAGATATAAAAATCAGACCAGAGTATAATTATTTTCCTATTAAGGTGAGTTGAAATGGATGGTAACCAGACCCCAAACTACATCATATCACAACAATGAACCAAATAACAATGGCTCACTTTTTCTTAGGCAAAGTAGGAAGGGGTAATGAATACCCCGGCAACAAAAATTCTCGATGCCATAAAAGGTCTAATAGTAGCAGAATCAGCCAATCACTTACTGAGAAAATCCCAGAACCAGAGGCTGAACTAGAACATTATTGATTATGTTCTCAGTGAAGCCCTTTAAGGATCCCCCTGTTATCCCAGTTTGCACGGGGTGAAATTGAGACTTTAATGGAGGTAGCAATTTGTCTCTTAGGTCTATGATACAAGATTAAAAACTCTCACCATTTAAATATACTTTAAATGGACTCTGGGGGAGGTAGTGGTAGATGAACTGTTAAGATACCCACCCTCCAGGAAAGAGGCCCAGTATGGATCTCCCTGCATATTCCTTGGGTCCCCTGCCATCAAGAATGGCAGTGTCAGGCTTCCTCACAAAATATTATGTGTGCAGACAACCCCCACACTTCACTTACATCATTCGCTTGTTGACTGTACTGCTGGGGATGTGGTAGGTATGGTGGTTCGGGCTGCATTCCTCTAGAATTTGAACTTACCGCTTACCTGCTCTGTAAGGCATTTGTCTCTGGAACCATAAGATGGAAATGAGAACTCCAATAAATACTGGTTGTAGAACAAAGGTTTTTTTTTTTTTAGTGCCAGCACTATTCCTGGCCTATATTGAGAAATTACCAAAATGTGACTAGCCTTGTTTCTTCTGTACCTAAATATGTTTTGGCATATTTTTCATATGTCAAGCAGACGGTGGTTAAACTTCCTTCCAGATTTCCAAATTTGCCCATCTTTCAGACTTGCATTCACTTCTGTGCACAAATGATCCTGTACCTGGACATATGATAAAACTTTGGTGGAACTGAGAACACACGCATAAAAATCGAAATAAGACCTGGATCTTGGTATTGGCTCTATCTATGCACTAGGTAATTCCACAGAGTTTAAAAGATCAACAGCAAAGCTGTGTTCCTCTCTAAGTGGTCCTGGTGATCCAAATGAGGACTACCTCCCACAGGCTCTTATAGGCTCACGTGTTTGAACAGTTGCTCTCCAGCCGGGGGCGCTATTCTGGGAGTTGTGGACGGTTTAAGATGTGGAGCCTTGCTGGAGTCTTGATTTGAGAGTTTGCAGATTCTCCCCACTTCCAGTTTGCATTCTCTGTTCTCAGTGTGTGGTTGAGATGAGACTTTTCCAGCTTCCTGCTCCTGCCAACAAGCCTCCTTGTTACCAGGCTGCCCCTGTCGTTATGGTCTGAGCCTTAAGACTATAAGTTGCTTTTGGTCATGGTATTTTATCGCAGCAAGATGAATGTGACTAATATCTTAGGTGACCTATTTTCCTGGATTCTTTTACTACTTCTTTTCTTTGGTGATCTGTACTTTCACCATGCTGTGCCTAGGACACTGCTAAGATGCTGCTGCTAAGAACACGAAGATGACTCTATCATAACCTCGAGTTTCGAGGTTATGCCAATTGGAGAATTTAGAGAAATCATCAGTATCTCTCTTTCCCCCTTGTAACTCCTTCTTAGTGTACTTCTAGAATGGAAAATTAGCAAAAATCTTTATTCACAGCACACTATCATCACTGGGAGATAAATGGGCCATTTAAATTTATTAATATTTTAACGAGTTAATTTCATAACTTGTTCAGTACATGTGAATTCACTACTCAAAATAAAACTAGGACTTTTCAGAAGGACCTAATCTCCACACATGGTGCCATCCTGGAGCTAATTTCCCTGCCTCTCTCACCTGATGTAAGTGTCCGTGGGAACAATCATCACTCTTTCATTTTCTGAATAGTTTTAGTGTGTTTTTAATGTACATAAATATTTAGTTTAATAACAAAGATATGCTATATTTTCACACTTACATTATTGAATGTACTGGAGTTTACTTATCATGATAATTCAAAGTATTATTGGATGTTCTGGAGTTCACTCATTTGGAATACTATATAAAACTCTAACATGCAAATGCATATAACTTATTGACTCCATAAGGGCAAACTAGGCTGCTGTTGCTAGATTTTCACTGTTATAACAACCCTGTAGAAAAACTATCCTTGCTTCTCTCTGAAAATCATCTTCTACATTCTCTCTCATCTCCTCAACTCTGATTAAAAATGTGTGAGCCTTCAGGTTGCTCTGTGATATCAGATCTCTTCCTGTGCTTTATTTTGGTTGGTGCTTTCTGGGTCAGCTAATTCATCTTACCACAGCTTTCCACTTTACTAAGCTTGAAAATGTATTATTATTCCCTGTTCCCCCCACTCTGTGTGTGTGTGTGTGTATGTTTGCTATAGTGCTCATGTGGAAGCCACAGGACAACTTCATGGTGTCAATTTCTTCTACTTTTGTGTGTGCTCCGGGACTCGAACTCAGGTCTCCACGCTTTTGTGCCATGTCCCTTTACCTGCTGAGCCATCTCACTGACTCCAGTTCACTAATTCTTTAGCTGACATCACTGGCTCTCTTGATGTGCTTTTTCACTTATGTGACCAAGCATCATTTATAGAAGTTAGAGTTCTCCAAATCTGTTTGCTCTTCATTGCTTTTGCTGTTATGCTTTTTTATTTCTCTATATTACATGCTTTAATTTTGCTTCCAAGATTTATATCTCTACCATCTTTAGAGGGTTGATTTTACAGACCACTGTTTCTCAGGGGTGGCCCGCTTCTTTTTCTTCTCCTTACTTTGTTCCTTTCGAGGTATTTTTCTTTAGAAAACTAGGAGAGAAGAGGTCTAGGTGGACCACGAGGGTTATATGGCTTCTGCTGGTTCTTCCAGAGGTACCACAGACCCAGGTTGAATTGAATTTTTCACTGCATCTCATATAGACCAGACTGGCCTCCAACATGGCACATAGCTGGGGTTGGCCTTGAATTCCTGACCCTCCTTCCTCTACTTCACAAGTGCGGAGATTTTTAGCATGTGCCACCGGGCCCAGTTTGTCCATGAGGTTCTTAACACACATACTGCATCAACCAGACCTTAAACTCCAATGTAGGTTTAAAGTCAGCCATGTTTATTCTTTTGTTTCATCCTTGTGGACATTGCTGTTTGTTTCTAAGAGCCTCTTAGGCCGAGTTGTAGCTTGTTTCTAAGGAGCAGTGTTGTCTGTTCCTTAGCACTACAAGTATCCTAAACTTTATACCTATTTAGGGGGTTCTTTTTAGCTACCATTATGGAGGGCAATTTCATTCAATATTTTAATTATGTTTGACAGTTTATAGAGTCATCCGCTCTGCCATTCTGTTGACAAGAGCCAAAGCTGTCCCCATTTAAAACTTATCCTTGATTTCTTCAGATATTTAACATTTGGTCCTATATCTTGACTGTTTACTCTTTTGGGGGGGGGGGTGTTTTGAGACAGGGTTTCTCTGTATAGCTCAGGCTGTCCTGGAACTCACTTTGTAGACCAGGCTGGCCTTGAACTCAGAAATCCACCTGCCTCTGCCTCCCGAGTGCTGGGATTAAGATTGTTTACTCTTGACGAGATGCAAAGACAATTGCAGGTTTTATTTGCTTTGGTGCCTTTATAGCCCGTAGGATAGAAATCCTTTGGCCAGAGTGTATACGATCCAGCGGGATTTCCTCTAATGTCTTGACTCTCAATCTCCTCCATGCATCTTCACAAATGCCACATGACTACAGCTGTGTTCTCAGCTCCCCCCCCTCCCCATGCACTGGCTTAGCTACGTATTAGTTAGACTATGGCTGTGCTTGGTGTCCATTCGATTTCCCTAAACCTTCCTCCCGAATTCCATGTACACTATTCAAAATCATCTTAAAATCCTTTACAAAGCATTTTCTAGACCTCAACTTGGTATGGAAAACACAATAAGGCATTTCTTTTTTTTTTTTTTAAACTTTATTATCATAGTCTACTTTTCTTTTCTTTTTTTATGATTCTTTTTTTTTTAATTAGGTATTTTCTTATTTTACATTTCAAATGCTATCCCAAAAGTCCCTCATACCCTCCCCCGACACTCGCCTACCCACTTCCCACTTCTTGGCCCTGGTGTTCCCCTGTACTGAGGCATATAAAGTTTGCAAGACCAAGGGGGCTCTTTTCCCAATGATGGCCGACTAGGCCATCTTCTGATACATATGCAGCTAGAAACACGAGCTCTGGGGGTACTGGTTAGTTCATAATGTTGTTCCACCAATAGGGTTGCAGACTTCTTTAGCTCCTTGGGTACTTTCTCTAGCTCCTCCATTGGGGGCCCTGTGTTCCATCCACTTCTGTGAGCATCCACTTCTGTGTTTGCCAGGCATTGGCATAGCCTCACAAGAGACAGCTATATCAGGCTCCTTTCAGTAAAATCTTGCTGGCGTATGCAATGGTGTCTGCGTTTGGAGGCTGATTATGGGATGGATCCCTGGGTGCAGCAGTCTCTATATGGTCCATCCTTTCGTCTCAGCTCCAAACTTTGTCTCTCTAACTCCTTCCATGGGTGTTTTGTTCCGAATTCTAAGAAGTGGCAAAGTGACCACACTTTGGTCTTCGTTCTTCTTGAGTTTCATGTGTTTTGCAACTTGTATCTTGGGTATTCTAAGTTTCTGGGCTAATATCCACTTATCAGTGAGTACATATCATGTGAGTTCTTTTGTGATTGTGTTACCTCACTCAGTATGATGCTCTCCAGGTCCATCCATTTGCCTAGGTATTTCATAAATTCATTCTTTTTAATAGCTGAGTAGTACTCCATTGTGTAAATGTACCACATTTTCTGTATCCATTCCTCTGTTGAGGGGCATCTGGGTTCTTTCCAGCTTCTGGCTATTATAATTAAGGCTGCTATGAACATAGTGGAGCATGTGTCCCAATAAGGCATTTCTAAGTGCCTGTTTTTTAAGACTATTTCCTGACATCATTATAAAACAAGGCCTTGAACTATATAAATATTTTATACATGATATTTTTATTGGTCTTTTATAATATGATAGGAGATAATTTCATGTATTATTTCCTGAATAAAATGTAATGCTGAGTAAACAGAAGGTGCTGACTTAATGTCTGTGCATTTAAGTGAATCAGATATAGCACAACTATACTTCACAGCTTAGCATATCTGGGGAGCAAGGACAGTGTGGCACAGTCAGTAAAGTCTTGCACAACACGACGGCCTAAAGTCCACCTCTAACACCCATTTAAAAGTGGTGGACACACTGCTGTGTCCCTGTAATCCTAGAAAGGGGAAGTAGAGATGGGAGGAGTCCCAGAGCTTGCTGGCCAGGTTACCTAACAGAATTTAAGAACTTCAGGTTCAGTGAGAGCCCTTGTATGATAAGGTAGAGAGTGACTTTGGAAGATATCTGACATTGATTCACATATACACTCACACACACACACACACGAATGCATAGGGCATAGACTTCTCATGATGATTTTCCTCAATATTTAAATCTTCAGCCATTAGTACTTTGAAGCAATTCTAGTCTAGTCAGTCTGAGCTGAGACTCATCATAAAAACTCAGAGAAAAGGAAACAAATTGCATAGATTCCATTTGGCAAATCCAGGGCCTACAGATCTGCCTGTGGTTCAGTGTCTGGCGCCATCAGTTGGGCTCGGAATCAAATGCGTGTGGAAGCTGGTAATTAGTGAGGACTCTAGACCACTCAGTTGGCAGTGGCAGGCTTCTTAGAGCCACTGGGAAAGTGGATTCAGAATTGCTGTCTAAAGCAACAGTGCTACCGCAAAATGGATGATTGCAATTATAGGGCCTTTTTCATGGAGGGAAACTGGAGTTAATATCCGTATGGAGACATCTGTTAAGGTGTGAGTATTTAAATTACCGTGCCTAGCTACCTTGGAGGACCACCTTTGTGGCCCCTCTTCAGTAAGATGCAGATGGAAAACACCCTCCCTCCCATGCCTAGTGGTAAAAAGGATCTTACCCTAAGCATTGCAACCACCACTGATTCTTGTCAAAAAAAAAAAAAAAAAAAAAAAAAAAAAAAAAAAAAAAAAAAAAAAAAGCATACGGTTTCCCTATTAAACCAAGGAGATGTATTTTGCCAGCACAATGAAAATGTAATTATGTAGGTCATTGCTTAAGCTTGAATGTTTAAGGGAAAGAAGTTGGCTGCATGTAGGCTGATTGATTTGGCCTCAGATGTGATGATCACTGACAGACAGACGAAGGCAAAGAAGCTTGAAGAGAAGACAGGATGAAATGATTGTGTTCCAAACTGACCAGATGCAGGAATATCTATATTTAAACACACACAAACACACACACAAACACACACACACACACACACAGAGTGACTCACAGGGCAAGGATTCTTAAGCTTTCTTCAAGGAATCTCAGTAAATATAGCATATACAATCAAATGGAGATGGTATTGTCTGTTTCTTTCAGCTGTTTAGATCACATAATCAAATTCGTTTGTGTGTGTGTGTGTGTGTGTCTGTATGTGGACACAAATATTCTCTCTGTGTAATCCCCAAACAGTAAGAACTACTGTGGCTTCCTCACAATTTCTTTTTCCAGATTTTGTTTCTTGGATTTGTATGTGAAAGCAAACCCTTGGAAGGAATATGGAAAGAAGCCTGCTTCCTGTTAGGGCGTTGAGGATTTTCTGTCAGTTGCTTCTATGATTCCCACTGCACTCCATTGCTCTGAAAGTCAAAGCCACATATTAGAAGCAATGCTGGCTGGAGTTAATTCTCCCTGCCCTGTCCTGGGGAGAACCAACAGCTTTTAGAGTGTTCCACATGACACACAGAGTGAATGAAAAGTCTCCGCCTGCATTGGTTTACTGGAATATGGTGTAAATCATGTACTTTAAAGGCGATCTGGAGCCCCATGCTTTTAAAATGTGGGGCTAAACTGACATAATCTGTAACGGTTTCAGCTCTGCTCTTTTTAATTAACAAGAGCTTTTGGAATTCTGTTGTTTTTTTTGTTTGTTTGTTTTTTTGTTTTTGGTCTCTAAGAACATTGTACAATGAAAAAAAAAAAAGGCTGAGCATAATAAAAATCTCCTCTGACTGATTAAAGGAAGCCTTGTGCTCAGGAAAGAGGAGTAGGCAGACTTCCCTATTCCCTAGCCCCTGCCTAGAATGCTTTGTTCAGGCACGGGGCGTCTAACCAGGATGCCTTTAGATTACTTTATGTTAATTAAACGTATGGTTAGTCCCAGACGTGAAAGTCTGCATCTGTATGTGGCTTCAAAGGCTGCCCAAGATTACTGGCTACACTCCCTTGCGGTGGGCAGCATTGATTTGTGATAAAAACCGACCACTTTAAACTAAGTTTATTACTTTATTACCATAGAGGGCTGGAGTTTTTTTGTTGTTGTTTTTTTTCTCTCAATGGATAAAATGTATTTATAGGCTTCTTTAAGAATTACTTACTTTTAGATTTTTTTCTCCTCCTTAAAAAAAAATGGAGATAGGAATAAAACAGGAGATTTTAACAGGAATTAAAGGATCTGGCTTCTGTTGGAAACATTGCCTTCTGGGTTAGTAAGCAGTGAGAGATAAAATAAATGCACCCCATTTCTGTAACATGTTTATGCTTATTTTACATTATTTGTGCATGTGTGTATGTGTGTGTGTGTGTGTGCACACATGTGTGCGCGCACACACACACAGCATGTGAAGGTCAGAGGACTACTTTCAGGAGTCAGTTCTCTCCTTTCATTATGTGGATGCTGAAATCAAACTCAAGTCCTTAGCCTTGATACCAAACACCTTTACTCTCCGAATCATCACTAGTTCCAGATGTACACTGCAAACCATAGAAATGTTTCCTTGAACCGGTTTAGTGAAGTGGAAACCATCCCAGAATCAACGAAAGATGGGTAATGTATTTCCTACCTTTTCTCATTTGACTGTGGATTGACAGTGGATTCTTGCTCTTGTTTGGGTGAGTGTCCCCCAAATGTCCATGTGCCATGGCTCCTGGTCTCTGGGCCACAGGTTCTGTGGACCTTTAAGAGATAGGGTCCAGTGGAAGGTTCTAAGGCTCTCAGGGAAGGACCTTGAAGGGATTCCCTTTTCTAATCCTCAGGCCTCCATCCCTTTTCACTTCCTTTATCCTTCTGTCCACCCACCCATCCCTCCTAGCCCCCCTTCTCTTCCCACATGTCAGAGAATATTTTCTCTGACATGTTCCCATCATTATTTTCTGTTGACCTAATCAGAGGTCAAACCAATAGGCTTAAGTCTTGGATTTGAACCTATAAGTTGTAACCTCTTTTCTTTATTGATTAATCGCCTTGGGTATTTCATTATAGTGTCAGGAAGCTATCTATACAGTACTACATTTTTGTCAGTGACTATTATCAGCACAAATGGCCAAACTGAACTCAACAGAACAGCTCAGTAGGACTCAGGCAGGGGACCAATCAGGGAAACCAGAACAAACAACAAAGGCAACAAAGTTTTTTCATATGAGGAGAAGCTGTCAATCTATAAAGACAATGAAGTTCTTAATGGACGTGTTCCAAGACCTTATGTGGATATCTGAAGCCACAGGTAGTACCAGATCTCAACTATGTGATCTTTCCCCATTACATACACACCTATAACAGATTAAATTTGTAACTTGGATACAATAAGAGATTAATGGTAGCTGTACTGCCTAGTTTTGTGTCAACTTGACACAAGCTAGAGTTATCACAGAGAAAGGAGCTTCAGTTGAGGAAATGCCTCCATGACATCCAGCTGTAAGGCATTTTCTCAATTAGTAATCAAGGGGGAAAGGCCCCTTGTGGGTGGTGCCATCCCTGGGCTGGTAGTCTTGGGTTCTATAAAAGAGCAGGCTGAGCAAGCCAGAGGAAGCAAGCCAGTAATGAACATCCCTCCATGGCTTCTGCATCAGCTCCTGCTTCCTGACCTGCTTGAGTTCCAGTCCTGACTTCCTTGGTGATGAACAGCAATATGGAAATGTAAGCCGAATAAATCCTTTCCTCCCCAACTTGCTTCTTGGTCATGATGTTTGTGCAGGAATAGAAACCCTGACTAAGACAGTAGCTAATAATAAAAAGAACTATAAAAATATAGTATAATAAAATTATTTATAAAAGACATTTTATATTTTTCAATTTTTTTCCTGTGTAAATTTTTGCACCATAGTTGACATAGGTAATTGATTGTAAGACATGAAATTGGAAGGAGATTGGAGTAATGCTACAAAGATGTGTAACTCAGCATCTGTTTCAATCATAAATTAATTCTCGGGAAGCACTTAACATGATTGTGTTAAGTTCATGATGGAGTCAGGACTCATCCACTGGGATATCTGTCCCATCCCATTGACCACTAGGCATTTCTCCCTCATGAGCTATGGAAACCCAAACACACCGTATTCTTCTAAGTTTATTAGTAGCCCCTGAAGAACAAAAGTGGCCAACTTAGTAATCACTGTATTCTTACATACAGTAGGTGCTCAATAAAAACTTGTCTAACTGAACTGATGAGGCTAGACAAGCAATAAATGATATCGATCAGAGCAGGCAGAGATGATGCAGGAGATGAGACTAGTTCCCAGACTTCCATATTCACCTATCAGAGATTGGGAGGTTATCTAGGAGTACCTAGGAAGCACTTTCCAGATCCTCCAATTGGGGGAAAGTTCAGGAATATGTTGACTTACAGTGTTGCTGAGCAAACCAAGCGTTAAAGAAGAGCATTCCCATTGAGCCCCCTTCCAATACCTTCAGCATTCAAACAGACAGCTCACAAAGACATAGAGTCTGACATAATTCCAAAGGGCACAGAGGAACACTTTGAAAAAAGGAATAACAAGATACCAACCACCACCAACTACTTCACAACCTTCAAAACAAGTTAAAATGTATTTCCTATTTAGTAAAACAAAAGACAATAAACCGCATGACCATGCTTGGCATGAAAGAAAGTATGGGGATTACCAGTGAGAAGAATGGGAAGAAACCTTCTTAAACACATTAATATTATTCCACAAAATAATAATAAATTCATGTGCTGGAAGAAAGGAAACCAAGACTATCTGCATAGACCAACTTTCTGCTTATTTATACATATCAAGAACAGATGCATTTTATTCTACCATAATGAAGTATTGGTTATTCACTGAGGCTCATCTGAAAAACTTCCATGTATGTTTTCAGAGTTTGGTTTAGTGCAAGAGTACAAAGAGTTATGGTAATGGCTTCTCTGAGAAAACAAATATACAGAAAGGGTGAGTGGGTATGAGCTGCAGGGGCAGACCGAGGATGCTCTGATCCTGTGTCATGAGAAAATGTATTAGACCCCTCTAGACCATTCTTCCAGACTGGGGACTGCCAACTGTCATCTTTAATGAGAAAACTGAATGGCTCTCCACTGTCAGTGTCCCAGCTGTGAACAGAGCCCATTCACAGGCTACTGAGCTACTAGCATGACGATCTGCTGTTGCTCACAGCTGGCAGTGACTCAGGAGGGACAAAATTCAAACACTGGATTTCCTGGTTAGTTGGACTTGGAACGGTTCTTACCATCATATCATTTACTAGGGACAGTAAAACAAAACAAAAAGGTTGAGACCTAAATGGTCTCGAAACCTTCTTCTGGAATTCTGGTACATATGAAGGAAGTTAAAACATACGGGCTTTACTGCTTGGCTTGAAAGGTTGACCTCTGGCAGAGCTGAGCAAGTCAATGTGGATGGCTTTGTCTTGTAGCCCCATCTCAACCGTCTAGGCTACACTGAAGATAATCAAATAGATGATTTTGTATCTTAGTAAGAAATGTCATCTGTCTGGTGACCCATGAGTTGGGCTGCTGAGCCTCCTGGAAAGTGAAGAACAGTGCTGGGAGGCTGGACAATTAGACCAAGTTTTCTTGATAAAGATTCAAATCTTAGCTGCTGCTTCATGTATCTATTTTTATAGTGCATTCTAATACTCAAATACAGAAAAATTATAAATTTTTTCCTCTTTTCATGGAATACTAATTTTGAAGCAGGCTTTTAGTGGAAGCACATAAAAGTTATCCAAATTTATAAAAATTGCCTTTTTTCCCGTTGTTTAATAGAAGACACGTGTTCATGAAACATGTTGGTAAAGGCAGTTCCTTATAACGTTCGTAGACCTTGACCCTTAAATCCTCATGCAAGTATGTCCACCCAAGTGGGAAATTATGTATTACTATTGTCATACTTTCCAAGACAAAAAAAATCAAGCAAAAAGGATGGGTATGGGGGTGGGGAGGTGGCTCATAGGTTAAATTGCTTGCAAAGCAAGCAAGAAAGATACTTGAGTTCATATCCCCAGCACCCTTGTGAAACCATTATAGCCTGGGTATCCCAGCAATGAGGAGAGGAGGAGTGGAAACAGGTAGAACCCAGGAGCTAGCCTCACCTACCTGAGAGCCTCAGATCCACTGAGAGACCATGTCTTACAAGTAAGGTGGAGAGAGATTGAGAAAGACACCTAACATTGACCTCTGGCCTCCCACTCGTGTACCCGACTGTGAACATGCACACACCACATACACCATGCACAAACATGTTAAAAAATATATCAGATTACTCTCATATGAAAAGGGCCCTGTAGCATGATGGCAGTGTGGGCTGAAGTCAGAGTTTTGAGTCTAAACATATAATGGTTCTTTCACCCATTCTACCAGAACCTACCTACAAGATACGCAGCCATGAAATGGCTTCCTGATAATCCTCAGATAATATGTATTACCGGTAGTTCATGGACATGGATGACACCACAACCAGTATGAATAATAGCGCTGCTGACAGGTAGAGATCTGGAATTTAAGGAAGAGTGATTGGGCCAGAATGGGGAGGGGAGAGGCTTTGAACCCTGGAACCTGGGGATTTGGAACAATGGCACTATTGATACCCAGAGCCAAGGAGGAGGTGCAACCTTTCAGATTTACAAAGGGGTCTTTCAGGGCCTTTCAGTGAGGAGAATAACATATCTGCACAGGCAGGATTAAGGGTTGAAGCCTGCATAATCATTGCAAAATATTTGTAATCAGCAGGACTGCATGCTTATGTCAAGTCTGCAGTCCCAGACACTCTTTCCCTGCTATCTCCATCTCTACTTCATTTCCCACAATCATCTTCGACTTCCTCCAGACAGTCTATTTTCTTAAGAACTTTAATTCTTATGTTACATATTTTCCTTCCTGGATATTTGGCTTTAGAAAATATTTTTATTTCTCCTCACCAGCCTCCATTTAAATAATACCCATTTACATTTGTTTATGCCCTTTTAAAATTTTTTCTTTAAAAGTTACGCAAAAGGCAGTTATCATAGGAAAATGAGACCGTGACACTCAAGTAAACATTGAGGACAGCCAGAGATACACGGAGAAACCCTGTCTCAAAAATAAATAAATAAATAGCAGTGCTGAGCCTATTAACCCTAATGGAATAGCTTCTCAGATTTCTATTCGCAAACACATTCAACACGTCTAAAGAGCGCAAGGCAAACACAGAGCCATGTTCTTCAGGATAAGCACGTCTCTCATTCTCTTATTTCTTGTGAAACAAACAAACAAACAAACAAACTACATTTCCACATTTTAATTACTACATTTTAATTTATTTCCCAGCCGTCCATGTGAGCAATTATCTTTGAGGGCCACTGGTGCTGTTTTTAAATGTAATTATGTAATTATGAACAATGTCTCAAAAGATTTTAGGGATAAATGTTGAAAAAGATTCCTAGAATGAGTGTTTAGGAGAGGCATAGCTGGGCTCTAAGGTCTAAAGCCTAACCCCAGCATTTCACATACATCAGAAACTGGCTTCCAGGTGGACTGTCCAGTCCGCCACAGGAAGGACACCAGGACACCTGCTTCCTCACCAGCTGTCAAGACCATTTACTTTTAAATAGGGTTAGTATTGCTGTGATGAAACACCAGGACCAAAAACAAGTCAGAGAGGGAAGGGTTTATTTGGCTTAAACTTCTCACTGTCGTTTACCATGGAAGGAAATCTGAGCAGAAACTCAAAACAGGGCAGGGGCCTGGAGGCGGGAGCTGAGGCAGAGGTCATGGAGGGGTGATGACTCCTGGCTTGCTCAGCCTGCTTTCTTATAGAACCCATGACCAGCAGCCCATGGGTGGCCCCACCCACAGTGGGCTGGGCCTTCCTATGTCAATCACTAATAATTGGACTGAGCAAGGAGAGGTCCCCAAAAGAGGAGTTAGAGAAAGAACTGAAGGAATTGAAGGGGTTTGCAACCCCATAGGAAGAACAACAATATCAACCAACCAGACTGCCCCCCCCCAAGGCTCCCAGGGAACTAAGCCATCAGCAAAGGAGTACACATGGCTCCAGCTGCATATGTAGCAGAGGATGGCCTTGTCATGCATCAATGGGAGGAGAGGTCCTTGGTCCTATGAAGGCTGAATAGATGCCCCAGTGTAGGGGAATGGAGGGTGGGGAGGTGGGAGTGGGTGGGTGGGTGGGTGGGTGGGTGGAGGAACACTCTTATAGAAGCAGGGGATTGGGGGGTGAGATAGGCTGTTTCTGGGAGTGGGGGAACCAGGAAAAGGGATAACATTTGAACTGTAAATAAAGAAAATATCCAATAAAGAAGAAAATGCATATAGGCCCTATGGAGGAATTTTCTCCACTGAGGCTCCCTTCTCTTCAGTGACTTTAGCTATGTCAAGTAGACATAAAGCTAGCCAGCCCACCATTCCTTCCAGTGCCTTCAAACCTGAAAACTCAGTGATGATATCTGGTCATTTAAACACAAAATTCTTGGTTGAAAATGTTGTTTGAACCCTGTATATAGTGGTTATTTTATTATTGGCCCTAAATGTACAGTCTACTGATTTGACTAAATTTTCTTTTTTTCTGGTGAGTATGATTTTATTATTAAAATCATCCTCTTTATTTTGAAATAAATTGAATATAAATAATTTTTCAGGATATTTCTCATGTATGCTATAAACAATTTATTAATTGCTTTTTTATCTTTTAATTGTATTTTTCCTGTTCAAAGGTTTATACATATATACATATAACCTCTTGTATTTTCATTATTTCCAAATATATTTTTCTTTGCTTTATATTAACTTACTTCCTTTCCCAACGTTGTTTTGTTCTCTCTTTTGAAGACTTACTTATGTGCATGAGTGTTTTATATCTACACATGTCTGTGTACCATATGCATGCCTGGTGTCTGCAGAGGTCAAAAGAGGGTCTAATATCCTCTGGAGAGGGGAGTTACGGAGAGCTATGAGCTGCCATGTGGGTATTTGGGAATCAGACCTGGGACTTCTGAGCTGTCCCTTCCCCCTTCCCCCTTCTTCCCCCTTCTTCTTCCCTTCTTCTTCCCCCTTCTTCTTCCCCCTTCTTCTCTTCCCCCTTCTTCTCTTCCCCCTTCTTCTCCCTTCTTCCCCCTTCCCTGAAGTTTTTAGTTGCTCTCCTTTATTAGAAGTAAGACTTCCACTTCCACTGACTTTCCTCTTCCTAGGGCATGGTTACATCCCATGGCAGTTCCTGGCTATTATGTTCTTGCCTGTTATACTTCACATAGTGTCATGATAAGTACTAATTTCTGTTTGGATACATTTTGGTGTGTATTTTCTCATTTAAGTAGATATGGTTTTTACATTTAAAATCTGCTGGACAGTGGTATCTCATCTTTTTGAGCATCTAAAAAATTGAGGGTTTGATACAACCCTACGGTTGATCAAGTCTTTGGCTTCATTATTTCAGCAGTTCAGACTGCTACTTTTTTTTTTTTTTTTTTTTTTTTTAGCAAAAAGCAGTTTAAAAACTAAGTTTAAAAAATTTAAAAATTAAAAATTTTAAGTTAATTAAAAATGACTTATTTTATGTGCATATGTGGGTGCTTGCATGTCTGTGTGGGTACCTGCATGTCCTTATGTGCCATGTGCCTTGCATGTGATCGTGGGGGTCAGATCCACTGGAACTGGACTTGTGAGCTCCTTCCTAAGGGCTTTTGGGAACTGATCTTTGGTTCTCTATAAAACATCAAGTGCTCTAACCGTGGAGTCATTGAGCCTCAGTATATACACTGTGTACATAGAATGCTATTATATACTTAATAGACTCTAGGTCTAGTATAGATGTAAATTTTGTATGTACTGGGAAGCCAAAATGTTTGTGTAACCCCCCTTATTGGGATGTATGGGTTTTTTGTAGTGGTTTAGAATGGAACCTACAATGTTTCTAAAAAACACCTTCTGTGAGCCAGGTGGTAGTGTTGCACACCTTTAATCCCAGCACTCAGGAAACAGAGGCAGGCAGATCTCTGAGTTCCAGGCCAGCCTAGTCTACAGAGTAAGTTCCAGGGCAGCCAGAGCTACACAGAGAAACCCTGTCTCAAAAAAGCTAAAAGAACATCTGCTGTCTCTAGTATCCTGTGGCTTATTAGATATACAGTATCTATGCATCTTACAATCTTAGAATTGTTTCCTCTTATCCAAAGAGGATACTGTTCAGGAGTTTCAGTAAATGCAGGGTTTGGATAGTATGAAACCCTATGTATGTGTTTATTCTCCACTGCATACAGACCCAGGATAAACATTATCAAGTGTACACAGTGATTCATTAGCACACCAATGAGAGAATAGACCAACTATAACAAAATACCCTACTAAAAGTTAAGTGCAGGTGAGGTGGTCTCTCACAGCCTCTAATTGTGTCCATGTGTGCCTGTGGGCACACTCACCCATTTGTGTATGGAGGCCAGAGGACAACATCAGCTGCCATCCTCAAAAATACTGTTCTCCTTTTGAGATAGGATCTTTCACTGGCTTGAAACTCACCATCTGGGGGTCAGGCTAGTTGGTGAGCAAGATTTAGGGAATCTTTTGGCCTCCTGCCTAACACTGGGATTACCAACACACAAACCCATGCCTGGATTTTCTCTTTGGATTTTGGGGATCAAATTCAGATCCCGTGCTTGTGTGGCAAGCACCTTACCAACTGAGCTGTCTTCCCAGACCAACCTTTCTTCTATGTAAATGAAGCATCTTATAACTTTTCTTTGGCATACCAGAATTAGGGGTATTATCGTTCTCATACTTGAACACACTTTGCAATAAGATGTCCGATAATCTGATAAGCCAGGATGGCTACTAAGTAACTAATGGGAAGTAATCATATATAATGTGGATACACTATGTATGTATCCAGTGGATACATTGAATAAAGGAGTGGTTTATGTACCAGGCAGAACAGTGTGCTGCTACTCTGTTTTTATCATGCTATACAGAGGGAAATTATTTATTTCTACAATCTTCTACTTACTATTTTTAGATTGCTGTTGTCATAGGTAACTGAATTCGAAGATATGAGGGACTGGGTTATATGTATCTTAAATCAAAATTATTATATGAATTGTACCTCTCCCATTTATTTATTTATTTATTTATCCAGAGAATGAGTACAGACAGTGGGAAAGGTCTTAAACTCTGATTACTATAGTGGTGCTGTATGATTGCTGCATAATTTGATCACCTCACTAAGGTAAATCAGCCAGAAATATAAAGGCTTATTTTTTAGTTCAAAAAGAATTCTCTTCACAGTGTCAGCTCCAAAATCATAGCTAATGATAAAATGCTTTTAAAATCGGTGTAAAGAACTGCATTTTGGATGGAGGTGTATCTCAATGGCACAGTGTTTCTCTAACACACCTAGGGACCTGTTAAATCCCTGTGGCTACCAGGAAAAAATGAGATGCTTTTATGTTTTGAGAAAGGGTTTAAGCATCCCATTTAAAAACTACCATGAATCATACCAAAGAGAGAAAAACACGTCAAAATAGCTCTGATGTCTGAAACATGAGTTCTTGTTCACTAGAGAGAAGTCATTTTATCTCAAACACATCAGAGAAAATGAAAACACAACAATATGACCTACTGACCCTTCAGAAGCCTATCCATCTCCCACTATCTTCTTTCTTAGACAAAAAGTTTCCCTGAAGCCTGATGACCGAGCAGACTGACCCAGATGGTGACTCCCAAGCCAGCAAAAGATCCCACCTAAAAGCACTTCTGAGGATGGCAGCTGGTGTTGTCTAAGTGTCTAAGTTTTTCAACAATGCCCAGTCTTATGTAACTCTAGAGTCTATTTGGCAAGATCAAAACATTCAGGAACATAATTAAAAAAAAAAAAAGATCTATATCACATCTCAAAGTGTTCTATCCCCAACTGGACTGAGATCCAACTGGTTATGATCAAAGTTGGTAGACTCAAACTCTAGTTATCTATAGTTTTCTTCTAAAGTCATTTTGCCATAGGAAAACCAAACGTTGTTGTGGTGCTGCGACGCTTTGAGAGATGATGCTTTCAGAGTCACATGGAACTGGAGTAACGTTTAGAGGCCACTGAGTTTTCATCCCTTCCCTTAAGTTTAATGCTATCCTTATTGTCTTATGTATAAAGTTAGTCAACTGGATGCATGCTCTCTGGAAATCCCAAGGAAATATGTTACCAAGCTCCTCAGAAAACTAGGAAAATTATACACATTAATTAGAAAAAAAAAAAAAACCCTCAGTGGAGGAAGGTGTTCTCTTAGCAGCTCAGAGTGTTCTTTCAGCCATCCTCTTGGCTCCTCCAATCAACTAATAAAGATAACACACACTGTCAAGAAGACACCTCTAGGTCACAAGGATGGAGTTTCAGTGACTACCAATGATCTCTCATTGGTGGTAGAAATAATGGCAAGGAGCTAAATGTCTCACATAAGAAGGTAAAATGAACCAGCTTGGTTTCAATATCTGTGCTCTTCAATATGAATCCTGGCGGCATTCAGTTGGAGAATTCTATCATGAAAAATGATCAGTAGAAAGCAGAGCTTCACCAAATAGGAAACCTGTTGGATAACTACCTTCCCCATTGACAGGAGGTGGCCAAGTCCATCAGCCTTGCTGAAAGCATCCAGGGATGGCTGGGCAAGGTATTGTTAAATGGTGGAAAAAGCAGGTCCTTGGATAGGACTCTCCATCCTGCCTTTTCTTGTACCTCAAGGCTCTTTAGTATGTAGGAGATTACTGCATTTCACTGTGTTATAGCTCAATACAGATACTACAAACATAGAATTCTGATATTGAAATATATTATTCAATTTCTCCTTTTCAAATGAGATGTAGTCAGTTCTATACTCCTCCTGGGGAAGTATAAGACACCTTTAATTTAAAAAGACTGAAGTTAAAATAAAAGCAAAGTGAATGTTTTTCTTTCAAAGGGCAATAAACTTTTTTCTATAATGTAAAACTTTTAGAAGCACTAATATTGGGTCTAGATTTCTCTACATTTCCATTTGATTTTTTGCACAAAATCATGCCGGGCGGTGGTGACACATGCCTTTAATCCCAGCACTTGGGAGGCAGAAGCAGGCAGATTTCTGAGTTCGAGGCCAGCCTGGTCTACAGAGTAAGTTCCAGGACACCCAGGGCTATACAGAGAAACCCTGTCTCGAAAAACCAAAAGAAAAAAAAAAAAAAAAAAAAACACTCACCATTTGTTATAATGTCTTATTTCTTACATTTAAATTTTTTCTATCTTGAATTCTCTAAATGTAACAAAGACACTTAACCAAACTCTTTGATAAAGAAATAATATTTAAAGTTTACTAAATCTCTAGAAATGTCCTTTCAGAGAGAAACTAAATTATGTAGGGAAATGAAATGTCTTTTCTTTAGGACTGAGCATGGAGATTAATTGTTACCTGAAGACCTCAGGTTTGCAGATGGTATTTCTGGTTGATATTTGTATTCAACAAACAAACAAACAAGTGTAACAAACCCCAATCAAGCGCTTTCATCCTTTATCACATACTACCTGCTATTTGTCCACATTCCCCATGCTGATGCATGGCCTGGATTCTGGCCTTCTTAATGAAGACATGAACTTCTGTAGTCAAGAGAAACTTGTCTAAGGGGGAGAAAGACTCTACTGTGAGCAATTTAGAATATCACAGTGCCAGAGATGAATATTTTCTAAAGGAAAAATAAGTAATATTCAAAAGAGGATTTTCCCCCAAGTAACTATGAGTTTCTGATAAAGAGAAAATACTACATTTTCCAGGAGAAATAGCACTAACTATCCAATGAGGAATGTAAGTATTATTGTTTTGTTCTATCATATGCCCATAATGTAAGGCTCTATGTGTTTCTCTAATAGGAACTACATATGGATACCGTATGGAGGATGAGCTCCAAACTGTAAGCATAAATTAAAGATGGATGAGGCAAATCTGTCACTGAGAAAATGAGCATCAGGGTTGTTCCAAATACCCTGGGTTCTATGTGGGCATGAGGGGGGATTTTATGTGGGCATGAGGGGGGATTTTATGTGGGCATGAGGGGGGATTCTATGTGGGCATGAGGGGGAATTCTATGTGGGCATGTGTGGAGATTCTGTGTAGGCATGCGGGGCAATTCTATGTGGTCGTGGAGGTGGGTTTGTGCTAGACTTGCTGTGTGTAGAGAGAGGAGTTCGTTGTGCTCATAAAGAGAGTTAATTAAACAGAGTTTACTTTCTTAGGATCTGGTTAACATCCCGAATGCTAAAATGTCATGCACTCAGTAAACACTCAGCCTTCTCAAATCTGAAATGAGCCATACTTTACAGCTGGCTCTCCTATATGGCAGGTATGTTGCCTTAGGGACAACTCAGAGCAGTCATTCCAACATGAGAAGGGGAAAGACGAATCTCACATTCTCCTTCTAAAGAAGCCAGATCTATACTCTGGAGACAGCACAGCTTGGCTTGCAGTGTTTTCCATTTACACTGAAATTCTAAGCTACAGGAAAATAGCATACAGATGTGGCGCTTTTGATTCGAGGGGACTCTCTTGTGCCAGAGTCTCTGGTCAGGAGTATGACCACATTTAAAAAGTATTAGCGTATTTTTCACAAACTATCACTTATGCAGAGTATAAGCAATTAAAAAAATAAGGCATGGGGTATTAAAGACCAATACCACTGAAGTCTCCGCCCTTCAATTACAAGTCAAAGCAGTGAGCACTTGTATTTTTGAGAGCCTTATTTTTAACCAGCTTCTCCCGCACTACAATACCAGATATTCATGATGTACAGGGCAGGCTGTGGAGGCCCTGAGGTTCTGAGGTCCTGCAGGGACTTCGGCCCTATTCCAAAAGGTTTAATAAACAACAGTTTACAATTTTTGAGAGTTGTGTGTGTGTGTGCAGGTATTGAACTACACATGTGTGTATGGGTAGGTGTGTATGTGTGTAGAGAGTATATGTATACATGTATAGTGTGTGTAGGTATTGAACTACACATGTGCATATGTGTATGGTCATGTGTGTATGTGTGTAAGGAGTATATGTATACATGCATAAGTAAGTAAGCACATGGAAGTCAAAGGACAACTTTGGATGTAATTCCTCACGTGCTCTCAATATTAGTTTTTGAGACAGAGCCTCTCATTGGCCTTTTCTCAACAGGTAAACTAGGCTCCTGGCCAAAGAGCCCAGGGATCTGCCTGTCTCTATGTCCCTAGTGCTGGAATTACAAACATACCACTATGTCCAACTTTTTACACAGCTGCTAAGGATTGAACTCAGGTCTTTGTGCCCACAAGGCAAGCATTTTAAGGCTGAACTACCCCACTCCAGCCCCAATAGTTTATATTTTCTCATTCCCTTCATCTAGTGAGTTGAAAAAAAAAAAACCCAGCAAACTGTATCCACTATAGCATTCATGAGCTGTGTGTGTGTGTGATTTTATAAACACTTAAGCCATCCATGAACTTCTTGAAAAAGGAACAAATCATGGTGTTCCCCTAATGAGCAGAGTAGCACCTCCCCAAATGTCAGCAGCTGGTTCCCTATCAGTGTACCCACAATTAACCCAGGGCATGCATGGCTGCTTGGATGGATGGTTGGCTGTTTTGTTTTCAAGTAACATATACAATGCATGAAGTTTCAGACAAGAGATCTACTGTGGTGCAAATGATCAGGGTAAAATGCTTATAATTCAAGAACTGAAATACTATAAGAATTAAAACATGAGTTTCACATTTTGTCTAAATATTTGTCCTGAAGAGTTGTTGTATTATTTAGAAATACCATCCTTCACTTTGTGGACGAAGCCTTGAATTAATTTTTTAAGTTACCTGCTATTTTCCTTTAGAAGTGCACTCTAAATGATGTAAGTTCACCTCCTTCCTTCGCCATAGATGCCGACCTTGTACATTTCTGGCATTATTTTAACTTTATTAAATAGCATTGCCTGGGTTGTGAGCAGCTATATCAGAGTATAAATTTATGAAGTGACACATTTTTTAGGACCAGCCATCTCTGTCAATTTACTCCATAATAACACATTCCACCAAATTAAACTGCAAAATATTTCCCACATTTGTTTTACATTCTATACATATGGCTTATGAATAGCAAGCTTGATGAATTCCAGCTGCTATGCTATGCAGGCCAAATCTTATATAACAGATTCCTTTCCATTCCTATTGTATCCACCAAGGCCCATTTTAAGCAGGCCACCTGGTAGGATAAATGACTGTTACAAGAAGGAAAAACAAAACACAACAAGAAACCCCCAAACAACAATAAAGAAAACCAGCCTGCCTAATGCAAGACTCCTTTCCCCAGCTATATGACTCTTATATTTCTAAGTAAATGGGAAGTAGCACGAAGCTTTTGGGAAAGTTACATGAACATTTAACCAAATGAGCAATGCCACGAAGCAGCATTTTCTTATTTATCTGTTGTAACGAGAACATTAAAACAGCTTGCACCATTCATGTGTGTTGCCCGTTATACAGACAGTTCAGCTTGCCCTCAACCTCACCACACTCTCCTGCTTCCACACAGCTGGAATTCATCAAGGATGTAGGAGCCAAGTCAAATGTTGACCCCACCCTCCTCCTCCATTTTAAGGCCCCTTCAAAGCCAGTGCACGGATTGAGTTCAGTTTTGCCAACAAAGCCTGCCATACTGCCCTTTAAGGCTCCAGTTTGGGGTTTTTATAACTGCGCAAGCTTTGATTTGGGGGTCAATTCTTCAGCTACACTGAGTTCCATCAGTCTGGGGAACCCTTCTGTAACAAATCCTTACCATTCCTTTGCTCTCGGAGTTGGTCTTTTTCTTTTGCATGACCCCTCTGACATGTCCCATAACCAGCTCTGAAAATATAACTTATTTCCCTTCCAAGAAGGCCAAAACAGAGCAGCCACTGTGGCCATCCACACACATTTCCCCTGACATTTGCATGCCCCATAGACTCCTTGGAATGGCCAGCAGAGGGTGGCTATCCCAAGATGCACAGAATCAAGACAGCATGCAGAAGCAGGGGCTGGGCATGCAGGAGCAGGGGCTGGGGAGACAGGAGACACAGAAGAGCCGCACTAGGGCAGAGAACTTACTTTGTTGCTCCCCTGTGCATGCAGCCACAAGGAAGGAAAAGAGAGAGAGAGAAATATGTTAAACACAAATTTATTTCAAAATTATGAGGTTTTCCCTTGCTGGATCGGAATCCGAATGAATAGCTGAACCCTTCGATAACTTCCCATTGTGTACATCCAGGGCTCAGGCCTGAGTCAGAGAATCTGTGTAGGAAGGGGGAATGAAGTCCTGCGTTTACAACAGTGTGGCTATATCCCTCCATTGCTTTCTACTCAGAATACTTGGGGTATGGGAGCCAAGCCAGAAAGAATTGGTTTGAATCGGTAATAAGTGAACCGCTAGCATAAAAGGCAGAGAGAAGTCAGTGTGCTGGCTCGCCTTTCCTGACAGCCCCTCCTCCAACATGCCAAGCATGGAAAATGTCATCAGTCATTACTTTATTTTTTAAAACAAAACAAAACAAAAAAACCCAACAAAACAAGCACTGCATCCTTGGTTTCAAAGAAGGTGGAATTGAATTAATTCTTTCTTTCTCCCTCTCTTTCTCTCTCTCTCTCTCTCTCTCTCTCTCTCTCTCCTCTCTCTCTCCCTCCCTCCCTCCCTCCCTCCCTCCCTCTCTCTCTCTTTCTTTCTTCCCTCTTTCTTTCTCTTTCTCTCTCTTTCTCTTTCTTTCTTTCTCTCTTTCTCTCTTTCTCCTTCCTTCCTTCCTTCCTTCCTTCCTTCCTTCCTTCCTTCCTTCCTTCCTTCCTCAAAGAAAAGAAGCAAGTACTGAGGCATGGAATGGGTGGTTTGGGGCAACAGAGTAAGCAGACCCAAGTTATAGTCTCCTTCTGAGCCTTTCTTTTCTTTGGTAAGTTATGAGTTTCTGTCTTGGGTTGGCATGGGAAGTCAAGACTGTAGAGTGGGGCTCTGGCCAAAATAAACAGTACTCCATACTCAGCAACATGGGATCTGGAAAGGTTAGTCACAAAAACGTCATCGGCATTTCTAAATGCAAATACTGTGTGTGTGGAGACAGGGCGTCCAGGGGCGAGTGGCAGCCTGTGACTCTCCTGTTGCTAACCGAAGCTGGGAGAGCATGATTTACATCGAACAATTGAACTCACATATGGCCTAAGAAAATAAAATGGTGATTCATTGCTCCTAGAGCAGCCCGAGTCCTTACAAGGTCAGTTCCTGTGGGGCAGACGTGGTGGGATGTGAGCCCGGAACGGATCTGAGCTTCTCCTCACAGGGGCCCAGGAGAAACGCCTTGCTGAGATGTGAGGTTTGCAGAGAGCTGTGAGAGAAGTGTGTGCATCAGAAGGAAAGCCTGGGGTAGGGGCCTGCCCTTTACATCTAGGCTGAGGATGTGTGTGTGTGTGTGTGTGTCTGTACACACCAGGAAACATTCTGAGAGTGGGAAGGCAATGACCCCGGGAGAGGGTTTCCTTGAGTTCCATGCTGACCTTAAGAAAACCATCTTTCCCAAGGACCATTTCAGCCATTGTATTTAACAAAGAAAATATAAAGGCATTGATAAAATCCTATAGAGAGGTTTCTTTAGCACTGGGCTGCCACAGTACAGCTGTTTGCACACTAGTTTATCAGATGCATAAACAATGACATAAGAATGAATGAAGAAAAAAATAAACAAAACAAAACCCCAGAGGAATCCTTCCTAGAGGGGATGCCAACTGCTCAGTAAGGCAGTAAAGACCCCACTGGGGATTTTACTATGGGTAAGAGACCATTTTCGAGAATAATGGGACCCTGGTTCTCCTAAGAAGAACAATATTGCTGGAAATACCTCAGACAGATGGAGTTTATTGCATTCCGCAGCAGAGCAGCTTTTGATCTAGCAAATCAGTTTCAGGAGTTCAACCAAGTGTTTCTAGACACTCGGGAATGACTAGCTTCCCTGCGCAGCGGCAGATGGCATGAGTAGCGGCAACAATGATGTCACTGTGTGGGATGCCCCGATCCTTAAATAAAAGACACAATGGAAGCAGAGAACATGGCGTGGCCTGGCCAGTGGCCGGTTCAGTCAGCCAGTTCCCAGTCATCTATTTGGTGACAGCCATGGATGGCAGTTCTGAGTGGTGGACAATGTTTTTATAATGTTCTCCACTACTCTTGTTGACAATAGCTTACGTCTAAATCCTTGAAAGTGTTTTTCCATGGAAGGGTAACTAAGACCTTTGGAATTGGACACACAGCTGTTCAAAGTTTTGGGAGAAACCCTGCTGTAGTAGTGGTTGTAGTGGGGTATCAGACCCTCCCATTCCTACACAGACTGTTGGTTGCAAGGTTCTCCCTGTATCCCTCAGTTTTACCTGCTACAGGGAGGGCCCTTCTGGCTGGCATACATCACCCCCTACCCTAAACTTCTCTAGCCCAGGGGCTGGGCTGCCCTACCACCAGGTGCCCTTCTTTATATAATCCAGCTACTTTGGTGACCTGGTCTTTCTCATCTACTCTCTTGGCCAGTCTCTTGGCCCAGGCTGCCCGTCTTGGTCCTCAGCTGCTCTCCCCTCTCCTCTCTCTTCACACGGTCCAACTCAGCATGGTCACATCCACTCTGGACTCTCCCAGAGGTCCCTGCCTCTGCCTATGTCTCCTTTTTATCTACAATAAACTCTCTTCTCTGCCATACCAAGGTGCTTTCATAGCCTCTCCTTTTGTTATTTCTTTTTTTTTATTCAATTATATTAGTAAATGTTTGTAAAAGTCTACAACCATTCCTCTTTTGCCCATTTGGGGAGACATAGGAACCCTTTCTTTTAACTTTTTCTTTGACACAAAGGAAAAGTCACTGTAGACTCTTCTAAAAGTAACGTTTCTGAGGTACCAAAGGGACCTCGGTAGGAGATGGTTCCATCTCAGGTTGATTATAGCTGCAGCGTCCTGAGTTCACAGGAAAAGCTAGGGGTCAGAGCTGTTTTGTTTTTCTACCATTATGTTGAGTTTCTGAAGAAGCAGTTTACACTGGTTCACACTGGAGGAGGAGGAAGATATGTAACAGAAACCCCTCTGTATAGAAGTCTGTGTGTGTGTGTGTGTGTGTGTGTGTGTGTGTGTGTGTGTATGTGTGTGTGTGTGTGTGGTGTTTTACAGGAAACAGAAACCTCTTAAAATGCTCTAAGGTTTCTTGACTGACTTCACACCAAATCATTTCCAGGGCATGCCTGGATCTCACATCGCCTTTTTCCATAGCTGGAGGGCCAGCTTCTAAAGGCAGGCGTGAGGCTTTGGGTTGCCTCACAGCCTGTGGGCTAAATCCTGTCCTCCATTTTCAACCTTGAAGTTTGGCCTGTCCCACAGGCACTCTTAGGACTCCCTCTAAACAACTAGGCTTCCTAGACAACAGATAAGAAATTTCTCTCTGATACCATCAAATCTGACTAATAGCTCCCAAAGAATATTTAGCCATACAATTGAAAATTGCAGCTTTGTCTGCACATTCAGGATGCCAAAGAATAATAAAGGCTGAGCCCTGAACACAGTCATCAGTTAGAGGGAAGGAGCTTGTGGTGATACACCAGAACCTTCTCTCTGAGGGAGGCGCTATTCAAGCTTAGAGAAGTAGAAAAGACTGGAGAATTAGCTGAGGTGCCTACATCACAGGACTTAAACAAAGAATAGATTTGTTCCCATGTCTACCCTATTCTGCTGCACACTTCATGGGTCAAAGAGTTTGAATTTAGAATTCCTTAATGTCGTATTAAAAGCCTATGATTGGTGTTCAAAAGTCATTGTTTATCATATCACGCTCCTCAGATCAGATTCATACTTATTTGTATCAAAATTTAGGAGTAATGCTTATACATATGTGTTGGTAAATAGTCTTTTGAAAGTTTTAATAGGTCCTAAGAATTGGTATACAAGCATAATTTATATCTTATTCTGAACAGTTAGCTAGAGATTCCACTAAAAAAATCTTTATTTTGAAACTGTGTAAAGCCCTGTATACTTAGCAACATGCAGTTTTATAGTGGTGATAACTTCAACTTAATAGCCGAAGGAAGGAGAATTATAAAAACCAGGGGCAGAGGAGAACGCTTTGTTGGCAAAATATCTGCCACATTTACATGATGATCTAAGTTCAGGTGGCTAGTTGGTATGGTGATACTGGGGTATGGTGGCACAGGGGTGTGGTGTACAAGGGTGTGATGTACAGGGGTGAGTTGGTAGAGGCCTGTGACTCTCATGATGGAGAAGTGGATCTCTAGTAGTGACTGAGCCAGGTAGTCTAGAAGAGTTGGTAAGTTCCAAAGAAGAAAAGATGGTTAGGAAAGGTAAGGAATAAAAGAAGGATGCATTTAAAAAAGAAAATCCCCAGAGACACCATTTAGGAGACAAGAAACAGGGTCACAGAACATTTTGAAGGGAGGGCTAGAAAATAATCTATTATGTGGAGGCAACAGAAAATATAGTGGTGAGGTGATTTCAAATGTACTTGCAAAATCTTAGTAGATAAACGAACTGGTCTCAAACAGCATTTCATTTAGATTGAGTGATAGGTGCTTATCTAAATGATCAAACTTATGCAGTTCTTTAAGAATGATACATTTACACAATGGAGTACTACTCAGCTATTAAAAAGAATGAATTTATGAAATTCATAGCCAAATGGATGGACCTGGAGGGCATCATCCTGAGTGAGGTAACACAATCACAAAGGAACTCACACAATATGTACTCACTGATAAGTGGATATTAGCCCAAAACTTAGGATACCCAAGATATAAGATACACTTTGCGAAACACACGAAACTCAAGAAGAACGAAGACTGAAGTGTGGACACTATGCCCCTCCTTAGAATTGGGAACAGAACACCCATGGAAGGAGTTACAGAGACAAAGTTTAGAGCTGTGACGAAAGGATGGACCATCTAGAGACTGCCATATCCAGGGATCCATCCCATAATCAGCTTCCAAACGCTGACACCATTGCATTCACTAGCAAGATTTTGCTGAAAGGACTCAGATATAGCTGTCTCTTGTGAGACTATGCCGGGGCCTGGCAAACACAGAAGTGGATGCTCACAGTCAGCTAGTGAATGGATCACAGGGCCCCCAATGGAGGAGCTGGAGAAAGTACCCAAGGAGCTGAAGGGATCCGCAACCCTATGGGTGGAACAACATTATGAACTGACCAGTACCCCGGAGCTCTTGACTCTAGCCGCATATGTATCAAAAGATGGCCTAGTCGGCCATCACTGGAAAGAGAGGCCCATTGGACATGCAAACTTTATATGCCCCATTACAGGGGAATGCCAGGGCCAAAAGAATGGGAATGGGTGGGTAGGGAAGTTGGGGGGGAGGGTATGGGGGACTTTTGGGATAGCATTGGAAATGTAATTGAGGAAAAGATGTAATAAAAACAAAAAAGAATGATGGAAAGAGAAAACTTTTTTTCCCAGGCTGGGGAGCTAGATGACTCAGTCATACTATCTTCCTCACAACCATGGGGGTCTGAGTTCAGATCTCTCAGAACCCAAGGAAAAAACCAGGGCTGGTGCCACACATGTCTGTAATCTAGCAAGACAAGATGGAAGGCAGAGACAGACAGATCCCTGGCAGCTCACAGCAAGCGAGCTTGGTCTAATTGGTGGACTAGGCCAATGAGTGATTCTGTCATAGACAAGGAGGGAGGTTCAGCTCCCCATGTTGTCCTCTGAGCTACACACACACACTATGTACATACATGTACACCATATAGACACACAGATGCTCACAAATGCACCTATATCTAGCTAGTCACATACCTGCCCTGCACAGCGTAAAAATAAGGACTTCCCCTCAAGTCAACTTCAGATACCTGTATAGAAAGCAGAACTGTTTCTAGTGGACCAACTAACTGATTTGTTAGGGACTCTGTGACGGCAGACACAAAAGCAGAACACACTGTTCACAAGTCCTAACATTTTGCTTAATGATATCAGGCTTTGGGTTAAGCTGATGGCACCGAGAACCATCACTGCTAGATGTAACTGAGAGTGTTCACAAAATGAAATCGGTAGCTGAACAGTTGCCTTGATGGATCTCAACAGTTGGCTGCCATTAGACATCAAATGCCAGGCAACTTAAGAGGACCGGAGGGACCACACAGTGCACAGGAAACACCAATGCCATGTTCAAAGAACTCTGAGAAAAGTGACAATTGGAGCATACTGCCTACTTTAGTTTCCCGGTTTGTTTTTTGATCCACTGTAAAGATCTGTTCATCTCCATCTCCTGTGTGATGGTCACAGGAGTACACTGATAAGCACATGGAAATTCCACTCAAAGAGTCAAAACAAGCTGTATAGCACAGCTCTCAGGGGGAGGATTAGGAGTGAACTCAGAAGATATTTCTTAGCTTGCTTTCTTATATAGCTATGGATAAACCCTTGAAAATATCATATTTTTAAAAGTAGATCATGGAAGGTGATAAATAATTTTTTTTCCACGATTGTTTTTTCCCTCACAAACATGTATTGCATGATTTAAGTATGTAATTATTTCACTTAAAAGGGGTATAATTTATAAAGTCATAATATAAAATATACTTGGATGTAAGGAAAATATATACAAGCAGACATCCAAACATGCATACATTGGATAAACTACCAACTATATGCAGAAAATAAAAAACAGCAAAATATTACAATTTCATGAGGCTATAATATTTACAGTGTGTGTATGTGAGTGTACACGTGTTTGTGTATGTGTCCATGTTCATGTGTGTGTTCATGTATGTTTGTGTAGGTCAGAGGCAGATGTCAAGTATCTTCTATGGTTGATTTCAGCCTTAGTTTTTGAGGCAGGGTATCTCACTCAACCTGAAGCTTGCCGATTTGGCCAGACTGGCTAGCCAGAAATCCCCTGAGACTCTGTCATGCCCACTCCCCTAACAGTGAAATTATAGGTGCAAAACACCAAACATGGATTTGACGTAGATTCTGGAGATTTTAATTCAGGCCTACAGGCTTGTACAACATGTGCTCTTCCCAGTCTTCCCAGGTCCTCATACAACATTTGAACCTTTGTTAGCTGTTAAGGAAAGCAGTTTATAATGAAAATGATAATGACCATAGTAATCATTTTTATACATGAAGATAAGAATGCTCCTGGGTGCCTGTCTCCTTCTATGTTTTCTATGTGCCATCCCAGTGTTTTACTGGCCACAGTCTAGGGGACTTACAGCCAGCTTCGTTTTTTTTTTAATTTTTAATATTTTTATTACATATTTTCCTCAGTTACATTTCCAATGCTATCCCAAAAGTCCCCCATAGCGCCCCCCACTTCCCTACCCACCCATTCCCATTCTTTTGGCCCTGGCATTCCCCTATATTGGGGCATATAAAGTTTGCAAGTCCAATGGGCCTCTCTTTCCAGTGATGGCCGACTAGGCCATCTTTCGATACATATGCAGCTAGAGACAAGAGCTCCGGGGTTCTGGTTAGTACATCATGTTGTTCCGACAATAGGGTTGCAGATCCCTTTAGCTCCTTGGGTACTTTCTCTAGCTTCTCCATTGGGAGCCCTGTGATACATCCAATAGCTGACTGTGAACATCCACTCCTGTGTTTGCTAGGCCCCGGCATCATCTCACAAGAGACAGCTATATTTGGGTCCTTTCAGCAAAATCTTGCTAGTGTATGCTATGGTGTCAGCGTTTAGAAGCTGCTTATGGGATGGATCCCTGGATACGGCAGTCTCTAAATGGTCCATCCTTTCATCACAGCTACGAACTTTGTCTCTGTAACTCCTTCCCTGGGTGTTTTGTTCCCAATTCTAAGAAGGGGCACAGTGTCCACACTTTGGTCTTCATTCTTCTTGAGTTTCATGCGTGTAGTAAATTGTATCTTATATCTTGGGTATCCTAAGTTTTGGGCTAATATCCACTTATCAGTGAATACATATTGTGTGAGTTCTTTTGTGATTGTGTTACTTCACTCAAGATGATGCCCTCCAGGTCCATCCATTTGGATAGGAATTTCATAAATTCATTCTTTTTAATAGCTGAGCAGTACTCCATTGTGTAAATGTACCATAATTTCTGTATCCATTCCTCTGTTGAGGGACATCTGGGTTCTTTCCAGCTTCTGGCTATTATAAATAGGGCTGCTATGAACATAGTGGAGCATGTGTCCTTTTTACCGGTTGGGACATCTTCTGGATATATGCCCATGAGAGGTATTGCTAGATCCTCCGGTAGTACTATGTCCAATTTTCTGAGGAACCGCCAGACTGATTTCCAGAGTGGTTGTACAAGCTTGCAATCCCACCAACAATGGAGGAGTGTTCCTCTTTCTCCACATCCTCGCCAGCATCTGCTGTCACCTGAATTTTTGATCTTAGCCATTCTGACTGGTGTGAGGTGGAATCTCAAGGTTGTTTTGATTTGCATTTCCCTGATGATTAAGGATGTTGAACATTTTTTCAGGTGCTTCTCTGCCATTCCGTATTCCTCAGGTGAGAATTCTTTGTTCAGTTCTGAGCCCCATTTTTTAATGGGGTTATTTGACTTTCTGGAGTCCACCTTCTTGAGTTCTTTATATATATTGGATATTAGTCCCTTATCTGATTTAGGATAGGTGAAGATCCTTTCCCAATCTGTTGGTGGTTTTTTTGTCTTATTGATGGTGTCTTTAGCCTTGCAGAAGCTTTGCAGTTTCATGAGGTCCCACTTGTCAATTCTCGATCTTACAGCACAAGCCATTGCTGTTCTATTCAAGAATTTTTCCCCTGTGCCCATATCTTCAAGGCTTTTCCCCACTTTCTCCTCTATAAGTTTCATTGTCTCTGGTTTTATGTGAAGTTCCTTGATCCACTTAGACTTGACCTTAGTACAAGGAGATAGGAATGGATCGATTCGCATTCTTCTACATGTTAACAACCAGTTGTGCCAGCAGCAATTGTTGAAAATGCTGTCTTTCTTCCACTGGATGTTTTTAGCTCCCTTGTCGAAGATCAAGTGACCGTAGGTGTGTGGGTTCATTTCTGGGTCTTCAATTCTATTCCATTGGTCTATTTGTCTGTCACTATACCAGTACCATGCAGTTTTTATCACAATTGCTCTGTAGTAAAGCTTTAGGTCCGGCATGGTGATTCCACCAGAGGTTCTTTTATCCTTGAGAAGAGTTTTTGCTATCCTAGGTTTTTTGTTATTCCAGATGAATTTGCAGATTGCACTTTCTAATTCGTTGAAGAATTGATTTGGAATTTTGATGGGGATTGCATTGAATCTGTAGATTGCTTTTGGCAAGATAGCCATTTTTACAATGTTGATCCTGCCAATCCATGAGCATGGGAGATCTTTCCATCTTCTGAGATCTTCTATAATTTCTTTCTTCAGAGACTTGAAGTTTTTATTATACAGATCTTTCACTTCCTTAGTTAGAGTCACGCCAAGATATTTTATATTATTTGTGACTATTGAGAAGGGTGTTGTTTCCCTAATTTCTTTCTCAGCCTGTTTATTCTTTGTGTAGAGAAAGGCCATTGATTTGTTTGAGTTAATTTTATATCCAGCTACTTCACCGAAGCTGTTTATCAGGCTTAGGAGTTCTCTGGTGGAATTTTTAGGGTCACTTATATATACTATCATATCATCTGCAAAAAGTGATATTTTGACTTCATCTTTTCCAATTTGTATCCCTTTGATCTCCTTTTGTTGTCGAATTGCTCTGGCTAGGACTTCAAGTACAATGTTGAATAGATATGGAGAAAGTGGACAGCCTTGTCTAGTCCCTGATTTTAGAGGGATTGCTTCAAGCTTCTCACCGTTTACTTTGATGTTGGCTACTGGTTTGCTGTAGATTGCTTTTATCATGTTTAGGTATGGGCCTTGAATTCCTGATCTTTCCAAGACTTTTCTCATGAATGGGTGTTGGATCTTATCAAATGCTTTTTCCGCATCTAACGAGATGACCATGTGGTTTTTGTCTTTGAGTTTGTTTATATACTGGATTACGTTGATGGATTTCCGTATATTGAACCATCCCTGCATCCCTGGGATGAAGCCTACTTGATCAGGATGGATGATTGTTTTGATGTGTTCTTGGATTCGGTTAGCAAGAACTTTATTGAGGATTTTTGCATCAATATTCATAAGGGATATTGGTCTGAAGTTTTCTATCTTTGTTGGGTCTTTTTGTGGTTTAGGTATCAGAGTAATTGTGGCTTCATAGAATGAGTTGGGTAGAGTACCTTCTGTTTCTATTTTGTGGAATAGTTTGTGAAGAACTGGGATTAGATCTTCTTTGAAGGTCTGATAGAACTCTGCACTAAACCCATCTGGTCCTGGGCTTTTTTTAGTTGGGAGACTATTAATGACTGCTTCTATTTCTTTGGGGGATATAGGGCTGTTTAGATCATTAACCTGATCTTGATTCAACTTTGGTACCTGGTATCTGTCTAGGAACTTCTCCATTTCATCCAGGTTCTCCAGTTTTGTTGAGTATAGCCTTTGGTAGAAGGATCTGATGGTGTTTTGGAGGTCTTCAGGATCTGTTGTTATGTCTCCTTTTTCATTTCTGATTTTGTTAATTAGGATGCTTTCCCTGTGCCCTCTAGTGAGTCTGGCTAAGGGTTTATCTATCTTGTTGATTTTCTCAAAGAACCAGCTCCTTGATTGGTTGATTCTTTGAATAGTTCTTCTTGTTTCCACTTGGTTGATTTCGCCCCTGAGTTTGATTATTTCCTGCCGTCTACTCCTCTTGGGTGAATTTGCTTCCTTTTGTTCTAGTGCTTTTAGGTATGTTGTCAAGCTGCTAATGTGTGCTCTCTCTAGTTTCCTTTTGGAGGCACTCAGAGCTATGAGTTTTCCTCTTAGAAATGCTTTCATTGCGTCCCATAAGTTTGGGTATGTTGTGGCTTCATTTTCATTGAACTCTAAAAAGTCCTTAATTTCTTTCTTTATTCCTTCCTTGACCAAGGTATCATTGAGAAGAGTGTTGTTCAGTTTCCACGTGAAGGTTGGCTTTCTATTATTTATTTTGTTATTGAAGATCAGCCTTAGTCCATGGTGATCTGATAGGATGCATGGGACAATTTCAATATTTTTGTATCTGTTGAGGCCTGTTTTGTGACCAATTATGTGGTCAATTATGGAGAAGGTACCATGAGGTGCTGAGAAGAAGGTATATCCTTTTGTTTTAGGATAGAATGTTCTGTAGATATCTGCCAGATCCATTTGATTCATAATTTCTCTTAGTTTCTCTGTGTCCCTGTTTAGTTTCTGTTTCCATGATCTGTCCATTGGTGAAAGTGGTGTGTTGAAGTCTCCCACTATTATTGTATGAGGTGCAATGTGTGCTTTGAGATTTACTAAAGTTTCTTTAATGAATGTGGCTGCCTTTGTATTTGGAGCATAGATATTCAGGATTGATAGTTCCTCTTGGAGGATTTTACCTTTGATGAGTATGAAGTGCCCCTCCCTGTCTTTTTTGATGACTTTGGGTTGGAAGTCAATCTTATCAGATATTAGAATGGCTACTCCAGCTTGTTTCTTCATACCATTTGCTTGGAAAATTGTTTTCCAGCCTTTCATTCTGAGGTAGTGTCTATCTTTTTCTCTGAGATGAGTTTCCTGTAAGCAGCAAAATGTTGGGTCTTGTTTGTGTAGCCAGTTTGTTAGTCTATGTCTTTTTATCGGGGAGTTGAGTCCATTGATATTAAGAGATATTAAGGAAAAGTAATTGTTGTTTCCTGTTATTTTTGTTGTTAAAGTTGGCATTCTGTTCTTGTGGCTGTCTTCTTTTAGGTTTGTTGAGGGATTACCTTCTTGTAGTTTCTAGGGCGTGGTTCCTGTCCTTGTATTGGTTTTTTTCTGTTATTATCCTTTGAAGGGCTGGATTCGTGGAGAGATAATGTGTGAATTTGGTTTTGTCCTGGAATACTTTGGTTTCTCCATCTATGTTAATTGAGAGTTTGGCTGGGTATAGTAGCCTGGGCTGGAGTTTGTGTTCTTTTAGTGTCTGGATAACATCCGTCTAGGATCTTCTGGCTTTCATAGTCTCTGGTGAGAAATCTGGTGTAATTCTGATAGGCTTGCCTTTATATGTTACTTGGCCTTTTTCTCTTACTGCTTTTAGTATTCTGTCTTTATTTAGAGCATTTGTTGTTCTGATTATTATGTGTCGGGAGGTATTTCTTTTCTGGTCCAGTCTATTTGGTGTTCTGTAGGCTTCTTGTATGTTCATGGGCATCTCTTTCTTTAGATTTGGGAAGTTTTCTTCTATAATTTTGTTGAAGATGTTTGCTGGTCCTTTGAGTTGAAAATCTTCATTCTCATCCACTCCTATTATCCGTAGGTTTGGTCTTCTCATTGTGTCCTGTATTTCTTGGATGTTTTGAATTAGGATCTTTTTGCATTTTACATTTTCCTTGATTGTTGTGCCGATGTTCTCTAGGGAATCTTCTGCACCTGAGATTCTCTCTTCCATCTCTTGTATTCTGTTGCTGATGCTCGTATCTATGGTTCCAGATTTCTTTCCTAGGGTTTCTATCTCCAGTGTTGCCTCATTTTGGGTTTTCTTTATTGTGTCTACTTCCCTTTTTAGGTCTAGTATGGTTTTGTTCATTTCCATCATCTGTTTGGATGTGTTTTCCTGTTTTTCTGTAAGGACTTCTACCCGTTTGATTATGTTATCCTGTTTTTCTTTAAGGATTTGTAACTCTTTAGCAGTGTTCTCCTGCAATTCTTTAAGGGATTTTTGTGCTTCCTCTTTACTGTCTTCTACCTGTTTACCAGTGTTCCTTTGTATTTCTTTAAGTGTGTTATTAAAGTCCTTCTTGAAGTCCTCTACCATCATCATGAGATATGCTTTTAGATCCGTGTCTAGCTTTTCCAGTGTGTTGGGGTGCCCTGGACTGGGCGTGCTGGGTTCTGATGATGGTGAGTGGTCTTGGTTTCTGTTAGTAAGATTATTACGTTTACCTTTCGCCATCTGGTAATCTCTGGGGTTAGTTGTTGTTGTTGTCACTGTTTAAAGATTGGAGCAGAAGCTGTGTTCCACTCACCAGCAGTCTCAAAATCCTGTGGCGGGGGTCCTGGGTAGCTGGCGGGTGTCAGCCGACCCTGCGCTCTAGCTGCCCTGGTGCTGGTCTGGCCGGAAGAGGCCTGTGGTCCTACTCAGCCCGGTTTTCTGCTTCCCTAACTAATGCAGTCTCAGGTCCCGCGCGCAATTGGATTGGAGCAGAAGCTGTGTTCCACTCACCAGAAGTCTTAAGATCGTGTGGCGGGTGTTGTGGGTAGCTAGCGAGTGTCAGCGGACCCTGCGCCCTAGCTACCCCGGCGCTTTTCTGACTGGAGAGGCTTGTGGCCCTACGGAGGCCGGATTTCTCCAGCTTCGTTTTAGAAATGAAGCTTGGGGAAGATAAATAGGCCAGCTACTCTCCAAAACTCAAGGTTTATGAGTTTGTGAAATTTATACAGAGGTGGTTTGACATTTAGTGCCTGTGCTTGAATAGCATGCCCTGCTTCTCATCACACCCAGCCCCACCAGTCTCTTACAGATATGTCCTTATTGTCATATGCTGTGCCATCATTGGGACTGATACCCTCTCACGGCTTCTCATCTTAAGAGTGACAACCAAGCTGTTCACCATTACTTTAGGGCTATATCGTCTGGTCCCCGAGCATCCTCTTGTGAGCCAGAGGCTACTGTGTGCTTTCTTCAGAGTGCCTAAGCACACGCTCCCACCTCGGTGCTCCTCTGTGGCGATGTGGTTGGCTTGGCATTTGCTCTGCCTCTGCCAAGAATTCTCTCCACAGCACTTACTCTTGCCTCTTCTCCAAGGAGCCTGCATAAAGAAGCCTCATTCTTTTCTAAAGTCGAGCTAAAGTAAACTAAAGCTGCCTGACTTTTCTAAAGTAAAGCTCCTCTCTCTTACTGGCTTTTCTGTGAACTTGATTGTCCCCAACCCTGTCTTCCATGTTAACATTGTTGAGACAGGATCTCACTCAGTTACCCAGATGGTCCTTGAGCTTGTCCAGTAGCTCGGGGCAGAATGTAGATTTGTCATTTTCTGGCATCAGCCTCACAAATAGTTAGAGCTGCAGGTGCATGGTAGCTCACTTACTTCAAACAGAACTTAGCACCCACTTAAACAATGCTGTACAATAATGGCCAGCTATGCACCCATACGATGACCTATGCACCCATACAATGACCTTATGGTTCAACTCTCTTCCTGATGCTTAGGATGATGAAAATCATGGGCTTGGAACCTTTGGTGCATCTAATTAAAAAAAGAATTAAGTACAAATGCACTTTAATACAAAATATTTATGTAAGTAAACATTCTATAAATAGTGTGTATAAAAGTATAATGATTTGTAGTCTAGACAAGTGTCACTCAGAATTTTGAGAACTGTTGATATAAAGTCTTGAGGGAAGGATCTGCCTATGGGAATATGTACACACTGAAAGGACAGACAACAGAAAATTTCAAAGATACACCTATGTACCTTGTCAACAAGAAATTGTCAGATTTAATTTCCCCTTTGAGGGCACAGAGCTTGTTTGAAAGAGTCATTGCTTTAGGTACTAACTAGAGAGGTATGGAATCAAGGGGGAATGTCTAAGTTTGAGCTAAGATAGGAGGGGAACACCTTTTTGTACAAATCTTGATTCTGCGCCTGGAACGTCATTAAGTTCCAGTATGCCCCTAGGATGTGAAGCTCCCCCACATGCTGAGCGTTTTAAGTGTCCCTCTTTGCATCCATATGCCAGACTTGGAAAGACTTGTGCCCTACTTGGAGCATAGGAGAACTCCCACTGTGCATGATCAGCCCTAGAAACATAGAGCCAAGTAGGAACTGGGAGGGTCATGCTATAACAGATCCTCAGGGAGCAATCTTAGCAGGATAGGTCTAAGAACAGGCATGGATCGTGGCAAGATTTAGAGAGCAGCATGTGGGTAGGGAGGGCAGGAGGGAGAAAGGAAGGAAGACAGAGAGAGGATTGGCCTGCAGAAAGGAGAGGGAGAGACAGAGATACACAGACAGAGAGACAGAGACAGAGAGACACAGAAAAAGAGACAGAGGGAGTGGCCTGGGGATGGGAGAAGGAGAGACAGAGATACATAGACAGAGAGAGATAGAGACAAAGAGACAGAGAGATAGAGACAAAGAGATAGAGAGAGATACAAAGAGACACACAGAGAGAATGTTGAAGGCTGGCACACTATATTGGTTGGTGTGAGCAAAGGCAGTGGAGGGACTTCTGAGGTCTAATTTCAAAGGCGCCTGTGCAACATTACATTTTGTGAAGAACATGAAGACAAGTTCTGTTTATTAACTTGGAGGAGAGAAGTGTCTCCCAGACACTTGAAGTATATTAATAAAGATAAGTGGGAGAGCTGTGTATTTTTTCTGTTCTTCACACTCATAGTGACATTATCCAGAGTCTGAACCAGACATAACCAGGGATACAAGTAATACTGACATGGTAAAAGAAAGCTTTTAGAGAAATAAGTATGCTCTAAAATGTAAATATAAATATAAAATGTTATTATGATTATTGCTGGTATACTTGTACTCTACCAGCTGTGGGATACTATATAGAGGACACCAACTTTTTAAATAAAATTAAAATACTTCTCTCGGTCTAAGAGAACATATGGTGACTAAGAAATGAGATAGTTTTCTGTAGCAAGTATACTCATTAGCTTTTGAAGAAATCTGATTGAGGAAATAGCACAAAAGTCTGTATGTGAAAAGAGCAATGGAACATCTTTTTAAAGGGGACAAATTAAGTCACAGAGAATACTTGTTTTACTGACATACAGAAACTGGTGCATCTTCTTCAGCATAGCATGCAGTGATTTCTTTCCAATAAGAAACATATCCGACTTACTACAGATTTATCTGGGTAGACCCCAGCTCTGAGCAGAGACGCCTTCCAGCTGTCCACGTCTTCCTGGGAATCACAGGCCAGCTCCAGGAAGCGATAGTCTTTGTATACATTCCTAGAGTTAAAAAAAAAAAAAAGAAAAGAACCAAATATGCATTTAGCTAAGAGCCAAATTCAAAATGATCTCAGATCGTTGCAGACACGGGTGGCAGTTCAGAAGGGTAGCTCTCTGAAAACCACTAGATGCAAGCACAGATGACTTGCTGTATTTTAAAATAACAAATGAGCTCTGCTGTGTGCTTCTCACAGGATTCTTTTTAAATAAATCATACAGTGAATATCTCACAGTTAACAGGGATGAGATTTAAAAACTAAAGAGCCTATAGAAAGAGAACATCAAATTTTTAAATAAAAATGAAACCTTTTTCTTGGCCCAAGCGTGTAGAGGTAGGACACTGACCCAGCATGAGAAAGACCCTGTGTTCAATTCCCAGATTCACAAAGACCAAAGACACACCAGAGACGCTGGCTATGTATGCTGGTAGGCAGTGCTCTGGAGAAAGCACTTGTGCAAATCACCAGACAATGGCAAGTTTTCGTAAGCTCTTGTGCAAATCTAGTTGACTAAATAGCTTAGAAATCTTGGAAATGTACAGTAATGTTCCTATAAATCTAAAAAACATGAAAAAAAAAAAACCCAAAGAAACAATGTCTACAACTTGCTGAATTCAGAGGACAGATGCTCCTCAGGGTGTAGGGGAAAAAAAAAAAAAGCATGATCACTTGTGATGACAGGCAAGATGCCTCTTGTTGTAGCTTTATAACTAGGACAATATTTTATATTTTCTTCTGGATAACAAAACAACACATAATATGTAATCAATTCCAGTATGTGAAATTTTGGAACTAGACAAAAGAATGAAAATAAGGATAACCATCCAGGTTCCACTACTTATAGGTGATCTTGTTTCTTATAGTTTTCCATTCTGAACATTTTTGATACAGCCAAAATTCACTCATCTTTCCTTTCTAACGCTGTCTTAGTCCCGGAGTGCTGGGGTCTCCTGCTGCAATTGGGCTGCACTTCCACTTTCACCAGAAGTCTCTTCTGGGCTCTCTTCACAATGCCAATCTTCAACTCTCTGCATGATCCTTTCAATCCAGGGCTTCAGCGGCTCCCAAGACTTCTTTGCTCATTGCCTTGCCTTGGCCTCTCACAATGGCAAGCCTCAGTTGCTCCCCAAGACTCACTCATGCCTTCAAACCAGTATCGCCTGAGAGACGGACACTACAAAGTTCAGCTGTCAGCACAAGGTACAGTCTTGGCTGCCTCTTGAGCACAGCATCTATGTGCTGACCCTAAGGAAACAGCTCTAGAAGATTTCACCTCAGTGATGCTGGTCTCCTTTTAATCACTACTAATTTCTCAGCTCCGGATAACCAACATTAATGTCCCCAGTAAAGCACTCTTTTTTTTTTTTTTATATTATTGTTTCTCTCAAAAAGAAAGTATTTTTATAATGAAAAAATTTAATATAACATGAATAAGATAAAATACAATATTATTTGATAAAATATTCTACATTAAATTTTATAGTCATATGACTGACAATACAAAATCATGATTTTAAAATATTTAATGTATCATATGTATAGATATACTGTCAGTTCATATTAGTGTTCTTGGTTTAATGTTCCACAATTTTAGAAGTGTGCTATACAGGATCCTCATTGAAATTTCCCACTAATACAAAATCCTGATTCTTCAGCCCCAGCTGACCAGAACCACATATTCTCAATTTAAATATCAAACACCCCCAGTGGAGACTTTGCCTCTCTCTAAACCTTCCCAGACCAGGCATCTATCATTTATTTGCATTCCTTTCAGCACCACCCTCTGGTTTTCCAGGCCAGGTTTGAACAACAGCTGACCAGGCTTGGAAACTCAATGATTTTCTAGCCCAAAGTTGCAAAGTCCTTCCACAAATCCTTCCCAAAACAACATGGTCAGGTCTGTCACAGCAACACCTAACAGTCCAATTTCTGTCACAGGATTTCTATCAGTGTGATGAAACACTAGAACAAAAAGGAATCAGAAAGAAGATGCTTTCTGCTTTTGGGAAAGCAGAAACCAGGAGAGTAACAAGGACTTGACAAGGTACATGGACAGACCTCCTGAAATTGTGATATAGACAGTTTAAATGTTGAATAGATAACTGCAAGAAAGAAGGATAGATCTCTTTCGGATTAGAATGTGCAGTTTTGAAGATCCAGTGATGGAAACAGTCTAAATGTCCTTCAGCTGATGCATGGATAATGAAAATTTGGTACATAATGAAGACATGAAACTTGTGAGACAATGAATAGAGCCAGGTAATATACTGAGGTTACCCAGAGTAGAAAGCCAAGCACCGCACTTTCTCTTGTGGATCCTATCTCTGTATCTTTGGATGTCAGTAGATCACTTGAAGTAACTGAAGATACCAGGAAAGTAAAAAGGGACCATGGGGTGGGGGTGGGGAGCTCTAGAGATAGGAATAGAAGGGTGGATACAGGTGCTTTGAAGGGGGAAAAGGGAAAGATGGGAGGAAGATTTACCTGGCATATGGGAGAGGGAGGGCAACATAGATGGAGAAAAGGGAAGGTGGGATACATAACAATTAGAATGTTTGAGAATATTTTCCCATTACATAGAAAATCAGTTACCATTCAGGTGACAACACATACACAGTGCTAGACTGGACAGACTTGAAAAATCACATTCTTTGTTTCCAAATGATGGTAGGAAGAAGAGGGAGAAGAGAAGAAAGAAGAAGAAGTTTCTAAAGGAAATAGTGCAAGCCAGGCATGGTGGCATGTGACTTTAATCCCAGCACTCAGGAGACAAAGCCAGGTGCATCTCCAAGTTTTAGGCCAGCCTGGTCTACAGAGTGAGTTCCAAGACAGCTGCACATTGAAATCCTGTCTCAGAGAATGCAGAGATGAAAATGAAAATGAGATGAAAAAGCAAATGAACCATATAATCAAGGATGGTCCTTAAATCCCAAACGAAGCAAGGATATGACTTATGTAGAAGGTAATAAGATGTCGAAATACTTCCCATCTCCACAGTGGGGCAGTGGAAAAGCTGCAGGGGGCTGGAAAACCCTAGATGTTTTTACTACTTAGGAAAGGAAGGAAGGAAGGAAGGAAGGAAGGAAGGAAGGAAGGAAGGAAGGAAGGAAGGGTCAGTGTCTTTAGGGAAATCTTAAAAGATTGGAAAGTCAAAGCAGATCATTCATGTAGTTTAAAAGGATCAATAAAACAGCCAAGTCAAACATGACAAAAAGGATACACACATCCACAGGTGTTTTATCATCCCAGTAGCTACTACACATGATTCCAAACATTGGGAAATGGGGGAAAGAAGTGTGCAAGATTCGCCCCCCAGCAAAGAAGAAAGGGTCCATAGCTCCAAATGTAAAAGAAACTGAGAAAATATCTAAATCAGATGTTTTCTGCAACCTGACCATGAGATATCAGAGTATGAAAGAAATTAATAACATGCTAATAGTAAGCACTATTGGAATCTACTCAGATCTAGACTATCCAGAACCACAACAAAACATACACTACAGGCCAGCGAGACGGCTCAGAGGGTAGAGGCACTTACTAACAAGCTTGGTGACCTAAGGAAGAGAGAGTCGACTACAGAAAAACATCCTCTGACCTCCACATGCACACCATGGCAATCACATGCTCCCACATACATGACTCCCCCCCATACATGCATGCTCATGCACACATATACACATACATACATAGACTACAGCACTATGCTTAAATGAGTCACTTTGTGTAAAAGGTCAGTATTAACTTCAGGGCATAAAAAAAAATCAACTGATTTTTCACAAAAGTGTAGAAATTGAAATGGGAAAATAATTTACATTAGAAGTAAAGCCTTTAAAATGTGTGGAAATAATGAATTTGATTATGTGATACCCAAAGCTGTAACAAGTTAGTGTGTGTATGCATTCTCCAGATAGTAACACCTGGAGGTACGAAACACCACCTTTAAATAGCTCTGTGAATTTCTAAGTGACTCTCCATCAAATCCTTAAACATTATTTTCAATGAAGACGTTGATCATCTCTTTGTTAGCCTTATGGATACTCTTTGTCTTAAAGTCATTATTGACAGTAAAAACCAGATCCCAACATTTTATTACATATTACCCCCGATGGGCTCTCACTTTTATTTGCATTTACCCAACATTCACATTTCCTTTTCTTTGTTTTTTTTTCCTCCCTAACTTTTTTCTACTTCAAAACACCTATTTGTTGAAAACTCCCAATAGTAAACTGGATTTCATTTTTCATCCCAAGCTGTAAACCATCACCTATGAGTAAGAATGTCTCTCTGATGTTTATTTCTTGCCATGGCTGTATGTTTGCTTTTGGGTTTGTCATGCTGAGATACACATGGCTTTAAAAAAAAAAAAAAAACACCTTTATTTTACTATTTCCTTTGTTTGTGTGGAGACATAAACTGCCTTTTGGGCTTTGACGTTTTTCAGCAGTTCTCAGTTCTGGGCAAAATTGATCATCTTCCAGTTTGCACATCTTGAGTTTATTGTTGTATACTTGATGCTCAGTAATAAAACAATCACCCCTCAGGGGCTGGAGAGATGGCTCTGCTGTTAAGAGCACGGGCTGCTCTTCCAGAGGACCCGGGCTGATTTGCATCACCCACAAGGCGGCTCACAACTGTGTGTAACTTCGGTTTAGGGGGATCTAATGCCATCTTCTGGCCTGTGTCAGCGCAGGCATGCAAATGATACACAGGCATCCATGTAGGCCCATACACATAAAATAAAACTATAAAATAATAAAAAAAAAAACCCTCTGACTTATTAAAGTATTTTAAAGCTGCCTCTTCACTGCAGAGCATTAGCTGAGTTGCCTAAGTGTCTGTTGACCTAGATTATTTAAGTACAGCTGTTGTCTTTTAAACATTTGACTTTATTTTTACTTCTGTGTTTTGTTTTGTTGTTTTTTGTTTTACCATTTAAGCAGTGTTTTTGGGAGGAACTTTGTATTCATCTTGAGGAAATATTTATTGTCAGGATTTCCCCATTTGGAACATTTTCCCTTGGACTCATTTCTTTACAACACAGCTAGATGTCTAGATTCCAGAGGGCACAACACCCGCTGTTTCCCAGATGCAGTGGTGAGCCAGGCCATAGGGGCTTCTTTAGGTTATTCTTGCTAGCATGCAGGGGTCATTGATATATAGTTAATTCAGTTCAGTTCATGAGTTTTATAAGCAGTTGACAGACATCTCTGGTGTTTTTGGCTACTGAGGTACAGCAATTGACGGAGCAAAGGCAAAGAAAAAAATCTGTCTCTCTCTCTCTCACTCTCTCTCTCTCCCTCTCTCCCCTCTCCCCTCTCTCCCCTCTCCCCTCTCCCCTCTCCCCTCTCTCCCCTCTCCCCTCTCTCCCCTCTCACCTCTCCCCTCTCCCCTCTCCCCTCTCCCCTCTCCCCTCTCCCCTCTCCCCTCTCCCCTCTCCCCTCTCCCCTCTCCTCCTCTCTCTCTTTAACCGTCTTATGAGAGGGGGCCATCCCACTAGATCTCTAAGGCTACTCTGAAAATTGGGTCAAAGAGCTGTTTTCATAGATGAGGAAATAGATTCAGAGAGAGAGCTGGGGGACTTTCCCTGAATCACAGGCCAGCTAACCAGTAGACCCAGAACCTCCCCCAGCCCTCAGCATATGACCTCTCTACAGCAGCTGCATGGGTGGAGAAATACATTAATGGATGAAAACACAGTGGAGCAGACTGGGTCATGTTTAAAATCATGTAGGGTTTTTGGTTGTTTTTTTTTTTTAATTTTTGACCAGATCTTGATTTTTATAGAAAACACAAAATATAAACATTGAAAAGATAAGCCACAAGAAGTAGGGTGCATAATTTCAGAAAAGCTGGGATGCAGCTCAAGGAAATAAACTGTCCATGTCAAAGGAAAAAAGTTCACTCTGGGAAAATTAGAAAGGCTACACCTTTGATCCTGGGCAGAAAGGGGGATAGTTTATTTAAAGAGAATAAAACAATACATTGCTTTTAAAGGATCTAATGAAGCCCCTACTGTTTCTTCAACTTTACTAAGTAGGCTTCCATTTGGAGCTCTTTCCAGCACTCAGCCAAGGCTCCTTTGAGATGCAAAGGTGTGGGGTGGGCAAAGCTGGAGACTGTTGTCTGGAGAGCCCTTGGCCAGTTGGAAGGCAGGAGACGCACAGTCCGCACAGACTTTCCACATTCTCTGTGAGGCTCTGAGGAATCCAGCTTTGGCTCCACCACACTGACCTTTCTCCAGGGTATTTTCTTTCAGGGGTTCTTCACACGGAAAATCTTATTTTTTTCCCCCTTAAAGGACAGCCAAATTCTTGAGAGGGAAAATAATTATCTGGTTGAAATATTAGAAGAAGGTCAAAGGCTTCTGGTGGCTTTGGCAGCTTTGTCTCTACCCAGTTCTAAAGCCTCGTCCTAGGCCGTGTCTAGACAGCCAAGGCGAGTTGGACACAGGTCTGAAACACTGAGCTGGCCTGATTTACTGGAAGGCTCATAAATTCTGTCCAGGAAGCTTCCAGGTTCTCACCACATGCTGTAGCTGTATAGATAACCCACAGCAATTTGTACCGAGTGCATTTTTTTGTTTAGTCTATTTCGGCTGCAATCATGCAGATATGAGCTTCTGAATCACTCTGCTCTGAAACCAAGTTATGTGTCCCACAGCTCGAAGAACTGAGAAAGTGGTTGGGGTGCTGAAAAGCGAGGGAGGGAAAGGCTCAGCCCTTAGGTAAAAGGCTTTTTAAGTGCTCTGCTGAAGTGAACAAGACCGCAGGATGAGCTTATGTTTTGATTAGCTGTGAAAAAAAAATGTTCTTACATGTCAGAAGAAAGCTCCTGGCTGTTAAAAGATATAAAGTTTAATTCCCTTACTTCTTTTCCATGTCTCTTCAATCATCTGACCCCAGCTATTAAACAATTAAGAACAGCATTTCAAAATAATCTCTTAACAGATTCCTTTTTATAATTTCCGAGGTGTTTGATAATATAAATGCTTTTAGGAGTGGGATTTTGCTGGATCCCAAGGTCTCCACATAACACTAGAGTTTAACACACAGCACCACATTTGTCCCAGGCAGACTGCACAGCCTGACAGAGAGGAATGAACCCAGCTTCCTCTACGCCGCCAGCCATAACTACTCCTTCCAGTATCTGTGATTCTGAAAGGTCAGTCATGCTGTCTAGCTGACTAACTGGCAATTCATGGCTTCTAGCAAAGTCGGGCCGTATTGTCTCGTGCTTATTAATTTTTAGTCTTAAGAGTTTACAAGACATACATGGCATTATTTCATAAACTGTAGACTTTACTGCTGAATTTAAGACAGGTTTAATTTATTATTAAAAATCTTGACTGGGCATGGCAGCCAAAGATCTATAATATCAGTACATGGGAGATGGAGACAGGAGGATTATGAGTTTGAGGCCAGCCTGGGCTACACTGTGAGACTGTGGCTGAAAGAATTCATGGCTTCATAAGCATAGCTCGCAAACTTTGGAAGCCAAGAAAGTGTGTGTATGTGTGTTTGTGTGTGTTTGTGTCTGTGTGTCCCAAGCCTTTCAGTGTCCAAGCCAACTCTTTAGTCAGTTTCTTCAAACATTTCTTAAATGTATTTCCTAGACAGTGTAGCATTTTTGGTTCTATGTTACATTTTAATATGGTTTTCTGCACGTGAGATTCGAGTAACTGTCACAAACTCCTTTATGAAATAGCATACATATGCAATGAAGGCGTTCAATGCATTTTTTTTTGCCATTTTTCTTGACAGTATACTTAATACAGGTTTGATAAACTCAGTAATATACAATAGACAGAATATGGCTAGGGCCATGAACATCGCTTAACAATCTAGTCTGCACTGTTCCTTCCTCCCCTCCCTCTCTTTGTGTGTGTGTGTGTATGTGTGTGTGTTTGTGTGTGTATGTGTGTGTGTGTTTGTGTTTGTGTGTATACTTGCTCATGCTGTCTGTGGAGACCAGAGGTTCACATCATGTGTCTTCCTCTATTCACCTACCTCCACTTCTTTTTTTGGAACATGGTTTCTCACCGAATCCAGAGCTTATCACTTAGGCACGTATTTACATAACAGTACATTTATATACCAATGAAATCACCAGTGAGAAATTCAATTTTGTTTCCCTTTTGAAAAATCTGAACAACTCAGGCTGGGAAATGGTGGTACATGCCATTAATCTGCCATTTAGCGGGAAGAGGCAGGCAGATCTCTGGGTTTAAGGCCAGCCTGGTCTACAGAGTAATTCCCAGGACAGCTAGGGCTACATAGAGACACCTTGCCTTGAAAAAAATTTAAATAAAATAAAACCTGGAGAACTCACTGTGGGCTTTTGCTGATGACTGATTCTAGAAGCTTCTGTGATCATTGCTCCCTTTATAACCATGTTTCTGCACACACCTGATACACCAGTCTTGGTAGACCTCAACTCCCTCTCTCATCTTCCCTTTCTAATCGTTTTTCTAATAAAACATCAAACAAACAATATTTTCCTTTAACTGCTGCATTCGTGGTGCTAAATGAACAAGTGACAAACCAGAATTGTACTGTTGTTATCCCTCTAAACTTGTATTTTCAATTATCAAATTGCAGCCATCTCACCATAATTCTATACTAAATCTTTTCCATGTCCTAGATGATTATCAGTTCCTAGCTTTTCTTACCTGGAACTTTTCACTGTTAATACTTAGTTGATTGCCTTACTTCATGCCTTATGAGGAACATATAACCTATTGCTAAAACTGATCACCACTCTTTCCAACAAATTCATCAATCACTTTCATTCGCAGCTGCAGAGTCTGCCTCTTGAGAGAGCTCAGATGATGAAATGGCCAAGCCATCAGCTTGTGCTCAGTGGGCCTTCTCTCCTCATGCCTAGTGCCACATACTATCTTTCTCCCTATAATCTCCACTGAACAGTTTCCTCTTTGTACTCCTTGACCACTTGTATAACATGCTCACATGCCTTAAAGACAACCATTTTAAAGCACAGTCTCTGTCCCCTCTATTCCCCAGAACTCCCCTACTTATAACAAATTTACAGCAAACACCCTGAATGTTTTCCTCCATTTTCTTCTTTCATGTCTTCCTTGGGGTTGCCCCTGACCCTTTTCCCACTGGCATGAGTAAAATGATCCTGCTTTTCTGTAATAGAGCGCTCATCCAAGTCATGGATTTATATCTATCTATCTATCTATCTATCTATCTATCTATCTATCTATCTATCTATCTATCATCTAGCCATCTATATCATCTGCATCTACATCTATGCCAAAGCAAGTGCCAACCCTTTGATTTCTATTGCCTGACTTTACCACAACAGTGCCATTTTGGTCACTGTTTCTCTCTTCAAGGATAATTTTGTCAAGACTCCTGTGATTCACATTTTTAGAATCCTGTCTTCTTCCTCACTGACAATAATTTTGTCATCTCTTTTGCTGTTTCCTCCAACTGTTTCAGCTGAAACTTTTGGAGACTGCCCCCCTCCCCCAATTATCTCTCTAGTCAGTTGCTCTCTGTCCACCCTCTTCTCCCCAATGTGACCAGAGGCTACATGGCAGAAAACAACACTGACAGTTCTCCACCATGAACCCAGACACCAGGCTGCTCATCTCTTCCATGGGTGACAATAGTAGCTCTTTATTACTCTTTACATTTTTCCTGATTCACTCTCCACACAGAAGCCACAGTGACTATCTGAGAGTCCTCACACTGTGACTAGAAAAGTCTGGGCTCTCTCTTTTATTCTTATCTCCCCCACTCTTTCCTTGCTCGAATGGCTACATCTGCACTGGCCTGTTTATTCATCAGGATGTACAGGTGCGAGTCCTTTTTCCTCGCACGATACTCTGTCCATCCCTGAAGTTCACTGTTGTCTCTTATACTGATGTCATCCACTGAACACCCCCCCCCAACAATTTTCAGTTTTCTCACTATTCATTCTCTTTGTAGCATTCATTTATATCAGTGATACAATGGTCTTAATTACTACTAATTAAGAATTAAACCTCTGCTATTAATAATGAAAATTTAATGAGCTAAAATAATAATTATTATTTATCTTTTCAGACACTATTCCCCATTTTACATACCGACGGTAAGAAAACAACAGTGCATTTAAATGAGAAATCATGATCAAAAGTTCAAAAGAAAAGGACCACCAATCCACATCAAATAAGGTATAACTCAAAAACAAAACAAGCTAAAACAAAAAAAAAGTGGGAGATATCAATTCAAAATGTTACTAACACACTACTTAGTGTAAACACACTAACCAACATTACACTCTGGATTGGAACTCACTTCATGCAAAGTCCATCAAGGAACAAAGTTCATAGTTGTGGATATGTTATTTAAAACCATAAAAACAACAACAATAGGCTTCACTGTCAGCTTTGAGGTTGGCCAGTTGGAAGATTACAAAACTATACAAGAAGAATATAGGGCTTTATAAAATCAGGAATTAATAATGAATACCAAATATGTCCTGGGAAATCTTAGGAGTCTGTCCTGGATGAATCAGGCAAGGAAACAACACTGGGATGTAAAAGAGTGGAAAGTAAAATTAGAAATGAGACATACAGCTCAACCGAGGATTCAGAGATGCCATGTCTACTTTTATGATAGGAAATTTATAAGCATCAATTATGTCAATTATGGACACAGTTTCTAAGAACTATACATAAATTAAAATAATAAAATCATGAGAGTAAACCTAGAGTATGAATTGGAAAAACTTATTCAAAGCAGTTCTTGCCTCAGAGTTTAATGTCTTTCCACCCCTTCCCACATATGTGTGTGTATGCACATGTGTCTGTGTGTATGTATTAGGAAAGCTTCTTTTATGCACTAGTTCTCAGACATGTGGAGGGACAGAGGCATGGGAAAGGGTGAGGGGACATGAGAGGGAAGAAGCCTCTGGTTCTAGACTTGCCTTTGTCTTTCCTGCTGGCTGAGATTCAAGAAGCTTCGACACAACTGATAAACCCAAAATTGCCTGCAGCAATAGTGGGTATTTTCCTAAGGACATTTTAAATGGAGATATGATTTGATTTTTGAGAGAGTATTTCACTATGTAGCCCCAGCTAGCTTGTAGCTTATTATATAGACCAAGCTGGCTTTGTACTCACAGAGATCAGCCTGCCTTTGCTGCCCCCAAAGCTACCAACTATCATTTCTCCCAAGAGAGTGCTCTTTGAATCCCAGGAAAGGAACCCCTGATACCATATACAGGCTCGTGCACATACAGGTGCTTGTACAGTTCTGTAACATGGCCGCTTGTGTGCCTTGGTATCAGCACTTAGTACATCACTACCAAGTGCCAGATTCCTCATAGCTATAGCTGCCTTCTTGATGTGTCCTGTTCAAAAATCTTGATGTCCTTTAGCTTTCTTCTCTCTCCAAGGTTCATTCTTTAATAAATGTTCCTAGATATCTGTGCTGAATGCCTAGGCATCATTCTTCATGTGCCTGTCCCCTACCTCACCCTAGGAATCCCTTTATCACCCACAACAGTTCCTCTTCTCCGTTTAGTCCAGCGTGACATGCCTTATCTGAAGCATAGCAAAAAACCTCAACTTCTGCACTTGATCCACCCCTACTGTTTTGCACTTTCAATGGATTCTTATGGTATTAGGACTAAGACAATAAACAACCTCTGTGTGGCTTGTAGGTCATCAGTGCCCAGGGTAATGGTTTGTTTCCACATATTCTTCTAACGTTAATTTTAACTGTCCCTAGATTCTCAGAATGGAGAGGCCTCTCTGTTATGGATCCTTGTACAAGCTGTAATTAACAGTTGTAATTAAATGACTGTTCTTGGCTGTTAATGTCCCTCATTATATAACTCGTTTCCGGGAAGTGGAGGATGTTTGTCTTGTTGCTGGGACAGTAGCACAGCATCAGTGCTCAGTGAACAGCTTCTAGTCATAAATGGCAGAGTGCAGTAATCGTAGAAGTCGGAGTTACCTTGGCCTCTTTCCCCTTTAAACACGTTTTCCTTGTCTCTCCATATCACCCAGAAAGGTCACTTTCACAGTTCTGGAACAAGGCCACCTGAGTGCCATTATCTAAAAGCATCGTGATTCTTTGTCTTTGAGACAAATTTCTTTGGTGTAAGTTGGTTTGATATATAACTAGTACTATATCTTTTTCCTTGACATAAGCAAAAAAATAAAAGCAAAAGAAGATGAATAAATATATAAATAATAAGACATCTTAAATAAAATTTAAAAAAATCAAATTTGTGGAAAAGGCTTTTAAATAGGAAACCTTCACAAATCACATTTACTCTAAGTGGAGCTGCAACATCAGCTGAGTCACTGCTGGCTCCAGGCTGCCTAGGCTTCCATTTCCATGGTGTCTGCCCATGCCAGCATTAATTGTAGTCATCACTGAAGACCTGGGGGTGTGGGTCTAGTTTGTAACTGGGGGTTGAGATGTAGGTAGGTTTCTCAGTTTAACTGCTAGAAATTCTCACAATAGAAAATGCTTAATATCCAAATATTCTTCCCCAAACTCAAATGCTAATCTCACGTCCTGAGAAGGTACCAAGATAAAAATAGAAAAGCTGGGAGTAGCTAATGGGTGGGAACCTGACCTTCTGGGCCTTTCCTTTAGTCTTCATTGTTTCCTCTTCTCAAAAGGAGGGAAGCTGGCTGGTTTGATTGGTGACTTATAAAGGAGAAATTGAGCAAGCTGTGCCTGCAGGACACAGGCATTCTCTACCATTCCCAGATGTCCTGGTTGAGTTCTGGCCTCTGGCAGAGCTTGCGGTTGCTCAGCTGTGGTTGTGATCCTTGAGAGCTCAAGTATGAACAAGAAATTTGGCCTCAGAACTCAAGCCATTTGTCTCACGCCATATCTGTTTGCTTCCTTGACACTGCCTGCTTCTAAAACTGTCACCAGGCACGGTTTTCGTTAAAGACAGAAGTTGAGGATGTGATAAAGTGGTCCATCCCGGGAACTCCACATGGAAGACAGGGCTTTAACAGGGAGAACTATTGATGGCTGCGGTTTCAGAGGGGTTAAAGGAGAATCAACAGAAGGCTTTCTTAGCAAAGAAGCCCAGTAGGCAGTTGGGGATGTGGAGCTGGTGTCTCAGGCTAACAAACAACAACCACACTGCATGTGGTTGTGCTGCTGGGTGCCATGTGAATTTGTTTATTTTATTTTAATATAGCTTATTAGCTTCATTAAGTTATTTCCCCATAGGAGGACAAGCCAAACAGCCACAGGTCATGTGTCTGCTTGGGCATAACCAATAGCAGGCAAATTAGCCAATATTACAATATCATAAAAAAAATTGTTGTCGCAATCCGAGCTTCATTTAGCCCAGAGCAACAAAAGACATTAGAAAGGAATAAAGGCACTGGTGAAGAAAGCAGAGAAAGAACCACAATTATTTGCAGTCTGCCTCATTTATTAGGTCATAAAAGGTGGCTGTAATGGCCTGCTTAAGCTGAGCATTTTTAGAATCTGAGGAATAAGTGCAGAGTGGCTGTGGGCTCATGCCAGCCATGTTTTATCACATGTTAGGAAAAAGGGCAGCGCAGGCTGTGCTTGCCTGGTCCCTTCCGTTCCACGTTTGTTAGGTTTGAGAATAGCTTTTTATGTCACCTTCCATTTGCATTCACGAGTAAATAGTAACAGGGAGTATTACGTAAATACAAAAGATGACACATTAACAGCTTCTAGAGAATGGGCGTGATGGAGAACCACCAGTAAAGAAGCAGTGTACGTCTCCTGGCCAGTGTCCTACAGGTCAAGAAGCCAACGGTACAAAACAGAATAAAGAAAAACCAATCCCAAGACAATATGGACAGTCTAGGTTAATTTTTCACTCCTAAACACCTAGAGAGAGAGTTAGATGAGAGTTCTTGGAGCCTGGAGCTTGTAGAAAATGTCTGTGTGAGACACTGTTAAAGAATGAACAGGACTGGAAGTGTTATGAGATATGTAGTTTTAGTCAATGGCTATCCATAAAACCAGCCTTTAAAAAAAATAATGATTCTTGATGCTGCTATTACTTAAGATCATGTCAACCTCTTGTTAAAGCCAGCTGCCTGAGCTTAAATTTCTGTTAAGTTCATATCACCTGGAAAAAATAGATTCCTATGCCACTGCTCCAATGGCTACCAAAGACATCCTGGGGGCACCAAGGGATCTTACATTATATAGCTTCATATAGAGAGATGTTTTTATATAGCTTTATACATAGCTATGCTGCCTAACATGTGTCCAGATGAGGAATATCAGACCCATGGCCCCTTCGAGTCACATGCAATTGGGCTCTGTTGTACCTACTTCACTGCTAAGCATCAATGAGACCAGGGTGAGGGTGACCTTGTCACACTGAAAGCACAAGCTTGGCTACACTCGCTGGTAAGCTTGCTGCAAAGGGTTGAGTAAGACTGGGTCTCCAGAAAGCCTGGCTATTTAGTAACTTTTGTGATGGGGAGAACTCACTAGCTCTCAATATAATGGGAGTGGAACTGGGTCCAGGAAAAAACCAAACCAACAAAACCAAAAAACAAAACCAAACAAGCATTTCCATGGTGACCTGTATTTTGTATAATGAGTAATTTGTTGTCGATCAGGTGGTGCTGATGTTCTGTGGTCAGGAGCGCCAAGGCTAGCCCTTTTATTCTGTCGGACCTTTGCGTGCACTCTTTACTCCTCCCCCTAGGCTCACCATCTGACAAGCCTCTACCCACCCTCACGGTGACCACTCCCATTTCCTTCCCTCTGTGTCTTTCCCAGTTAGCACGGACTGCATAGATGATTCTCTCTTCTCTGTACCTTTGATGCCTTCCTCATACATCTCTTGAGTTGAACTACTTTCTACTTAGGTGATCTTTAGAGCTCAAATTGGTAAACATATGAGAGAGACAAAAGTTATAGATGAAACATCCATTGTAACCAATAAAAAGGAGTAGCAGCTCATCTCTTCATTCCAGAAGGTTCTGTTCAAAGGATCTTCCATGCCAAGTATCTTTGTAAGAACTAATAGAAGCATGGATGCATTGTGTGTCTAATTACATGACATGTTCTGTATAATAGATGCTATGTTATCTATATCTTGGTTAATTTAATAGACATTTGTTGAGAAGCTATGTGCTAGGCATTATCATATTGGTCCAGAGGGATAGCTGTTGATTTAGAGAGACAAGGTCCTTGTTCTCATGAATCATAAGTAGAGGTACCATAGTGAGTGGGATGCAGGCACTAATTATTTATTTAGACTTTGCTGTCAAGGTACCAAGCAAATCCCAATGACATATCCCTCTTCCTCCTAAAATGAGACAGAAACCAGACATCTGTTTTATTCCAGTAAACTTCATCATCTCAGCAATTACTCAAAAGACTGAAAATAATTCATGACCCAGATAAAGCATTTCTTTACAAAAGCCCCAAGTGGTTTTTAAAAATTGTTTTTTTTTAAATATGTACACTACAAAGGAGTCTTTGACCAGGCAGCTGTTTCAAACAACAATGATTTCATGTCTTAAGACTAACTTTAAAATTGAGATGTCTTTGCCTTCCAGGAAAGGCCAGCAGCTGTGAGAGTCATTCACTTCTTTCTTTCAAATTTTACTGGGCTTAATTTTAAGTGAAAAATAAATATATATTACATATGAGAAAATTGTAAGCAACCTAAAACCCAAATTATTACATAATAAGCAACAGTACATTTTTAACCACAAAGAAAACACAAAGGAAACTTTTAGTAAATATTACCTGATGAAAGGGACAACATGACCCAATGACACTTAACCTTGTCCCTGCCATGCTTAGAAATAGATCTTCCCAAGTACCAATCAAATCCACACTGATTCTGATTCCAACAGGTATGGGGATGGAGACTGAAAAGGCTTCTGGAAGCAGCATAGACCATCAGCTCAGATAGGAACACAAATAATCTATGCCTTGAAGTCTGCATAGGCACAATTCATCCAGGCATAGTGCTGATGTCAGAGCGCCATGGCACAAGATGATTCTCGGGAGGGAGGGAAACAGAATGTGCCTTGGGATGACGAAAGTGGGATAAATAATTCTAAAAGGCCATGGGAAGGTGTGCCTTGTGCAAAACAGCAGGAAGACCTGGCTATCCACAGGTAGAGCACAGGTAGACCGGTCTCTTACTCTATTCAGAAGCAAAGCAAATGGTTCAAAGGTCTTAACATGAGACCTGGAATCTTAAAAGTGCCATTGGAAAACCCCTCAAGACAGAGGAAGAGGCAGCATATTTTTTAATGGAACACCAACACAGCAGGGCATATTACTAAGAACCAATAAACAGGTTTGATTGCAATAAAAATGTTACCACAGAGGGGAAGAAATGGCAGGATGAAGAGACAGCTTATAGTTTGCAAGAAAATCTTTGTCAGCTATGCATCTGATGAGTGAGTGACTCAGGAATATATAAATAACTCAAGAAAACCTAACACCAAAAAATAAAATAAATAAATATGAATTAAACAAGTCATCAAAAGAAGTACTACAAATGGCTGATAAATACATGAAAAAATGTTCAATATTTTTCACAATGAAAGACATGTATGCCTAAAGATTTTTTTTCCCCCAATCAGTATGTCAGTATGGCTGTTACTAAGGAAACTACCAATTAAAGATGGTTGTCAGGATATGTATGTGTGTATGTGTGCTTGTTTGTGTGTTGAGGAGTGTATAGAAATCTTTGCATACTGATGATATCAATATAAATTAGCTAAGCCACTGTAGAAGTCAGTTTAAAATGCCTCAAAGTAAAAGGCAAAGAAGCAAAAAACAAAAACAAGACAAAAAACAAAACCCCCCAAACCTTGAAACTAGAACTATAATCTAGTCCTACTGTTCCACTCTTGGGTGTGTACCTGAAAGAATCTAGTCAGCACACAGCAGAGCTACCTGTACACTCTCATACTCCCTGTTGCACCATTCACAATAGCTGGGTTAAGAGAACCAGCCTAGGGCCACATCGACACATGAATACATAAAGAGAGTAGAGTATTGTCCCACCAAAAGTGAACAAAGCTATGCCCTTTTCTAGAAAGTGGCTGAAAATGTGTATCAATATATTAAGCCAGACAAACACTGTACATTTTCTATTACCTTGTAGCTAGATTTTTAAAAGTCACAAAAGTATGAGGGAGGGAGGGAGAGAAAGAGGGAGGGAGGGAGGGAGGGAGGGAGGGAGGGAGGGAGAGAGGGAGAGAGAGAGAGGCAGAGAGACAGAGAGACACAGAGAGACACAGAGAGAGATACACAGAGAGAGAGAGACAGAGAGAATAACAGTGGGGAGGGGGACAAGTGAGTTGAAGGGGAGGTAAAATAGTCTAAGTGCATTGTATACATTTTTGAAAAAGCCATTATGAAACTAATATTTAATAGAAATAATATATGCTATGAATATAGCAGGCACAGTGCTACCTATGATAAAGCTTTTAACAGAGCCTCTTGCACTTCATCTGTTGGAAAATTCAAAAGGAAAGCAGAAATGGGATATGAGGAATATCTTGACAACACTGAGCGTCTGACAATCACACTAGAAAATAATCAGTGGCTAGCAAGGCCTGAGAAGGAAGGCTGTCTTAACTCTTTCTTTGTATTAGGACAGGTGCGAATCTTTGCTTGAGCTTCTATTACCAGATGAGAAAGATGAGAAAAGAGAAGGTTCAAAGATAGATCTCTATAATTCTAGCACTGGGGAGGCCAAGGCAAGAGATCATGGACTTTGAGGCCAGTCTCAAAATTTTCTACTACCATTAGCATCACAGTAGTCTAAAAATATATGCTTCCTAATGAAGTCAGAGGATGTTTTGATATAAGGAGAGGATGAATGGTTGGATTCCACCTGGAATGTCCTTATCTGCCATTTAAGTTCTTACCAGCCAGTTAAGTAAGTATCTGATGATTTCTGGCAATTTTACTCTTTTGAGTCATGTGAACTTTTCAGAATCAGCATGATGTAATGGAAGGAACATACACTTTAGCATCAGATGGAGGGGTTTAAACCCTCTCCACACTTGTTAAATACATGTCAGTTAGACTTTGAGTATAGATGAAATTCTTCATAGTCTCAGAAACTCACTCTCTGGTAGTGGCACACAATCTGTAAGAGTTGTTGCAAGGCTTTGAAATAATATGTGCATACTGTCCAGCGATGGGTATTACCAAAGAACAAATGTGTCTATAGGAGTCTCAACTCGTGTGGCCAGATTCTAAAGGCTATAACCAGAGTAAAGAGATGAGTACAAATGTTAGGTCCTCTCTGCTCTTCCCCAAGCTTGGCTAAAATGCTGGGATAAGGTATCTTGGAAGGAATCAGGCTAGATTGTCCTCTTGCTAATATTTTACATATTGGTCTGGTCAACAGGTGAAATGTAATATCTCTTGGATTCTTTCCATTTTGACAATATAGAGTTCTGAAATTTCAAATGGAGGGACTTGGATTACCAAAAAGTATTTTTATGTTTCAAGGTATCAGTGAGAGAGAAGCATAATACTGGCAAACACAGATGATCACGTGAGAAATAGAACTTCAAATGACAGAGTTTGTTCTTCAACCAGTATGAATCATTAAGAAAATCCTAAAATGTCCTTTGATGCTACATATCTAAAACTTACTACTTATAACTACTGTCTACAAAATAATCCATAGAGCTCAATGACGTGGTATGTCAATACTTTGGGCTCTGAAGGACTTTGTAGAGGCAAAGAGCTAGCCTATGAGTGTTCAGCCTTCCAACTGGGTTGGACATGCTTCAAGCATATGTCTACTGAGGAAAATGGGGATGTTGCCTCTCATGGTACATAATGCCTACTGGGAAAGACCTTTCCTAGTGATTCTCCTCTTGAGGTCGGCATTGTCGTGCTTAATTTGTGAGCCATGTAGGAAAGAAACCAATTTCAAACGGATGGTTCTGGTACACATCGTGTTTTCATCTCTAAGGACATTTCATTGGATTCCTAGGCTTCTCTCTTGAGTGAAGCGTTCATCCTTCCAGTTCACACTGTATTTCATTAAGAACACGCTGTTCTCCGTAGAACTGTCAGCTCCCTGTAAACCTCCAGAGGCTTCGTCTCCCATGGCTTTAGGTTTGCCCAAAGTGTCACGCGGCAGACTTGCTCTTCCAATTGATAACTCCCAAATACAACTCCTACATTCACTTCTTATAATTTTCAGTTTTGAATAATTAATTTCCATGCAAACTAAACTTTATCCTTCCACACTGTGTGTGCATAAGACACAGATCCTGTTAACATTTTTGATTTTTAGTTTCAATCACTTTCCTTATATGATTTCATGAATATTTTCTTGTTACATGTTATTAACCTGGGTATTTTGGGGGGTGACTTCTTACACATTTAACACACACATGTATGTAAACTTGCAAAGTAACACATAAAGTGCTATAGTATTTGCTGTCAGTTTTTTAAGGAATATCTTCAAAAGACATGGGCCTGTCTTTAAAAATGTTGGCAGAAACTTAAGAGGGAAAAATCCATTAAGCTGCTACTCCAGGATATCAAAGTTTATGTTCGCATCTGCTTATTTATTCTTACTTAGCTACTACATTTTAAGCACTGCATTAGGTCCTGAAGATATAACAGTGAACAATGAAAATGGCATGAAAGTATTAATAAGTGGTCAGTATTATGAATAATATGGAGTAAGAAAGAATGTTGGGATATTTACTTAAAACATGAAGCAGTGACATTTGAAAAGAGACATGAATTGAAGGGAGAGGGGTATAACCCAGGAACGTTTTAAGAAAGAACATTCCTGACAATTACAGAAGTCCCCAGACAGAGTTGAGCTCAGCATATCCAAGAAACAAAGCGGAGGGTGTCCCTGGAGTAGGGAGAAACATATGGAGTGGTTAGAACAGAACTCAGAGAAGCAGATGTGGAGAGCATGCAGATCATGAGAAGGAGTTTGCCTTTTGTCTGGAGCTTGGTGCCGAGACATGCCAGGGATGTAAGCAGAGAGCGACGTGATGAAGTCCAGTACATTCTGGAAGCATCTCTGTGGCTGCTGCACGAAAAGCATTGTAACCATGGAGAGCAGAGAATGGAGAAAGGACTCAGCTAGGGAGGCACAGAATGGGGAGGGAGGCGGGCTGCAAAGACAAAGTTGATTACTAAGCAAGGTCTCCAAAGGACAGCCAGCTCATAGTTCTGAGAAACCGACCGTGGAACATGAGGAAGAGTGGACTCAAGAAGGACCTGGATGTATTTGGTCTGAGTGACTTAGAGAATGTAGAAGAATTCTGTCTGGTCAGAGAAACCGGGATTCAGAGTTAAAATGTACTCAGGTAGTTAGAAAGTGAGATATGGATTCCATACCTAGGAGAAAGAAACTTGAATTTTAAGATGCCTCATTTGTTACACCCCAGATATCAATACACTATCAGAACGAGCAGGGTACGTGTTAGACCATCAGCACACCAGTGTAGGAAGGACATTTTTTTGTAATGTTTCTATGACAACATTGCTCACCAGGGGATGTGGGAACCCGCTTAAAGCAAAGACTGACAGTAACAATGAGAACGCCCAGGCACATGTGTTTTCTAGTTAACTTGTGCTGATGTGGGAATTCTTCAAGAGCAAACTCATAGACACACTTGCATATTCTATCCATGTCCAAACATAAAACCCCACACACTGGGTAGAATATTCTACTCCCTACTCAGTTAAATACTTTTTAAAGTTTGTATATTTTGAACATATAAGCTTATACTATAAACATTATATATCAAAAGGACAATAAAACATCCTCTGTCAGCTTCCAACACCATGTGAGTCCCAAGCTTTCTCACAGAGAAATCATACCCTTTAAAGGTGATGAAGCGCCTATTCTTTCATAACATACATTGATTTCTTCACTAAAGGTGTGTGTATGTGAGTGTGTGTGTGTGGGGGTGGGTGAACTGCAGTTAGGCAGGATAATGTTTATAAAACTAGACAGCTAGTGAAAATAAGCAAAGCAAAAATTAGCAACAGAGGGGGGATAAAAAGAAAAAGAAAAAGCTGGCCTAACTCCATGGGTTAAGCATAGGCAGACAGATCTCATTTCCTGGGAAAAGTCACAGTGACAACAGAGACTACCAGGGAAAGAACAGTTTAACCTCCAAATTAGAGCGACCACTGTGGTCTGCTGGGTTCCCCTCCAGCCAGCATGCCCTGGCTCTATTACAGCGGAGCTTGAGAGGTGGGAAGACCGTGTGCAGTGGGAACACAGGCTTGGACTGCAGGCTTATGCAACAAGTCATACACTGTGGCTCCCAACTGATACTGAGGGCAGAGTGCAGGAGGAGTGTTCCCATGGAAAAGGGTTTGGTGAATCATGGGTATGCTTGTGGCTTGTGGGAGAGTGGCTGGTAAGCAACTCAACACTGTGAGGTCTGCTGGAAACCATAATCCATGATCAGAACTTAGCACCTGTGATTTTTTTTTATTAGGAATATTGACTTTGGAGAAAGGGATATCTCATTCCAGGGGAAATGGGCTGTATAGTATTCCGCCGGAACCCCTTGTCATTTTAATTCCTTTGTTCTTTGAACAGATTGCAGAAGTGTACAATTCTACATCAGTCTAGGGATCACTTAGGTTGTAGTCTACATCTGAGGGAGAAGATGGCAACCTCAGGGAAGGAAGGGTAAGAGGCTTTTCTTGGCCCCTGCCTCTGAACTCAGACATGTTTTCCTTCAGTTGCAGGCCGGCTTGTACAGCAATCATCATTTCATACACACTGTGAGGCTAATACCTGGACCACCCCCTCCCAGCCCAATGCAACCTAAGTCCATAATCAGTACAACTTCAATACAGCCTCTATTTTTATCTGAGGTACATTTTCTCCTAGGAGTTTATAATTTCGTATTGGGGTAAACTGCTGCAAAATAATCCAGTGACATTAGCATTTTGAAAATGTCTCATCTTTTCAGAATGAGATAGTTTAATCTTCCTGCTAAGAACTCAAAAAGGCAATTTTCTTATTTTATCAATTATCTTTTGTGACTTTATATAAAATATCTATCTATCTATCTATCTATCTATCTATCTATCTATCTATCACCATCATTATCACCATCATCTTTATCATTGTAATTGACTGACAAATCTTTAATGTTCAACATCCTAAGTTGTAAAACACAGTGTTTCCATTCAGAACTCAAGGTTTCCTATTCCTGGTGATATCTTTCTGGCCACGTCAACCATTGCTTATATTATCAGGGGGTAGCCTATAGAGAGTCTAGAGTCCTTTCTACACAGCAGAACTTGGATTCTCTTGAGCAGAATCCCAGGGTCTATATAAAGAGTTTGGATTGTTTTCCACAAAACTCACAGGGCACCTCGTGTTTTCCCCTTCGCAATTACTCTGCAATTTTCCTAATTACTCTTAAAGTCCCATGAAATCTTCAGGGCTGCTTTTCACTACGCAAGTGAGTCTGAGCTGCAAAGCTGGACTTTGTGTGATATGTTTCTGATTATTCACACAGATTGTTAAGACTTGGGGCTGGGCACTGGGCTTCTAGGAAACTGGGATCCTAGGAAATCTCGTTTGTTGTAGCACATCCTTGATGGGCAGCCTCTTCTCCTCTGCACTTCAAGCTGTAAATGCAGAGGATAAGGACCATTTACTGGGTTTAGCATTTTCTGGGTGAAGCACCCTCAACTGCATATCCTCAATACAATAGGTAAGCCAGTCAAGCTCTCAGATGCTGCATAATTTTGACTTCCAACTTATTTATTTTCTCTAAGATAGTTTTCAAGCCATTTTTAAAAAAGCAGAAATGTTTTTAATTTAATATAACCCAAGAACTCATGTTTTTGAATGTTCGGTTCTGTGTTGGCCACACTGGTTTTTGGAGGGTGTGGAATCTTTAAGAAGTGGGAATAAGTGGACAGAGGTAGGTCCTTAGAAGGCCTATGGAGGCTTTAGACAGCTTTCCGTTTCTGCCTCACACTCTGGTTCCTGATCTGTCAGAATACGTGAGGAGCATCCCGCACATGGCCCTAGTGCTGTGAACTGAGTTGTCCAACTGTCCATCTTTTCCATGATGAATTTAACCCTCTTCTTTCTCTGCTCTTTTGTCTTAATTATGTTCTTTGGATTTCCTTGAGTTGGAGACTGGTATTTGCCTCTATGAGTTTTAGACCAGCCACGCTCTGGAGAGGAAACACCAGCTGCTCTGTGATGAGAGGTCAGAGAAGTCAGCAGGGCAAGATGGCTGCAGAGCACGACTTCTGGAATATCAGTAACACGGCCTTCTCAATCTGTTTGTTCTCATTCACAAATGGCTAGGACATGGTCACAGCAGAAAAATGCAAATATTCCCATGGATCATAAGATGATGATTAAAAATAACTATTGATAAAATAATTTTTAGTGACAAACTGCGAGTATTCCTGCCATAGTTCTATGCTCATACAGATAAGAATTGTGGTTAAACAAGGGGTATAATTAAGTATGATTTAATTAGTAGACCTAGCCAATAATTTGATTCTGTCAATTATAGGAAGATACAGTGTATTATCTGAGTTATTCTACCTGTGGAGCCCATGCTACTGTAACTAACGGTAAGTAAGAGGGAAAGCAAGGGCCCTGTGAAGTCTATCATTGGTTGTTTGTTTGGGTATGTGTGGGAGGGGTTGAACAGCAGCTTTTGGTTGCTAAGATGAACCCCTCTACTACCTTGCTTGAAACGAGCCTGATTTTCCAGATGTGTTCTGTCTTCACCATCTGCTTTAGGGGACACACTGAAGGCCAGTTTGGTAACCGATGCATTCTTAAGTTTTCAAAACTAAAAGAAACAAAACCAGACTAACTTATGTAATAGACTTCGCGTCCCTTCACGACATGAAGATAATTGTTAAATGGATGTGACGCTAAGTCATTATGTCACGGATTGCCCAAGTGCCACTTCATAGTAACAGTCCTTTGATTCTCCCAGGACTTTCCGAAGCCTTTTCAAGGGGTTTCAAGGTCACAGGGACTTTGCATCACCTTAGTTTGCTTTGTCGCTTTTTTCTTGTTTAAGGGTATGACGGTCTTTTCTAAAGGCTACATGGCATGTGATGCTGTCATTACTTGGCCAATCAGTGGAAGGTAAGCTTCCTCTCATGTGGTCTAGGACCTTTCACGCAGGCATGCACAGTGTTAGAGGTTGGCTCATCTGTTTCACTTGCGCTGTTGTGAACTGCCACTTTTGCTGTAGTTGCCATGACTTTTATGCTTCATTATCATCTAAGAAATCATGCTGCCCCCACAAGTTCCCTTGGGCATGTGTGGACACACAAGAAGCTTATGTTCTTGTCTAGTTTTGCATTACCCCAACCTAAAACCCCTACATTTTTACCTTTTTATAAAAATTATGGGTTTCTTATTTTCTTTGAAAGATGGCTCACTGGTTTAAAAATAGGAAGATGATGTGAGAACTAGTTTTCTCTACCCTGGGTGACCATAGATTCCCCTAAAGATGCTAAAACGGAGCCCAATTCACCTAACATTTCTCTGCTTCTGAAGAGGAAATCTATATCTACATATATCTATATCATCTATATCTGTATCTATCTATATCATCTATATCTATATCTATCTATATCATCTATATCTATATCTATCTATATCTATCTATATCTATACCTATCAAGAGAAACTGGACTGATACACCAATCTAAAACAAAGCCAAGATCAAGGTACCTGGATGGGTTAGCTTATGAATCTCTTGGAGTCACAGATGCCATTAATATGCGCTGCCCTATGCTACCAAACATCACTATGATGCCAGTTAAATTCAGGATTATTTTGAAGTTGACCTTCTAAGATCATTTTTATAAAGCAATAAGATATTGTAGACATAGCCATGCCACCTGAATGACAAAGGTGACTTGGTCAAGGAGAAAGGAAAAGGCTGGGAGAGCAGTTAAAGGGCCAGCCAGAGTGGTGAGGTGGCTGGCAAGTGCCCACTGCAAGTGACATCCAAGGAAGCTTTGTCGGTGGCTAAGTGCCTGCTGGTTAAAAAAAAAAAAGGCAGTATGAATAAGTTGCCATCACTTTCTAATAATTTAGTTTGAATTGTCTAATTAGAGACTTAGTTGCTACCATGAAATGCAAGATAAACTATTCCTTACAGAATTGTACTTTCTTCTGAAAATGAACAAATCTTGAGGCTGGCTGCTTATTTTACTTGTAATTATCTGGTGTCAATACTTGCCGATGCTTAAAGACCTTCACAGATGAGAAAGCACATCAAAATCCACAAATCCTATATTCAAAGGGTAGAGTTGTTTCTTTTTTTTTTTTAAATCATGGCTTATTGAACAACAACTATAGTAACATTTGTATTAGGCTGAAAAGCAATGGACACTGTGGCATGAATCAAGGCATTTCACAGGGCTGTCCCAGTTTTGCTTAAGGATATTCTGGTGAAAGCTTTACCACTATCAAATCAATAGATTGGAATTGAATATACTAACATACCATAGATAATAATTCAATTTAGTAATTATATGAATTCATATGTCTAAGCTAATATGTTAATCTTTCCGATATAGTAAAATTGATACTAAGTTTAACAAAATGGGCTAGCTGTATAAGCACTCCTCCTGTGCCCCTGTTGTCCCCAGTAAGGCACTTGGACTGGACTGGACAAGCTGCTTTATTGGTAAGCTTCCATTTTTGCCCAAAATACTAACTGTTCATTCATGATTGTTAAAATTTGAGTTTGGGACAGGCAGTCATTATTTTAAAACTAAACCAAACGAGCCTGTCATTTAAAGGAAAATGCCCAACACCATCTGTGGTCAGTGATAAGGTTCAGCATCAAAATGCTGGAAACCTGATAGCTATCATCACAGCCTGCCAGCTTTCCCATTCCCAATGAGATCGGCAGAGATGATAATGAATAGGATTCTTAAATAGAGTACAACAAACACCTGGGAGGGAGGTGTGTATAAGCTGGTGGGCCCGTGTCTTCCAGGCGACAGCTGGGGATGAAATGAGAGAATCACTCCCAAGCGAAGCATCAGCTTAGACCACGGGGCAGGCTGATGGCTGTCATGGATGCAGAGAGCAAGGCAAAGAGCTACTAACTTGAGAAAGTACCACTTGTTGAGATTTGGTGCAGTATCAAAGTGGAAAACCCGCAATTATCTGGAAAAGTTATTAAAATATTCTCTCACTTTCCAACTACAGATTTATATCAGGCCATATTTTCTCCATATATTTCAACCAAAACAACATATTGTAGCAGATTGAAAGCAGAATCAGATACAAGGATCCAGCTGCGTTATATTAAGCCACACATTAAAGAGGTTTCCAGGATTGTAAAAACAATGCCACTTTTTCTCACTAATTTTAAAAATATTTTTCCATTAAAAGCACACTAGTTGTGGTAACATGAAATGGCTACTTTTAAGTGAATCAATAAGTATTTTAAATTTTTCTCATTTTTCATTTCCTAATGATGGCCATAACTGATGGTGTGCTGATAGAAGTTTGTCAACTGACCTGGGGTTAGCAGCATCTGCCAAGTCTGCTATGTAATTAATGTTCCTACTATGTGCAATGATCAAGGTCATGTAGCAATATGAAAGCAGTAGGCTCACAGTATTCCTGATACAAATCATAAAGTACACACAAAAGCCCTTTGGTGTCATTAATAAACTTTGAGTGAGAAAGGGTTCCCAGACCAAAAAGAGAGGCATTATTGACACAGATCTTGCTTTTAATCTTCTTACAAGCATCAATCACACTGAAAGACCTAAGTTAGTCCACTGGTGCGCGCGCGCACACACACACACACACACACACACACACACTGTAAGCACTTAATATTCTCTAAAGCAAATCATTTTATAATATTTGAAGAACTCCAGTTTGTTATCTAGTTGTATAAACCCCACATCGGGCACACTTCAGTCTATAAGTGATCTTTAATGAGGTACGGCTTTAACATAGACACTAAATGTAAACGTGCTGAGACCTGAATAATGAAAGCTTCCCTTCAGCTTTAATTTGGGGGTGGGGAGAGAGGCTGAATATCCTCCTGTATGTGCAGACACTTTCCCCAGAATCTAAGAAACAAACACAGGCAGTTTCAAAGACTGAAAAAGAAGAGAGGAGAAAACACTCGCTACAGCTAGACTTTGTAAATATTTTCTTTATGAGACCTTCGTGCATCTGCTTGGAGTTAACTGCAATGTGTGACTAACATTTTCTACTAAAGTATGTGTGCGCCATGTCAGTTCCCTTCAAGGAGGCTCTCTGTGTTAATTAAAATTAATTACACATGCCCAGGGTTACCCTTGGAATTCAGCAAACTGAAGCAGAAGTCTATCATTTAAGCGAGATATATGGTTGGGATTTCCATAGTATTTTTTTTTTCTCAGAAGGTATAGTCTCTAAGAACGTTGTTTATGGATATGTTGACTCCACTATAAAGTAGCTGACAGAAAATAAAATAGATTGCATATGAAATGTTAACTCATGGAAAAGAACCATGGCTTGCAAACTGCTGTTTGTAAAGTTGGGCTTACAATGAATACTTTACTGGGGGATGAGGGGGGTTGCCCAGTTATCCCCACACCTCCATAACTCTGAACTGAAGCCTGTTTATTCTTTTTACACTGGCGAGTCCTAGGCAAGTGTCTGCCAGGACAATACATGGCCACACTGGAAAGCAGGGGAAACGCCAGAAGGGGCCATGAGCCCATTATTCACCTGTCATTGGATTTACATGGCAGTAGTCTTGAAGAATAATCCTCCTTGGGTGTTTTGTGCTTATTCCTCTGTTTGGCCCCACTTCCTTCTCATTGACAGGAAGACTGTTTGACAATATTCTGCAGGTCATCTTTAAAACCCACTTATTCCAATTGTCACTAAAACATGCCCTTAGTTGGGAGGCCTTCAAGATTACCAAAGAACTTGGGCCTCAAAAAAAAAAAAAAAAAAAATTCCTTCAGGCTTGACCCAGCTCGGGGAATGTTTTGAATCTTACCATTAACTTTGCCCAGAGCACCAACTCAAACACCTTGACTCCTCAGCCACCTCACTGGTGGCTTCAGTCTGCGGATGCCCTGCTGCAGCAAACCCCACACTGCCTGAATGGAAGATCCTGTACAGAAGTTCTTTGAAATCTACCCTTCTCACAAATGGCCAGGATGTAGACTTATTATTTAAAACGGAAGTCTCCAAGATGAGTCAGGAGAGTCAGTGGGGGTCACCTGCAACTCCCTTCCCCTGACATTTCTTTTCCTTTAGAATGAGTCATGGGTTTTCAATAAAAAGAAGAGAAGGAAGAAGAGGAAGAGGAAGAGGAGGAGGAGGAAGAGGCAGCCTGGCTAAATCTTTAACAAATATTAGGAATTCATTGTTATTCATGAACAGTCACGTGTTTAAAGACTGGTCCTTCTGTATCCATTTCTTTCAAGGGACGATTCTCTGCTGGAAATTCTCTCAAAGGAAGCCTCCAGAGACATCGGCCATGTCAGGTCTGTATTTTAGAACCATCCGTATACTGGTCTGTAGCATGCGTACAAGTAGTAATTGTTCCCCTATCATTAATAAACATTGGCTGGTGCTTTATGCTTCTTAAGTGGAGACATACTCCAGTCCCAAGTCACAATGTTGTTCTGAAGAAGAGGGCAGAGTTGGGGATAGAGGGGGTACTTGAGGTGGGGAGAGGGCAGTGTGTTCTGAAACAATAGAAGAAAAGCAAACTTGCTGTGAAGGACATAATTTGTTGTTGTCCTTGAACTTCACACAGCCATGTTGGGCTCATTCATTACCACAGCCTTCAGAAGAAAACCCTCTGAGGTTCAGTTAGCACCTCAGACCCTGACCCAAACCCTACTGGGGTTCCAGCAGCTTAAGGAACAAGTCCATTCTAAGTCCTTGGGAGAAACAGACTGATTCTAAGTTGCTGGTTTGATTCTATCAGTTCTTTTGTTTGAAACAGGAATGGCTGTGGAGGAAAACAATGTTTAATTCCCTAGAAAAAATAGATACAGACTACTCATAGGTGTCTCGGGCACAAAGAATCCTTCTAAAGCATTCTGATGACATTTTGAAAAGCCCTAAAGTACAAACTTACTACCCCCTCCCATCTCCAGTAAAGGCGGAAACAGTTATTATGTAGAAGATCATATTCCTATTTTATTTCAGGCTTTAATTTTAAAAACAGGAAGAGAAGAATTTAAATTGATCGCTTCAAGCCACGAGCATTTCACACTCAAGCAGTTTGGAGCTTCTCATGAGGGTTTATCTTAGCTGTGAAATCAGTTGCCACTGCCTTGGCTCACAAAAATAACACAAGATCCTATCTGACTTTTGTCTTAGGTTAGCTGGTAAACCAAATCTATCAAGTGGGCAGTTAATGTTGGTTCTCTCCCCTCTCTGATGGCTCCCTTTGAAACCTCTTCCTCCCACCCCTGCTGCACGTAGAATTTCCTAATGATGTAGTTTCACAACTGGAGACACTCATACCGGGAATCTTTGAAGTAGCAAAACCTGGGAAACTATGATAGTGCACAGGACCGGAGTCCACGTGACCTCGGTTGTGTTGAGTGTGGGTGGGGTGGAGTAAATACACAGACTGCTTGAAGGGATGATGGCTTATACCACTATAAACTCCCATCCATACCATTACTAACTCCCACCAAGAGAAAACATAGCATTCATCTTTCTAGGCTGACAGAGTAAAATTGTGACCACTTACAACATCCACAGCCTGACAGTCTGCAAAACCACCTGCCTCATGTGAACTTGACTGTCACAGAAGAGAAGAGAAGGGAAAGCTTAGGATGAGAGAAGGAAAAGTCTGTCTTTTGGGTATCTCCTAAAACTTTAAAACTTCTAAAGACAGAAGAAAACCTCAGGGCTGGAAGAGTTGCTCAGTGGTAGAGCATTTGCCTAACGTGTACAGGGCTCTGGATTCAATCCCAGTCACTGTCGGGGGCGGGCACAAGGAGAGAGGTGAGAAAATAAAACCTTAGGTTTGGTACTGGGTTAGAGTAAAGAGGAATTTTTATATTTCATCATCTAGATGTTAATATTTACAGAGCATTTTTGAGTAATAGCAGTAAAATGATAGGAACAGGATTGAGACAATTTATATAACACATCTTATATACTTCGAGGAATTTTTTTAAAGGTACCATCTTAGAATTTTGTTTGGGTTTAAATATCAGTTCTATGGCATGTAACTGAAAATGCCCAAATTCTTCATTTAAAGATTATAATTCTTCAAATTATAATACTTCCTATCAGAGTATAGAGCAACATTGCTATTTTCAGTGTACTGGGGTCTGAGGTTCTGGCTTCTAGAGTTCTGACTTTTTTTTTTTTTTTAAAGATTTATTTATTTATTATATGTAAGTACACTGTAGCTGTCCTCAGACAATCCAGAAGAGGGCGCCAGATCTCATTACGGATGGTTGTGAGCCACCATGTGGTTGCTGGGATTTGAACTCTGGACCCCTGGAAGAGCAGTCGGGTGCTCTTACCCACTGAGCCATCTCACCAGCCCAAGTTCTGACTTTTGACCTACAGAATTCTTCTTTATTAGCAAGTAGCAACATTTGTATCTTCTCCATCTAACAGGAAAGGACTGTACAGCACTCATCCATTAATTCCTTCATGCTCTTGAACTCCCAAATGGCCAAGGATTAAAATGTTCAAAACTCTAGGATCAAATCAATGGTCAGCCTTTCAATGGAGGTGAAGGTAGTTACAAAATCTATAACACTATTTAAATTACTTTATCATGTTGTTTGTCTTAAAATCAGAAAAAAAGTGTCACAAGCTAAAACATCTACTCAGGCTCTCCAGCTCTTATACATATTATTTATATTTCTTCTAGGGATACATCTGAAACCTGACTACTACCAGTAGTGTACTAGTGTTCTCTCCTGAAAGAGACATCAGAGGCCAAATGGTCTCATACTTGACTCTCTCTCTCTCTCTCTCATGTATATATATGTGTGTATACACATATATATGTATACAGACGCATATATGTGTATATATATGTATATATATGATTTTAATATATATTCTAATATATTTTCCACATCCATGTGGAACACAATCTTTTAGGGCTGGCATTGGGTATCATTCTTTGGCCAGCATATTTGTTTAATTTAGCATTTCCACTTGCAACTTAAACATAGTGTGTGTGTGTGTGTGTGTGTGTGTGTGTGTTCCGAGCTTGGGAAAAGCCATGAAGTTAGAGAAGGAGTACAAGGAACTATATGGATCTTTATAACCCATGTGTTTTGTATAATATTGAGGGTTATTAAGAGTTTCTACTCTCAAATTAATTTATCTTCCAGCAGACATTCAAGAACAGTGAAATAAAAAAAATATTTCACCAGGTGTATTATTTATGTTCCTTACATAAGCATAACTGAACTGGATTCCTTTGTAATAGCTCACTTCCTAGTCCAGAGGAATATGTGTTGACCTCTGAAGATTCCAGTAACCATGAGCATTTGCCCTCCTGACTTGAAGAAGAGTCCCTGATTCCTCTTGAACAGACATTCAACCATGTCCATGTGGATCATAACCTTTTAGGGCTGGCATTGGTTTTTTTTTTTTTTGCCCAGCATATTTGTTTAATTTAGCATTTTCACAAGGAACTTAAGCATGAAGCATGCTTAATATAGGAAACACAGCCATGAAGGTATAAAATGGGGTAAACCTGACCCCAACTTCATTTTCAACTAACAAGTGGAAAAACACACCATCCAACAATGAGAAGAAAGGCCTATTCTTTTCAGAACACCTAAAGAGCATGCGGTTAACCACAGGACAACATTCTTTGACATTTATTGAGTGTCAGCAATGAGCTGGGGACAAGGTGGAACAACGAGACATCCTAAAAAATCACTTTCTATAGGAAAAGCAAGGGGTGGGGGAAATTTGAATGGAAATACTCGGTGTTATTATTAACAAACCATATCCTGAACTCAAGCTACAAAGCAGTGTCAAAGAAAGAATGCCTTATTTTAAAAGAAAACAAAGCTTGACAACCCCAAGGAGTGTTCAGAAAATGCCCTGTGGTTGCCCTACCAACCCCTTAGACAGAAATGGATCTCATCTGGCTACCAAAGCTGACATACCTGGGACCAAATGGGCCTTAGCATGACCTTCAAGCTGAAGGCCTGTCTGGGGAGGGCAAAGACCAGCACAGTGAGGCCATTATGCAGACACACTCCCCCCTGAGAGGAAGCGTGGCATTCCTAGCAAAATCAAATGGAATAAAACCCGGGGGACATTCCAATGCACAGTTTAGAGCATGCTGCAGTGAAGTTCAGGAATCCTCTTACTCAGATTTAACTTGTAATGTATGGCCGGGCAGTAAAGGAGAGAGCAAAGTTCTGTGAAGCACCAGGTGAGTCTAGACCCCAGGTATTTGAGATGGCATGCTTGAAAGAGCCACAGGATGTCTGGGAACTACATGTTCTTACCTGCATCTTAGGAAGATTAAACCAGCCTGGGTGTGAATTTTGCTCACTGAAGTCACTGCAACCAGAAACAAACCCTTCCATTTATAAAAACTCCTAGCACTGGAGCCCTGTTTAGAGTGGCTCTAAAATCTGCTCGGCCTACTCATAAAGATCATATTAATTCACTAGGACACCGGAGGCTTTTTAAAAAGGGATGTTAAAGGTATCAATTCCCCCATACCTGATGGCGTGGGACCACAGAGAAACAGTTTCAAACTTTATAGTGGAAAGCTGAAAGAACAAGTGAGCGAGCTCCTAGCCATCACGCCACAACACAAACAGCAAGGGCTAAGGCGTTTATTTTCAGGAACTCTGTAAGCAGGAAGGTGGTGGGTCAGCTCCACACAGGGCTTTAAAACTGAGACTAAAAGCATTTCATGAAAATGTGTAAGACCTGAGAGCCAACTGCAGAGCTCAGACCAGAAGATAAAAGCTTTTCACTGTTTTCCTTCATGGACAAGTCTGGTTAAGGCATTGATGGGATTCTAGTTCATTCCCCCATGGCCAACATTTAAATGACAGTGTCAGAAGCAGCAAGAAGATATTGGACCTGGGGTATGGTTCCCTTATCACAGAGCATCTTAATATGGATGTTAGGTCTTTCACCTAATGAGGAAGAAAAGAGGACAAGCAAGCTTATCCCTAAAGCCCCAGGGAACTCCAGGAAGTCATGATATTTTATCATACCTACTCTGTCGCCAACTCTGACATTCCAAGGGGCCTCCTAACCCTGAGCCTCTGTGGGTCTGCTGTTGCGGAAGACAGGGGTAAAAGAATAGAAAACAAGAGAGATGCTTAGAAGACCTTTTTCCAGATTAGCCAAGTTATTCATCTAAAGACAAAGAAAAGGAACACTCTCGTTGCTGTGAGGTCTTGGTTCAGAAGGAAGCAAACTTGGCAGTACAGCTTCAATACACTGGGGGAAGATGACTGAGCAGTGGCCGACAAGAGTTATCTATGAAGATGACTCTAGTAAATACACAGCTTCTGCTTCATTTGGAGCATCACAGACCAGATGCCTGCCTACAAGGTAGGCCCAAGTCAATCACAAACTCCTTAGAGACAATGGAGGAATGTTGATGTCTGGTCATGTGTGCTTCCCTTTCCTCTGAGTTTAGCTTCTTCCTATCCAGAAAAGGTGGGCAACGGATTAGTCAGCATTTCCCATCAACTGCTTTGACCTATGCTACTTCCTCTTTAGGACAGTCTTTTCTGTTTCCTCTATATCCCTTCAGGGTGGGAGCCATGGCTGTGATGCTGATGGTGTTGATTGTGGGTCCATCCTGTGTACCAGCACTGCCCTGTAAGTGCCAGAGTGGAGTACACACTGTCATTTACTCTTGTTAAAATGTGACCAGAAACACGGCAGTCCATTGGTTTCATGTACTAAATGGTTTCTTAATGAGACTACATTTTTTCCTGTTTTTTTTTTTTAAACTTAGGAGTGGGAAGTGGATCTATAGAACACTCAATTGTTCTATGCAAATGTCATCAAAACATAATCACATACTCTATTTCATTTAGAGTACCAATACAGACACACCCACCTGACAGTGAAGAATTGCTTAAAGGCCACTCTGAAAAAGGTAACAGAATAGAAATGTAGGAAACAAGAGAATGAGGGACCAGTCATCTTTCCTAATGGTCTGTGTGTACCCTGAAGTTCAGACTGGCCTTCCATGTCACAGCAGCCCTTAACCCTACTGGAAGTCAGGAAAACAGCTTTGTGTTTCTATAAATCTCATGACAATGAAAATCTCACCCTACAAAAAGGAAAGCAGCTCTTTTTCTGCTTTGCCACTGGATGACATCCATTTTAGAAATCCAAAGGTTTGGTGGCCAGTGTCCTCAAAAGGATGGGAAACAGGACCTTGGAACGTATGTGAGAACCAGGACCCTCCAAAGACCACATCCTTAGGCAAAGGATAAATTGAAACAAATTAGTCCCCGACCAAAGAAAGATGAGTGGCAAGTTACCATGGCCTGAGCAAAGATGAGTCATTGAAACTAGAACGTGGGTCCAAAAAGTGAACTATGACAAGACACAGAGGGCTATGCAACCCATGAAGGGAGGGTTCAATACATGGCAGGACAGTGGGAGACAAAATCCTCTAACATGTATCTAGATGGGATTTATAAAGAGAAACAAGAAGGGGAAGAAAAGAGACAAAAGAATATGAAATCTCAGACTTTTAGAAAGCTATGAGCTCTCAGAATTAAGAAGAACCGTAGATCCCAAAGAACAAACACAAAACAACATACATCCAGGTAGACAGATTCTACTTAAATTTCAGAATACCAAAGATAAAAGAGATCTTTACATGAACTGGTAAGAAAATACAGATTGGCTTTAAAGTAGGACAACCAATGGGCTGGCAGCCAGCTGTCCAGAGCCAGAGTGAAGCAGAATCTGCAGGAGAAGCACCTTCAACCCAATGGATAGACTCGGTCCTGTTTATTTCTATCTGGTAGAACGATGATCAGTTTGTAGTTTACTATCTGGTAAAAGCCCTGCTCAAAAAACTGAGGTCAAAAATAAAACATTTTGAGGAAAATAAATACTACCCTGAGGATTTTCACTAATTAGCAGCTACAGACAGGATTTCTTTGGGTTGTACTTCCACATGGAGAACAAGGAAACCAAACCAAAACATAGGTTTAATGCAAGAAGAAAGGTAATCATGCCAGTAAGCACTTGTCACATTTACATCTGTGGTCTACTCTGCTGACTCAAGTAGTAGGGAAATCAAGGCAGAATTCAAATCCTGGCACCAACAATGTGGAAATCAGAAGAGGGGTATTGGGATCAAAATGTCTTGGGTTATTTTAGAAAGAGGATAAGAAGACTAACTTACAACTTTAAGATGATTGGGATGTCAGAGTATTAAAAAATGCAAAAGAGAATAAATACAGTGTATAACTACCAAACTTGGGAAAAGTAAACTAAGAGGTCAGGAAGTGGGGGGTGCTATATAGCAAGACACAGTGAAGACTAAAAATGACATGCAAATTAAAGTCGAATAACTCAGTGATGATTACAAAATATAAACAGGTTAAAATCAGTAAGGCTCCCCCTAACAATTTTTATTATATTTAAAATAAAGAAATCCAGATACATGCTACTAAAAGGAATTAAAAGGCACACTGATAAAGAATTAACCAGAGGATATACTATATTGACATCAGACAGAGCAAAGCCTAATAAAAAAAAGACCATTATGAGAAAGACTATTATAGAACCGTTCCTTAAAACCACGAGGCATTCTAAGTGTGTTTGTTAAGATTTTATTTTTATTTTAATGTGAATGGGCATATGCATATCTCTAGGTATGAATATGCACGCATGACTGCTGTGCTCTTGGAGGGTAGAATAAGGTGTTAGGTCCCCCAGAGCTGGAGTTACAGGCAGTTGTGAGCAGCCTGATGTGGGTGTTGCCTACAAAAGCAGTATGTACTCTTGGCCAGTGAGCCACCACACCCACCCTAGGAGTTCTATGTTTTAGTGAATATAAGGAGTTCTATGTTTTAATGAATATAAGCATGGATTATCCTCAAAACACATAAAATGGCAATTGAAAGACCTGCTAAACTATTCACACTCATAACAAAGAGGGTAAAATGTAGTTGTTTGTAACTATTTAACTGTCTCTCTGGTCGGTTCTCTCTGGAATTACTCTGCCTTCAAGCTTTTCTGTCTGTTTCATTCAGTTGTGCTTTAAAGCTTAGAGGGACAGGCTACACAGTGGCTGCCTAATGTACGTGTTGAGTGTTTGAATTAGTCAAGATGAAAACAAGATAGTAGCAACAGAGACCAGATAATGCCATCAACAAGCGTGACACAGAGACCTCCACTTCTAACGTGTAAAGACAGGCTTTCAAACAAGCATGGCAGACTTAAGAAAACTCAGAATGTGCCAGACCTCATTCTCTGACCGCAGCACAATTAAGTTAAAAGTAAACAACAACAAAACAATAAAATTCTATGCGTTATAAAACGTAAAACACATTTCTGAGTAACTCAAAGAAAAGGGAAGACATAGAGGAGACTTAGCAACAGAACCGAAGACTGGTGAAATTATTATAACCGATGTTTGTGGCAAGCAGCAATAAGGGTACAAGCTGATGAACTGCACATACAAATGAGGGCTGGCAACACAAACACCAAGAAGATATGTGGCCAGAAATAAAAAGGAGACTATTGAAGTAGAAAAATATATGCAATGAAGAATAAGAAAGCCAAGAACTGTTTCTTTGAAAATAATTCAAAACTCTGACAAGTGTGATCAGGGAGAGGAAAAAAGGTGAGGTTTAATATTAGAGATAAAAGATGCCAAATCTCAGACACATTAAAAAAAAAGAGAACAGTAAGATTCTTAGGGGTAATTTATTTTAAAATAAATGGATTGGAGAATTTGCTAGAAAACATGTTATTTACCTAAGCTGATCCAAATAAAATATAAAATATAGAATATCTCTACAATGTACAATAAATAGATTAAGTTAGAGTTAACCATCCACTTGGCAAAAACACCTTTTGGTGTTGGTGGCTCCTTAGCCCCCACTCCAGCTGAGGAGCTACTAACAGTTCATGGCTTCTTGGGGGAAGAACAGCCAGGTGCTTTTATAAGTGTGACATCTGGTAGGTTGACTATGCTCCAGAGGATAGCCCCATACCCATTTGAATAGGGGAAAACCAAATTAAACTTGGTGGGTTATTTTTTTTTAAAGTATACAATGTTGGTAGGAAGTGGAGAGGTAGGGGATGGATCTGGGAGGAGTTGGGGGAGGTAAAAAGGGAGACTATGATCAAAATACACCAAACACTTATATGAAATTCTCTAAGACTTAATAAACATATTTTTAAAAACCCACCTAAAATCCCTATGATGTAAAATCCAGATGGTTTTAGCGTGACTTCCATCAAACATCCATCTACAGGTTAATCCCAGTTTTAAACAAAATTGTTACAAAGAACAATTTAGGGTTTAATGGCATATGATTGTATGAGGCTAAGATCCTTGATGCCCAAAGCTACCAGAGGTGGTACACAAAGAATATTTCCTGCTCAGTCTTCCTTATGAGCATAATTGCAAAAGCTTCAATAAAACACTCATCATTTTAAGGCCAGAGTGCATGGTACATGTGTTTCACCTTGAATGTAGAAGATCAAGGATGGCTCACCATTAGAAAAACCTAACAGCATGTTTCACCACACAAGCAGATTATAGGGGGTGGGAGGGAAATCAAATAGTCTTCTAGATGAAGGTATTGCTAAAATTGATCCATTTGCCTTGGTTTGAAAGCGTACACTGAATCCCCTGTACCGAGCTCAAAGGATATCAAGGGTTTTTCAAAAACCTTTTCAAATTATTCTCTTTGAAATCAGAAACAGAATGAGAATCCCTGCTTATGATTGGCACTGTCCTGGCAGACTCAGACAGCACAAAAACCATTCAAAGGGCTTAAGATTTAAAAGCAAAAGCCGACAGCAAATATAGTGTTTGGGGGAGTCTGTGTTCTGGCAGAGGTCTCTGCAGAAGTAACAGAACTCACGATCGTCTTAGAGTTCAAGGATTCCAGAAGACAGAAGATCTGGATTTTCCAAAACCTAGAATGTTCTTACTTTGGTGACTCTTGTACTTTCTAATACCCACGGCTCTATTTTTTCCTGTTTGAAGCCCTTTAATAACAACTGAACCTTCCGGGTGGGCGGAGCGGTACCATTTATTGGACTTCCGGTATGACAGAATTCCCACAGAGCACACCCGTGGGATCTTCAGATTCTTCAGGACCCAAGAAGAGCCCAGAAGAGCACTGAGCTCGGCTCCAGAGGATGGTGACTGCTCCGACCAGTCTTTTCATTCGTTATCATTTTCAGTGGTGTTTGCCTGTTTGGCGTTTGTTGCTATTTTGCTTTGTTTTGTTTTCTTCTGCACAGTGGACTTTCAAATAACACCATGTCCTCCACAGTGGGGGAAATTCCATTTCAATATTTCATTGTAGAGTGGTATTTAATTTTCTTTCCCCTTGATTCTTTAAATGGCTTGTTCTTGTGGTTTTTCCAAGTATTTTTGTATTCTGAGTCACTCTGAGCAACTGACTGGGAATGTAGGAAGAAGGCTTTTGCTGTTTTCATTAACTGTCTGATTGACCCTGGGCTCTTCACTGAACCTAATCAAGTAACTTCTTCATTCATTGCTAAATCAAGATACAATGTAGCCTGGGAACCTGGGTTAAAATTAGACCTGCTACCTAATGACTCACTTCTCCTTAATTTACACAAATTAGATTTTTTTTCCTGTAACATTTCCAATTGAAGAAAAATAGAGACAACCCCTTCATTATTTTTGTCTAACTTTAGTGCAATTCCATGTATCATTTGTTTAATTCCACTGATTAGTTTTAGTGAACAGCCACAGCTCCTGGTGATAGTCAGTGGTAGGCACTTTAGTCCTGATGCTCTCCAGCAGCAATGATTGGTGAGATTAGAAAAGTGTTATGAGGAATATGCAAGGAAGGGGGAGCAGGTCAAATTTCCTAGCACCCTCTACCTCTGGGGCCAGGTCTGTCTGAACTGTGTGATCTTAAGAAAGTCAAAAGAACTTGGAGACACTGTTTCCTACCTTACAAAATGGTCACCCACACCTTCCATCGTTTTAACCCTCTGTGGGACTTGTTTATTTCCCCCAACCCCACCCCCAAAAGTGAGGATTTGTAAGTTTGTAAAGTGTAAACCCTGATATGGTGAACCATAGGTAGTAAAATAGTTTTAGGAAAAGATTTGGCAAGATTTTAGTGTCTGCTGAGAAACCAGGAAATAAACCAGGATTAGACGATCTTTCTGCCTCTTGTGTTTGGGTCTTTTGAAGCCATAACCCATGGTGGATGTTAAAAATACAAAACAAAGTCTAAGGAACGCCAGTGTAGTGGCACTTGCCTGTAATCCCAACACTCGGGAGGTAGAGGCAGGCAGATTAAGAGTTCAAGGCCAGCTTTGGCTATAGAATGAATTCCAGGCTAGTCTGAGGTACCTGAAATCCTGATTGGAAAAAGAAAAGTCAGAGGAAACCTCTTAACATAAAAGCTGCTGCACTGTCTTACCTTTGCTCTGTGTTGAAGAGTGCAAAGACGTGCTTGCTGGACATGAAGCCCTTCTCCACATCCCGGACCTTCAGGTTGTCCAGGGGAAGCATGTATTTCTTTTCTTTCTCCTGTGATACAGAGGTGAAAGGAGGGGATGTTAATAGAACATCACACCAATGGCAACACACCATCCAAACCAGCTATCACTTAATAACACTTGATTGCTCTACCTCGATACTGTCACACACTACTTTTACACCAGTTCCTGAGGAACACAAGCTATCTGAGACAGGAGAGTCCAGGGACTCTCAACACATGGGGTGGGGGAGGGGAGACTCAGATGGAGAAAACACATGCTCCTCTCTCCTTGCCCCCTCATGTGGGTCCCCTTAGATGTTTTGAAATGTTAGTTTGATATTAAGAATTTAGCCATCTGTTAATATTTAACAAAAATGTTCTGGTCCTAATTCAATGAGAAATGCCAGATGGATTTCATTTCAGGTTTTATTTGCAGCCTAAGCAGTTTTGATAGCCAGCATTGGCAGGGGAGTGTGGAAGCATAAGGACCCTGGTATGAAATACCCCATATACTGAGATAAAACACAGAAAACCTTCCCTTCATTTGGGTCTAAGATAAAGTATAAGTCCACAAAAGGATCTTTCTACTCCAGTAGAAAGGATCTTTCTTCTCCAGTGAGCTTTTTGGCTCACTGGAGAAGAAAAACCTGCTAGGAGTAGATTGATATTAATTAACATAACATCTCCTTTAAAACAGACAAGAATATGGATATTGGAAAGGTAAGGTTTGTGAGTGTAACCAAACCACAGTGGTAAAACATACCAAATGCCAAAGAGTTACTAGAAACACTTTTGATGGCTGGCCCTGGGACAATGAATAAATGCTGATCAACCTATATAACAGGCAAGAGGTAAATACTCAGATCAGGAAGCCCAGTAAAAACCTATTAGCAGGTTACCTTAGCACGGCACTTGTTAAACAGTAGTCCTCTGTATGAGGAAGAACTAGACCGCAGTGCAGTGGAGCGCCTACTCGTAGCTCTAATTCTAACACACATCTATTGGTGCCTATGGGAACCATGCCCCACGCTCCCATGTTTGCCGGGGCCTTGGTTGCTCCTACTGCATATGGGCCGCTTGAGAGCTCGTGGCTCTCAGGAGCATACAGCGTGTGCAGTGTTGGACTGCAGGGGATATCACTGGTCTTGCCATTTTCTGCTCCTAAAAAAATGAGCAGAGTATCTCGGAGTAGCAGTCCCCCTCCCCCCAAAAAGACTCTGTACTTCACCACAAATATAAGACCTTGAAAAGAGAAAGGCTGCAAAAGTTGGATGATTCTGGCTGGAAAACAAAATGGCCGACCTGGCAAACAAAGCCTTCAAAGCATTGAAAAAAAGATAAAAGGGACTCAGTGGGAGCCGAGGAGGCCTAGGAGAAAAACCACGCCTGGGCAGAGCACTGTGAGCCCCTTCCACGATTTCCTGTGTAAAATTAATAATTTATTCATAAATGCATGGATATGCTAAATAGCAAAATATGTAACTCAAGAAAATGAGGTCTCAGGGCAGAGTCCAAGTTCCTTAAAACATTTGTCAAACTATTTTAGGGCAGAATTCTAAGAGGCCAGACTAGATTGAATAAAACCCTCTCCAATACATAATCAAATGAAAACGCTTGAGACCCAGAGAACATTTTTTTTTCTTTTTAAATTGGATGTTTTTCAATGCCCTAAATTTAAGCAGCTGGGTTTTTATTTTTTTATTTTTTTTATGCACCATCCTATTCAACCTTTTGAAATGATGGATTGGCTATTTTAATAGGAAATCTGTATTTCATTGTAAAGATGGAACACAATGTCCTTGGCTGGTGTTCTATAGAAGCAGGCCCCACTTTGTACTGCGTTCTTCAGCCTATAGGGAGGACTGACAACCCTGCAAGTTTACATCAGCTTCTAAACATTGGGGTTAAACATTCAGATGCAGACAGGGGAAGGAGAAAAGTACAGGCTTCACCCCTGAAGAAGGAGCATTAAATGGCAGATTTAGCTAAGGGTTTTGAGCACGTGGTATTAGATTATTTCATAATCACACAGCTTAAGACTGACAAAAAAGACAGTTTCTTCTGACTGGCTTGGGTAATTAAATTGTAAGTTAAACAGAACTAAATGGAGCAGCAACACTAAGTAATGACACAATATGTCATGAGTATGTCTGTGGTTCAAAGACAACAACAGCAAAATCCTTCAGTCTCACATAGCTTAAACAAAAGGCTAGGGGAGGGAGAGATATGTAGAACTATAATTTCTACAATGTAGTGACACTTAGCACCACCCGAATTAAGAAACTTGGTATGCAACCTGTCAATTCTAATAATTCTAATGTGATGGCCACCAATGACAGGCAGCCATGAAAACACTTGAAATGTAGCTAGTTAAATTGGGATATGTGTAGATGCAAAGAAGACACCTGATTCCGAAGATTTGGTATAACATGATAAGAATAATAATTACTTATGTGCTTGCTTATTTTAAATTTTTTTTATGTGTATGGGTATCGTGGCTTCATGTATGTCTGTCTATCACATGCATGCCATGGAGGCTAGCCAAAACCATCAGATCCCCTGGAACTACAGTCATAAACGGTTGTAAGCCACCCTGCTAGTTCTGGGAACTAAACCTGGGTCCTCTGTAAGAGCAGCTAGTACTCTTCCCTAATGAGCTATATCTCCAGCCCACCGGTAATAATTTTAATCAACAATCTCAGTAGTACTTTTAACAAATAAAAATTTTATAATTTCATCAATCTTTATATTAAGTTGAAATGAATATATCAGAGTATTACTAAACATAATTTCTCCTGCTTCTTTTCTTTTGAAGATGACTGGTAGATGAACACAAGTGATATGTGGCTCACATGAAGTTTCTTTTAACAGCACTGAGCCCTGTGGCCTCAAATTCTTCTTCCTAACTCCCATCTGCTCAGGCTGCCTCCCTTTCTGACTTGCTTGTTTCTACCATGCAGCATATTCTTTATGAAGCTCGGTGCCTTTCTGGTGTGCTCTCTTCTCTCATCTCCTTCATCACACAACTGGCAACATTTCTGTTTCTATTTGACCATTTCTATGCTGTTCCTGGTCTCTGGCATCTCAGAAGCACTTTGTTTTCAATAGATTTCCTTTATTTGTAGAGGAATATCCACTAAACTAAGGTGACATTGTTAAAACACCCAGAATTTGGCCCCATCCTAATTTATTAATAGATTGTGTCCCTTTCTTTAAGACATTTTCATTTTTAGCTGTGCAATCTGTAATCACACCATTGGGAAGCAGAGGTTGGAGTATCTGAGAGTAACCAGCTCTATACCATGAGTTCCACAAAAACTGGGACAACACAGCAAGATCCTGTGCTAATTACCACAAATAATGGCAAATTCCATTGTGACCAAACCCACCTTCACCAAGACTACACAGTCTAATTTAGTCTTTCAACTCCTTTCTACCATACTCATGGTATTTACAGTTCACATCAAGTTCTACTCTGATGTTTCATTAGCATATAGCTGTCTGTCACCTCCTCTTCACTCCTGTTTTAGTGGCTACAAAAGGTATTACTTATTCCATTCACATATGAGATATTCAAATGGGCTTCCTGTACAAAGAAAAATGAAGTGAAGAATACTTTTGCTGTAAAAGGGACTTAAAACTTAATCATTGAAATGACATTTTGGGCAGACATTTTGAAGTGAAAGCCTATATAAAATTTTAGAGATTTATTTTAATGCCAACTCCTACAGGAGTTTCTCGCATGTTTTCAAAAGCCTCTGGGACTGTTGTCACATTGGTGACATCATTTTTTTTCATACTTAAACAGCACTTTGCTTTCTTTTCTTAACACAGGAGGGTCACTAGCATTATTTGTATGAGGTACCCAGGAGAAGACAGATGATTTGTTCAAAGGGTAAGGAAACACTGGAGACCTCGTGTTCTATCCCAGGAACTGGGCAAAAGCTCTTGGAAACATAAGAGAGGCTCAAAGGAGGGTACCTCTTAGAGAGAGGGAGTGGCCCAAGATGCAAGTAAGTGAAGGATGAGTGGTACCAGAGGAACTACAATGAAGAGAGGTGGCGATTATACAGTTATCCCTGTACTGTGTGGTTCCTGAACTCGGAATCATTGGGCTTGTCAAGTGCCCAGTGGCCCCTAGCTAGCAAAGGCCCATTTAGTTGGTTGCTAGAAGGGGATATAGTGGGTATGAGCAGAGGATTAGATGTGTGGAAGAACAGTTCCTATCATGCAGAGTATGAGGAAGTGTGCGTTTACTTAGCCATTTATACAAACCGAGTTTCATAACTTGGAAACTATTTGAATGGCTTTAGTTTGATTTTCTTACTCATAAGGCAACAAAATTCTTCCAGGAGATTGACTGGAGACTGATCTCTTTCTCATTCCTATCCACACACATGCGAACACACACACACACACACACACACACACACATAATAACATCAAATTGATTTTAAAGTGTTTGTTAACAAAAGCAAGTGCTTAATTTTTGAAAATTACAAATATTTAAGAATTAAATAAAAATTAATTTCTAACATCTATGGGAGACATCTTGGTTCCCGGATCCTGCCAAGACTAGTCTGCACAGGTGAGAGTGTGGACTACAGAAGCTAACAGCTTCTGGGACAGGCGGGAGCCACAGAGCTTCTAAGGCAGGCCATGTTTCAGGCTCCAGACATCTGGGCACCTTCTCTGTCAGAGGTGAGGTGTCCACCCCACCGGGGAGGGCTTTGCTGGAGCATCTGCAGGAGCCATCTACGTTCCTGGATCCTGCCAAGACTAGTCTGCACAGGTGAGAGTGTGGACAACAGAAGCTAACAGCTTCTGGGACAAGCCCTGTTTCGGGCCTTTATGTTCTGCCAGGAGGCAAGTCAGAGCAACATTAACCTGTGCACCTTCTCTGCAAGAGGAAAGCTTGCCTGCAGAGAGTGCTCCAACCACTGAAACTCAGGAGAGAGCTAGTCTCCCAGGTCTGCTGGTAGAGGCTAACAGAATCACGAAAGGAACAAGCTCTAACCAGAGACAACTAAAACAACGGAATCCAGAGATTACCAGATGGAGAAAGGCAGAAGTAAGAATCTTACTAACAGAAACCAAGACCACTCACCATCATCAGAACCCAGCCAGTCCTGGGTACCCCAACACACCCGAAAAGCTAGACCTGGATTTAAAGGCATATCTCATGGTGATGGTAGAGGACATCAAGAAGGACTTTAAAAACTCACTTAAAGAAATACAGGAGAACACTGCTAAAGAGTTGCAAGTCCTTAAAGAAAAAGAGGAAAACACATCCAAATAGGTGATGGAAATGAACAAAACCATACTAGACCTAAAAAGGGAAGAGGACACAATAAAGAAAACCCAAAGTGAGGCAACACTGGAGATAGAAACCCTAGGAAAGAAATCTGGAACCATAGATGCAAGCATCAGCAACAGAATACAAGAGATGGAAGAGAGAATCTCAGGTGCAGAAGATTCCATAGAGAACATTCGGCACAACAATCAAAGAAAATGGAAAATGCGAAAAGATCCTAACTCAAAACATCCAGGAAATCCAGGACACAATGAGAAGACCAAACCTACGGATAATAGGAGTAGATGAGAATGAAGATTTTCAACTTAAAAAGCCAGCAAATATCTTCAACAAAATTATGGAAGAAAACTTCTCAAACCTAAAGAAAGAGATGCCCATGAACAGACAAGAAGCCTACAGAACTCCAAATAGACTGGACCAGAAAAGAAATTTCTCCTGACACATAATAATCAGAACAACAAATGCACTAAATAAAGATAAAATATTAAAACCAGTAAGGGGAAAAGGTCAAGTAACATAAAAAGGCAGGCCTATCAGAATTACACCAGACTTTTCACCAGAGACTATGAAAGCCAGAAGAACGAAGACCAAAGTGTGGACACTTTGCCCCTTCTTAGAATTGGAAACAATCACCCATGGAAGGAGTTACAGAGACAAAGTTTGGAGCTGAGACAAAAGGATGGACCATCTAGAGATTGCCATATCCGGGGATCCATCCCATAATTAGCCTCCAAACAATGACACCATTGCATACACTAGCAAGCATTTGCTGAAAGGACCCTGATATAGCTGTCTCTTGTGAGACTAGGACAGGGCCTAGCAAACACATAAGTGGATGCTCACAGTCAGCTATTGGATGGATCACAGGGCCCCCAATGGAGGAGCTAGAGATAGTATCCAAGGAGCTAAAGAGATCTGCAACCCCGTAGGTGCAACAACATTATGAACTAACCAGTACCCTGGAGCTCTTGACTCTAGCTGCATATGTATCAAAAGATGGCCTAGTAGGCCATCACTGGAAAGAGAGGCCCATTGGACATGCAAACTTTATATGGCCCAGTACAGGGGAACACCAGGGCCAAAAAGTGGGAATGGGTGGGTAGGGGAGTGGGGGGAGGGTATGGGGGACTTTTGGGATAGCATTGGAAATGTAATTGAGAAAAATACGTAATAAAAAATATAAAAAAAAAAACACCCTTCTCAATAGTCACAAATAATATAAAATACCTTGGCATGACTCTAACTAAGGAAGTGAAAGATCTGTATGACAAGAACTTCAAGTCTCTGAAGAAAGAAATTAAAGAAGATCTCAGAAGATGGAAAGATCTCCCATGCTCATGGATTGGCAGGATCAACATTGTAAAAATGGCTATCTTGCCAAAAGCAATCTACAGATTCAATGCAATCCCCATCAAAATTCCAACTCAATTCTTCAACGAATTAGAAAGGGCAATCGGCAGATTCATCTGGAATAACAAAAATCCTAGGATAGCAAAAACTCTTCTCAAGGATAAAAGAACCTCTGGTGGAATCACCATGTCTGACCTAAACATGTACTACAGAGCAATTGTGATAAAAACTGCATGGTATTCGTATAGTGACAGAAAAGTAGACCAATGGAATAGAACTGAAGACCCAGAAATGAACCTACACACCTATGGTCACTTGATCTTTGACAAGGGAGCTAAAACCATCCAGTGGAAAAAAGACAGCATTTTCTACAAATGGTGCTGGCACAACTGGCGATTTTCATGCAGAATAATGCGAATTGATCCATTCCTATCTCCTTGTACTAAGGTCAAATCTAAGTGGATTAAGGAACTCCACATAAAACCAGAGACACTGAAAGTTATAGAGGAGAAAGTGGGGGAAAGCCTTGAAGATATGGGCACAGGGGAAAAATTCCTGAATAGAACAGCAGTGTGCTGTAAGATCGAGAATTGATAAATGGGACCTCATAAAATTGCAAAGCTTCTGTAAGGCAAAAGACACCGTCAATAAGACAAAAAGGCCACCAACAGATTGCGAAAGGATCTTTAACTATCCTAAATCAGATAGGGGACTAATATCCGATATATATATAAATAACTCAAGAAGTTGGACTCCAGAAAATCAAATAACCCCATTAAAAATGGGGCTCAGAGCTAAACAAAGAATTCTCACCTGAGGAATACCGAATGGCTGAGAAGCACCTGAAAAAATGTTCAGCATCCTTAATCATCCACTATGTTCATAGCAGCCTTATTTATAATAGCCCGAAGCTGGAAAGAACCCAGATGCCCCTCAATAGAGGAATGGATCCAGAAAATGTGGTACATGTACACAATGGAGTACTACTCAGCTATTAAAAAGAATGAATTTATGAAATTCCTAGGCAAATGGATGGACCTGGAGGGCATCATCCTGAGTGAGGTAACTCAATCACAAAAGAACTCACATGATATGTTCTCACTGATAAGTGGATATTAGCCCCGAAACTTAGAATACCCAAGATATAAGATACAATTTGCAAAACACATGAAGCTCGGAAAGAACGAAGACCAAAGTGTGGATACTTTGCCCCTTCTTGGAATTGGGATCAAGGCACCCATGTAAGGAGCTACAGAGACAAAGTTTGGAGCTGAGATGAAAGGATGGACCATCTAGAGACTGCCATACCTGGGGATCCATCCCATAATCAGCCTCCAAATGCTGACACCATTGCATACATTAGGTAAGATTTTGCTGAAAGTACCCAGATATAGTTGTCTCTTGTGAGACTATGCCTGGGACTAGCAACACAGAAGTGGAGGCTCACAGTCAGCTATTGGATGGACCACAGGGCCCCCAATGGAGGAGCTGGAGGAAGTACCCAGGGAGCTGGGGGGATCTGCAATCCTATAGGTGGAACAACAATATAAACTAACCAGTACTCCCCCTCCCCCAGAACTTGTGTCTCTAGCTGCATATGTATCAGAAGATGGCCTGGTCGGCTATCAGTGGAAAGAGAGGCCCATTGGTCGTGCAGACTTTATATACCTCAGTATAGGGGAACGCCAGGGCTAAGAGATGGGAGTGGGTGGGTGGGGGAGTGGGTGTGGGGGACTTTGGGGATAGATAGCATTGGAAATGTAAATGAAATAAATACCTAATAATAAAAAAACATCCAGGGCTACACAGAGAAACCCTGTCTCGAAAAAAAACAAAACAAAAAAAAAACAAACAAAAAAAAATAATCCATTTCTAAAACTGGTGTAAGGTGTGGTTTTAGCTTCTTTTTGCTTTGATAAAACATGTGACCAAAAATAATTCAAAGAGAAGTCTTATGTGGGTCTATTGTTTCAGAGGTGCCAGCACATCATGGTAGGGAGCAGTTCACATGCAACAGTTCAGAGCATGACAGCCAGAAAGCGTGCTGCTCCTGGATCTCCTCTTCCTTCTCTCTTCGTCTCATTTTGACATCCAGGCTTCCCGTTAGTCAACCCTCTCTGATAACTCCCTCACAGACACACCCAGAAGCCTGCCTCAGACATACCCAGAAGCCTGCCTCCCTAACCAACCACGTGCTTCCTGATCACACGAGGTGAGTAATCAGGACTAAGCACAGATGCCTGGCTGGCATGGCTCGGGACCACCAAATCTATACAGAGTTTAGATTGACAGGCTGTGTTTAGTTCCTTGTACATGTTTGCGTTGCTTTGATTTGCTAGTGATGCCTCCTTTCCTGAAAGGAGACGGGTCCTTGAGGCACTGAAGAGCCTGCCGAGTACCACCTCCCCCAGAAAGACATTTCTGATTACAGGACGCTCTAGGCTTCTTTCTTTAGTGCTCACATTTCCCACAGCTGCCATGGACTGTCTAGACTATCGATATTTTGGGTGTTCTTACTGTCTCTTTGGGTATATTGGAGCCCCTTGAGGGCAAGGACTTATTGTGTGTCTGTGCTCAGCAGGATCCCATTGATGCGTGCTCAGACACTGCTTACTGAAAACTTGATTCTTGGGGATGCATCAGAAATAAAGTTTCAGTGTCGGTGATCTACTTACATCACAGTATTAAAATGCATTCAGACAGGTGTGTGATATTCACACTTATTTGTGGAGCTTCAAAGATTGATTTTTAAGTGGTTTCACAGTATTTTAGGCATATATAACTCATTACATGAAGTTTTACCAACCTAGATCAATATACCTAGTTTGATTCACCCAAATCTTATGACTTCTGCACATGACAACCCAAATACACTTGATAAAAATGCAAAAACGAAAAGACCCGAGGACTCTGCTCTTTAAAAATGCCTAGGTGAGAATGTACTAGTGCCATTTTCTTAAATCAGTGTCTTTTAATGGCATTCTAAATATTTATCTTTATGTTCACAGATTAAGTATCGCTCTCACCCCTCATCAAAAGCTTCTCTTTGTTTGCAGCAGATGAAGGCTACCACAGAGATCCAAAACTAAAATACAGAAAATAAGTGGTTGTAGGTACCCAGGTCCAGTTGGTACATCTACAATAGCACTCCTACATCCAAGGCTCAGAGACTAAGAAGAAGGGCCCAAAAGATATGAAAACAAAAGGACCAGAGAGTCTTCTAGACACAGGGGATGCTGAGCCCATGAAATCTCAATAATATGGTTGCCTGAACAAGACTTATGGGGAATATCTCAAGCTGCTGAGAGTAGCAGTGCTTCATTGATACACAAGTTTCTAGTCCATCTCTCCCTTTCTCAGATTCACATAGCAACTGTCCCTTTGTACTTGTCACATAGCATCCTGACCTTTGCCACACCATACACAACCAGTTTGCTAGATGTCTTCTCCTCTTGGGAGACTGCTATGTATCTGTTCCCCCTAAGTATTGTACTTTTCATTCATGAGGAATGGGATATTCGCACGACAGGGCCCTACCAAACACCAGCAGTGAGTGGAGACTGAAGAGGTGGTAGTACTGTGCCAACCAAAACCAAGGTGGTCGTCCCACCAAGCACTTCCTCCAAAACCAGGCCAGTAGCTCATAGACATATACAAGTTGAGAGATTCATTATCCTAAACTAACTAACTAAATTAATTAATTAATTAATTTCTAGAATTCTAGAAACTCATGAGAAACCACAGCACATCAAATTGCTTGCTACTCAAGAGGGCATAATGTTGATCAATTTTTTTTTCCTAACAAAGTTTTGTTTTTCTTTTGTTGCACTGTATCCAGATTGTAGGTGACATTATTACCCTGGGTATCAGGGTAAAGTGTGTTAACCCAAGTCTTCTGGTTTGATTGACTAACACAGAGTTATGCATAAGCGTGAATATTCATCATGTCCATTCCCATCATCCATCACATCTTGAAAAGGACATTGTATGCTTGTCACAATGAATTGAAGCTCTTCACCTTGCTCACTACACAAGCTCCAAGACTGGTCTTTACAGGGTAGTCAGTAATGTCTTCACATGAAATGTTTTCATTTTCTATGCATAATACATCCAATTGTATCTTCTTGAGTCTTTGCATACAAGGATGCTCAACCTGCAGCCCATGGGCTGGATATATCCCAGGATAGCTAGGAATGTAACCCAACACCCTAGTAAATGACAACATCCTCTTGCAGTGTCAAAAGGTTGAACACCCCTGACACTATTTTTTCCAGTAGGAACTGATTTCCTTAATTGTCACTCTCAGCTTCCATTTAATTCAAAAATCTTACAAAACGTTATTCCATTGAGTTCAGACTTGATTTACAATTTTTCTAACAATATTACAGGTGTCCTTTCCTCATTTCACTGACAGAATTACTTTTTTAATGGCTGGAATCCAAGCAAGAAAAAGGTTTCATCACTGATGTCCGATATATTAATTGGTTTAAAAGTGGAGAAGCCCTGACTTTGGCAGAACTGGCATCATGAAAAGATTCATCCATTATATTCATCTGATCACTCTGATGTTGACTCTTATATGTTCTCATGGATGCCGCTAGAACATGACATTTCCTGGATTTCTGCACACTTCCTGACAGTCTCAATTCTCCAGGTCGTAGGACCCTGTCCTTTAGATTCTAGGAAGCTGCTTTGCCTCTTCCCTTCAGATCTTCCACATGAAATGGCTCTATGGAGCTGGCCCTAACCTCTAACTATGTAAATACATGCCCATCTCCCCTGCCCGAACTCCAGAGACAATTCACTGGACTCTTAAATTCAAGCTACCCATCTTACATTCTGCCTACCTGATTCAGCACTTCGATGCACTTGCTAAGACCTCATAAAGGCAGGAAGTGCTATTGAAGAAGGAGAGACCATGCTGCTGGCAGGCCTTCCTTCCTCCGTTGCTTCCAGGACTCATTTTATCTAAGTCTGACCTCTTAGCAGCGCTAGCATTCTTGTCTCTACTATATTATTCTGTACCTCTGTCTTATTTTCTAAGTATCCAAATGCTTCGTCTAAGCGTGTGAATGTTCTCCCTTTAACTACGACATAAACTCATGTGGGGAGGAGCAAAGCCTACTGTCACTGCTGTCATTGCCATCTGTCCGTCTTCATTTCTCTAGCTTTGCTGCTGTGCCACTTGTGAGTTGGGAGAGAGAACACTCCTTTATCATTGTTGTTGTCAATGTAGCGGGTATCCAGCAAACACTTGCCGGTTGAATGCACAAATAGTCCCCTCAGGACTGGCTCAGTGCTTAGCCCAGAATAAGAATTCAGAAGTAAATCGACCGACTTATAAAACTCTCAAAGTACCAAAGGAAGAAAAAGAGGCTATAAAAATATTGAGAATACCAAAATGCTGGTTTCACATGCTGTTGAAAACCAGACTCTGGTGTTTATTGCTATTGAAGATGTTGCAATTATAGAGATGTACAAGTATGAAACGCATACTATAAACTTCTTGTCTTTTTATATGGATTTTAATTCCTTGTTTTAATCAGAACTACACTTTGAATGGTAAGGAACATCTGTCAACCAGGGAGTTGCTGAATGTATTTTGATTTATTCTCTGATGCTGAAAAAACTAGCCAATGAAGGACGAATGGAGTCTGCTAGGCAATGCCAGCATCTGGGCTATCAGGTTTGGGGCTACTGGGGCCATGCCTGTGCTTACTTAGACTCTAGAATGGAACTGAACATGGCATATTTCCATTGGGAAGACAAAGAAAGCCAGTGACTCCTGTCACCTCCCACACCAGCTGGGGTGCTTTGCTCTTGGTTCAGAATCGGCCTATTTACTCCCTCCAAGAAGTCTGACAGGACATTTTGATACACTACCTTTAAGCTGGTGGAGCCTCACTTCCAGATTTCACTGTGGGGACCCTTTCCTGGAAATCCAAACTAGCCTCTGTAATTTTCCCCTTTATAGCTGTCCACAGAGCGATTTATTCCCTTAACAATTTTTTTTAATTTAAACTAACCAGAAAAAGGACTAGTTAGCAAGAAAGTGTTCTGAAAATACACTAGTAATATCTAATCAATTTCTATATTTGTGCTTTAGCAAAACAGTCACATTAATCAGTATCCCTTCCCAAGCAACAGCAACAACTCACATGCTGCACATGCTAACATATATGTGTACCATATGCTCACACAGTCTTTAATTTCCTAAACTTTCCACTCAGAGTCATTGCATGCTTATTGGATTTGAGATTTGAAATCCAGGGTATGATGGAGAGGGATAGCATTTGCCCAGCTATGCAAGACAACCAAAGGCAACACTTATGAACAAGGAAGGAAGGAAGCGCCCAGCTGCTTGCACATCGGAAGCGCCAGGCTATCCATAGCAGCAATGAACGTTGTAAGTTAACTTTCTCAAGCCAAGCTTAAGTACTAAGCTTAGTGCTTTGTTTTCGTTTTCAGTTACTCAGAAGGACAGTAGCTTTTAGACATCATGGCTCCACATGCTGCCAGTCCTTTAAATAAGCGTGTTTCAAATGTTTGCTGGTTACATTTTTTTTCATTTCTTTCTGTGTTCTAAGGCAAGGAAATTTTCATATTTTTTTTTTTAACAAAGAGAAACTTTTAAGTTTGGAGCAATGATGGGCTTACTAGGAAGAGTACACACATGATTCAGATTCCTGGCATTAAAACTCAAAGACAAATACTCTTCCATGTTGACTATTGTGGCTGTATGCTAAATCACGTGTGAATATAAAAGCAGCCACAAGAGCTGAAATTATGCTTACCCTGTAGCAGCTTAGAGCATGTTAACCATACAACACTCTTCATGCACAGGCCTTGGGGGTACTTGTATTAAATAAGTGTTATTTTGGCTGAGTGCACCATACATTTGTAAAAGCGCAGCTTAATAAAAGTGCTCTGTTTACAAATCCAGCACATTTTCTTTTCTTTTACTTCTCTGAGAAAATGTGGGTCAGGAAGGCATAGTACAAATAAAACCTTCTGATGATTCCCAGAGCTCAGCAGATGAATGGCTTGAAAATTTCCTCCATCATTTGTCAGCAAGCTGCATACAAACATCAAAGCTTCCGTTCCCCCTCTCCTCTATCATCTCAGCATAGAAACACTGAGAAGGGGGTGGGCAACACTAAGGAGAAAAGGGAGGGTTGGGTGGGGGGAGTCAACCAAACTAGCCAAGTTTTTTAAGTGCTTTGTGGCTGCAACCGAACTGTTCTGTGTTTAACTGTCTGCTTTTTGGTCTGCTGATATTAACATCATTTGAAGAGATGTCTTCTGATAGGGAAAGGGAGAGTGGAGTGAGTCCCACATCCTTTGTCCCTGCCAAGGTAGCTAAGAGTCCTTCTCCCAAGGAGTCAGACTCATGAACAGGGGAAGAGGAGCCCCTGTAAGTGCCTTCTGAGACATAGCCCTGGACATCAGAGGACATTTGGCTGGATTGTTCTAAGATAGCTGGCCCACTGTGCACTGATACTGGCTCAAGCATGTCTCCACAAAGAATAGGCTTTGAAAAGGGGGACAGGAACCAGGATGCTTCTCCTTTGTCAACCTTAATGGTGAGTGTTAGGCTACCTACTGCTTTGGATGTGAGGGGAATAAAACACACAGACACACAGATATACAGACACAGATACATACAGAGAGAGAGAGAGAGAGAGAGAGAGAGAGAGAGAGAGAGAAAGAGAGAGAGAGAAAGACACACACACACACACACACACACACAAACACATATACATGCATGCTCACACTCCAAATAGAAACTCAGGAGGCAAAGGGTGTGAGTGGAAGAGCAAAGCTATATTCCTGGGGGTGGGGGGAGCCACTACTCTCTGCTTCCCATGCCTGCTCAGGTGGGCTAATCCATCCTCACCTTCTGAGGCCCAAGTCTACAGGAAGGGGATCCCCATGAAGGATACAACAAAGAAGAAATGACCCATGGTTTGTAGTGACCCCAGATGTGGGAATCCCTAAGTCACTTAGCTCACCAATCACTGTCTTGTGTGTAACTCATGGTTCAGGAAGGGGACAAGGTCAATAAGACCATGGGGTAGGATGCACACTTAGGGACTCCTGACATGTTAATTTCCCCTTCCTTGGAGAAAACTAAAAACTCTTTTAAAAAAAATCAAATTGGCACTTAGAATTATAGTATCCTCTAATATTTGTGACAGTATGCATGTAGCCCATTGAACTAGGAGGTGGGGACAGAAAGGAGGTCAGCTCCAGGTTCAGATGTAAGTACACATTGAACATGAACAGTGTCAAGCCAGACCTGTACATAGCAGCTAAATCATTGCTGCAATTCACCTAAAAGTGTGCCTCATGATTCCAAGAGGGTGTGGGAGAACTTCAGAACTCTGGACTGAGGGTGTGGGGACATAGGTGCAGGTATAATTGTCATTCCCCCTTGCTCCTAGAAGAGATCAAGGAAAGGACCTGGGGACAAGCTCTTAAAGGGCATAAAACATACTAATTCCATAATTAGAGAATCGTTAGCCTTTTCTGATAGAGATGTTCGCACACACAAAGGTCAGTGCCCAGGAGTCTCAGTGCAGACTGGGGAGTATAAGCTTTGTCTCCCTTATCAAGACCTACAGTTGGTCTTGCATTTCTGCCGCCCTCAAAGCTGTACTGTATAGACGCCTGCTGTCGCCTTGTTCTGGGTTCTCCCTCCCTCCGCTTCCTCAGAGGTTTCCTCTCACACTTTGTTTACTCTGAAGTACCAGCTAGGTCTGATGCAGCTTGAGTGGGGATTGTGTTCTTTCTTCTGTGGATCTCCAACAGTAGGAAGTGCTTCAGTGCATGTTGCTGTAGGATACTCCCTGTGCCTCGTGTCTTCCAGCTTTACTTCACATATGACCATGTTTACAAGTCATGTATTAATATCTTCTAGATAATCAACCGCCAATAACTAGTATTTCCTGATACTGTATATATGAATTTGAGTTCTTTGATCCTTCTATCTACAAAAGCATCAAGGATTTTAATAATGAGATAAGAAGTGAGACCTGTGGCTTGAGTCACCTTTAAGTCATTCAATGCTAAGTAGCTGCCTAGTCTAAGGCTAGACTTACAAAATTCTGATGTGCTTCTAACGCCTTAAGCAAAGAAAGACATTTAAGGCAGTGTTTCTTTAACTATGGTCCCTGATTCCCACCATCTGTACATTATTGTGACAATTTAGAGTAAATTTTATTTTGGTGTATAAAGTACCTCCTGGATTGTTGGCGGGGGGCCTTCTTTATGACTCTGTGCTGCTGTTCAATGTCAGTCTATACGTTTGCACTGGATCAAGTACTGGTAGCTCATTTATGTAGATGAGGGAAGAAGGTACATCGGTTATCTACTATCCTCTGGTGGCATTGCAGCTCCCTGATAGACATCAATACATTGGTTATCTACAATCCTCTGGTGGCATTGCAGTATCCTGGTAGACATCAATACATTGGTTACCTACTATCTTCTGGTGGCATTGCAGCTCCCTGGTAGATTGAGTTTTCATTCCAGTAGTAACAGGAGGATGGTGTGGTTGCCAGACTAGGATATCCAGACATGCCAACCTCGAAACACCATATGCCAGGAGGCTAAACTATCATGCTCCTTGTTAGCTAATGCAGTTCCCTAAAAGCACACCATCTCTCATATGATTATAGTAATTGGTCATTTGAAGTTTCTAAACAGTACTGCTTTGCTTGAATCCCGTCTGTAATTTTTATTTGTTTGTTTTTGATATTGAACAATAAGAATAAAGTATTTGAATGTTTACAGATATGTAAAATAAGTTTGTTTTCTATCCGTATGTACTTTAGTGACATAGTGAACAAAAATAACATGTCTGCAGTCAGAATGAGAGATTGCTTTCCTTTGGAGCAATGGTCTTCAGACTATGGGGCACAGCTTCTTTGGGGGCAGTGTCAAACAACCCTTTTACATGGGGCACCAAGACCATTGGAAAACACAGATATTTACATTACAGTTCAAAATTATAGTCATGAATTATCACAGAAAATAATTTTATGGTTGGGGTCACCACAAATGAGGAACTGTATTAAAGGGTCACAGCATGAGGAACTGAACGGTGAGAATCATTGCTTCAAAGGGGACCTGCCTGTCACTCACACTTAGGAAATGAGGTTTTTTAAAAAGTTATTTTAAATTCTTTTAAAAGGGTTGAGAGGTATACTCATTGTCACTTTGCATAAAAAAAAAAAATCAGTACAAACAAATGACCTTGACTGGAAGTGGCTTGGGGTGGGACTTGGAGTTCTTTGGTTTCTAAGCACTCTGAGCAAGACCAGGAGGAGAGTACAGGCTTGGTCCTCACTAAACTGAGGTTGTGCTTTTGGGCCTGAGCAGACTGGTATATAGGAAGGCTGCTCGTGCTTTGACGTCACCATATGTAAATCAGGGATAATAATAGCCAATACCAATCCCTAAAAAAGAAAGAAGAAAAATAAACATAAATTTCTGAGAACAAAGAGGCAATAGATGGGAGGACATTTCGATCTTTTCAGTATGAGCTCTTGAAACTGTCTCCAGGATGTTGTGTCTAATCCACTCTGACGTGTAATTAAACCTTGTTTAATTTTTGTTGCAAATTATCTGCTTCCTTTAAGAAGCAAGGTTGATAAAATATGGAGTTGCTGGATTAAAAAACAGATCACAGGAAGGATGCAGGACGATAGGTTTCGAGTCACAACACAGTTGAGCCCTACATAGAAGAAGAGAATGAAGGAAGAAGATGGGGAACGGAGAAGAAGGTGGCACCAAGGGGGAGGAAAGAGTGTTTCTCATCAAAAGTCTTCAAGAAACTAGTGGGCAGGATGAATGGAAGAATGGGGAAGTGGGTAAAATCAATAGACTTCAGAACAGAGAGTTTAGTAGATAGGACAAGACCCACACCTGCCCTGAGAGGGGACAACGTGAATATAAATGCTGCTGATTAGACCTCTTAGTCCTCCCTTTCTTCTCCCTATTCCTCCTCTTCATCTGTCTGGCTCTTGCTAAAAAGCTAGACAATCTCTGGACTAGAAGCAGGAGAACTTGAGAGAGGGAGGGATGTAAGAGATAAGAAGAAAGGAGAGCTCTCCTCATCAACTGAGTCATGGCTGCCTGCTTCCCCTTTGTAGCCCATAGCAGCTCCTTGGGGGCCTGTACTATGTTCCTGTCCTTACTTTCCAGTCATATTTACTTACACACCCATCTCATCTCCTTGGTAGAGAGTTTACCAAGTAGCTCACTTTCTTAACAATATGCACCCGGCATTGTATGGAACACACGGCATGTGACTAGTGCATAACATCAGATTTCTTCCAAATAAAATGCATATTTTTTCCATTTAAGAATTTATCGATATTTTGTGGCCGTCTTTTTCTCACTGTGACCTGCATGTTATGTTATATTGAGATAAGAATAAGTCTCAATTACAAGTCATGACAAGAAACTGTAATTTATGCCAATTTTATGTAGACATCTACATGCATATTTATTTTATGTGAACTAAAAGCTATCTCTTATGGCTCACATGTCAAGTGTCCTTATAGGTGCAAGCAGGGACTTGGTCCCCAGTGGTGGCAATGTTAGGGAAGGTTCTAGAACCTTTAAGAGGTGAGGCCTCAGCCGATGAAAATAGACTTGTGGGTGCAGGCCTTGGGTAATAGCCAGGTCTGGCTTCCCACTCTGTCCAAACTCTATTTTCTGATTATTGATAATGTAAAGAAGGCACTTCATATTCCCAGTGCCATGGCCAGGAACTGTTCTTGCTACCATATTGTGCCTGTCTTGAGCAACTATAGCCCTTGAACTTGAGGGATAATGACTCTTTCCTTCCTAAGTTGTTTCTGTCAGTTGTTCTATCACAAGGATAATTCATATGCCATCTTTCCAAGAGCATGATTAAGGACAGTGGAGCATTATATTATAGGATAATGAGGAAGAAAATGGGATTACTTGTGTGATGGTGGGGGGCTGGACAAAGGAAGACCCCCAGGTCTATGCTTTCAGGTCAATGGTGGAGTCCCTTACTAAGGCAGAGAAGAGTGAAGTGGAAATTTCTGGTTTCTTAGGAAACTCAGTTGTGTCACATGATGTTTTTCTGGAAGCTGTCATGTGAGAGGATGTTTTGTTGACACAGACACATGAGAGGGCATGTGATATTTTGCTGGAGTAGACATTTGAGGGGGTACATAGTGTTTGGAAAGAGGATAAATGGAACCACGTAAACAATGAGAGGTGGCTCTTGCATTGCAACACCGTGTATTGCTTCACTGGTCTCTGCTGGTCTTCACTTCAGTAGAGAGAAACGCACCAAAGAACTCATGGTATTCCAGCTGCTTCGGACTGCTTTCGTGTTGACTCAGTAGAGCCTTGCTGTTTCTGCTGGATCATGTCTCTGCTACTGACTCATATTTGGTGCTTGCTATTGAACTGGACTGCTTGTAACCTGACAATGAAGAGTGGCATTTCTCCAAAGAACTACTACTATACAGGTCCACAAGCTCCTTCCATCAGCCTTCTTTATCCCTACTTTATCCCCTACCAGAGGGTCAGTAACTAGAAGGGAAGTTGAAGCACTTAAAAACCCTAAATCAAGTAGGTTTACTAAGCCTACAGAAGACCGTGGGCATGTGGGTGGATTTGTTTTAGAAATTTAGTAAAGAAGATGAAGGCAAGGATAGAGTTCAGAGTGGAGGATGCAACTGTAGCATCATATAACAATGGCATGTAGATGGGGGAACAGATGAGTTAAGAGAGTCTGTGACATAGAAAAGAAGAAAGCCTAGGTCATTTCAACCTCTACAAAGATGAGAAAAGAGGGAGGGACTAGAAATGAAGGCAGAGGCAGCAGAGTAAGGAGAAAGAGGAGGAGGAAGAGGAGAAGGAGGAGGAGGAGGAATGTGAGGTGTATTGGAAGCCAAGATGAGAAATGTTCTTTCTTTTCTTTTTCCTTTTCCTTTTCCTTTTCCTTTTCCTTTTCCTTTTCCTTTTCCTTTTCCTTTTCCTTTTCCTTTTCCTTTTCCTTTTCCTTTTCCTTTTCCTTTTCCTTTTCTCTTTTTCTTTTTCTTTTTCTTTTTCTTTTTCTTTCTTTCTTTTTTGTTTTTTTTTTTGAGACAGGGTTTCTCTGTGTAGTCCTGGCTGTCCTGGAACTCAACTCTATAGACCAGGCTGGCCTCGAACTCAGAAATTCACCTAGCTCTGCCTCCCAAGTGCTGGGATTAAAGGTGTGTGCCACCAAGCCCAGCAAGGAATGTTCTTGTAACATCCATGATGTGGATTAAAAAGTAACCACTGCCACACTAGGGTGTAGAATATCAAACACTATCCACAGTTTTTTATGGAGGGGTGAGGATGGAAGCCTGTAGGAAGTGAGTTTAATGGAGTTGCACAGAGAATGCGAAAAGGAACACAAATCACATGGTAAGGAGAAGCGCTCTCTGGAACCTCTAGCCCTCGAGCTTCAGTTACAAAGAAACTGCACATAAGAAACAGCAGTCACTTAAATAGTCTGATTTTGCTAAAATAAACAACAATACACTGACTTTTCCTTGTTCTTCCTGTTCTCTGGGACAACAACTGTAGAGGTTTCCCAGAGTCTTCAGTGCATAATATCCCATGCAAAGTATTGGCTCCCCTGAAGTAGCATACAGATCTTTGTAACTGGTGGCATATTGTGGGAGGATGGAGGAAGCCAGAGTCTTAGTAGAATTCTAAAGTGACTGTGGTGAACAGTAATACTCTGGACTTCTGCCATGGGACGAGGGCAGATAGGGCAGTAAAATAATGGAGTTATACAGGTGTGTTCTCAAACCCCTGACTCCATCCAGGGGAGAAAACAAACTTGGATTTTGTTCCAAGCAGGAACTTTGTCTCCACAAAATAATAGCTCCTGGTTGGTTTCACAGAGGACAAAGCCCAGTGTCCCCAAAGTCTCCAGAACATAAGTCTGTCAAAGAACATTGTGACAGTGTTATCACCAGCTTACAGCCAAGCCAGAGTAATTTATAGCTTCACCCTGTGAAGGAATTGACAGACCAAACTTAAGGAACACAACTGACTGATGCTAGTTTTCTCTGAAGTGTGAAGCATTGAATGGTTTTGAAAACATTTTACTGTAGATGTTTCTTAGAAAGATTTCTTATAAAGTACCTTTTCATTCTGGGAAATGTGAATTTGGTAAATCCCATAATGTTCTAACAAGTGAGCAGTCTGGCTCCTGGGACTATGAACTATTTTTTTTTGATTTTTAATATTTTTATTACATATTTTCCTCAATTACATTTCCAATGCTATCCCAAAAGTCCCCCATAGCGCCCCCCACTTCCCTACCCACCCATTCCCATTCTTTTGGCCCTGGCATTCCCCTATATTGGGGCATATAAAGTTTGCAAGTCCAATGGGCCTCTCTTTCCATTGATGGCCGACTAGGCCATCTTTCGATACATATGCAGCTAGAGACAAGAGCTCCGGGGTTCTGGTTAGTACATCATGTTGTTCCAACAATAGGGTTGCAGATCCCTTTAGCTCCTTGGGTACTTTCTCTAGCTTCTCCATTGGGAGCCCTGTGATACATCCAATAGCTGACTGTGAACATCCACTCCTGTGTTTGCTAGGCCCCGGCATCGTCTCACAAGAGACAGCTATATTTGGGTTCTTTCAGCAAAATCTTGCTAGTGTATGCAATGGTGTCAGCGTTTAGAAGCTGATTATGGGATGGATCCCTGGATACGGCAGTCTCTAAATGGTCCATCCTTTCATCACAGCTACAAACTTTGTCTCTGTAACTCCTTCCGTGGGTGTTTTGTTCCCAATTCTAAGAAGGTGCACAGTGTCCACACTTTGGTCTTCATTCTTCTTGAGGTTTCATGCGTTTAGCAAATTGTATCTTATATCTTGGGTATCCTAAGTTTTGGGCTAATATCCACTTATCAGTGAATACATATTGTGTGAGTTCTTTTGTGATTGTGTTATTTCACTCAAGATGATGCCCTCCAGGTCCATCCATTTGGCTAGGAATTTCATAAATTCATTCTTTTTAATAGCTGAGTTGTACTCCATTGTGTAAATGTACCATAATTTCTGTATCCATTCCTCTGTTGAGGGACATCTGGGTTCTTTCCAGCATCTGGCTATTATAAATAGGGCTGCTATGAACATAGTGGAGCATGTGTCCTTTTTACCGGTTGGGACATCTTCTGGATATATGCCCAGGAGAGGTATTGCTGGATCCTCCGGTAGTACTATGTCCAATTTTCTGAGGAACCGCCAGACTGATTTCCAGAGTGGTTGTACAAGCTTGCAATCCCACCAACAATGGAGGAGTGTTCCTCTTTCTCCACATCCTCCCCAGCATCTGCTGTCACCTGAATTTTTGATCTTAGCCATTCTGACTGGTGTGAGGTGGAATCTCAGGGTTGTTTTGATTTGCATATCCCTGATGATTAAGGATGTTGAACATTTTTTCAGGTGTTTCTCTGCCATTCGGTATTCCTCAGGTGAGAATTCTTTGTTCAGTTCTGAGCCCCATTTTTTAATGGGGTTATTTGACTTTCTGGAGTCCACCTTCTTGAGTTCTTTATATATATTGGATATTAGTCTCTTATCTGATTTAGGGTAGGTGAAGATCCTTTCCCAATCTGTTGGTGGTTTTTTTGTCTTATTGATGGTGTCTTTAGCCTTGCAGAAGCTTTGTAGTTTCATGAGGTCCCACTTGTCAATTCTCCATCTTACAGCACAAGCCATTACTGTTCTATTCAGGAATTTTTCCCCTGTGCCCATATCTTCAAGGCTTTTCCCCACTTTCTCCTCTATAAGTTTCAGTGTCTCTGGTTTTATGTGAAGTTCCTTGATCCACTTAGACTTAACCTTAGTACAAGGAGATAGGAATGGATCGATTCGCATTCTTCTACATGTTAACAACCAGTTGTGCCAGCACCATTTGTTGAAAATGCTGTCTTTCTTCCACTGGATGGTTTTAGCTCCCTTGTCGAAGATCAAGTGACCATAGGTGTGTGGGTTCATTTCTGGGTCTTCAATTCTATTCCATTGGTCTATTTGTCTGTCACTATACCAGTACCATGCAGTTTTTATCACAATTGCTCTGTAGTAGAGCTTTAGGTCCGGCATGGTGATTCCACCAGAGGTTCTTTTATCCTTGAGAAGAGTTTTTGCTATCCTAGGTTTTTTGTTATTCCAGATGAATTTGCAGATTGCACTTTCTAATTCGTTGAAGAATTGATTTGGAATTTTGATGGGGATTGCATTGAATCTGTAGATTGCTTTTGGCAAGATAGCCATTTTTACAATGTTGATCCTACCAATCCATGAGCATGGGAGATCTTTCCATCTTCTGAGATCTTCTATAATTTCTTTCTTCAGAGACTTGAAGTTTTTATTATACAGATCTTTCACTTCCTTAGTTAGAGTCACGCCAAGATATTTTATATTATTTGTGACTATTGAGAAGGGTGTTGTTTCCCTAATTTCTTTCTCAGCCTGTTTATTCTTTGTGTAGAGAAAGGCCATTGATTTGTTTGAGTTAATTTTATATCCAGCTACTTCACCGAAGCTGTTTATCAGGCTTAGGAGTTCTCTGGTGGAATTTTTAGGGTCACTTATATATACTATCATATCATCTGCAAAAAGTGATATTTTGACTTCATCTTTTCCAATTTGTATCCCTTTGATCTCCTTTTGTTGTCGAATTGCTCTGGCTAGGACTTCAAGTACAATGTTGAATAGGTATGGAGAAAGTGGACAGCCTTGTCTAGTCCCTGATTTTAGAGGGATTGCTTCAAGCTTCTCACCATTTACTTTGATGTTGGCTACTGGTTTGCTGTAGATTGCTTTTATCATGTTTAGGTATGGGCCTTGAATTCCTGATCTTTCCAAGACTTTTATCATGAATGGGTGTTGGATCTTGTCAAATGCTTTTTCCGCATCTAACGAGATGACCATGTGGTTTTTGTCTTTGAGTTTGTTTATATACTGGATTACGTTGATGGATTTCCGTATATTGAACCATCCCTGCATCCCTGGGATGAAACCTACTTGGTCAGGATGGATGATTGTTTTGATGTGTTCTTGGATTCGGTTAGCAAGAACTTTATTGAGGATTTTTGCATCAATATTCATAAGGGATATTGGTCTGAAGTTTTCTATCTTTGTTGGGTCTTTTTGTGGTTTAGGTATCAGAGTAATTGTGGCTTCATAGAATGAGTTGGGTAGAGTACCTTCTGTTTCTATTTTGTGGAATAGTTTGTGAAGAACTGGGATTAGATCTTCTTTGAAGGTCTGATAGAACTCTGCACTAAACCCATCTGGTCCTGGGCTTTTTTTAGTTGGGAGACTATTAATGACTGCTTCTATTTCTTTGGGGGATATAGGGCTGTTTAGATCATTAACCTGATCTTGATTCAACTTTGGTACCTGGTATCTGTCTAGGAACTTCTCCATTTCATCCAGATTCTCCAGTTTTGTTGAGTATAGCCTTTGGTAGAAGGATCTGATGGTGTTTTGGATGTCTTCAGGATCTGTTGTTATGTCTCCTTTTTCATTTCTGATTTTGTTAATTAGGATGCTTTCCCTGTGCCCTCTAGTGAGTCTGGCTAAGGGTTTATCTATCTTGTTGATTTTCTCAAAGAACCAGCTCCTTGATTGGTTGATTCTTTGAATAGTTCTTCTTGTTTCCACTTGGTTGATTTCACCCCTGAGTTTGATTATTTCTTGCCATCTACTCCTCTTGGGTGAATTTGCTTCCTTTTGTTCTAGTGCTTTTAGGTGTGTTGTCAAGCTGCTAATGTGTGCTCTCTCTAGTTTCCTTTTGGAGGCACTCAGAGCTATGAGTTTTCCTCTTAGAAATGCTTTCATTGCGTCCCATAAGTTTGGGTATGTTGTGGCTTCATTTTCATTGAACTCTAAAAAGTCCTTAATTTCTTTCTTTATTCCTTCCTTGACCAAGGTATCATTGAGAAGAGTGTTGTTCAGTTTCCACGTGAAGGTTGGCTTTCTATTATTTATTTTGTTATTGAAGATCAGCCTTAGTCCATGGTGATCTGATAGGATGCATGGGACAATTTCAATATTTTTGTATCTGTTGAGGCCTGTTTTGTGACCAATTATGTGGTCAGTTTTGGAGAAGGTACCATGAGGTGCTGAGAAGAAGGTATATCCTTTTGTTTTAGGATAGAATGTTCTGTAGATATTTGCCAGATCCATTTGATTCATAATTTCTCTTAGTTTCTCTGTGTCCCTGTTTAGTTTCTGTTTCCATGATCTGTCCATTGGTGAAAGTGTTGTGTTGAAGTCTCCCACTAATATTGTATGAGGTGCAATGTGTGCTTTGAGATTTACTAAAGTTTCTTTAATGAATGTGGCTGCCTTTGTATTTGGAGCATAGATATTCAGGATTGATAGTTCCTCTTGGAGGATTTTACCTTTGATGAGTATGAAGTGTCCCTCCCTGTCTTTTTTAATGACTTTGGGTTGGAAGTCAATCTTATCAGATATTAGAATGGCTACTTCAGCTTGTTTCTTCATGCCATTTGCTTGGAAAATTGTTTTCCAGCCTTTCATTCTGAGGTAGTGTCTATCCTTTTCTCTGAGATGAGTTTCCTGTAAGCAGCAAAATGTTGGGTCTTGTTTGTGTAGCCAGTTTGTTAGTCTGTGTCTTTTTATCGGGGAGTTGAGTCCATTGATATTAAGAGATATTAAGGAAAAGTAATTGTTGTTTCCTGTTATTTTTGTTGTTAAAGTTGGCATTTTGTTCTTGTGGCTGTCTTCTTTTAGGTTTGTTGAGGGATTACCTTCTTGTAGTTTCTAGGGCGTGGTTCCTGTCCTTGTATTGGTTTTTTTCTGTTATTATCCTTTGAAGGGCTGGATTCGTGGAGAGATAATGTGTGAATTTGGTTTTGTCGTGGAATACTTTGGTTTCTCCCTCTATGTTAATTGAGAGTTTGGCTGGGTATAGTAGCCTGGGCTGGAATTTTTGTTCTTTTAGTGTCTGTATAACATCCATCCAGGATCTTCTGGCTTTCATAGTCTCTGGTGAAAAATCTGGTGTAATTCTGATAGGCTTGCCTTTATATGTTACTTGGCCTTTTTCTCTTACTGCTTTTAGTATTCTATCTTTATTTAGAGCATTTGTTGTTCTGATTATTATGTGTCGGGATGTATTTCTTTTCTGGTCCAGTCTATTTGGAGTTCTGTAGGCTTCTTGTATGTTCATGGGCATCTCTTTCTTTAGATTTGGGAAGTTTTCTTCTATAATTTTGTTGAAGATGTTTGCTGGTCCTTTGAGTTGAAAATCTTCTTTCTCATCCACTCCTATTATCCGTAGGTTTGGTCTTCTCATTGTGTCCTGTATTTCTTGGATGTTTTGAGTTAGGATCTTTTTGCATTTTACATTTTCCTTGATTGTTGTGCCGATGTTCTCTATGGAATCTTCTGCACCTGAGATTCTCTCTTCCATCTCTTGTATTCTGTTGCTGATGCTGGTATCTATGGTTCCAGATTTCTTTCCTAGGGTTTCTATCTCCAGTGTTGCCTCATTTTGGGTTTTCTTTATTGTGTCTACTTCCCTTTTTAGGTCTAGTATGGTTTTGTTCATTTCCATCATCTATTTGGATGTGTTTTCCTGTTTTTCATTAAGGACTTCTACCTGTTTGATTAGGTTATCCTGTTTTTCTTTAAGGATTTGTAACTCTTTAGCAGTGTTCTCCTGCAATTCTTTAAGGGATTTTTGTGTTTCCTCTTTATTGTCTTCTACCTGTTTACCAGTGTTCCTTTGTATTTCTTTAAGTGTGTTATTAAAGTCCTTCTTGAAGTCCTCTACCATCATCAGGAGATATGCTTTTATATCCGTGTCTAGCTTTTCCGGTGTGTTGGGGTGCCCTGGACTGGGCAAAGTGGGAGTGCTGGATTCTGATGATGGTGAGTGGTCTTGGTTTCTGTTAGTAAGATTATTACGTTTACCTTTCGCCATCTGGTAATCTCTGGGGTTAGTTGTTGTTGTTGTCACTGTTTAAAGATTGGAGCAGAAGCTGTGTTCCACTCACCAGCAGTCTCAAAATCCTGTGGCGGGGGTCGTGGGTAGCTGGCAGTACCCCGGTGCTGGTCCAGCCGGAAGAGGCCTGTGGTCCTACTCAGGCCGGTTTTCTGCTTCCCTAACTAATGCAGTCTCTGGTCTCGCGTGCAATTGGATTGGAGCAGAAGCTGTGTTCCACTCACCAGAAGTCTTAAGATCCTGTGGCGGGTGTTGTGGGTAGCTGGCGAGTGTCAGCCGACCCTGCGCCCCAGCTGCCCAGGTGCTTTTCTGACCGGAAGAGGCTTGTGGCCCTATGTAGGCCGGATTTCTCTCTCCCCAACCAGAGCAGTGTCAGGTCCCGCGTGATTGGACTGGAGCAGAAGCTGTGTTCCACTCACCAGCAGTCCCAAAATCCTGCGGCGGGGGTTGTGGGTAGCTGGCGGGTGTCAGGCAACTCTGCGCTCTAGCTACCCCTGTGCTGATCCGGCTGGATGAGGCCTGTGGTCCTACTCAGGCCGGTTTCTGCTTCCCTAACTAATGCAGTCTCAGGTCCCGCGCGCAATTGGATTGGAGCAGAAGCTGTGCTCCACTCACCAGAAGTCTTAAGATCCTGTGGCCGGTGTTGTGGGTAGCTGGCGAGTGTCAGCCAACCCTGCGCCCCAGCTGCCCCGGTGCTTTTCTAACCGGAAGAGGCTTGTGGCCCTATGTAGGCCGGGTTTCTCTCTCCCCAACCAGAGCAGTCTCAGGTCCCGAGTGATTGGACTGGAGCAGAAGCTGTGTTCCACTCACCAGCAGTCCCAAAATCCTGCGGCGGGGGTCGTGGGTAGCTGGCGGGTGTCAGGCAACCCTGCGCTCCAGCTACCCCGGCGCTGATCCGGCCGGATGAGGCCTGTGGCCCTACTCAGGCCGGTTTCTGCTTCCCTAACTAATGCAGTCTCAGGTCCCGCGCGCAATTGGATTGGACGACTATGAACTATTATCTTCTCTTTTTAAACCTGTTTATCCTGGCCTCAAAATAACATTCTTACCTCTTCCTTTTTAATTCCTGTAAGTTTTCCTGAAGGATAGGTGTCTTCGCTAGTTTTAGGTCAGCTTGGCACAGGTTGAAGTTATTGAAGAGGAGGAAACCTCAACTGAGAAAAATGCCTCATAAGACCAAGTCATAGGCAAGCCTGTGAGATATTTTCTTAATTAGTGATTGATGGGGGAGGGTCCAGTCTACTGTGGGTGGGGCCATCCCTGGGCCAGTGGTCCTGAGTTCTATATGAAAGCAGGCTGAGTAAACCATGATGAGCAAGCCAGGAAGCAGCACCCCTCCATGGTGTCTACATCAACTTCTGCCTTCAGGGTCCTGCCCTGTTTGAATTCCTGTCCTGACTTCCTTTAGCAGTGAACAGTGATGTGGTAATGTAAGTCAAATAAATCCTTTCCTCCCAAAGATGCTTTGGTCATTGTATTTTATCACAGCAACGGAAACCCTAAGACACTAGGATAAAATAAAGTTCTTAGCATTGCACAAAACCTCTCTTGTGTTAATGCATCTTTTATAGGAAAGTTTAGCATTCATAGATGGCTAGGCTCTCGCAGTGGTTTTCAACCTGTGGGGCATAACCCCCTTTGGGGGACCACATATCAGGTATCTTACACATCATATATTTAACACATGATTCACAACAGTAGCAATATTACAGTTATGAAGTAGTAACAAAATAATTTTATAGTTGGGAGACAGCACAGCATGAGGAACTGTATGGAAGGGTCACAGTGTTAGGCAGGTTGAGAACCACTGGGCTAAAAGGCTTGTGGCAAAAAATACAGTCATTGGTAGATAAAGAGTTTAAATATTCTACAAAAACACTCAAAAAATTCAGAGGCCACTTTGCATATGTGTTGATGTGACAAGAGAGGCACACAGCACCAATGATAAGAGCAGGGAAGTAATGGAAGAGAACATTAAATCAGCCACAAGTCAGAAGTCTTGTTCTTGACCATACCGTTATCCATTATCTAAATATGTCTTGTGCCTTCCCCGAAATGGGTTGTCCCTGTTAGGAACGGGAGGGACTCTAGGCCCTTGTAGTTACCATAGCGTCTTTGAATGTGCTTCAAAGGCAAACACAGAAACTACAGAGTCCCGGAGCGAGAAGGGCTGAATTCTGGGTTCCCCGCTGCTTTACCCAAAGCAAACCTTACTGTTAATTATTTCATGTGATGGGGTTCCATAGGAGACTGTGAGCAAATGACTGGTTCTAGTGCTTACAAGCACACAAGGAGAGGGAGGGAAGTTTGAGAACTGCATGCTGAGCAGAGCTGAGCTGATGCTGGGTTCCTTCTTGCTTTAAGTTCTTGTTCTTAAATTCATCTATGCACTGAAATATGTGTGAGTAGGCAAAGGAAATGCAGTGTGCCCTGAGGAGAATTTCCAAGTTGCTGCACATCAATCACAAGGAATCTGCTGCGAACATGTGGCAAGGTTTTCTGTGATTGGTGTTGTTTCCCTTCAGTGAGTTACCATCTGCCCCGTCCTCATCAAAACATCAATTTCAGCTTAATCCCCTTTCTTCCTCTCTGGTAGTAAAAGGACCTGGCTTACTTTGAAATAGCCCAGAGTTATGATTACGCTTTCATATGTGGGGTGGTTTCCATTTTATTAATATAGAACTCTAGAATACCAAAATGAATTTGATGATTAAGCTCCCCTCTGAGATTCAAAGTCTATAAAACACATTCAAATAAAATATACTAAAATTCATTAAATACAGTGAGGAATTACTATTTGCTAGAGGCAGTGCAAGATGTGGTCTAGGGCATGAAATCGGGTAAGCTTTTGCTTGCAGAGTTGTCTACAGTCTCCCATAAGAAGGCAAGATAGCCTATGTAAGTTTAAAAGGCAAAAAGGCACCATCGGCCTCAAGAGGCAAGAAAAGGCCCTGAGATAATGGTAGGAAGAACTTTGATAGGTGTGGGAGAGGGCACTTCTGGTGATGAGATTCTAAGAAGTTCAGATGAAACAGAAGAAGCAACTCTTTTGTTGGAGAATATGTATGTTTTATGGAGATTGAGGTGGTATTAAAATTAAAATAGTGTGTGAGTGGAAGTTAGCACAGGGCCAAAGGTGAGCAGACAGCACAAAGTTCAGGATGACCCAGTGACCTGGATAAAAAGGGATGAAGTAGGCTGGTGGCAGGGTAAAAGGTCAAGGGTATGCATGGTTGATGAGACATACACCTGGAACCGACATCCAAGAACTCAAGAGAATAGCCAAAGGTTATAAAAGAGCGAGCACGAAGCTTTTAAAACAGTCTGGGAAGAAGACAGTCAATAGTGGTGGCTCAGACTAGTGTGATTGGAGAGTAGATGGAGTTATGTGTACTGGAAAAACGTGTGACAGGTGGTACAGCAATGATGTCACTAAGATAGGCAACAACAGATACAGGTAAGTCATGTATTCAGTGAGAGGCAGCGGGTTTTAAAATGAGACACAGAAATCACTCAAAGGCAGTCTGTGTTTGAAGTGCGTTGAATGTGTGATATTTTGAGAAGAAAGATAAATGTCAATGGGTGAACAGGGCTGTAACAGCAATGGGTAAAAACGATACGACATATGGGATTTTTCCCCATAGGCCTGCATTGGTGAGGTCGTTTGGTTATGTCTTACAGAATATACAGAAAGCAGAACGGACACTTAATATGAAAGAATGGGAGATATAAACACATCTTTACTGATGTTATTTGTGGACTAGCTCTCAACGAACAAGTGATGCCTCTTTTGAGATTTTGGCCGGCGGATTTTTCTCTTCATCACAAGCTTGGATGTTTAGAACTCTGCTAATGTTCTATTTAGTTCAAGTGGTTGGATGTTGGTACTTTGGCGCCATTGCCAATAATACAGTTCAACAAAACAAACCCTTAAATAGGGTTTAGTTTTTCTCTTTTTAAACATATCTAATTCTCAGTCCAAACCAAGATGCAATTGCTGTGTCTTATGTGTGAGACAAGTGTAATTGACTGACCACCGTTAAGACGACCTCAGTCAGTATATTCTGTGTCCTTCTACCAACCTGTCTCTCTACTCAGTTACCCACAGTGCTTCTCACCATCTCAATTATTTATAGACACTCTCTCTGATACGCATCTCTGCCCCTTCACCAATATCTTGCTCTATTCTCTTTTTTTCCATGAACTGAGCCAGGGAGTTTATGATGTTAACCAGTAATTAAGCAAATTTGAGAAAAACTGTGTAGGTCCTCTTTGGGAACCCCATTCCTGTCATTACAAAGACAGGAAAAAAAAAACCCACAAGCTAGTTCATATTCCTTTTACCCAGTTCACTTAGACTAAATTTGCAAATCACTATTTTCTATATGGTTTCTACATAAATTTCAGATGGAACAAGAACCCAGTAGCCCAGGATGCTTGAAAACTCACTGATGTTGAACCCACTGCTTCTGGAGCATTCTACTTTAGTAACATACTAACATCAGTTTCGAATTCCCTGAGTACTTGATAATCTAGATCGAATAGCACAAAAGAGGCCCTTCTATGAGATGACGCCTGCTTTATATGTTGACAAAAAGAAGCCTACAAAATCCTTGTTTTCAAGTGGGAGGCATGAATAATAAATATGTAAAATTTTAAAGTATTTTAAAATTCTAAGTGTTACAGAGAATCATAAATCATGGGGGCAGGGGTGCAGTGCTACATAGTCACAGAAAGGCTGTGGGTTTTTAGGCTCTTGTGTGTATGCTGAATTGGGTTTGTGCCCAATTAATGACTGGGAGAAGACTTAAGAGAGGCAAAGAGGCAAGTAATGCAGAGATCCAAGGTAAAGGCATTTTCTAGACACAGGAAATGACAGGGGTTTCATTATCATTTGTAGAATAAATGTGTATTTATGGAGGCTTTCCATATCAAAGTAGTCCTGTTCTGAGTGGCATCCTTGTCTTCACGTTGTTACTGTAACACCATTTGCTTTCACTGGGACACCTGTCTACCCATGACATCATTACAAGTATTTCTAAGCTATGAAGGAGATGGACAGCCAGAGAAGCCTGAAGTGTTAGCACTACTGTGGTGCCCCATCAGAGATAGAGATCAGGCCTTCTAATTCCAAACTCCAGTTCTTTTGGTTAAAAAGATTTTTACTCTGTAGGTCAGAAACCTAACTGAGTACTGCTCTTGCATTTACACTTCCTTACTGAATAAACATTTATGTAATAATAGGGCAAGCAGTTCCTGCAACAGTAAAGACCTTTCCTTTGCATACTGCTAAGTTTCCGTTTCATCTCCTTATGCCCATGAGGATGAAAATGAGGAAATGAGGGGGAACAGAAGGACTGAAAGGGGAAGAGGGTGGATATGTGACATTATTACATCATTCAATAAACTTTCCAATAATCCTACACCTCTCTGAATCTTAGTCCTTTTCAATATAGTATAATGATAGTTACAACCTCCCACCAATTCTGAAGTAGATTAGACTATGTATCCAGAAAGAAAAAGTTTAGAGTCAGTGAGATGGCTCACTCAACTCATCTGTCACTGACTTGCTCAGCCACCTGTCACAGTTTCACTTCTCCTGTACTCTTAATCTGACCCTGACTCCAAGCGCTGGATGTTGAGTCCCCTTCAGAGCTTTTTTTTTTTTTTTCCTTCTCATTCTCTGTCTTTCTTCCTATTAACTTCTCATATGTGGTATTTAGTTGTAATGTATCTGGCCACGTCCCATTACAATTGCTTTGCAGTATAGCTCCCACGCCATGATTTCTGACCTATCAAAGTGTGGTGTTTCAAGAAACCTCCTTTCGTCTACTAAGCCTCAACAGATCAACCCTAGGGTTAAACCTATAATCTGGGTGTTTGAAGAGGCGGTGCAGCTGCTACAGCTGCTAAGATGAGTATAAAGCAAACAATGACCTCATCAGATTTGTGCGCGCCTTTAGGAGATTCAATCTGGATTAGGGCCCCCTAGAAGACCACCTGTGAGATTAGTTAGCCTGATGCTTTGGGACCCTGCTCCGATGAGTCATGCTACACTCAACCCATAGATTTTACTTGCAATCTAAAACAACAACAAAAAAAAGAGAGCTAACATTATACTGAACATCTGTAAAACCTTGCCTGCTCATGTGTATTTTCTCACGGTCTTCCTGGCTGAGAGTAGAGATTAAATATACATTTCCTATGTGAAAGTTCTCCTTTATTTCGCTCACAAAGGGAGTGAGGCAAACATCTCATCACCTTCTTGTTTTGAAGGCTGTTTTCCCTAACTGCATGGTAAAAGTTTAATGGTCACTCCATACCTTTCTTCTCTCTCTACCTTCCTCTTGCCTTGGTTGGAGTCAGAGCTTTTCTAACAGGTCTAGAGCCAGGAAGAATCCTGGCTGCCCCGACTCAGCCTTGCCCGAGTTTGCCAGGGCCATCACCTGCACGCACATCTGAGTGCAGACTTTCACTTAGCTGGGAATTGGCTGCTCCTCCCTTGTCTGCTCATAATTCTCGACGGGCGCTTATGGCTTGTGCACATTAGATTTTCACATGCAAGTTTATTTTCCACATTAGAACTCTGGAGGATTCTATTACATTGCCAGACACAGTGCCTAGCATATTATTCCAAACTCAAGTCAAATTGGTTAGTTGGTTTTTACAACTAAGTCATGCGTACATGTGATAACAGTTCAAAGAATTCTGAAGTGAGTATGATAAGAGGCTATTCCTTTATTCTGACATGCTCTACTTAAGAGAAAATTCTTTGTAATTTCTCTGGTCTTCTGGTCCACAACTCTCTGTGGTATTTTTTAGCCTAATTATGTTCGACATAAGTGCTGTGCTCTCCTTCTGAAGAGGAGGTTTTAGCTTGTTCACAGCACATCTTACGGGACCCCCTCTCCCAATAACTAAGTTATAGAACTCCACAATTCTCTTTCTGAAATATTGGAAATATGCATGCGTGTGAATTCAGAGCGTTTTCAGTATTTACCAAAGTGATATTTGTGTGTTGTGTGCTACACATACAGGTAAGTGGTTTGCTGGTAAAACCTTGCCAAAAGTTGGCTTCTTTCAGATCCACATGTGACATTACACTTAATGGAAATGTGGAGAAGGGATTTTAAGTGACTCAGTGGCTCAGCCTCCACATCCTTACTATGGTTCTTTCACTGTTGCTGAAATAACAACACACACTCACTTTCACATTAAAAACATTCATTTTACATCCTCTAAACTCAAACTGCACAATGATTTAGTTTCTCTCAGTTCCATTGTTTAATTCTGATCAGACTCCACAGCTATTCTCTCCTCACTGTTTTTCATAAGAGGTCAGAGAAGTTTGCAATTAGCTCATACACCTGTCTTTGTCTCTCTGTCTGTCTGCCTGCCTGCCTGTCTGAGACAGGGTTTCACTACGCAGCCCTGGCTGGCCTGGAACTCACTAAGTAGATCAGACTGGCCAGACCTCTGAGATCCACCTAATTTGCTGCCTGGGTTCTGGGATTAAAAGTACAGACTTCCATACCCAGCTGTTTATTTTGAGACAGGGTTTCATTATGTAGGCCAGGCTGACCTTGAACTCATGATTCCCCTGCCTTGGCACTCCCACTGCTAGGATTACAGAGGTGGACCACTATGCCTGTTGCTATTACCTTTTCAGTTTTCTTCTGTACAGTCACCCACTGAAGTCCCTCCCTGTAAGGGAATGCTACTGAGATCAAGTCCCTAGACAAGGCTTGGAAACTGGGGGTATTTTCAGAGCTCTCAAACACACAGGAGGCATTTCAGTTAGTAGCTGTACCAGTCCACAATCTCAGTAGGAGCAAAACTACTCTGGAAACAGTCTGTACGCCGTTATCTAGAAGTGTCAAAAATTACAAAATGCTATTTACTACAAAATTAGCTTGAGATAATTCAGGGCCATTCTCATGCAAAACATGGTACAAAATACAAAGATCCAGAGTCCATCCCTTTTTAAAGATTTACTCACAATGACTCTTCCACCAACATCCTCCACACGGCTTTACAGAGCTTGGCGGTTTCAGTCTTTTTCCCAAGGGAACGGAGACTATAAAGTTCAGTTGATAAACTAGGAGTAAAAATATGCAAGGAGACTGGAACAGCATCACTTACTAGAAAACAGAGTGACTTTTTCAGAAATAGTTTTGGCCAGAAGAAACGAGAGTGGAGAATGAGAGCACATCAAGTAATTTTATACAAGGTACTGAGCACAAGGCAGCAAAGTACAGCAGAGTAATGTCCAGAATCTACCGTGCAGCTCAGCCCTTCTCACTGGAAGCTTCGCTCCACTAGATCTCCATTCCCTTCTTAAAATTGGGACTGAGGACTTTAAAGTATGTTAGAGGGTAAAGGACTACACGTGAGTGGGTGGCCTTCCCTGAACTGCACTGGGTGCCTACACTGGGTTCCTTCAGTGTTTTTCAAGTATCACTATATAAGTCCTATTGCTATGAGCTGTAATTAGAATTAGGACATTATTTTTTAAGAAATATTCAATTTCTATTGTATAAATAATTATAGATACATCAAGAGAAGGTTCTTGTAAAGCTTTGAATGATCCAGTGAAGAAAGTCAGATATTACAGGTTGTTAATCATTAAAATCGAGTTTTAATGTCTTTTGCAGAATTCACTGCTATAGTAGACATCAAAATATCTGTCTAAATAATTATAAATATCTAGGGGGAATACTTTGCCTTATCCTGACCTATCATACTATAAACAAAGGTTACAGACATATTCCACAAATTCTTTAGGTGGCTGAAACTTAATATTAAAAGTTATCCTTGCATACATAATACATGTACATATATCCACATATGTACAGATAAGCATACATAAAATGTACCTGCCTTCCCACACTGCTTTCTTCTCTAAATTTACCCTTGACAAGCTTTGGCGATTATAGAAGCAAGAAGTGTGTTATATTTTCACAAGGAGTAAATTCCATGTATAAGGAATAAACCTTAGAAAGAATTCATCATGTTTCTCTGATTTACCATGTGTTGGAGAAACTGTGACCTTTTGGAGCTGGAGATGAACAAGTGGTTTTGGATTTCAGACATAATCCTGATAAATGGAAGCTCTTTGTCTGCTCATGGCATTAGACCCAGAACAAATGAGGGAGCTGGGGTTCTGATTTTGTTCTCTTTCCATAGGGAGATGGGGTTTCCAGAACTGGCCACCCGTTAATGTGGCTCATAGTCACTAAAGGGAGATGTCAAAGTGCATCGATTTTACACACATTCCTCTAAACATGCTAAGGGTAGGTTGTGGGTAGTGTACATGAATATTCTGTGGGAATCATCCCTTTAAATGAAGACTCCACTCTAGACCTTGACTTCCCAACAAAGTGGGAAATGATTTGGGAACGAGGTCAGAAACTCTCCATCTAATTTTATAAGCGAATTTCCTGATTTTCCTCACATTCTTTTATGGCTCTGTTTTTATTGATGGGGCGTTTGACAAGTAAGTCTTCAAGTTTGTGCTCCCACCAAGCCAAACCCCATCTTGAAAAAGGAAGTGTTAAATATAAATTACCAGTTGGCTTATCAGGGCTAGAGGCAAGAGTTCAGAAACACATTCAGCCAATGCGCTCAAAGGTTAGAAGTCAGCTGTGGGCTTCTTCAGCCAAGGGAGAGTCAGCTGGCTCGGCTCACAGGCAGTAATGTGGACTACCTCTTAGCTGCAGTAAGGGAGGATGGCTATGTCTTGGGCCCAACTGATGGGTATGGACAATTTAAAGGTTGGATTTCCAGTCTTAGTCATCTTAAAATACCATTTCTGTTATTACTCTGTGCCATCTGCTTTTACTTAACCCATTCTTTAATCTTCCAAACTTTGTTTTGGTATAATTACTATCCTGAGTTTCAACTTTTGGATTGTTTCTTAATCAGAAACACACATATTTAATAGAGACAGGCAGGTGAAAACAGTCCTGAGCTCACGCCATCCTCTGAGTTCATGCATATTCCGAGACCGCGTGTTTCCCAGGAACTATACCTTCAATTGTCTGTGCATGAGAACCCTGGACTAGATGCATATGCTACTTAAAACCAAGAATTTAAATCGGAGCTACAGCGAGCAGGTGCCAGGCGTAGAATTACACAGAACACCATTATTTCATGTGTCCTAAAGGGCAAATGATTGAAACTTTGTGTTCACAACTACAGTAGATCCATGTCATGCCTGACTGACTGGACAATAACTATCAGTAAAAGACTCCACATATATTAGCCAATATTATTGTTAGAGCCACTCTAAAATGTTCTATTAAAACACATACCAATTATCTTCAGTTTTAGATGTGTGTCCTTGATATTGGTATCTGTGGCTACAGTTGAAACTTCTAAATGTATTGTTTAAGAAATTGGCAGCCGTCTCTTAACTCATTTCAAGAAAGGCAGACCTTTCCTAGATCATGGTCAGTTACTCAGGAAGCTCATGCCAAAGATCTCCATTTGGCCTTTTGTCGTTTGTATACTTCTATGTGAGAGAGACAGAGTTTTCTTAGATTATAGCATTAGTGAAGAAGCTAGGAAAACATACTTTTTAATTTAATTTACTTCCATACTTAATTTTTCCCTATAGGGATTCTATCAGGTTACCATGAAATTCTAAAATGTGTTTCTAAAGCATTTAGATATAAATTTAAAAATCTAATGAAATTTAGGGGAAAACAATTTTTGCGCTATCTCTAACGTAGAATCATTCCCAGGATGCAATGCAGTAAGCATGCACCAGCTTTTGCGTTTGAATAGTTTTTCATAGTTCCATATCGTCAAGGAAGGACTACGCATCCAAAACAAACTTGTCACTTAAGGGGACAGGTTAAATTACCTTTACAGTAGAAAATTCTGTGCATGTCAAACCATGAAGGGACAGAGATGCTTATGTAATGAGTTCTGTTTAATTAAATGTGCTTGGAAAACCTACAGGTGTTTCACTTCTTTGGTGCCACATGCTCTCCTAAACAATGGCCTTTAACTGTTACTTTTTAATGTCTTGTCAAAGCATCTGGGAACACACAGCCTCCAGAATTTGCACAAGCTGAAGGTCCTCATATATCACATATTCCAATGAAGACTAGGGCAAGGCTAGAAGCACATAATTCCACTCCCCTGAGCTCATTATGTAACCCAGGCTGATCTCGAACTCAGAATGCTGTGATTCCATGCCAGTGCCCCTACACCTGGCCTGCCTTTAAACAATGCCCTTTGATTGACTGCTGTTGTTTCTACAGAAGAATAGCTTCTGAAGCAGGGTTTAGCAAAGGCTGGTCTGTCTGTGCTGTCTAGCTCCACTGGCCTAACACTCTAGGTGGTTTGTGTGCAGAGCTTCTTTCTAAAAGCAGACCCTTGCCTTGCCTTGCCTTGCTGATGGCTTTCTTGTATTTGGGGGACACAAAGGAAGTGGAAAGGACAGTGGGTAGAGAACATACAAGGTCATACTCGGCCAGCTGCAAAGCCTGTTGGGGAATCAGATCCTCTTCCTCTACACAGCTCTTTGGCCCTGGAAAACTTAGCTTGCCTCACTGCTCCTTGATCTCCTCATCTAGGAGAGAGTTAATGACAGGCTCTAGGATTTCTAAGGCTTGTTCCAAGGCTGGGGTGTCTCACTTTCAGACGGCAGCATGAGTGTATGTGCTGGGGACAGGCAAGCGTGAAGGAGGTTAAGGGAGGGTTCTCTTTCCACGGTTCTGACTAGGAGACTGCACACTTTCTCTTTCTTCTTTCTGGTCTGGAATCCATCCCATGTTGACCATGGACTTTGTGAACATCTGTGCTAATAAAAGAAAATCAGCTTGCAGAGTTAAAGGAACTACTTCTAAAACCAGAATATAAATACACCATTGCCTCCTTTCTAGACCCTTTGGGCAATGCAAAGCAAGAGGCATGGTGTCCTTAAATAGCATCCTTTACCTTGTCCCATGGCAACCTGCATGGCATTCACTCCCACACACATAAGCTATTGACCATTTGGGAAATGGGGTGCTCACAAAGGGCATCCCTTCAGTGAGGAGTCCAGTTCTAAGATGAAGATCAGCTTCTCTCTTCTGCAGAGTGAAGATAGAAGAGTCTTCATTTCCCATCACATGAAGTGTGTCCAGTGATCATACATCAACAGGAGACACACACCAGCTTTACTGAGGAACTTCAGAACCCCTGACCACTGGCTCATCTGACTGTGCAGGAAGGAATCTCCCAGTAGCAGTGGCTGGTCTGGACGTGCCGTCTAGCTGAGATGGCACTGATACCAGGCACCGAGTGGCTTGCCAGCTTCCAGAAAGGATATGGAAACTGCTAGGGAAGGGAGAATTTGAGAATCGCATAATTGATAGCCCTTACTTTGCTACTTGACCAATCTTTCTTCAATGCATTTACCCTCTCTAGCTCACCAGGAATTCCTGGGGTGACCCTGCTACATTTATGTGTGCTGGATATGTCACTGCCCACTAGCTATAGGCTCAGTCCTATAATGCCAACAATGAATGGGTCCAGTAAGGAACAACTTGATCTTAAAACCAATAAACCTTCAGCCCCCTCTCCATCCTGGTGAATACCATATGCTGAAGACAGATTTACCCAGGCTTTGCTCTCCAGCTCCAGTGCCTGATAAAAGTACCTCACTTATTCTTGGGCTTGTTGTCAGTTTCTTTGGCAGCAGGACTGCACAGAACTTGGTTTTTAGTCATCTGTAAGAATTTTGCATGTGTAATCACAGTGAGTGGAAGGGTTTGTTTTCCCTTTTACACTCATATGACCCATATTTTTTTTAAATGATGATTTAAACTAGACACTATATATAAAAATCAGAGTGACAACCTCCTCCACTTAGCCCATGGGAAATAGTTAAGAATATGATAAAACATTAGAGCATCAGCTAGCTTCTCTCTCTCTCTCTCTCTCTCTCTCTCTCTCTCTCTCTCTCTCTCTCTCTCTCTCTCTCTCTCATTTAAAAAGGAGGGAAAGAATCCTTTCAGACAGTCATCAGTTTCACCATGGCAGACACTTCTGCAAAACACATTAAGGCGTCCAGGCCTGTGGTAAAGGCCAGGCACATATTCTGGGCTGCCTCCCAGATTATCAGGCTTTTTCCAGACATCCAGGAGGGATGTGAGGGTGACAGGGAGCGGGCCGGAGCCCTTAAAACCATCAGAGAAGGAAACTTTCTGAAGGTTCAGTTTCGGCTGGATTTGGTTTCTTAGACAGCCGAGTTGCCCTGGTTATGGAAAAAGCTATAACTGTAGTGACGATAATCTGAAAGGCCCCCCTGTTTGTCTCCCCTACCCCCTGTTCTGACAACTTAATCAGTTAAGGTACAACTTGGTTTCCCACATGTTGTTTTTTTTAAGGGGGGGCAGATTGGTGTTTGTTTGTTTGCAGGGGGGGGTAGATTTTTGTCCTACATCAAGGGCTGAAGTCCCTGGAGGAATTATGATAGCATTTTTTTCAGTGTTTGGAAACAATAAAATATATGACTATGGCTGCTCACTTCTGTATTCTTATAATAGCAACCTTCAATTTGTCCACAGTTGGGCTTTGAGGAAAAGGATGGCAGAAATCACTGGGTGTAAAAGTGTTCCCAAGCCAGCACCCTCTTTATCCTGTTTAGCCCTAAGCCCTTCCCTCCCTTAGGGTGCGCCTGTGGTTAGAAGCAAAAGCTGCAGATAGAAAATGATGGACTTTGTGTCTTAAAGGATGAGCTAGTGTGTACTCAAGTCTTAGGACTGTTGCTTTCCTCTCTCACAAATTCAAAACTTTCTTTTCAGATACATCTTGCCTTTCTAACTCACTATGTATATGAAAAAATAAATAAATGAAAGACAATGGTTTTCCCCAAGGGTTTTGCTTCATGTTCTGTCTTGATTCACTTAAAATTTTTTTCTGATTGGCTCATATAGTACTTCCTCTCTTCTCGTTCTCTTACTGACTTAATATTCCCTTTCTGCTCTTTGGGCATCTTAAGTTGCAGCTCAGCTTCTTCCTGATTCCCCCACACAAGACACCTGGAGGTGGAAGGCCTGTGTTTCTGATTCCATACATCACTCCCAAGACTTCCTGGACCACTGAGAGGTAGTGGCACACTGGGGAGAAGAATGACAGGCACTCTTCTAACCTTACTGATTTTGACATTTCTTTGTTTACGACCTAAAGAGAAAGAGAAGCAGGCTTTTCCTCTCTGTCTCCATCTCCCATTCTCTCTCCCTCCCTCTCCCTCCCTCTCCCCTCTGCCTCTCTCTCTCTCTCTCTCTCTCTCTCTCACACACACACACACACACACACACACACACACACACACACACAAACACGCACACTATTTGATGTCATTTATGAGGAAGAGTAGTTTGAAAACAGCCCCATTAACTTAGGAATCTAAAGGGCTAGGTTGTGCCACACTGAGAAAAGTCATCAAATTTTTCTGAGCCCCAGTCTCCTCATCTGCAACCTTGGGAGTAATTGTGTGCCATGCTGAACTCACATTTTTTTTACAACAGGGACCAAAATGAGATAGTCTGAGTCAGGAAGATTCCCAGTTAACATCAGCAAAAATATTACAAGTAATTGTGTTTGGCAGAGAGTTTATGTTAAAGTAGTCCTACCTCATCGGAGGTATCATTTTCATGGGTTCAGTTATTTGCCATAAACTACGGTCCAAAAACATTAAGTGGAAAATTCCAGAGACAATCAATTTAAAAGTTTCAAACCACATGCCATTTAAAACAGCACAATGAGATCATGCCCTGAACTTCTGCATCCCATCTTCCCAAGATGTCAATCATCCTTTGTGCAGAGTATCCATACTGTATATACTACCCACCAGTGACTGACTCTGGGTCATCTTGGTCATCACGTAACTGTTGGGGTACCACGGCATTTGTGCTCAGTGGCCCCTCTGTAATCACCTATCACTGTATGGCAATGCCTGTTACATTCTCAATACTTCTTGTCAATGCAGGCTTCACATCAGCACAAGGATACAGATAAGTATGTTTAAAAAAGAAAATTCTGAGAGAGGAAAACTCACAGTCATGTATCTTTTCTTATAGCAGATGGTTATAATTATTGCTGTTAATCTTCAATTGTGCTTATTTTATAAACTATGATAGATATATGCACATAGGGTAAAAACACAATACAAGTAGGATTTAAAGCTCTGTATGATTTCAGGCTTCCACTGAGAGTCTTAGAATGTGTGTCCCTTGCAGATGAAAATTACTATATTGTAGTGTTATGTATAGTATTATTACCATATAATTATTATTCTTAAAATGGCAAACCCCAAACAGACAATGATTATGCAGCTGGTACATTTTTGATGATTGTATCTCACTATCATGATGTAAAAGACTTTTTCCAATTAACTCTGTAAATCTTTTTTGTAAGTTTGTTTATGTAGTGTCTACGTGTGTATATTCACATGTGTATGAACAAATACGTGGACAGGTGTGGTAGAGGAGGGTGGCAGTGGGTATCTCTGTGAATCTCTCTCACCATATCAGTGAGACAGGACATGAGGCTAATGCTCTCTAGCTCAGCCAGCCTCAGTAGGCAGTTTGCTCTGGGGAATCTCTGCCTCTGCTTCTAAATGCTGAGACCACAGATAGACTGCCATGCCTGCCCAGCTGGCATTTGCTTGGGTACAGTTCTGGATCTTGATCCTTGCACTCTCACAGTAGGGAACTCACCCACTGTGCATCTCCCCAGCCTCTATACATCTCTTCTGCTATTTAAATCTCAATATAATTATGGTTCAATAGGAAGTAGAAGGAGGCCTGGGAAACATGACGATTTAAAAAAAGAATCATCAGACTGTTTGAAATGTCCTATAATTCTGTATGGCTTGCTGGTTGCATGAGGTCTACTATGGTTGGTCATCTGAAACTCATATTACAATCTGATTGACATTGTAGTGATGTTAGAAGCTAGGCTCTCTAGGAGATGTTTAGGAATTCATGCCTTTATCTCAGGACTGGGCTAGTTACTGGAGAGCAGGTTGTGATAAATTGAAAATGTGCCCCATGCTCCATGTCTTCTGCTTGTATCCTCCCTGTGAAGCAGCGTGAGTATCTCCCTAGAAGCCACGGATTCTAGAAGCATGCTCTAGGACTTCTCAGCCTCTAGAACTATGAACTAAAAACAACTTGTTATTTATAAGTCACCTTGCCCAGCATTCTGTTGTAGTGATGGGTAGCACACTAAGATGATACAAGTTGTCCAGAGTTGTATTTGTTGACCCATGCATGAACTGACACAGGAGTCTCTGCTCTTCTTCAACACAAATAGCAAAAGTCACTATAACCTCTTTTAAATCAGTCAGAGGACAGCAAGTCTGTCCTCTCCCTCTTTCTTTACCTTTTTCTGTATGTGTATATTTATGTGTATGTGTGTATGTGTGTGAGTGTGCACACATGCATGTACATAGGTGTGATGTGCAGAATTTGGAAGAGGCCATTGGAAGCTGGAGTTACAGGCATTTTCAGGATGCTGACTGATATATTGGTGCTGTGATCCAAACCCTAGCCCTCCTGGCTGTGGGACAAGCGTTCTTCATCACTAAGCCACCTCTCCAGCCCTGCAAGGCAGTTCTTGTGATTCACTGACTTGCTCTGGGTAAATGGGAATATCCTGCACTATGAAAAGTTTACAGGACACCACAATTTGCTGTGCTGCCCCATGTACTTCATAGGACTGCAGTCAGCACCCCAGACTAGGTAGCCTCAATGACAGATTTATTTTCCCACAACTCTGAAAACTGAAATTCTAAGAACGAGTTGTTGCCAACCTTGGTGTCCTTTGAAACCTCCCTTGGCCTGAAGGCAGTCCCCTTATCATCAAGTCCTACCATCATACTCTTCCCTTTCTAGGTCTAAATCTCTCCTCCTCATAACAATAGAAGACAAGAGACCATGCTTCCTGATAGCCTCATTTTAACCAGTCACCTCTTGAACCTCTATGGTTACACCTTAAGGTACTGAGGGCTAAGGCTTTCCTGTATCAGTTTGAGGGTAGGTCATGCTACAGCATCTACTGGGACCTTTTCCTCAATTCTCTGTTCTATTATTTCTTCCATAAGTTACTCTTCTCTTCTAGGGTCACACAGTTCAATAATTCTCTTTGTTCTGTGGATATGAGTCCTTGTTACTTCTAAGTACATCTACAAAAACAGGTAATTGTGCACAGATGCAGTGTGGGCTATGATCTGGCATGTGACATTAACGTGGTTTCTATGAGCCCAGGCCTGACAGTCTGAGAAGTAGAAGGACACACACAGCATCTTGTCTCTTGGATGAATATAAGACAATAAGCAGTGGCAAGGTAGCTGGATTAGCTAGAACTTGCCAGAAAGACAGAACCAATAGGGCATGGATACACGGAGAGATTTATTGTGAGCAATTGGATCACGTGATTGTGGAGCTAGAAAATCCAGAATTTGTATACAAGGTCAGGAAGCTGAAGATTTAGGATGAGCTGATATCTGTCTCCCCTTGAACTGTCTTGGCAATCTAGCCCCATTACTGAAGGCACTTCAAGTCTATTTTTTATTTATTTTTTTTATTTTTTTTTGATTTTTAATATTTTTATTACATATTTTCCTCAATTACATTTCCAATGCTATCCCAAAAGTCCCCCATAGCGCCCCCCACTTCCCTACCCACCCATTCCCATTCTTTTGGCCCTGGCATTCCCCTATATTGGGGCATATAAAGTTTGCAAGTCCAATGGGCCTCTCTTTCCATTGATGGCCGACTAGGCCATCTTTCGATACATATGCAGCTAGAGACAAGAGCTCCGGGGTTCTGGTTAGTACATCATGTTGTTCCAACAATAGGGTTGCAGATCCCTTTAGCTCCTTGGGTACTTTCTCTAGCTTCTCCATTGGGAGCCCTGTGATACATCCAATAGCTGACTGTGAACATCCACTCCTGTGTTTGCTAGGCCCCGGCATCGTCTCACAAGAGACAGCTATATTTGGGTCCTTTCAGCAAAATCTTGCTAGTGTATGCAATGGTGTCAGCGTTTAGAAGCTGATTATGGGACGGATCCCTGGATACAGCAGTCTCTAAATGGTCCATCCTTTCATCACAGCTACGAACTTTGTCTCTGTAACTCCTTCCCTGGGTGTTTTGTTCCCAATTCTAAGAAGGTGCACAGTGTCCACACTTTGGTCTTCATTCTTCTTGAGTTTCATGCGTTTATCAAATTGTATCTTATATCTTGGGTATCCTAAGTTTTGGGCTAATATCCACTTATCAATGAATACATATTGTGTGAGTTCTTTTGTGATTGTGTTACTTCACTCAAGATGATGCCCTCCAGGTCCATCCATTTGGCTAGGAATTTCATAAATTCATTCTTTTTAATAGCTGAGTAGTACTCCATTGTGTAAATGTACCATAATTTCTGTATCCATTCCTCTGTTGAGGGACATCTGGGTTCTTTCCAGCTTCTGGCTATTATAAATAGGGCTGCTATGAACATAGTGGAGCATGTGTCCTTTTTACCGGTTGGGACATCTTCTGGATATATGCCCAGGAGAGGTATTGCTGGATCCTCCGGTAGTACTATGTCCAATTTTCTGAGGAACCGCCAGACTGATTTCCAGAGTGGTTGTACAAGCTTGCAATCCCACCAACAATGGAGGAGTGTTCCTCTTTCTCCACATCCTCGCCAGCATCTGCTGTCACCTGAATTTTTGATCTTAGCCATTCTGACTGGTGTGAGGTGGAATCTCAGGGTTGTTTTGATTTGCATTTCCCTGATGATTAAGGATGTTGAACATTTTTTCAGGTGTTTCTCTGCCATTCGGTATTCCTCAGGTGAGAATTCTTTGTTCTCTTAGGTTTTGCCACTTAGAGGACTAATTTTCAGGATTTGAGATAAGAATTTCATAATACTATTAAGGGTTAAGGTATGCTTTTTTTTTTTAATTACATATTTTCCTCAATTACATTTCCAATACTATCCCAAAAGTCCCCCATAGCGCCCCCCACTTCCCTACCCACCCATTCCCATTCTTTTGGCCCTGGCATTCCCCTATATTGGGGCATATAAAGTTTGCAAGTCCAATGGGCCTCTCTTTCCATTGATGGCCGACTAGACCATCTTTCGATACATATGCAGCTAGAGACAAGAGCTCCAGGGTTCTGGTTAGTACATCATGTTGTTCCAACAATAGGGTTGCAGATCCCTTTAGCTCCTTGGGTACTTTCTCTAGCTTCTCCATTGGGAGCCCTGTGATACATCCAATAGCTGACTGTGAACATCCACTCCTGTGTTTGCTAGGCCCCGGCATCGTAAGTCTATTTTTTAAAAGCTACTCTCTCATCTAAAAAACTCATAGCAGACATTTAGACTCATGTTTAATGAGCTACCTGAGGCTGGCAGCCTGACATCAGTAATGTGTTGTCTTGGTAATGGTGCACGAAGGCCAAGTTAGGCAACAATGGAGAACCAGTGCAATTGTTTCTCCCTCTTCAGAAGCCTAGTAACTTCTGGCCTTCTCTCTGCTCATTCCAAACAAAGACTCGCAAGCTGCAAATTATAGAGCTACTCTCCATCAGAATAAAATACATTTGTGTTTGATTTATCTCTTCTCTAAATAAATAATAAGGTCTTTGGACCCCAGTACACTTTCAATGCTAAACCACACTTAGAAATCTCATGATGTTACTGTATGAAAATACAGAGCTCATCTACTTATAGATATGATGCTCTTGAAAATGCACACATACTTTGTGCAGCCTCTGACAAGGCCAATTTAATGTTCAAACTCAACTCTGAGATCCTATGCCATATAATAATAGATTATTCATTAATAATGTTAAGTTTTAATTTTAGAAGTCTCACTCTGATTGTTGAATCTCTGAGTAAGAGCCTCAATACTGATCTAAAGGAAAGGCAAGAAGATGGTCAGGTAAACCTATCTAAGATGATTTGTACACTCCAAGTTGTCATTTAGGCAGTTTACTCTTAAAGAAAAAAATAATTTACTTAGCCATCAATTTTAAAGTCATAGCCAACAAAGTAGTGCCACCTGAAAGTCAAATCTAAATACTTATTTTCTATATAAGTAGAAATTTAAATATATTTGATAAAGTCCTATCAAATCGTTTGATTTGAAAGTAGCAGATCCAAGAATATCTTCAGTTAGTATGGAATTACCTAAAATGATTCCTTGACCTACTTATTAATACTTATTTCAAAGCTTTACAAGGGAAATATGTTCACAGTGAGCAGACATTAATTTTTGTATTATCCGTGTCAGGGTCATGGGATCATATACAGTCTTCATATACAGTCCTAGTATCTTAAATACCATGTCAGTGCTTTCTGAAGCATGGCTAGTTTGACTTAGAAAATGTAAGTAAGATACTTCTCCTTCCTCTAGAAAATTCAGTGCAGACTCAAGAAAGAATAGTATACACCAAGCATGCAGGCAGAGTGAAAAGGCCTCTGTTCTCTGTGCATTCTGAGCATCTGCCAGCATGGTAGGCACTGGGAAGTGAGTGTCAGCCCTCATTAGCAGTGCATAATGAACAAAGAAAAACATGAATAATGATTAGGTGGACACAGGGGGGTGGACAGATCAAGTCAGAGACTATGAGGAGGCAGAACAAAGCCCCGGGAAAATAGGTGTAAGGAGATACTTCAGGTCAACAGTGTGAGAGTGTAGGCTACATTCCTTTGGAAATCAGCATGACCATTTCTGAGACCCACATGTAAGGCCTGTAGGAAGACTGCTAATGCCTTCATTGGTTGCATTCTCATAGAAAAGGAGAACATTCCTATGGATAGTGCAGAATGGGTAGATAAAACTGTAGCCACATGAGAATGTGTCAAGATAGCAGGGGCACAGCCTATCCCGGGGATTGAAGCCTTCAATGGCAGATATTTGTGTCAAAGGGAAACATAAAGGACATCTACCTAGTTGCATCCTACACAAAGCAGGGAATGATATTAATTTTTAACAGATATCCCTTTAACTTTCTATACAATGAAAAGGGAAGTGCACACAAAATGCCTCTCCATATTGGACCACAATGGTTGCACCAAGGAAAAATACTTATGTAACCAAGTTGAGCTGTTTTTCATTTCCCTTTTAGGTAGGGCCTCAGGTAGCACAGATTATCTTCAAATGCATATCCTTCAATAACTAACCAGGATTCTGCCATCTTCTTAGTGAGTGTGGAGATTGCAGATATGCACCACGCTACCTGCAGGTCTATTGTGTAGGTGTTAAGGCCATTCACTGAAGATAGACCATACATGAGAACAATAAGCACACAGGACATAGAGATAACAGCGACAACCACACACTTGAACTTTGATGAGTTCTGGATGGTCCGGGTTGTAGAAGTCTGCAAGGTACTCTAAGTAATGCCTAAGAGAGGAATATAAATTTGATTATATTGGAATAATCAGAATTCACGTCTAAAATGCAGGGAAATGACAGATTCATCTCCACATCCATTCTAGGCCATCTATATCAGTCCCTTACATTTACTGTTGAGATGATGATGATGATGATGATGATGATTCCCAGGGCAGGGTGAACTGTAGACAAGAAGAACCCTGCTTGAGACTGTGGACCTCAGGTGGCAGTGAGCCCAAGACAGATGACCCTCACATGAGGTTACATGGGTGGGTTCAGGCAAGGAGTGAGCCTGAGAGGACCACTGAACCTGTACCATGGGGCCCAGACAGGGAGATACCTGCCTGATTCTATAATGCACTAGTGGAGTATAGCACAACTGAGATGACCCCAGACATGTAGATACCCCAGGTGCCACTAAGAGGAGCAAATAAGTGATAGAGAAATGGAACACAAAGAGAAACAGAAGGATGTAGGCACAATGAAGAGAGGTAGAACTGGAGACTCGAGTGTAGTGAGGAACAGCCTGATGTGAGTAGCCAGTGATGCTGCCTGGGACCATGGTGGGGTCCTGGCCTGTGCTGCTACTCGTCACTATGTCTGGGTCTGTGGCCCTGCAACAGCAGTGGTCTATTACCACCAAAGACCAGAAAGATATCCCTGGCCTGGGCTATCTCCCAGGGACATGTTGATATCTGAGAGCTGTGCAGAACTGGCTTGACAGCTTACCTGGGCATTCCGAGAAAGCTGTATCTGCCCCTCACCAGCTGTAGCACTCAGAAGATCAGGTTCAGCATCTTGCTTGAGCAGCACAGTAGAACTAACAGGGGATGTAGGTGAGCCAGCCCTGAATGTGTAAACGTCGGAGAGCTGGGCTTTGGTCTACTTCTACCCTTATGCCTTGCCACCTACAGCAGGCAAGAGAGTTGGCCCTGAGGTCATGAGAGGAGGAGAGCTGGCCCTGGCCCTGGCCCTTACCTGCTACAGCACTTGGAAAACTGGGCCCTGCACCTCACCTGGACAGCACAGTAGAGCTGACTCTGGTGGCTGGGTTTGCTGGTGAGCCAGCCTCAAGGGTGTGAGAGCAAGAGAGCTGGAAGGCTAACTGGCTCAGATACCTCTCAGGCCAAGATCCAGAGATTTGAATTGGCTCACTCCAACATTTATCCTATCAACGAACTGTTAGAGCACATAAAGGGGCCAATCCTACAGATCTAAAACTATAGGATCTCCATAACACCAGGCAACAACAGGATATCCAAGAGGAGTCCCAGTGCAGTTTCAGTATTGATAGAGTAGCAGAAGCCAGAGGCCGTGTATCAGACAAACATGTCATTGCAATAAACATTTGCAAGTAAAGAAGTGTGGACAAAAGGGTGGCATGCTGTGACACACTGTGACATGCTACAGCTTCCACTATTAGATTTTTTTTTCTCTTTTGGGAGGAGGGAGGGAGACTGCAAGGTTGGAGGGCAGGTGTGAGGAGAGGGGGAGGTGAGTGAGATTGGGGTGCATTATGCGAAATTCACAAAGAACCAATAAAGAGTTAAAAATATATTAAAATGTAACACAGTTTTACTCTCTTTATAGTTATGGAATTTAAGAAACAAAGTTGATCTTACAGATGTCACACACTACATAAACAAACAACCCGGCAATCAAACATTGATTAGAATTGTCCATTGTACCTTATACAGTTACAACTAAAAAAAATTACATACACTTTATTCTAGTACCAAGCCACTCAGAACATGATTAAACATTTTAAAGACACACAGCAGTGATCTCTTGTTGCCTACTTTAAAAATAGTTATGCAAAAGCAAATTCACAGACTACAGCAAAGAAATCCAGATAAGATGATCAATTCTATGAGAAATAATACAAGAACCAAAGTCACAAAGAAATTGGGCTCTTTACTGTGATCAACACAAATTTCAAAAGTAGATCCACGCAGCATTGAACATATGCAAAATGTTGGGGATCAGATGTTACAAAAAAACCCTGCTGCCGCCACTGCCACTAACAACAGTTCCCTAAAAACCCATTCCTTGAGCAGAACTTGTCAGCACAATGTTTATGCCTTAGTTTCTCTGACCAAAAGGGCCCGAACACATCCATGAAATGCAACACTGAGCCTCAGCGGATGTAGCACTTGAGGGCTCACGAGTAATCTAAACACTGCGTCTGGAGAGAGCAGCTTGTGGCTCATCCTCTGGGAACACAGGGTACCACAGTTGCACAACAGCAGTTAACAGATCAGAGCAGAGATTAAAAAGACCCTCCAGCTCATTCTTTGTCTTGAACATAATATTTAATCATAGCCAAAGACTAAGCAGAAACTTAAATTATAAGTCTAACTTCCTGTTTTGTAATTTTTAATGATCAGTTGACCCCAGTAGAGCTTGGATTCTATGGTTATCATGTCTATGCGTCTGCTCAGGTGTGTTCTGTTTTATGCAACAGATAATTTCTAGACATTGAGAAAGAGGTGACTCACGTGTTTATAATTCTATGATTACTGCACTTTGGATGAAAAACTAACTCTTCTGTAGGATTAGATTTTGCTTGTTCATTGTCTGTCAGCCTACTCTTAAACAATAGAAATTTCGTGCAGAACTTAACTTATTGGAAGGAATTACTTAGATCCTTGTAAAATGTAAAAGGTTTTCTGGACAGCTACCCCCCACGCACACACACACACACACACACACTTCCAAAGGGGACTGTGAGTCTAAAGCCAGCCCAGACAACACAGTGAGAGCCTGCCCTAAATTAACAAGACAAGAAAGGCTTATTTAGAAGTTAAAAGTTTATGATACAAATAATAATCTTATATCTTCCACATTACAGTCATGGTATTTCTGGTGTAGTTCTTATGTCCAGTTGACATATTAGAGACCTGTATTTCATTCAACATTCATTGAAATATCCTAGTCATGGAGTTAAATAACAGGGATGTAAGGGTTGGAAACATGATCTGTACTTGAAAGAGAAGTTTAGTAGGAGGGAAATATATTAAGTACAAAGTATGAAATATGGCATGTAAAAATAGACAAATCTTTTAGAAACAGAATTTTAAAAGACGGATTATTAAACAGTTCTTTGAAAGATACAATCTACTAAAACTTGCATAAAGAGAAAGAAATCGTTTGAGTAGGCACATATCTACTGAATAAAATCCATAGTAAACACCCTTCAGGGATAAACACTACGCGTGCACAGCTTCGTCGGTGAGCTTTAAGTGATACAGAAGACGCTGCACTTGTTCTCTATGGCCTTTCCCAGAAAAGGAGAGCAAGGATCCACTCCCTACTTACAAGGCATTTTTACACTAAACTACCTGATAAAGTCATTAGAAAACAGGGACGTTAAAGACCAATATGATTTGTTAACATGGATAAAAAAAATTCCTAACCACATATCACTAAGTTACATACAACAATGTATGACAAGAATTACATATCAAAACCAAGCATGATTTACTCTAGATAAATAAGGCTAGATCAGCATTAAAAAAAATCAATTACCAAGTCCCTTTATTATATGATTTTGTTAGCATTTGCAGAATAGGCAATTGATAAAATCTAACATCTATGATACAAATCTTTCTTTCTGAAAACTGGGTATAGAGAAAACTTCTTAAACTTAATAATGAACATCTATAGAAACATCTAAAGCTGACACCATAGTTGAGGATTTGAAAAAAATGAGAGAGAACTAGATTATTCTCCCTAAGACTAGAAACAAAACAGGGATGTCTGTTCTCACAGCTCCCACTCAACATCATTCTAGAGATTTTAGTTGATACAAAATAACAAAAAGAAAGTAAAGTGTGTGCATGTTATGCATGTGAGAGACACAGGGATTGTGGAAACTGTGTTTGTTCAAAGACGCTATAATTGTCTATGTAGAAACTCTCAAAGATTAATAAGATGAAAACTAAACTCCTGAAACTAGTACATATTAAAACAAACCTGTAAGATAAAAGGAATGTTAATAAACCAAAGTCAATGTCTTCTTATATCAATGATGAATAATCTGAAAGTGAGGCTAAAATATCATACCATAAACATTAGTATCAAAGAGGAAAATCAGAACATACTCTACAAACTTTGCACAAGATGTGTATGAGGAAAATAAGCTGGTAGCAGGAAATAATGGAAAAATTAATGTAGGCTTTCTGCTCATAGAAAGAAAGGCTTGACTGTATTTGGCTGTCAGCATGCCCTAACTTGACTTGTAAATTCAAAGCAATCACTCTCACAACACATTGAGTTGTCCTGTAGATACTGTCAGACTGCTGTAAACACAGAGAGATAAAGATAGCCAGAACAGTTGACATGAATACTGAAGAATAGAAGGATTGACACTACTTAAAAGCTTTCTGGAAGTAAGATGGTGTGGTACTGATAAAAGAATAGGAAGAAGAAGAAGAAGAAGAAGAAGAAGAAGAAGAAGAAGAAGAAGAAGAAGAAGAAGAAGAAGAAGGAGGAGGAGGAGGAGGAGGAGGAGGAGGAGGAGGAGGAGGAGGAGGAGGAGGAGGAGGAGGAGGAGGAGGAGGAGGAGGAGGAGGAGGAGAGGGGGGAGGGGGAGGGGGAGGAAGGAAGAGGGGAAAGGGGAGGGGGAGGGGGAGGAGAAGGGGGAGGAGAAGGGGGAGGAGAAGGAAGTAGAAGAAGAGTAAGAAAAATGAGAGAGAGAAGACGAGAGAGAAAAGGAAGAAACAATGGCCCCAGAAATGGACTATGGAAGTTGCTAAATGATGACTGGTGAATAGAATCCAATGGGAAAACTGAGAGTCTTTTTATAAACACTCTTGAAATGTGCATGAAAATGTAAGAGAGGAGAGCTGTATGCACCTTTGACTTACACTTTTCTTATTTTCTAAAACATGACTTATTTTTATTTCCTGTATATGGGTATTTTGCCTGCGTTCATTCTATGGACCATGTGCATGTCTGGTTCCTGTAGATCATGCCAGGTCCCCTAAAGCTGGAGTTTTAAAACCAAGAATCAAACCTACGTCCTCTGCAAAAGCTGCAAATACTCTTAACTGCTGAGCCAACTCTCCAGCCCCTGATTTATACTTTTCACAAAATAAAACAAAAACAAAACAAAACAAAAAACAAAAAAAAACTTTATGCAAGACAAAAAATATTTACAAAATAAAGTTTAGAAAACAACCTTGGAACCAAATCTAGGAGAACTTGGATTTGATGGTAAACATTTAAATACAGCAGTAACAACCACAGTCCCTGAATGACAATGTTAGACATCATTTCATTTAAAACTGCTGCTTTACAAACTAAGACAACCTAATTTTACTTTTAGTAAATCTTTAGTTAGTTTTCTACTGCTATGCTAGAAATCCCTGGCAAAAGCAACTTAAGGATAGAAGAGTGTGTTTGGGTCACAGTATAAGGTATGGATCATGGTGTGGAAGTCACGGCAGCAGGAGTTTGAAGCAGTTGGTCATACATTACATTCACAGGCAAGAAGAAGAAAGCGATGCTCATACTCACTTGCTTTCCCCTTCTGATACACTCCAGGATCCCACTTTAGGGAATGCTGTCACCCACAGTGGACAGGTCTTCCCACTCAATGAACCAAATCAGTAAAATCCCTCACAGGCATGACCTGAGGCTAACTTAACCAGGAGAATGCCTCATAGGTAAACATAGAAACTTGTCTCCTAGGTGATTCGAGACTGTGACAAGTTGAAAATCAGGACCAATGATCACCATCACTGTCAAGACAATTAAAAGTCAAAACCTAGTATAGGAGACAAGATTTGGAAAATACAAATTTAGTAAAGAAACACACACACACACACACACATATTGCTATTTTAACAATACAAAATCAAACAACTGTATCCCAATTTAAATTTGGGACACCTATTTTATCTCCTCCAAGGCTCAGGGAACATCTCGGTAGAGGGGGCAATAAGAGCATAGGAGGTGAAGGAGGTGGGGAGTGATGAGCTACATGCTTCAGAGCCTGTCATAGCAATTGCACTCTTGACATCAAAGTGGCTGTGGTTACCTGTGCAAAGCTTGCACAGAATTGGACCTGCCAATATCCCATCATGGGTGGTTTCCAAGATACCACCACTTCTTAAAAATTTAGTTACAGCTAATGGTCAGTGTGGGAGGGAAAGACATTTTCTTCAGAGGTCTGGCAAAGGTACTGATACTCTCATGACAACACCTTGTCTCTACTTCTATAAGCAACTCTAATGGAACTCTTCAGGTCATCAAAAGTATTTAAAATATATGAAATAGAGCATGTGGGTGGGGGTGAGATGGGGAGACTAATTGGGAGTAGGAAAAGAATCAATGAGAATGGGGATAACAAGAGAGGGTAACAGGATGGGGGCGCATATGATTAAAGCACCTTATACACACACTAAGAAAGTATCATAATGAAACCTATTCTGTACAGTTAATATAGTAATTAAAAAGACACATGCCTGAATAAAGATACGAGCAGGTATCTCACTCAAGAAAGTAAAAGAAATGGCATGTGAGCCAATGAATGGACCTCAACAACAAACATCACTAACTACAACTTTAAACAAGATGCCACTACAGTGAGATAACAGGATGTACCTGTGAGAGTGACCAGGAGCTGAAAAACTGGTAACAATGAAGAAGCAAAGACAGAGGCAATAAGAAGAGCACACAGTCATTTCTGGTGAGGATGAAAGACAGCACAGCCACGTGTGAGGAGCCTCTGACACTTCCGTACAAGTCTAAATGATGTCTTGCTATAAAAGCCAGTCATTGCACTCTTCCTCTGTTACCCACATGAGTTCATACAAAAGCATGCATACAAATGTTTATAGCATCTTTTTTTTCATAGTTGCCCAAAATACAGTAAGCAATCCAGATGCCCCTGTGCAGGGAAAATGTATAAATAAACTGTGGTTCATCTAGAGAGTGGAATGTTATTCATCAATGAAAAGGGAAGGGTCTACAAAGCCACAAAAAGACATGGTAGAACTTTAGATGCAATCTTTGTAAGTGAAATAAGGCAGGCTGGCTCCATACCATATCACTCCAATTACAGGACATTCTGGAAAGGCAAAACAATACAGAACAAAAAGAGCACTGCTTCCCAAGGGTTTAGATAGGGAAAGACATTCCAGAAAGGATGGGTGTATTTAAAACCAGCGAAATGATTCCATGTGATACTGTATGGTGGCTGTATAACCCATGTATTTCTCAAGATCTAACAAATGCACAGCACCAAGAGTGAACCACAGAGTAAAAAATGGACGTTAGTTAATTATAATAGTGGTGGTTAATAACAGTTGATGATAGCAATGTATTGATACTGGCCCAGCAATTATGGTGATAATGGGAACACTTAAGAAGGGAAAAGAAGAAGTGCATGAATGGGTTCTCTAGTATTTGCTCAAGGTTTTTAATAGATCAAAACTGTCTAAAAACATCTAGTAAGTTTGTATAAATGTACATTTCAGTGCTGATATTTTTTAAATTGACTTCAGTTGTGGGTATGTGGGTACATGATATGTGTACTGGCTATTTTTGTGTCAACTTGACACAGCTGTAGTTATCACAGAGAAAGGAGCTTCAGTTGAGGAAATGCCTCCATGAGATCCAACTGTAAGGCATTTTCTCAATTAGTGATCAAGGGGGAAAGGCCCCTTGTGGGTGGGACCATCCCTGGGCTGGTAGTCTTGGGTTCTATAAGAGAGTAGGCTGAGCAAGCCAGAGGAGGCAAGCCAGTAAAGAACATCCCTCCATGGCCTCTGTATCAGCTCCTGCTCCCTGACTTGTCTGAGTTCCAGTCCTGACTTCCTTTGGTGATGAACAGCAGCATGGAAGTGTAAGCTGAATAAACCCTTTCCTCCCCAACTTGCTTCTTGGTCATGATGTTTGTGCAGGAATAGAAACCCTGACTAAGACAATATGTATATACACATTTTTGCAAGTGTGTACAGGTGCCTGTGTGTATATACATGTGTGTGTGTGTGTGTGTGTGTACGTGTGTGTGTGTGCTTGTGAAGACCAGAGGTTAACACTAGGTGACTTTCTTAGTCCTCCTCTACTTTTAATTACTGAGGTAGGGTCTCCTACTGAACCCTTAGCTCCCCAGTTTGGCAAGTATAGCTAGCCATCTTGTTCAAGGGATCCAGTCTCCACCTCTAGAACACTGTGGTTACAATGTGGCTGAGGATCCAAACTCTGGGCCTTACTTTTGTGCAACAAGTGTTTTAGCCACCGAGTCATATCCTCAGCCCAGCACCAGAATAGCTTTTAAATTTTATTTATTTTAAACTTTATTATTAAAAAAATTACAGGTAAAAAAATATCACACACCGAAATTAACCACAGACAAAGTGCACAACTCAATAAACTACACAGTTAGTCTAGACATTCGCAATGGAGACTGTGGAGCCTCACATTGGTTTATATTCTTTGACTGTTGGATATACTTTCATGCATTTATCTACAACCAAAAATGAAAAATCCATGCTAGAGTTAGAATTGGAAAAACACAGACGCTTTGAGGATTGGTCAGTTCTTGAGGGGAGCAGGGAGGAGACTCAAGACACAATGCGAGTAAGAATCTCCTAAGAATTTGAAGGGTGAGCCAGTTTTCCATGCAATTCAAATTAACCTCTAAAATTAACTATATATTTTACAGCTAAGCAAATGTTTATGAATTATTTTTGCAGAAGATTCTGGGTTTTTTTTTATTTTTTATTTTTGCAGGAGATTCTAGAAGCATAAGAAAAAACAAAACAAAACAAAACAAAACACACCAACTTTGAAGGCTTGACTCATATGTGGGGGTGGGAGGAACTCAGTGAATCAAAACCATGGTGGATGCTGACACCAGACACGTTTTACCTCCCGGACCCTCATCCACATCGTCAGGTAGCAGATGAGCGTCAAGCAAGTTGCTTAGCTTAATTCATGCATTGGGTTTCTCATCTGTGAAGCTATTCATTTATGCCTTAAATTAAAACAGTAAGTTAATGCATGTGAAATGCTTAGATACTTCTCAATACCTAGCAAGCGGCATACAAATACAAGATGTTATCACGGTTATTGCCTGTATTCATTACTAGCAGTGACTGGAAGAAGTCCCCCTTGCCTTTTGAACCTCAGTTTATATTTCTGTCACTTAGGTTGATGAGGAGTTGGTAAAAGAATTAGCGGCAGTCTAAGGAGTCTTGAGGTCTAACCTTCAACAAGGTTAGTGACTGCTCTTCTAAACACTGGGCTACACAATGATGCACGGCGGGGAGAGGAGTGTGCAGTGCGTTCTGAGGATGGGGTGGGTTTTCCTGTGGCCAAGTCAGAAAGAAAAGGAAACCTGCTTAAGCCTCTCATGTGACTTTAGGAAGCGCACTGACAATGAGTTGTGAGGTCCTCTGAATGAGCTCTGGTGATGCCTGAGAGCAGGGCAGAGAAAGGCCGGGCCAGAAGAGGACTTGTTATTTTCTACAGATGTTTCCTCTCCACAAGGTCACCTGGCTAAGGGGAGTGGCTTTTCCCACAGAGCCAAGCTGGATGTCACTGCTTTCAGAACTTAGAGACATACATGTATCCCGTGAAACTGTGGTTTGTAAACATGATCCACAGACACTCTTAAAGTCCCTATCAAGGACCGTAGGAAGTCATTTTGCAAATCTACACTATTTTTGGAGAAACTTTGTAACTCTCAATGTTACACAGCTGGGAAAGCTTGCAGGGGTCCACAGAGTACACATTAGGGCAGACAAAACGTTCCTTCAAAACTTTGTTAGACAATTGATTCTCAGCCCTTTTGCTGGGCTGGCCACGGGAAAGGCTAAGATGTCCCTTGGAGGAACAAAAAGCATCAGCTTCCGGGAGTGGTGGCGCCCAGCCCACCGTTAATCCCAGCACTTGGGAGGCAGAAGCAGATGGATTTCTGAGTTCCAGGCCAGCCTGGTCTACAGAGTGAGTTCCAGGACAGCCAGGGCTACACGGAGAAACCCTGTCTCGAACAACCCCAAAACAAAAAACAAAAATAAAAACAAAAACAAACAAAAAAAAAATCAGCTTTTGGCTCAGAACTGCCATATGTCTCAGGTCACTCACAAAGAACAAAACCCTGTACTAACCCTGTATGTCATCTTCGGAGGGCAGGGGGTGTCACATTGCACTTTTTACTATTTCCCTCCCCAGATAGGAGGAAATAAACGCCATTCTACCTGCATTTGGCATTGCCTTACAGTGCTTAGGCAAGCAGAAACTGTATTTCATCACGACAAAGCTAAAAGGAAAAAAACAAAAAACAACAAACAAAAAAAACCTGACACTGGGTCAGCCCCAAAGTCCACATTCCCAAAGCCTTGCTCAGCTCTCTAGGTCAGGCTGTCTTTCTGGTTTATATCTCCACATTTCTTGGAACTTGTAACCGACATTTAAATTAACTCTTGTGCACTCTGCACTTTGAGGTAATGTTGGTTGTAAGCAAAAACAACTTCAAAAGTCTGCAGCGCTTGCTCCCCTTAGACCCCGAGCATGCAGAAGACCTCAAATTCTGGAATCTTCCCAAAAAAGTGAACCTAAGTCGCATCTCTGTCCATTCCTATTTTTATTGTCCCTACTGATTAATGATACTTAAGTTTCTTGCTTCTCCTGGTTTTCTTGTTTGTTTGTTTTTTTTCTTTAAACTATTAAAGTGTATTAAGCAGCAAAGCCATTTATAAAACAATGTAAAAATTTAACAACTGTTTACAATAAGACTGCTTGGAATTAAAGAATGATTTTTTTTTTTTATTTAAGGAGGGGCCAAATTCCTTAGATGGAGGAGGAAAAGGAGTCTAAATAGGTCTTAGTCATTTCTGAAAGCTTATTGTCATAGTGGAACTAATCAATAAACCTCTCTACATTATTTTATTTCCAGTTTCAAAACAAGCTATAAAATCAACTTAGTTAACTTGATTAAATTACTTAGCAGTCTTTCTTATCTAGCTATAATGTAGTGTTTGCAATATATTTACACTAGAACCTCCTAAAATAGCCAAGCAATTACAGAATTCTAGAAGAATGATTCCCAAGTATACCAGTACATTGAAAAAAAAAAAAAAAACCCTTTGTTCAAGCCAGGTTGCTATCTAATTCTCAATACAGTGTGACCTCGCTTCCCTTAGAGACCCTTTGGAATTTGGCTCTCATTTTAGACTTCCCTCTGCCAAGCATATAGAATGAATTAGGTGGAACCCAGTTACAAACTCACCCCACCCACAGTGGTTCCGGCAGAAAGCTGAATGTTTAAACCCACAGTTCATCCGAAATGCAAGAGGGTTCCTTCCAACCCTAGTTTCTCTTCCTCTGTTTTGCATGATCTCCCTTTCTGTTCCTTCTAATTCGACTTCCCAAAGAGAGAATACAGTTGGGGACAGGTGGAAGTGAGACACTCGAAGCAAAGAGCTCAAGTGCACACACTGGTAATCTTCATCTCAGGCATTCACAGAGCAAGAGGGGGACCTGTCAGTCTCATCACCTACACACATAAGGCCACGTGAGGGGCTGCCTGCAGTTCCACATTAGCTTTGGTTCCAAAGCCCCTGGAGGAGGAAAGCAGAACTGACTGCTACGACCCAGGACACTGAGATCTGCTTCATGTGTAGACTGGCAAAGCTTCTGGTCCCTTCTCTTCCCTCCCTTGTCCCCTCCATTACTCTTACCACCTCTATTTTTAATGAAGATACTTGGCACTCTCTGGCTGTTCTGTTATTGAAAGGAAAGCTACTCATGGATTAATTTCCTGTGAGGTCTTAAGTGTGCAGAGGAAAGAAGACAAGGACCACTCAGACTAGCTGGGAGACTGCATCTCAGCACCATAGTATATTTACTCATAAAGCAATTAGGGAAGGTTACAGAGAAAGGAATTTGGAGTCTACATTTGTAAAATGGAGGACACTAAAGATAGTAGAAGATACGTATTAAGTCCAAAGCCTAGATCCTGTCCTCCATAAAATCTATGTTGACTTCTTCATCCTCACTGATGCCTGGCTTACACTTTCCAAAACAGTCTACCATTTAAAAATTGACAAAATGAAAAGAGGAATGTCTGATAGAACCAGTGAAATTCATTTAAAGGGGTGGTTCAGACTCCTCTCAGGGTCAGAATTTGCTCTCCCCATTTTGCTATTTAATTTAACTGTCAATGTGGGCAATTATTTAAAAGTGATAATGAAAATGTTTCAACTTCTAAACCAGTGGATCCCAACCCTCCTAACGCTGCGACCCTTTAAAATAGTTCTTCATGTTATGGTGACCCCCAACCATAACATTATTTTCATTGCTACTTCATAAGTGTAACTTGCTATTCTTCGGAATCATAATGTAAATTTCTGTGTTTCCCACTGGTCTTAGGTGACCCCTATGAAGAGGTCATTTGACCCCCAAAGTGGGTGGCAACTCACAGGTTGAGAACCACTGTTCTAAACAATCTCTAGAATCCTATTTTTAAAATTTCTTCCTTCCCAGCTGCTGAAACACTACTATTCCTTTACAGATGCAATCTAGTCTATCCGGTGGATACGTCTTAGAAAAGCTATGAAGTCTGAATAGTAGGAAATATATTAACCCTTTTCACCAAGTAGCAGTTGTCTTTACCTGTTTAATAAATCTTACTGTGAGATGTTAAATACAGACTACATGTTTAAACCCCTGTCCCTACGCTTGGGATTGTTTGGGTTCTTAATTGTTCTTAATGTCCTTGATAGGAAGATTCCAGAGGTTATCACAGAGCAATGTATGCTGCCTGCTTGATGCTGGCAGTAACATCTCTTTCAGTTCTGAATTTCATCTATATTTAGGTCTACATCCATAGTAGATTTCAGGGTCTGTCCTTAAACTTGGCATCCCCTGTTCTCTTCAAGTATGCTGAGAGCAAGGATATTCTCTAAGGGCATATTTTCTCTACATCAGGAAGTTATTGTCCAGGTAGTGTGAGAGGCATTGTACTCCTCACATAACAGACAAAGAGTCTGAGGCCCGAGAGAGTGGCAGCAGCTGGCACGTCAGGCTCCTGAGCTGTTCTCACAAACAATGCTGCACAGCCCACAGAACAGAATCCCTGGAGACGGGGCACAGAGCAGCAAAAAATGACGGGGATGTTTTTGCGTGCATGAAGTTTTAAGAGCCAAAGGCTCACTGGGTTTCAGGTTTGTTGTTTGTAGCTCGGAGGTATCTCATTCTTGCTCCACTAAGTTCTTTGACGTTTCTAAGCATCTAGGTTGAGTACATGCATTCACGTCATAGATGATTCTTAGTAAAACATTTAAACACAGATAGCAGCTTATTGATCACATAGTTATCATTTCCAGAGACATAAGGCATATGCCTGCACACTGAGGCAGCCTGCGTCTGTCTAACATGCTGACAATAACGACTCAACAAGTTAAAGCCTCACACCAGGGACACTGATGCAGCCTGTTCTTAACAAGCATGTGACTTCTTGTCCTCTGTTTATGATTTCCCTCTGAAAGCCACAAGTAATCATGAAAGAGGGGCTGGAGATACGGCTCAGTGACAGAGCACTTGTGAGTGTGCATGTGCACACACAAAAAGACACACACACACACAAACACACACGGGAGGGAGTGGTGGTCAGAAAGTCTTAAAATTAAGTAGCCACTTTTCTGTTCTAATGGTTGATACAACTCTAAATCTCTATCAGGGTTGCTGCAAACGTCGGTGATAATGGAGTCCTGGAGTGTGAGCAGTCTGTCCAACTGAGAGATTCTTAAGTCCTGATGCTGCTTTCCTACGTATGACTTTGAGAGAAATAAATTATCCTCCTTGATCTTTATAAGCCATCTTTGAAAACCCTCTCTGAGCTATGGAGTGGCTCCAAGCAATTCTTGCTCATACTTTTTTCTCATTAAATGGCTGTGAGTTCACATCGACCAGGGACTTGGGTAAAATTAGCTTTGCATTCCCAGCGCTTGGCCTGGTGCCATTTTTTGAACCTTCTGCATTCCAGGCAATACGTGTGTCTCTCTGGAGTCGGGAGTGAACACTGAGAGCAGAGCTCCTGGCCTCCTGGGGCTCACACCAAGGAACAGATGCCTAGATACATAAGTGATTACGTACTGGAATCAGTGTTCCAGGGGAAAATCAGAAGGTGTCACAAGGGAGTATAACAGAGAGGTCTGACTTCGGACTAGAAGGGGAATTCTGAAAATTCGGGGGGAAAAATGTTCTAATTGTGTTCTATCTTCGAGCTGAGGGTGTGTAGGCCCTGGGTGGGAAAGAGCTGGCCTGAGTGAAGCTGTAGGGGAAGGGCTGGGTCGTGGGAGTCAAATTAAAGACTACACTGAACCCCCGTGCAACTACAGCTTCTGGCAGATTTAAGCAAGAGAGTAACAAGATCTGTCTTATCCTTTTAAGACCATCCAGGGAGCTGCTTGTGAGAAAGCCCAAAGGGTAAGGGTCGAGGAGAGAGGGGACAGTGAGAGGCCCCTGCTGCTGCTCAGGCCAGGCACAGGACTGGGGAAACAAAGGAAAGGGGTGGTGGGCCTGAGATATAAGAACCAGAAATTATTGAAATTATTGAAAAGTATAACATGAAGAAAGGACAAAGGGTTCCTCCTAGGCATCCAGTTGCTCTAGAGGTGGAGGTGGGCTCTCAACTCCAGATCACCAGAGCAAGACCTGACTTCGAAGTATGGAAGGAGTGGGAGTATTTGTGAACAGCAATTGCAGGATACAGCAACAGAGACAATGGCTTCCATACCTTTCAGAAGAATGAGAGAGCAATACCAACCACATTTTACAGGGCAAAGTTGTTGCGCCACAAGGAAATTCATCAAGCCACATGATACAACTGAGCCAATGGCCCGGACACAGCTAATATTACTATGGCTGCTGTTTCATTCTTAGTAATGCTCATACATTGCATTGCTAATTCTCTAACAAGAACACATCTGAATGCACTTACCAAATAGTATATACATTTTAGGCAATCAGTGTCTTACCATGCAACAGAATGGACACAATGTGAATTTGAGTTCTAAGATCCAGAATCGCTGTATATGTCATAAGCTATCATACAAATAATTTAAGTACTTACTTACCAAGTCTTTATTTATGAGAGTAAATATTAATTTATACTAATGTTTTTTTTAAGCTGGGTAATGTGAAGTGTTTTCAACATCAAGAAATTACATGTTCATATGGTGAACAAATATCAATATATTTAAATTTTCCAGAATGATTATGTTTGAAATTATGTTTGAAATTATATGTATGATTATGTTTGCAACAATATACTATGGTCTGCTCCTACCTGCCCCTACCTCTAACTGATTTCAGTTAAATATATCTCTCTAGGGAGTGTCTGGAGACAATGAAGACAAGAATAATAGACTTAATACAGACACAGTGCTACCCATCATTGTTTATAAGTTTATGTACACATACATTCACATGCATATATACACGTATGAACATATGTCTACATCTTTCCTACTCTGGATACTTGCCATGGGACACTACCTTTTCCTGGCAAGTTTCCTTGTATAAAGCACCCCCCCTCCCCCATGCGCGCGCCTTTCTAGTTCTTGGCAAAGACACTAAGACAATACATTATGACACTAAAGTTAAGCTTTAATTAAATTAGTACCTGCTCAGTTAGAGTGATACTAAAAAGTCAACTCATTAGCCAAATGCAGTTGGGATTATTATTCCACTATTGATGCTTTATGACAGTAATCAGCCAGGAACAGTTGGACCATTGGCAATCAAGCCTTATAAACCTTCCTTAAACAAAAATGAAACATTGGGCATTCAAAGTCCTCTACCTTGTTTCCCTGGGTTGGAAATGTGGGTCAGTTGGTGAGTGCTTGCCTGGTGTGCATAAAGTTCTGCATCTGAACCTTAGCAGTACGGGAGCCAGATAGGGAGGGCAGCACATGCCTTGATTCCAGCATTACAGTGGTAAACACAGGAGGATCAGAGCTTTAAGGTGATCCTTGGCTGTGTGGGAAGTTCAAAGCCAGCCTGTGATACATGAAACAAGGACCAGAGGCATGATTCACACTTCACAAATCAAATCTTAGAACTCCGGCCTAAGGAGGCACAGAATTTTAATTCCTGGGGGAAATTGTGGTGACCTCACATGCAGAGAGGGATACAGACACTCAGGCCAGGGGCTTGCCCCATGCTCCACTTAGGAAGACGCTTTAGCAGGCCTATTGTCGTTTAATTTCCTATTTATTTTTGTTCTTATGTACATGTATGGCAAGTGAAAAGCAAGTCTTTATGGTGACCCCTAACCTACAGAATTTATAACCAGTGAGAGACATCAAAAGTTCATTCCATGCACACAAGGCCTACATCATTTTCATGCTTTACCTTCTAAAAGATAAAGCTTCTTAAAGAGAAATTTCCTCTCTTCATCTCCCTCCCTTGACTAGCTGGGAACTACATTAAATGCGTCTTTAAATCTTTTACTGTTTGTCTTAACCTCTGACTAGCTAGCACTGCTTGCCTTAAAGATCTTTCCCACATTATACAGGTTAACATTGCCCGATTCTGGTGGTAAAAGGTTGTAGTCTGTAACAACCCCAAAAAACTCAAGAAAGAAGCACTTATGCCTGCAACCATGAAATGTGGGGCCTCCGCTTGGAATGACAGCTACCAAGAACAGCCACAAGGCAGCCTGATTCATCAGGACCCTGAGTTAATTAAGAAACAAAGGCACCAGGAACACACACACACTCATGACTGGCCTGGCTTTGCTTATTCGGTTTCAGTCAGAGACCACAACTTCTTTCAAATAACCCCAGTTTATTTTTGAGGGGGGAAAAAATCCTGTCCTCAGACAGGATATGGAGGCGGAGTTAAGGGTGATGCTTTACACATGCACATCTGGACACAGTCCAGTTATTTCCCTTAAACATATTCCCCCAGTTGTTTTCATTTTGGTGCTTGCTTTGGCATTCATAAATTTGTGAGATTAATTGTGCGTCGGCAGTCTGCAGACCTGGAGCTGGGCACCACTTCCACAGCGAGACAGCTACAAAACTCCTCTGTGGAGAAATAAATTCACTTAGAAAAAAAAAAAGGAAAGAAAGCACAGACCTGTGGTTCACTTCTGTTTAATATTGTGGTACTGACAGTGGACATCAGAAAATAGTACTGTCTGTGCATACACCCAGCTAGTGAAGCTTGAGTGTGTGTATGCATGTGTGTGTGTGTGTGTGTTTCAAACACAAGAAAGGATTTATCGCGAGCTGTAATAGAGACTCTGGGGCTGAGCATTTAAGTTTATTGTTTTCATCTGATTGTTCTGAGAAGCATAAGGCTTTCTCTTCATCCTGGAAACAGGCCAACAATTAAAATCACTTCTGTTAAAGGAAACAAACTCAGCTTAGAAGTGGTGCAAAAGGCACCTTGTTTTAGGCTGTATTTTGAGAAGTCTACTATACTTAAAAACTGCTATATAAAGAGGGAAACTTGATACCTGCTTGTCTAGATGTGTGGAGACCTCTCAGCCTAGTCTATGAAGGCCGGAAGGTTCGAGCTGCTTCCCCTGGAGCCCAGAAAGGGCCCTACACTTGGTAGATACCCCACAAACACCATCTGACAATGGAAAGGCTGTTCTGTAAATGTGTCTGAGCAGGCAGTCCGTTCTCAGTCGGTACTGGTGTGTATTACATCAATGGCTGGGAAGCACGCCTGCTCTGTGTTGTGGTGTTTCTAAAAGAAGACTCTTCGTGTCCACATACACAAATAGCTGGGCGTACTAGACAAAGGTCTGAGGACTGAGGACATCACCATGGGAAGGAAACCGGGTTTCTCCTCTTATCCTCTGCACAAACACAAAAACATGCAGCTATTGGAAAAGTGTGCTCACTCCTCTGGGAAATAATTATGATTCAAATAGTTGGTATGCTGGCTCTGCGGAACAAGGAAGAAACTTTTCATAACCTCCTATGTTTCTTGAAGTGTGCTATGTGATGGAAGTTTTTACTTAAATCAAACCATAAATCTAGCACTGAACTATAAGAAACATTGTGTTATCATATTGGGCAACTTGCTGCCCTTAGACTGTTTAACTCTCAGAATCTTTCCTCAAGTAGATACATTTGAAGGCTACTGATTTAAACACACACACACACACACACACCATCCATTGGTCCATTGGTTTTGACTTATGTCAGCCCTATGGAATCTATGAGATGATACTAGGGGTTAAATGAGTGATAATAACGAATGTCCAGGCAATAGGGAAATCATACAACACAAACAAATACTGGACTCCAAGAAACATTGCAGCCACCTTATGGTCTGACATGGTAAAAGGCCGAGGTACAAAAGGAAAGCTTGTTCCTCCACTAAGTGACTAATGGCGAAACTAACTGGAAGTATCCTAAGAAGTCCACTTAGTCTAGGTTGATGGCAAGTGGCAAAGGCCATGTGTTGATGCCAAAGTCAGACAAGAGTGGTCAGGGATAGAAGCAAAGATACTGCAAAAACCCACAGCTTTGACTCTGACACATAGCAGCATATTCACATATACAATTACGCTTTACCTGGTCCATTCACTTCTGTCTTGCTTGAGCTGATTATCTACTGATGGTGGAGTATCGACTCAGCCTGGAATCCTTGCTACGGAGGCCTGCAGCCAGAAAGCTTCCTGACCACCCAGATCCCTGGTTTCACTGTTTATGAGCAGGTCATCACTTCCTGCTCTAACCAAGTCATTATGAGAATTAAGAGGTAAAATATGAAGACAATTTTCTCATTTGGTGGTCACCTGATAGTTACTGCCCAACCCACAGTCCTCAAATGAAACTGAGAAGTCACACCCAAAAATAAGGTTTCAAGTGTTCCACAGGAACAATCAAACAGTGAATCACCCAAACTCGTGTATTTTCCAGAACAATTACCTCTGAGTTACATGGGCTGAAATCCACCATCACCAAAAATGCCTCCAGGACCCAATGGTACCTTAAATCCAGCAGCTGCAATGTCATTTTAATAAAGTAATTCTTTCAACCATGTTGACAATGGTCATATTAATGTTCATCTTGGTTATTTGCTTTTGCAAAGGGACTGATATTTTGGACTCAGTGTCTAATTCTAAGAGCAAAAATCTTGGTGCAAGTGATATTCCAGGGTTAGTCAGAAAAGCTCTGTGACGGATTCTCACTCATCACTCAAGATCCAAAAGTTAGGAGTGACAACTGGACACAAGACCACAGAACGATTTCCATTAATAAGGCAAATTAATCGCCCAGCAGCCCTTCTGCTGTCTAGATTGATGGCTGCCCTTCTAAGAAACCCAGCATAGTCCCTGTGTTTCCGGGTCAAAGGAAATCAGTTTTCACTTTGTTTTATGAACTAAGACAGAAAGTGCTGTAATCCAGTCCCTGGAGGTGGGATAGTGACATTCACTCCACTAACTGTGACTCACCTGTGGAAGTGACTGCTCCACCCACCATAGTCCTACTTCTGTCTGAGCACACTGACAAGGAGATCCTGAAGATCGCTGGTGGACAACTGATGGAGAGACCCAGCAAATTGCCTTGCTTCTGTTCATTAATATCCTTATCAATTTATTTGATATTGCAATTAGCATGGGTACATTCCCACTCTACTCTGCCTCCTCCCCCTCCTCCTCCCTCTCCTCTTTCTCTTCCTCCTCCTTCCCTTTCTCTTTTCCATCCTTCATCACTAGGGCATGCTCTGTCTCACTATTTTGTTTCCCTAATTGCTTCATCATCACTAATTTCTCTCTTCAAAGATCTCAGTGAAATGATCTCTCCTCCCTTTCTTCTTGACTTCAGTAGGAGATACACACATGTGTACACACACACATATACATACATATGCACTAGTCACTATCTCAGGATCTCCTACAGACTTGCACACATAAGAAAATAATCAGCAAATGATTATAATTGAGTAAGTAACTCCCAATGGCAGTGTCTATCTGTGGATACCATCTCAAGGTTTATGCTCTCTCAAGGCTTAGGCTTATGTAATATTTTTAAAGCAGTATTTTGGAGTGGGAATTGAGTTGATTTTATTCTCATTTGACTAGGTTATTGAGTACATTGAGAAAGGAAAGACAAAATCAAAAAACATATCCAAGTAAGCTATTGGTGGAAAGAGCAATGCCAAGAATGAGGGAAGTCTTTGGGAAGATCTACTGGAGACATTACTCTCAGGGGTATTATCTCATTGACACCCAAACCCAAAAACATTAGTTTTTTTTCCTCCAGGGTGGCTGTAGGTACATTCAGAATCAAAGCATAAAGGTCTTTCAAATGTATAGTTATGGAATTCTAATGGTATAGTCCCTATTCTTCCTGTCTTACTTCTCAGCTTTATTTTTTAACGTAAGGTCCCATGGGGCAGATAGTGGGTGCTGTATTATAAACCCCTTTCAGAATATTTTCACTCATTCATCTTAATGTCAAAATAGAATAAGGAAAGAATTTTAAAATGTGTTTCTTCAACAAATACTTCATTATGAGACTCATACATTTTCTTCTCTCAAACATAAAACATGCTATATTCAACACCTTTGTTGCTTGAATTTCTTTTGAATCCAGTCATTGAGTTCAAGTCGTATGGCAATTGGTTTTGGGGTTTTTGTTTTTGTTTGGTTTCTTTGTTTGTTTGTTTGGGTTGGTTAGTTGGGTTTTATTTTGTTTTGCTTCCCAGTTTTAGTTCATTTGTTCATTTCTTTCTTTCTTTTTCTTTGGTGGGGGCAGAGCACAGTGGTTAGAGTCAAACCCACACATTGCAGACAAGATTTTAACCACTGAAACCTATCCAGATCCCTGCTATGTTTCCTTTGTAGACTTATCCACTGTCTTCTCTCTCTCTCCTCCTATCCTCACAGTAACTGTTATAGCAAACATTACTATCAATATTATGGTACCTATTTTATTCTCTACAATCTTATCTTCCTCTAATACACACAGTGGACAACCCTTTCAACTGTGAGATCAAACACTTTGAAGGGTTCCCTACAAGAACTCAATTAGTCTGGCATCAAAGTCTAAACTATTTATCTCCAGCCTGTTTTTTCAACTGTATTACTGTATTAGTTTCCCATTGCTAAAGTACTGTGTATTCTGTGGCTGAAAGCAATACAAATTTATAACTCTCAAATTCTAGAGACCATAAGCTTAAAAATGGGTCTACAGCATTAGATTCCTTTTAGAGGTTGAGACAGAATCTATTTCCTCCCTTTTCTGGCTTCTAGGAGCTATCTTTGTGGTCCCTTCCTCCATCTCGAAAATCTAGCAGTGTTGCATATTTTTTCCTTCCTGACTCCAGCTTCAGTTCTTGCACTGTCTAAACCTACTGCTTCTCTTCTCTCTTAGAGGAATACATAGTCACAAATGCCTACTTTAAAACTGTGCACTTAGTCACAAAACATGTCCAGTCATGTCAGTCATACAAGAACATATTAGGTGTTGGGGATTCGTCATCTTTGGGAGGGTTGGGGAGGATGCTATTTAGCCAACTACATTCTTTCCCACTGACCCTGGTACACATGAAGAGAGATTATACAAGGATGCAGGCTGCTATTACAGCTCTATCATTAATCGTTTTCCCAGCCATGTGCACACTTTGATCCTTCTAGTCTTATTAAGTTTCAATCTTTAGCAGGCTATACCTCACGTGATAAAACAGGTCTTGTTTATGGGGTTCAAGTTATGCTGATACTTGCTGTAAGATTATTTTGATGCTTGAATGTTTGAGAGTTTTCGTAACCAAATGTGGAAGAAAAGTGCTTCAGGTCCCATCTCCTTCTTCGACATCATTAGGTCTCAGAGGACTGTCTGCCCTCTTGACTTTTATTTGTGTTTATTTGGTACACAATATCAAGCTACTAGGACCTCTTTGAAGTCACTGAAGTTACACATGCTCAATGACGTCTCTGTCTAATATAGTCCATCATCAGGAAAAGAGGATGGTGTCCTACACTCTCTGTGTTCCCATGGTCCAAACTATGGCTTTTGTGGCCAACATTGTTAACAAATAACTCGTTATCACCAGGGCTTAGGGCTCTGAACTCTCTTTTCCTATTATATCAGTTTATTGTAATCACCTTAAAAAGGTAAGAGGCAACACAAACTGCACACAATGGAGGGAAGAGGGCCACTGTTTACAGATTCATTCCTGACTTGTAGTCTGAATGTGTGACTAGTGCTGCTTTTTGAGAAATAGGAATCCATTTCTGCCAACCCCATCACACCTTCTACCTGGTCTTCAGTGGGAAAAAAGGATATGGAAAGCCCCTAACTAAAGCTGGAAGGGAACAGGGCAATGAAACAGACTATTATTATGAGTTGAAACCTCTGGTACATGCCTTAGTAGAATGTTATGTGCTTTTGTGGGCTGAACTTATTTCTTATTGAACATGATTTAAAAAAAATTAAAGTCAGCATGTCTTCAGCTTTTGGGTGCTCTTAAAAGATATTAAGCCACTTAGATAAATTATTGGAATCATTTTGTATTATCTCCTTCAGGAAAACATAGCTTTGTTTTTCAGTAGACTCTTGAAAGTTACTTTCCTGTTAAAAAAATAAAACTTTCATTCATTCATGGAAACACAAAAGAAAAATAAAAGTTGTGGTCAGTGCCATTCGTTAGACTAGCTACCAGCTCTCCTCTTCAGACACTGCTTTCTCTGATGTAAGGCAAATGAACACGGAATGTGAAACAGTAAGTAAATGAGACATGAAGATCAAGCCAACTCTCAGAGTAACACTGGGACATTTGTGCACACGTGTTGGCCAAGGAAGACAGAGCAGCACGCTATAACCTGTCAGTCTTTCCTAAACCAAACAGCAAAACTCAAGAGCACAAAATTCAAAACTCATCTAAGCCTTAGACACTACCAAGGAAAAGGTAGGTTGGGTCTGAAATTGTCTATGATGGACATGCTTAGTTCAGAGCATGAGTGAACTCACAATAAAGCCATAGGTGCATGGGAGGCATAAACCTGGGATTAGCCTTCACATTACAGTCTATTAACTTACATTTCCTTCCTACGTTCATGGACTACAGCTGAGAAAAAGGGAAGACAAGTTCATTGAAGAAGCAGCTACAATACTTTTAGAAACAGCCTTCAACATTCAAGAGTGTGTTCACCTCCACTTCTGAGTGAGCACATTGTGTAAAAACATGTGCCATGTTTAAGACTTTGCAAATTAATAAAAGCAGAAGATTTGGGTTTTACTTGTTTGTTTGTTTCTTGAAAATAGAATTATAGTCTCAAAATCTGCTCCATCAGGAGTTCAAGCTCAGCACCAAAGACGTTGATCTCCTCCTTCTCAGGTGGCCTCTAAGGAGACCTGTGCTGTTATAGTCTTGGCCATGGCTTCACATCCACTTTGTAAATACAAAATTGTTAAGTCTAGTAAAATTAACTGTCAATACATCTTGGAAAGAAAAAACATGAATGCTAAGAGGAACCAAAATGCTTCATATTAATCTTTAAGATTTTTTAATTACAAGTAAATGTAACTTTAAGTTTATTCTCATACACATACCCTTCTTTTTCTGGGATCAGCCTGTCTCCACTTCCCACGTGCTAGGCTTACAAGCATACATCCTTAGGTCTGAGGATAACCCCACAGCTTTGAGTATCCTGGGCAAGCACCATACCCAAGGAGCTACATCTCCACCCTTTTATCCACTTTTTAATTTATCCCAATGCCATGGGATTAGACTTTCCCTGCGTTCAAGGATTTAAAGCTTTGGTGATAGTGCTAAAGTCAACTGCTCCCACAACAATGGTCTACAGCAGTTTTTCAGTGTGTGGTGTCAGCGCTCTCCCTCACCTGCTCCATCTCTTGGCTGTCATTACCTTCAGGCTAGTGTCAACTCTGTCCCCCACAAATAGCAGTTACTTCTATAACATTGCCCTGTTCCCATCTTCCAGGACACCCTCCTGCCACTACAAGAAAGATGTGTAGGAAGATGTTCTTCACCACCTGTTATGTTTTATGCACAACCAAAAGGAAAAATACTATTATTATAAGACATTAATTGGTTAAAGTGTCAAGTTTAAGAAAATGCCTTGCACTCTTCTATTTGTGGCTTTTTAGCAAGGAGTCACGCCTCAGGTGAGAAGGAATGCTTCCTACCCACATGGGCTGGATTGCCCCATACAGAAGGGCACATCAGTTGATGAACCCTAAATCCAGCTGTCCTATAGTTGATGTCACATCACACTGCATCTTCCTCCTTAGCAGGGAGTTATATCTGTCTATTGGTCACAAGGCCCACCAAGTTAGCATGAGGTTACCAGACATCAGTACAAGAGTAGAAATTTGCAGATGTAACAAAGAGGAAGGACTGCAGGTGCCAGCATGGAGTGATTGGGTTTCCTTGCTAGGCAGCAACGGCTCAGGTGTGACCCGTTTATCTGAAATCTGAGTGTCTACTCTTCAGCAGGCTCTCCACCTTGCCAGACACATTCACCACAGTGCTTACTGTGGCGGCCTGCTGATTCTTCCAACAAGTAGTTATTCCTCCAACACACTACATGCCTATTTCTTTTCACCACATTCTATCGTATGTGCAGATTGCTGAGCATAGCACAGTGCAGAGTGTACTGTGATCCTCTGTCTGTTCTTGGATATGGAACATAGCTCCTTACCACTCTTCTCAACCTTTACCTACAGCAGAAAATATAAAGACTCAAAAGAAATGCAATTAGAGCTAGGATGCAACTAAACTATGGAATACTTGCCTAGTATACGGAAGATACTTAAGGGGTCTTGAGATAGAAAGCGAGCAAGCAATTAATGAAAAAAGAAAGACACAAGAGATAGGGAGGGAGCAAGAGGAGGGAAGGTTGAAGAAGAGGAGGAGGAGGAGGAGGGAGGGAACTTAGGAAGGAGAACTTCTATTTATGAGATTTAGGAAAATATATACTTTGCTGTATATGTCATAAAAAATATCCACTTAACATGACCAAACAATTAATACTGCTTAAATGAATCTAACAAATACTGTGACATACTGTCAGATAAATACCGATGTCTTACAGTGCACATAATTTTTTTTCTTTCACCTCTCTTTCCTAAGCGTACTTAGGAAAAAATGCAGTTACATTTACCAGCAGAACAGACCTACAAAGGATTTATTCATACACTGAAACATTTATCATTTGGTTATGAACTATTTAAACAGAAAGTTGAACTTCTTTTAAAGGAGAAATAAAGTAGTGTAGAATTCACTTAAACATCACGATGAAGTATTTCACCATCTCAGAAACTTATGTTCATTTCAAGCAGCAACTTACTCAACCTCACTCATTCAGTAAGAGGAATATTATAAGCTTATATCTGTAACTGCAAACATTTCTTCCTAGTTGGCCTGGCTTATTTATGAAGCTTTCTCTAAAATTGTGCTAGATCTTCCCAAAGCTTCCCCCTACACTTGAGTTTAAGAACCCAAGCTACCCAATATTTTTTTTTATTTTTGCTTGTTTTGCAAGTCAGAATTTCTCTGGATATCCATGGTTGCCCTGGAACTCACTCTGTAGACCAGGCTGGCCTCAAACTCAGAGATCTGTTTGACTCTGCTTCCTAAACGCTGGGATTAAAGGCGCGCACCACCACACCCAGCAACCAAGCATATTTCAAAGGAGAATTAAATCAAAGATCAGGGAAATCTCTGGTCACACTTAGGGAGATCAGAAGCCAAAAAGTCAGGAAATAGCTTGACCATTTGAATGCTGCATATCTGTAGGCAAAATGCTATTTTTTTCCCTAAGACTTGAAGCCAAGGTGAGAGGAAGAAAAGGTTATGAATTCATTGGAAATGAAACAATCAATATTTTTCTTCTGAAAATAAAAATAGCAGGCAAAGGGATACAACTGTGAAGATTAGACTTGGGGAGCAAATAAAGAAATGCTTGACTCTGGAAAAGCATCTTTGTGGTAAAGGATGTGCTTAGCACACATTGTAGAGCCCTGGGTTCATCTCCTGCACAACAAACAAATGAAAGTATCAGTAGTGAAGGAAGTGGAAGTCAATGTTGAGTTTCCTCCTGGGAAGATTGCAGAAACAGGGAGGGATGGTCCCATAGCAAAGATGCACGTAGAGACAAGAAGGGAACACTACTTATACAGCCTTAATGTGAACCCTGAGCTACACAAAGCTACATAAATAACCTTTAAAGAAGACAGTTAACCTATGTCTCCAAAGACTACTATTTCCACTATCCTTGGCTTTTTAATCAGTTGCTTGTCAACCTTTGCACCTTTGAAAGCTTGGACACAAGAGAACAGATGTTTAGCTCAAAAATGTTGGCCGAGGCAGAGCTTCATGTCTTGGAACGATAGCCTGAAGTTCTTTGTGAGTTTGTTTGCCTTCGATTTCTTGCTATTCACCATGTAGACTCCGAAGATCTCAACCTAAAGTGCAAATGTCTACAAGCATGCAACAGCTCTGTTCCTGTAAGCAAGCTATCTGTGTGAGGGGCTCGTCTCACCTGGGGTTAGCCAGGGGCGCATTGTCAATTTAAGGTCTGCCATAGGGCTTCCCATACAGAGACCTTCCAGGGGGGAAAAGAAGGCAAGATGGAGAGCAGCACACTTTTAACTATATTGTAGCATCTCCCAGGGATCCCATGCACTGTGATTGCTTAGTGGAGACAGGCCACGGCATGTGGCTGCTTGTGAGCATTTCTAATCATTCCAGCACCCTGTGGTAATCCAGGCACAAACTTGGAGAGATTTCAGAGGGCTGTTCTCAATCAGGCAATTGTCTTCGTGATAGAACTATTGCAGTCCTCAGCCCTACTTAAAGCATCCACCCAGCCATGACCACTGAGCCTTTTGTTACAATCTACAAGGCCCGCTTTTATCTTGACTTCACTGTTACATACACAGGAAGAAAAGATGGGTCAGGATGAGGAGACAGAGAATGTATGTCTTTATTTGCTCTCATTGTAGTGTTGTTACCATTGCAAGAATAACTGAAAAATAAATTTAGGGTGATTCTGCTGAACACATGGTAAAGCACAGGCACTCGCTCATAACCAAGTATCAGCCAATGGAGCAGCCCCCGTGAATTACTGCAGGCTGAACTATGATCTAGGTACTTATAGCATCAGAGGATACTTGCTTTACTCGGGAAGAAAACAAAGCTGTACTCCTGTTCAAGGAAACGGCGTAATCACTATGAAACATAAAGGGCGTAATTACTGCCAGAAAAGGAATGTCCAAGCTTTCGCTTGGTGGCCTTTTATCTAAACTTAAACCCTGAAAGCATCAGGGATTAATCTCCACTTGGCAGGAAATTGCACTGGAAAGAAAAAGGTTCTGTAGTATGATGAGCTATCAAGGCAGGGTTTAAAGATATGAATCTGTCCACCCTTCCAGTTCTTGCTGTGATATTTCAGAGCAGAGTAGTCTAAGTGATTGTAGCTGGATCTCTGAGTTCAATACACTGGTTTGGATCAATTTTTTGTAGCCAAACGTATGTACCTGTTTGCTCCAAGCAATTCAGTGGAGACCTCAGTGATACAATAAAAAAAAAATCATGCACTTTTCCTTGTGTTTAAAAGTGCTTTCCTATCTGCCTAGACCTGAGAACCAACTTCCAGGAGGATGTAAGTCTTTGTTATCCCTTTAGCCTTAGCTTTCCCCCTTCACAATTTCAGAACTTCATAGCAAAACAGACAAGAACAGTAGCGGAAAACACAAACCAGAAAGGTCCATTTCCTATATCTGATGAAACCATAGACTGCAGTGACTAGGAGGGGAGGAGATGCTGGCTGTGCAAAGAAATCGCAATTATTTAATCAGCCCCACAGGTATTTATTATGCATACAAGGTTTTCCTGGGTGTATCATCTGTGTTTGGATACTTTTGAGTCAAAAATGGATCATTTACCTTCAAGGGACTCTGGTCTAACATATCTGTACCTCCATATTCACTGCTGGAGATAAGGGAGCTGGCAGGACATGCCTGTTCCTGGAATTTGAAGCCCTTGTAGAAGCTACACTAGTGACTGCCATGTGACACATGCAATCTGAGGGAAGCATATATGAGTGCTGTGTCAGGAAACATTTTAGTGATTTGAAAATCCACTGATTAAAGCAGAAGAAAGAATAAGAAACGACCAGAAAGTGATTTGCAAGCATTTTGCTTAAAAGTTAATGAGCCATTTAGGGGAGGACCTTGGCCATGAGGATTCCATCAATTAACCACAGCCTTCAACTGCAGCTGATTGGTTTTTTTTTTTGTTGTTGTTGTTGTTTTCTGTTTGTTTTGTTTTGTTTTAAAGCATCTAACTCATTCAGCCCACATGCATTTTGCATTCCTGCATGCTCTTTTCTAAACCCTGGGAAGTCAAAGAGAAAGAAACAAGTATCAGGGTCTAAATATAATAAAATCTGGAGGAGACAGACATATTATCCAACAATGCATGTCACCTCTAAGTAAGAGCAGAAAGGACAGGATGCAAGAGTGCCACAGAGGCATCTAAGCTGCTCAGAGGGAAACAGGGCAGCCCTCCTTAAGACATCTTTGCATGGGACTGGAGAGATGGCTTATCAGAATCAATTAATGCTCTTCCAAAGGACCTCATCCTCACATTTAGCAGCTAAGCACCACCTGTAATGCAATCAAACTCCAGGTATTCCAACACCTTCTTCTTGTCTCTGTGGGCATCTGTACACTTGTGGCACACACATGACATATTCTCCCATGGATATGCATGCATACACATATATAAAAGTCAATCTTGTATTAAAGGGATCTTTGAAATATTTTTTATATTCCAAGCTCTTAGCTCAGGGTCTGATGTAAAAAAGAACGTTAATGACACTTTGTGGAACCACAGCGTACTCTAAGCAATGTGAAAAATTCAGACAATATACACTTTCTTAACGCTGGTCATCTCAAAGTTACAAACACGAATCAACAGATGAAGGAAAGGATAAAGGCACCATGGCACAAACACACATGGAGAATTACATTTATCCATAAAGAAGAATGAAATTAAGTCATTTTCAAGAAAATTGATGGAGGTAGATCTTGCTATAGTGGGCAAAATAGACAGATTCAGAAAAATATCATATTTTATCTCATCATATGTAGAATCTAGACTTATGCACACATCACATGTCAATAGTAGAGGGGGTGCCTAAAAGAGAGGGGGAAGAGATAACAAGACGGGGTAATTGGGGCGAAAGAATATCGCAAACTTCCTCCAATGCACAGAATTTCAAGGAATGTATATCAATAAAACAAAAAGGGGATTAGTCTGGGGAAGGAAGGAGACCAGCAGGAGCGGTGTGAAGGACTGGGGAGGACTATGAGGGAATTAGAGCAAGACACAATGATATATATGTGAAAATGGCATAATGACATTCTTCAAACACTAAGAAAATAAGAAGGGGTTCCAATAAGTACTGAAAGTATTTGTTTTGAGAGTATTATGTGCACGGAAAGTTATGCACAGCGAAGGCTCTGGGCAATATTTGCTTCAAGAGTACAGAGAATGGGGTACTTCTGGCCTAGAGTTGGAAACCCCTTTGTAGGCTGGAGAGGAGACAGTCAAGCCAGGCATTGAGAGCTGGGCAATGAGAACCTACCACCCTGGGAAGGCAGCATGGGTCTCTACTTAGGAGGTTTTGAAACTCAAAGGTAATGAACTCAAACTGTATTTTATGAATTATAGCAAGTCAGTAAAAGTTTTAGGGTAAAAATGTGGTAATAAAGGTTATATTTGTGTGTGTGTGTTAAATATGTAAGGCTATCTGTATTCCTTTTGCCCGCTTTGTGTGCTTGTGCTGTGTGTGGCGCATGCACATGAGTGTATGGGTGTGTACATCCGTGTGTATGCAGGTGGAGGCCAGAGTAGGATGCTGGCTGTCTTACACCTTGAGACAGACTCTCTCAATGAGCCAGAAGCGTGTGGTCTCAGCTAGGCTAGTGGACCAGAGCAATCTATGGCCCCCTCAGTCTCTGCCTACATGCTGAACTGGAAGCTCAGCCTTGTCTGGCTTTTTAGCATAGGTGCTTGAGATTTGGATTCAAGTCCTGGTCACTACATAGCAAGCGTCCTTACCCATGGAGTCACTGCCCACTTAAAAAACAAGCAATCAAGAACTTATTTAAGCTTTGATGAAAGCATTAGGAAAGCAATACATGGAGTTTCTGTTTGCTCATTACCCAATAAAGCTGTATTTTTAAAAGATTAATCGGGTTAAAGAACAGTTGGGTCTGTAACACATACATGCTTTAAGCAAATTCGCTCAGATTGCTTCTATAGATAGACTTAAAGTGGACAATTATGGAAACTAGATCTGGAGAAACTCTTGTAAACTTGGCTAAGATGACAGGGTTGCCTTTGTGCCAAGTACTCAGCCTCAGGACAGCAATGTGTGTGACACTCAGATAAGCGTGATGGATTTGTGCTTCAGGCTTTCAGACAAGAGCCTAGCAAGAGTGCAGCGGTTCGTCTGCTTCTGAAGGTCCCAGGCTCACCAAGTTGTCACCCTTAGGAGAGAGAAACCTTCTAGGTCATCCCCCCTTTTCCTCACATGATGAGTCTGTATTCCACCACCATCACCCCTGCCCCCAAGAGACTGGCTATGGCTTGGTAGGTTGGGTCACTCCTACTATAATAATTTACAGGGAAAGACCAGTTCACCAGTGTGCTGATCTTCCTCTGGGTTGCACTTTTAGCGACAAGACTCATGACCCCCTAAAAGACCAAACACACTCCTTTCTTGATTCTTACTAACATGTTGAAGTTTGCCAAGACACAAGGGCTCAGGTAATAAGAAAAGAGCCTTGGGGCCTTAGAAGCCACTGTCCAGGAAGGTGGTCTACCCCAGCCAGCCAAGCTTCTTTGTATGAAGGTGTAGGGTCAAATCCTCAGAAAGTAGTGAGGTGTTATTTTGCTTTTCTTGGACATTATTCCTAAATCAGAAACCGCCAGAGAAGTGGTGAGCGGGGGTCCTGAGGAGACTTGGGTGTCTTTAGCTGTCAAGTCAAACAGCATCACTCAAGGCAGCCCTTCACACATGGAGTGCCTCCAGCAGCTCTTTGTAATCCCGGTCCAGGGCAGAGCTTAGATTCTCTTTGTCTGTGACTGTAAGAACTCTGGGGCTACTGATTAAAGCTGAGTGGGGGTCACTTAGCAGTAGGTTAGTAGCCAGAGGACATGCTCCTAATGAAGGGTGAACCGGACCTCCCTTCCTGTTCACCTTTCTTCTTCCAACTTCCATGCCCTCTCAGTTTCTCATGCCTGTGGTTCATGACTGGACTTTTCCAGTTCTGGAACCTTGAGACATATGAATTTAACATTAATATTAATGAACTGCTCGGTGTTTTTGCACTACAAAAAGCGAGTTCCTCTTTGCTTTTCTAGAAAAGCTCAGAATCGACATAAAGCCTCAAGCTTGTGTTTGCTGTATTTGCAAAATATACATATATGTACATATGTGTGTTACGGTGAAGTGGAGGTTCCTTCTTTGAATTTATATTTTGTAGCTACATGATTTCACACACACACACTAACCTTTAACCTCTCCCAAGTTTCCCTCTTGCCCTCTCTCAAATTCATGGCTTATTTCTAATTGTTATTGTTACACACACACACACACACACACACACACACACACACACACACAGATTGATAGATTTATAAACCTGCAGAGTTCCTTTAGTGCCACACATACGTGTCTGTATTTAGAGCTGACCAATTGAGATACCTCTAGAGGAAGAGCTACAGGCATCTAATGGCTGCTGAGAGAGAACTGGACAAGAATTCTTAGGATAAACAGAGAAAAGCAATTTTTGTGAGGTGACAAGCACCTTTGCTTTATTGAGGAGGTGGGTCCACATGTGTGTCCAGACATCTGATTATGTGTCATATTGAAGTGAATATAGGCTCCTGTATTGATTAAATATTTTTAAAATACTTAAGAATATCCCTGTATATGTTATTGAAGTCACCTTGTGTGGAACCTTGAACCAACAGGAAATATAAAATACTCGCATAATGACTTGAGCACAAGTCATTATTTTGGAAATTATTGGGGAAAGTCATTCTGGGAAACCTGATTTTTAATCCAGTTCTTCTAAAAAGTGGATTTAAAATGTAAGTGTTTATAAAGCAAAATGAGCAATTGAAACTTTTTGATATGATTCTGTAATATTTTAAAATAAGCAATATATTCACACTTCAAAATTCAGGAAATACAAAAGGATATGCAAGGGAAAACTATCTTTTTCATTCCTGATTAATATTTTTAAAGCCTCAGAAATACATGAGGAAGTCATCTCTCCCTCTAAAATCTGCTTTGTGTGTTTGTTTCTGGGTGAGTATCACTATGACAATGTCTCACATGAAGCTACCTAACATTAATCAAGAGGCCAGGATTTATTGCCAAATGTTTGAAATGCAGCCCTCGTGAGTATTATTTAACCCAAAATGATGGGGAATGGTTTTTGACCTTTGTAAATCATGAATTCTTTACAGCAAATCTCAAAATTGATAAGCGAAACAACAGCTATGCCATTACATCATACAAGGTTTGGAGTATTTTCATTATGGAAAGCTCTATATACACAAACAGGGCTTAGGCGGAACATTAAGCACTGCCTTTCAATGACAATAAGAGCATAGGCTGCCTATTTCTCACCACTATGAAAACATCTGCTCACCGAGGTCCCATGACCAATGTATACTTTGTAGAAATGTTTTCAAGTACACAAAGCCATGAAAGTTAACAAAGGACAGCCGGATTTCACAATCCCCTCAGAAATATGCTTTAGCTAAACTATGGCCTCAGCAAGTGATGCCTTTAGAAAATAAGATAACACGTGACCCAAGCCGAGAGGATAAATCTCATTGTTTCAAAGAATATCAGCACAAGTCTACAGCTGGAGGGGGACTTCTCTGAGTATCGTGGTGATCGAACCAGGTTCTTCCTTTTGCTCCGTTTTTCCTTGATAGCAGTTTACACCAACTCACTCTGCTTGCTCTCCTTTGGAAAATAAACTGTGCTGACCAGTCTCCTTACTCTGAAATCTAACACCATTAACAGCAGTTAGGTCAATATTAAGTTCCCTCTGCATTGAGAACATCTCCTTTGGTTTCTCGACCTTCGGTGGCACCCCTCCTTCTGCCACATACACCCCAGACTCCAGGTTTATAGCCTCTTATTGCTCATTTGTGATACCCTTTTCCAATTTCATCTCTCCCTTAAAATGTGAATGCAGAAATGGACTCATAGCTCATTAAATATAGACAGTGCCAAGCAGGGGAGAACCATTACTCTTAATTTTATTATATCATATCTTCATCCTACTCTAGAAACACTCAGTGTATTTATTTGATATCTCAATTACATAATAACTTATTCTTAAAATATTTTTGAGAATTTCTCACATGACTCTTTTATTGATAAAGTTTCTACCCCTTCTTCTGCCTTTTTCCAACTCCTCTGTGTCCCTGAATCCCTCTCATATTCATGACTTCATCTTTAACCATCATTGTTACATATATATATGTATATGTATATATATATATATATATATTCACAGAAAGATAAGTATTTGGAGTATAGTTAGAAATTAAATTGGATTAAGAAAATTACAGGAGTAGATTTTCTAGGGTCTATAACTTCTCCAGCCACAAGTAGTTAGTTAGCTAGGATTACAATCTCCAAGGCATGGATTCCACCAATTAAGTCAGCCTCATATCCAATTAGACAGCTCTTGGTTACCTCTAAGATAATATGGCCACTACTGCATCACTGGGGATATATTAGAAAACTGACCACTGTTATAGTCTGTAGACTTCAGACTTGTAGTAAATCAACTTTCAAACAGACCTTTAAATGCTGTAATGTCTTTTGTTCTTGTCTATTTGATCCTTGTTATATTTCATCTTGAGTGCTGGTGAAGAAGACAGTCCAGCTCATGCCAGGTGAGTGTCCTGCCACTTAGCCACATGCCACTTCTCATGATACTTTAGTGACAATCAGCTGGGGTACTGCAGGGCCAAGTCCTACAGATTCAAAACTAGGGGATCTCCACAACACAGGGCAACAGCAAGATATCCAAGAGGAGTCCCAGTGCAGTTTCAATATCTCTATGCTATTGATAGAGTAGCAGAAGCCAGAGGCCTCGTACCAGACAAACGCATCATTGCAAGTAAAGAGGTGTGGACAAAAGGGTGGCACGCTGTGACACACTATGACATGCTACAGCTTCCACTATTACTCTTTTTTCTCTGTTGCAGGCAGGGGAGGTTGTGAGGGTGGAGGGTGGGTAGGAGGGGAGAGGGAGATCATTGAGATCGAGGTTCATGATGTGAAATTCACAAAGAACAAATCAAAAGTTAAAGCAAAAAACAGAACAGTCCTTATGATCAGAAGCCTAAAGCTGTCCTATGAAGACTAGATCATTGACAGCATTGTACACACCACATCTGGTAAGGAGGAAGGCTGGTAAACCCCCAGCCAAGGCCGACTAAAGCTAGCCACTGATGCAGGTACAATTACCTCAGAGTGACCAAACGGGACTAATGGCTTGTTATAATACCTAAACTGCCAAAATGTACACCCTTGAGTAGATATTACAGGAGCTAATGACCCATGAGCTTTATGTAGAGTTCCATGTGACAGACAGAGCATGAACAGTGAAGCCTGTGCCGTGCAAATGAGCCCTCCAGTGACATGCTGCTTGACATGAAAGCCCTGCCTTTCATATAGTATGGCCATTAGAGCTGCTCAACCTCTGTTTTAGCCACTTCTTCCCATGAAATTGAATCTCTTTCTAGTGTCCTGAGGACATTCCTGACTTTGTGCCTCTGTGTCAAATGTTTACTTTTTTGTTCCAAGACTTAGGAACCTCGAAGCCCTGATTTTACTGAGAGAAGCGTTATGATTTGGAGTCTATACACGGAGACACAGAGTGAAAGGATGAACCCAGGTTAGATGGCTTATCAATGCCACTGCTGGGAGTCAACTCGTCTGACTAGAAGGCATGGCATCTTCTGCATCCCTTGTGTCTGGCAACTCCCCCTTGTCACCACAAATGACTAGCTAGTAACAGCAGAGAATTAATTCATAGAATACAATCTTTAAAAATTTAATTTGAGGCAATTAGCTTCAGATGTTATCATCCTCTTGTCAGAAGAAAAAAAAAGGAGGTTGAAGGGAGGAAGAGGTGGTGGGGGGTGAGAGGAGAAGGAAAGAAAGGGGAGATGGGACAAAAAGGAGGGGAAGGAAGGGGAAGGTGAAGAAAAAAGGGAGAAATAAAGACTACAGCATAATTATTAACCAACATTGGGGAAAACAAACAGAAAAGCCAAAGCTTGTCTCTAGTGTCTTCCTAGATGTTATTAGCCAATAAAAACACTCTTAACTATCTAGAACATTAAACTACTGCTGACACTCGAACTGAAGACAAAGGTCTGCTTCCAGGCTAAAACCAGTGAGATAAAATTAAAGAGAAGCTTAAGTGTCTAAAAGCTCATGCTCCATGAGGCAGACTGGCTAAAGCTGCTCACTACAGGATGGGGCTCGATCTGGTACCCAAGTTGTCTGTGGCAAGAGCAACTGCAGAGGAGGTATACTGGGCTAATGGCTACACCATATACACCAGCAGGGGCAGGGACAAGGAAGTTTTCCAGACCCAACAGCAGTCTGTACTGGTTGGTTCCCTGCTTTTCTGGTCATTGAATATCTTGAGAACCTGAAGATATTACTGAAGCTAACATTTATTAATGTTTACTATGGGTCAGGACCATACTGAAAGCTTTTACAGACTAATCTAGATAATCCTCTCAGCCGCTCGCTCTGTGAGGTAAAAGCTCTTAGTACCTCCCTCTTTTGATGAAAAGTAAGAAATGTCAAGTAACCCTGGCCAGATAAAAGCAGAGCCAGGGATTGCTCAAAGCATAGTCCCCCATCTCTTCACCCTGGGTCCTGAAGATATCAACCCCACATGGTGACAATACAGACAACACAAACACAGCAGAAACTGGTTAGCCATGTTTAAACAGGCAAAAGGATAGTTTTAGAGCAACATGAACATTTGTGTAAATTCCCATTAATCCAAAAGATTAGTTAACATCATTATCTTTCTTCCTAACAATTGTTTGTGGATTTGCCTTTTCCATCCAATTTTCTGTAGGCAAGTTGTGTTTAACTTTGTATATCCATCAAAGGGTGTTCCTGGTGCATTTGATGTTTGTGATGTGAGTGAATGAAGGTATAAATAAAATAATGGGTGACTAGAGATTTGCTTTTATATCTTCTAAGAAAATGGCAGTCTCCAAGGGTATTAGATCCCCGGGCTATGAATCTAGGCCTGGACAAATCGTGTATCATTAAGTATGGGCAGTTTAGAGTTTTCAGATTGGAAGATAAAATAGGTGAAAACGCGCTAAATTAGAGTACATAAAATACGCCTTGATTAGCTCAGCCTCTTTTCTCTCCCATAAAGTGGGACAGAAAATCAATTTATGGAAGGAAAGCTTAAATCTACTTAAGTATATAATCAACTTAATTTTATAATCTGCTCCATCTTACTGGCTTTCTCAAAGCACAAGACCTTCTGAATTCAGAAACACATGTCCATAGATTCTCAGTGTGGGTCTGGATGACCCAATCCTGTTTGTAAAATAAATAAATAAATAAATAAATAAATAAATAAATTCCCCAATTGAGTGAGTGGTCTTCCTGATTCTACTCAAAAATGTATTGCTCAAAATACATTTTTATCTTAATTGGACTTACTTTATATTTTGAATGTCAACTTCGTGACATATTTAAACTGCAAAAGAGTCATTAAATGGTGAACTTCAAAGAAAACAAACTTTCAGAATTTTCTGAAAATCAAAACAGCTCAACCATTTTCCAACTCCACCCATATGACGTTTTCATATACAGAGTTTTAAATAGCTACATTAAAATACTAGGTTAAATTTTTCCCTATCCCTAGAAGGGGCCGTCTAAAAGTAACCAAAGGCATCATCATCAACAACAAAAACAAAACCTATTTTCTTGCTTCCTTCTTCTCGGGTCAGTGTCTGCCGACCACAGCCTGGAAGCAGACCTTTGTCTTCAGCTCAAGTGTCAGCAGACACAAACCTTAAGCTGCATGGTTGTACATCAACAGGAAGCAAGATGACTCATCGGTCCACGGAGATACCTAAGCTGAGAAGACTCAGCGTGCTTTCTCCCTTCTCAGAGGATCCTATGTGATGGATTAAGTTTCCCAAACTCCAAAATACATTTACGATATAGGATTTTAACATTTAATCCCCTGGCCATTCGTTTTGGCTTTAAACAGATTGTTTATCTTCCTCCCGCGAGCACAAAAAACGCCATGCCAAAATGGGAACCAGATTTCTCTACTCAGTGAACTTCATGTGGTTTCCCCATTTCTCCTGGCGTCGGTTTCCCGGCAGACATTCATCTAAAAAATTCCTGCTTGAGTGATTTGTTAGGAAGATGGGATCTGGAGCTTTCTGTGGCACATTTTCAACGTATTCCTAACTGCACTAAAGCTGCACTTAGGTCCTTACTCCGGAGCTGCAAAGACCTTTGTAAGGGGGTTGGGGGGAGGGGGAGTATTGTGTAGTCTAAAAAGTGACCTTGATTAAGAAATCCCCTTTCTTTGAATTTTCTCATGCAGGAAAGTCTCATGCTAAATAATAGGTATTTATTTGCGGACTCCATTTGGAAACCGTTGTGGAGCACACAGAAATTATAGCAACTTCCGCCATCTAGGAACATAAAATGCAATTGGAAAGGTTAGATATAAAAGCCTGAACAGTTTTTTTTTTTAAAGGTAGTTTAAAAGGATTCCGAATAGTACAAGCAGCAAATATATGAAAAAGATGTCAGGTTTAAGGGAGACGCCTGGAAGTATTTGCAGGGTTCTTTGGAGCCGACTTAAATTAAAAAGGTATAATCACGATATACTCCCTACCATTCTCTTTCCTTTGTAAAGGCATTTAGTGTTCATCCCCCTACCCATTCTCTATGTTTTACACACACACACACACACACACACACACACACACACCACCACCACCACCACCACCACCAAGGGAAAAGAGAAAGAGGGGGGAAGGGAGGGAGGGGTGAACCCATAAAGGAATTACTGTATTACTATAAGGGAGCAAAAACAATTTCATCATTTGGGAGTTATTTGTTTTAAACAATGCATAGGAAGTGTTACATTTATCTGACTGAAAAGGGAACTCAAAACACAAACTCTTAGTGTAACAAGCACTTCACTGGCAAATACATTTCATGTTTTAAAGAAGAAACCAAGTGGGTTGGGATGGGGAGAAGGGAGAGGAAAGTGTGGAAAGATGTAAAGGAAGGATACAATAGTGGAAAGGAACAAAATCGCAACTTACTTTCCCGAATGCCTTCTGATCTGTGCTGACTGAACATAGCTAATTTTTTTTTTTTTGAATGTCAAATGTCCCTCGCAGGCCTCTAGGTTTAAAAACTTGGCCCCAGCTGTGGGGATTGGTTTGGTAACTTTGCAGTCTAGGGCCTAGCTAGCTGATGATGGCCACTGGTGGCAAGGGCAGATCCTGAAGGTTATGGCCTAGCCCCACTTCTAGTCTTCTAGCCGGGTCCCTGATGTCTGGTGGGCAGTCAGAATGTGAACGGAAGTCATCATGCCTTCTCTGTAGAGTGTATCACCCATCCTGTAAGTTGACTCTGCCAGGTATGTAGTTACAGATGTGACATGAAAATACCTAGGGTACCCAGGATGGGACACTGATACAATCGCTGCCCACTGGCAACCTTTTCTTCTTCTACAAAAGTTACTGCGAAGTCTCTTGACACCAAGGCACCGCCATGACTACCCAGTAAGCGGGCGACTGTGAGAGTGGTTGCAGGTCATTTTCTAAAGCCTCGGAGTTCATTTCACCGCTATCACTTAGTCAGGCCTGCCAAGGACCTCTGTGGGAGGAGTCTCCACGCTATTCCACAGATGATAAAATGGCAGCGGAGGTGACTTATACCACTCACTTCTGCAATTCTGTTTCTCTCAGTCAAATTCAGGAGCTCATAAGCTTCATTTAGCCTCAGAGGAAGAGAAACTTTTCAACAGAAAAACGTTCAACATTAAATCCAAGCAGCTAAGGATACGCAAATGGGAAAGGATCTCTTCTCTAGGCAATGAGAGCTCTGGTCTCAGGGTTCTTCCTGAAAATGTTCATCCGAAACTTCTATTTCACAATCACGTGGTACACTGCTAAGCAAGGGAGGTAGACAGCATGAAAAGCTCACACAGTTAAGAAGAGTATCTAAGTGGCCTTCCTTCTCCATTTCTGTCAGCATCCACACGCACAGAAAAACTCATTGAGACCCTCACGTACTGAGTACAAAGGAGATGGGACATGGGTGCTGTGAGAATGGCAGGTTTCCGTGGCAAGTGAATGTACCCTATGACTGTTGTGTTGACACACAGAGTAGATGGACTGGAAATGAGAGAAGAAAGGAATGTAACAAATGTGCTCTTCCTTTCAATCCATTCGTAGCCACGACAGATAAGCTAAACAGAAGTGATGTGATAACCCAAGGATAAATGGCTGGACTCAATTTTAGCTCAAATGAAGTCCACTCTAACTAGCACTAGTGCTGCGGAGGTGGCCTCTGCCAGCTGTTTACGATGCAAAGGCTCACACAGAATAGAATTGAGTCTGACTTCTAAAACAGAGGGCAAGAATCACTGGAGATCAACTCCTGCTAGCTTTCTTACTTTTTTGCTGCAATTTCAAAAAGAAAAACCGGATTCAGCTTTTCAAAGGGTAACCAATTGATATTCTGTGCTAAAAGTTTGCAGCCTTGAATCATGTGAAAAAGAAGTCCACTGTCCTAAAAATACTTCCCCTGTTTCAAAAGCTCCTTATACGATGCACATTCACTTTTCTCTTCATAGAAAGCTTGAAGACAAACTCATAACAGTCGTGAATTTCTCGGTAATAACTCTCAAGGGTTCTGAAAAGGCCAGAGCAGGCAAGGTGTGTCCCAAGCAGGATGTTCTCTCACAGGATGGACACACACACACACACACACACACAGAGAGAGAGAGAGAGAGAGAGAGAGAGAGAGAGAGAGAGAGAGAGAGAGATTCCAGAAAAAAATAATTCCAAAGAAATCATAATCCATTTAGCCAATGAAATCCAACATTAGCACTTCCATCAAAAAAAAAATTAAAGTACAAAAGGGAATGGAGGTAATGAGATTAGGGGGCAAAGGGTCACAGTGAATGCTCCCCAAACCAAAGAACCCCATCAGAGCAAGTGTGCAGCCAACAGCATTTGGTAGTAATGCCACTGTGGAGAAACCCGTCTGCTTACTTTGTTGCATTTGTAGGCAACAAGGTACAAGCCTGAGATTCCAGCTGCTGGGGAGGCAGAGGATGAGAGTTTGAGGACAGCATCTCTCAAAAGTTAACAACTGTTACATTTACAACAGTAGAATGTTGCTTCTTATCTACATTCCTTTTGTTAACCAACTCCTGCAGGGAAGCTCTGATCAGCACAAACAGAAGCAGAAGAGGCTAAAATGTGCATGCCCTGAAACTAGTAGCTAAGGCCAATGTATGTGCTTTCCTCTTAAAAGTATTATCATCTCAAAACATGAGGGACATTGTCTTAAAAGCTACTAAAAAAGAAAATACTTTACTTTGATACAGGTTGTTTTCATTCAGATATGTTCCTATGCCTAGGTTTTCATAGATACATATAACCACACAAATATTTATTCATATACTGATATATATAGATATAGATATATCTTGTAAAGATATGTGATTAATACCCATTTGAAATATGAATAGATTGTACACATATTATATATACATGTACTATAAATATATTATATATACATACACACACATATATACATATAGATGTAAAATATACACACATATTTTAAGCACATATAAACTTAGAAAGAAGGCTGTTGCTTTTTTTAAGGATCTTCCAAGATATCACCTATGTAGACAATTTCCTTACAGCATTTTTAAGATATCTATTATCTTTCTTGCAGAATGAAGCACTTTCTTGTGCCTTGGCATGTTTTGAACACTGATGATATGTTCACCGACAGAGATTCTAAACACTGGGGTGGGCCTTTAAGAGCCATACTCGCTATTGCTGCTTTAGTTGCTCAGAATGGCTCAGGGTTGGTGACAGGATGAAGTAGGTGCCTGATGTATTCCCACGGCAGCAGCCTGCCTGCATGCAGCGTGACTCTGGGCCCTGATCTTAGTTCTGTATACATTCATTCAATTTCTCCTCAAAGAAACAACAACAGTAAAACCGATCATATCCAGGGAAACCAGAGCTCAGAACAGTTTAATAATGTGCCACGGCAGCATGATCAATGGTATAGCTTGGGATTTGAGCCCACACAGTCTTGTTCCGCATCCTCCTCCCCACTACTTCCTAAAGCCTCCGTCCCTTATCTGAAGCCACAGAGAATCCTGCCTTTCAAGGATATTGGATTAAGTTTCACTTTGTGTGAGAAACACTAGAAAGAGCCTGGCATAAAATAAATTCACGAATCAAAGCATTAACAGAACAAAACAAGTCTTGAAATATGAAAGTGGAGGGCTGAACTTTGCTTCTGGCTACTTTCAGGCTGATATCCTGTGCCATGATCTGACTTTGCAAGGTATTCTGAAGCCATTTGGATTAATATTCAAATAATTTTGCTGCTTATAAAGATATATACCTAATACACATTTATAACACAGACATTATCTGTAGACATGGTGTAGTTTGTATACCAAGTGGTTTCTGAGAGTTTGTTAAGCAAATTACTATGGTGCACATATAAAAATATGTTAATATGGACTAATGATTACATGAAAATTTAAATAAATTCTCTGGAGATTGGTCAGAATTAAGAAACCAGGCAAAGCATCTATATAGTGTAAACAGCTAAATAGATTTATGCTGACCCAAATCCTTATAGAAATGCATAGTTTGTGCTTTGTATTTTACATATAGCAAAAGATCATAAATCTTAAAAAATGACACACCATGTATTATACAAATGATAAACATGCTTGTATAACTTTTCATTGCTTAAAGATGCAGCGTTGCTGAAGGGAGCGACTATACTTTCAGGGATCCTGGGTAAAGCAGGATTCACACATTCTTTTTCTCATAGCCAATATATTTCTCATCATCAGAAGATGACTTTAGCCCTGCGGGGAGGAGGTGTTCTTCTGAGTGTTTATAAGATACACATATAGATTCCCCCTCACTGGGGACTAGGGAGATGGTTCATTGGGTAAGAACACTTTGCTGTATAGAACCCCAGCATTGGGAGGCAGAAACAGGAAGGTAGAACCTGAGAGTCCACGAGCCATCCAGCCTAGCTTCAGTTCAATAAGAGACCCTATCCCAAAACAATGATGTAGAGAGACACCCACAGTCCTGCCTTGGCTTCTGCATACATATGCAGGGGTGTGCATAGCCACATACTCACATGCATAAGACAACACCCATACACACATTAAAAGAATCCCTCCCCTTTAGGTTTTCATGCATGCTCATTACTGAGTAGCACTAAGCAAAACAAAAAAACAAATGAACAAACAAAGAAAAATACTGATACCAAAAAATATCAGGAATCAATATTCTCAAACTCTGCATGACCCAAGAGACACTATACTTCTCTTGTTTAAGTAAGCCAATGTTCATTCTAAGGCCTCATTTGAACATGGAATTCAAGGAGACCTTATAAGACATAGCATTCACAGGCTACTCCTTAGTTCTCTTGGTTTGGTGCAGGCATCAAATTGTGTTCCTAGTATGTTCTCCCTTGAAATTTGCCCAAGAAAGCCAGCAACAGGTTTACTGGTATTCTGAATCATGTATTTACCTTCGTGTGACTGGTTTCCAGACAGCCAGTCTTTCCAGGTTTGCCTGCCGGATGTATTGTGTTACCGGGATGTAGCAATGGCTGCCGTGCACGCCAGTGGTTAGGAGAGCTCAAAGATGTAACATTATCTCTCTCGATTGATTTGAGGAAAGAATGTTCATAAAATATATACTGCTTTTGGTTAGGGGTTGATTTCTAAATAAACAGACCCAGCCATGGAAACTCTAGAAACAGGCTAAACAAAACACGCATTCATGAATGTATGTTTTAAAATCAACTCACAATCTTAGACCTTTATAAGCTCTCAAGAGACTGCAGCTTCGGCTGTATTAAGTTTATGATGTATAGTATAGCTGTTCTGATTTAACTTCAGCTTTCAGTCACTTGTGGAATACCTGAACTCTCATGAATATTCTGTACTTTCTTAGAGACCAGTGAGCTTCCAGGCCTGCAAAAGTACTTGGGGACCATGATTTAAAAGAGGCACTTTGTTTAGGAGTCAGACAAAGAAAGAAGAGCAAAGAGCTCTGTGCCCTAACAGACTAGAGATCAGAGGACTGTAGATCTCCAACTCCCTCTCCTCCAAGTGCTAATTTGCACAACATAATTTGCCTGACTAAGTGGATCTATCTTCCTTCATTTCAAGGAACTGAGGTCAACTAGATTTTAATCTCAGCTACACAACTGGCAAGGAAACACCACAGCCTGGTTAGATCCTGCTTTTAACACAAGATTGAAGGGCTGATGTCTGCACAGTGTGCTTCCAGAAGATTCAAAGGACAAAAATAAGCAAGAAAATATGGTCGCTCCCATGGTCATCTGTATTCCAAAAAGAACAGGGTCACGTGGTTCATAGCCACAGTACACATACGTAAATCCTAAGGTCGCACTATGCATTCTAAGCTTCAGCTCTCAAGTTATTGTCATGGAAAAAGTTTGGTCAGAAATCATGTTCATACCCCAATAGCTTTTGCTTGCTGCATCAACACTTCTAAAGAACATAGCATAGTGTTGGTCAAGCCAAACATAAAATGATGTCTTTGCCTTCACCCAGATTATACTCTATCTGGAGGGAGAGAGTAATGTGGAATAGCAAATAGTTCAGTAAAAATCTAGGAAAGAGTACCAGACAGCCGACATTTTAGTGGCACGGAATACACTATGCCCCAGTACAGGGGAACGCCAGGGCCAAGAAGTGGGAGTGGGTGGGTAAGGGAGCAGGGTGCGGGGAAGGGTATAGGGGACTTTTGGGATAGCATTTGAAATGTAAATGAAGAAAATGTCTAATAAAAATTTTTTAAAAATTTGGTGAGATATGCTTTTTTGTGTAAAGTGGAAAAAGAAATCTGAGTTCTGTTCTGGCATTTAGTGTGATCTCAAAATCAGCTTCTTATCTAATCGTCAGTGAAATGATAATATCTGCACTCCAAGGGCATAACAGGGGCATAGTAAAGGACCAATACATGGTGTGTGAAAGGACTTTGTAACCTGTTCTTTCCAAAGGCGACCACCGCAAAAGCAGTGGCAAGAGTCACACCACTAACTTGGGAAGGCAGACAAGGTGAGGAAGTAGGAAGCCACAGGTGATGGACTTGATTCACGCCTCTCTAGTCGAGCTAACTGTCATCGGGTTGGAGCCTGAGCACACGATAGAGCATTTAGCTTACATGCTTGAAGCTGTAGGGTCAATCTACTTCGTTAACTTGTACGTAAGTCCTCTAATACAATAATTTCAAGCTAAATCATAGATCATTGAGGTTTGCATATCTAGATATCACAGACAAAAATAATTGTGAACATTAGTAACTCTGCTCTGGTCCAAGTACAGGGACACCAACTTTGAATCTAAGAATTTCGAGTTATTAAAATTAGCCAATCTGGGGAATGATAACCAAGAGGAAGGATGCTTCCATAACATTTTAAAGTTGAATAAATTTCATAGTCACTCAAAGTGAGGGGATGGCTCAGACAAATGGCTTTTGAAACAAAGAAGCTAAATAACTGTTAAATGTTAAAACATCGGAAGACCAATATAGATGGCACTTTGCCATCTGGGCCCATACATCTCGGGTGTTTGGCTGGTAATTTTACAGGCATGGAAAAGTCCTCAAGCCAGTCCCAAAGTGGGGCTTCCTACAATAGCATGGAGGCTTTTCTCACTGAGTGAGAGCACTAACATTACTAACATGTGTGAAGGTGAAAGGAGGTGGTCCTTCAAGCTCCTTCCCTTTCTATGCCTAGTCCTTCCTACTGGACAAGCACACAGGTGGACAAGACCAGATCTGTACCCACCCTCCCCAGCTATCTGTAGCAAAGACAACTCAAAAAACAACCAGTCCACTGGAAGTTAAAGTAGATAGTGAATGAGTTTATAAGAATTTCTGAAGAAAATCCCTTATGATGCTTTAAAAAAAAAACTTAACTAAAAGCATACATTTACGCCCTTGCAGAAACAGTATAAAGTCTTTATTTGGTGTAAGCAGAACCATTGAGAGGGTCTAGCTGTGTAAACTGAGACAAAACCAGAGAGCAGTCTGGTCAGAACCGCTTTTCATTTGCCAACTCCTGTTCCATGGACAGAAACTGAAGTGGGCAGAAGAAAGGCCTTCACTATGCGCAGCAGGAGCAGGCCTAACCCAGAGTGATGGATTCCAAGTGGATCACCTCTCACCAGCCCATGCCTTCTGTAGGACTTAGTGCGACAGGCATACTGAGGACCCAGCAGCATCCTCTTGCAATCAGACCATTAGGTCACACTTAGTCACCCTTCCATCATTTCCAGTAATCTCATAGCAGCCCTGAGGGAAACGGCAGCTGACTCACACCGAGCTCCCTAACCACTCTCAAATAGTCCCTAAAGAAGGAGGCCGGTAAGAAGACACTAATAGGAAGCATTCCCCTGGCTTGCATCAACTATTTAATCCTGTGTCAACCTGGTGTGTTTAACCTGACATAAACCTCTTTGCTCTATCCTAAGCTTCTAGATAAAGTACTCTTATTTAATCTCCTTCACAAGGGCTTGGGACCACTTTTGAACCATTTGTGGTACTTCAATTTAAAAGAAACCATGTTAGGAAAAAATAAATAAGTTAAGGCGGCTCTCACTTGAAGCATTTTGAAACAGTCAATATATATTTGTACATCTCAAAAGTGTCATAGAAGGCAGGTACAAATGAGTTGTTCGGGCTCTAATTCTTACAAAAATACTATAGCCCTTCATCCTGTGAGTTAAATTAGATTTAGAAAATCTCCCACATTGTGACCTCTACAAGGCCAATTGATAAAGCTCTTACTTGAGACAAAAATCTAATATCAATCAGAATACAGTGGAAAACAAGTTAGGGGACCTCGTGTTCACAACTTTCAACAGCCTACATAATTTGAAACAGTTAACAACTGGGACAGAGGACTAGAGGCCAAGTGAGCTGAGAGCTTGTAACTGGTCAAGTTTTGCTGGGCCAGTTTCAACAGATTTACTTAACCAGAGATAAACCTCGTCATCAGAACACCATGTAAACAAAACAAAAGTATTCAAACAGAACTGGGAGTAGCCAGCGGGATAAAACAATGCTGTACTTAACCGTGTGGCTCTACCAGAGGGAAATGTTCAGAAAAGAGCGGTACAGCATTGCGGGTGCTTGAAATCTAAACTTTTTAACATTTCCTTAGGTAAAGCTATAGAACGGCATGCAGAGAGCCAGCCAAAATAGCTGAGGGAGTCTAGGAAGGCCACATATGGAACTAATTACTCATGGAGAGGCCATGACAAAGAGCATTTCTCCAGACTTTTCATGGGGGCTTCACTTTCAGGAAGTTGCTGTAATTACTGCTCAAGTCTAGAGCAGCCTGCAAGCTGCTGACAGGTCCAGCAGAAGAGGAGGAGGAGGAGGAGGAGGAGGAAGAGGAGGAGGAGGGAGGAGGGAGGGTGAGGGAGAGGAGGAGGAGGAGGGAGAAGGGGGGAGGAGGAGGAAAAGAAAGGGGGGAGCCCCAACTTATCTGACCTCACTAAGGAGTAAAATACAAGAAAACAAAGTATCACAGGAAAGTAAAAAAAAAAAAAAGGCCTCAAAGTTTGCCTGCTTAACAGTGTTCGACTTTCTGTTTACTGCTTTATCATCTTTCTATCTTTAAATTACTTCTTCAGCCCGGATCAGGCAACAAATTTGTACTTCTACTCTCAACTCACTTTCGGTTGGCCACAGCAGAACTGTACATCTTGCCTTTTTTTTTTTTTTTTTTTACAGCTTTTCCATACTGGGGCCCCACTTCCTGCCCAGTTGAGGAAAAAAATCTGGCCTGAAGATGAAATGACTGCTTAACATTACACGAAAACATCTGGTACCATTTTATGCACAGACCCATGTCTGAGAGCAGGCGATTCTAGCGGTCTCTCCAGCGGCACAGCGCATACCCAAACCTCCCCAGGGTGACATCATCCCATATATGGACTCTCCAGCCCAGCCCTCCCCCTTTTCCTGGTCCTAAATTCATTGCCAGTTCCCTAGTCTGCTGCAAATGTGCCACGTCAAGACTGGAAATCACAGCCCTTTAGCGTGTCTCAGTCAATGCAGCAGACAGGGTTCGGGGGGAAGCTGAACAAGCCCCTGGTGCAGGAAGACAGGCTCTCCCCAGCCCCGGGACAGGATTTTCCACACACCGATGGAAGCTTCAGGAGATCCTGCTCCGTCGCCCCAGTGTTCAGACTACCTGTTCAGGACAATGCCGTTGTACAGTAGTCTGCACATTGGTTAGACTGGGCAAGGGCCAGCAACGCCATGGACGGCTGGGGACACAATGTGCTGCTTCCAAGGAGAGGACAGCTGGGTGCTCCTTTGTTGAATCTCATATCCAGTGTTTCTCTTCACAGGTTTTGCAAACTAGGGACCAAGAAGCCCTCAGGGACTCTGCCAGGGGAGAGGACTGCTCCAGGGAAGACCAGCGGGTAAGGCCTCGGGGATTGCGTACCTGGACTGTGATTGGGGAACTAGATAGAGATCCCACCACCTGTGTGAAGATGCTGGAGACACTGAGCTAAGGGACAGATAACGGTGAACTTAACTTTCAAAAGAGCAAGGTCGTATGGTAAATAGTGACTTTGTGTGTGTTTTTTATAAGTCTAAATGTTGATCGTTCAAATGCTTTCTTAAATGTAAGGGTCTTCCACTTCAAAATGAAAGGTGGAAAAAAAAAAAACCCTCACTCCAGACAATTAGCAAAAACTAAAGGAGACTTAGTTTTGAATGGTTGAAACTGATAATTCAGAGACTTAAACTCGAGCATGAATGAGCGCTATGTATGCAACCACTAACACCCCAGGAATGAATGCATTTTGCCCTAAAGGGAAAAAAAAACATGCATTTTTCAAAACTCTTGTATGAACAGGGAGCTTTTCTGTTTATCTATATAATAGAAACACCAGAAATAATAGTACCTAACGATAAGAAGCAGTCTAGTCTTTTGTTTTTTGTTTTGTTATTTTACTATCAGACAATGCAAACGCACTTAGCCAGAGATGAGGGCCCAACTGCCAAACCCACATCTTACTGACTCAGCAACTTAGCAGGCCAGGGGAATAGCGCTCTGTCTTTAGTGGGTCCACTGGATACATTGAAATTGTTCTTTTAAAAACCAAGAATGGCTGATACTTGCTGGTCAGCTGAGCCTGATGGCCCATCTTTTTTTTTTTTTTTTTTTTTTTTTTACAAGGCTCTCTCACTTGTCCTGGGCCTTTGAAATGATAAGGCATGTTGTCTAAAAAGATGCTGATAAAACAGGAATTTGTAAACGAAGGCAAAAGTTTTCTTTGGTCAGTTTCCAGCTGTCCTGGAAGTGAAGGAGAGTGGGGGAGGTAGGCAGACGGGAAGCAAGAAAACTTCCTCTGGCTGAATGAAATACTGAAAGAGAAAATACTAGAAGCATCTGGGTTGCTAAGTAAGCTGGGAGGTTTGTAATGAGCATCAGCGGTGGCTCTATTAAAGAAAGTTCTGGGAGAAAATCTTGCTGCTGTACCCATAAAGTCTCGCCTTTCATTTATTTCCACACCTGGAAAATTTCATTCCACATTCTATGGAATGAAATATTATCTGCTTGTTGAGCTTTCTGTGCAAAACGAAAACACTTTCTTTTGTCTTTTAAAGTGTGAATCCTTGTCTAAGTTACACATTCTCCAATAACCCAAAGGAAGAGTACAAACTCTCCTTAGTGAAATACTGTACTATAGCTGCATCTCTGAGCTTTCTTCTTACAATTTTTATTTTTAAAAAATTACGCTTCATATAATCCCAAAACTGGTATCTTGGTCATAAAATTTTCTGGTGAATTATGGCAATTAAGTAAGAAATGTAGCGGGGGACACTTAACTGTTTGTCACTTAGGTGAAACAGGCGAGGCACCATTCATTGTTCTGTGAGAGTTGAAGAATCTTAATTATTTTTAAAAGAAGAGTTGAGATTAATATATATATATATATGTATATATATATATATATATATATCACTTTGTTTGCGCAGGAAACTAAAAGCACTATTAGTTCACTTATGAATGTTGTGTGTTTCAGGAAACACACTTCCTTGACTAACACAACACGAAAGAAGCACTTAGATCATGTTTAAGATTTCTCTAATTTTGAGGGCCTATTGTATACTAGAAATAATTGAATTTTATAACTTGCCTTTATTTAATGATATTTAATTAAATTTTTCTCTTCATATTAAATGTATTTTTTTAATTTCAAGAAGAATAACCTTTCTTCACAGGTCCCTTCCCTATTTCTCCCATGGGACAGTTTTTAGTCTGAAGATACAAAGGGCCTAAGGGTGATTCTCCTGTAAGTTCAACAGTAAAAGTAACAATTTCTTTGTAACCCGGAGTCTCTGCCTGTTCTTGGTTGGAGTTCTAACACACCATTTTCAAGGAAAATTCTAAATGAATGAAGGAGTGTGGTACTTAATTTTAAATGTATGAGTTACATTAAAGGTACAAAAAATTGTTTGATAACCCTCTGCTGTATGAAGACATGGTGTTAAGTCTGTGTGCTGGTGGATATAGCCCTTATAGACACTTTAGGATAAAAATAAACATATCGATTCCAAAATAATTAGAAGAATGTCTAATTTTATTCCAATATTACTTCCAAAGAGGATATACAAATATTTTAGGGATGGTGGAATCTAGGGCAGAAGAGAGTAACCAGCAGCAAACATCTTGCTCTGGATAGTATGGTAAGTCTAAATAGAAAAGTGAAACATTGTAGGTGTTCATAAAAAGGAAACTGTTTGCAGGGTCTGTCCAACCTTCACTTTAGTGAAAATTGCATCCTTGTTTCTTATTTCAGAGAATCAATGATGGATAAGCTAGGCTAGGTACTGAAGTCAAAAGGATTTTTTCAACCATCAGAGAGAAAGGAAATTCTAAGCTGCAGCCTCAACGCCATCACTTCAGAGTCTAATTTCTCAAAACAAGGTTTTTTGATTTTTTTTTTTTAACCGTAAATCTCAAAATCAAGGAAAGTTTGTTTGTACGGAGACAAAGTGTGTCACAGATCTCTCTCGTCCAATTAGTTAACATGCTAGCCCTCCTTCCTGCTTGCCCTTGAACCTTTGGCTAGGAGAAGGTATTTGTTTTTAAAAGATAATCTCCCCTACCTTTTGCCTATGGACCACCCAAGTATTTCACTCCACAGGAAAGAGAAAGCTTAGGCATAAAAGCTACTACAAAAATCATGTCCCCTCTGCCCCTTGTTGGAGTCTAAAGCTGATACGGTAAAAAGAAACTGCAAGTTGTTTAAAAAGTTTAGAGTCACTCGTCCACAAATGTTCATTATCACTGAAGGAAGCTGAAGTCTGTAAGGGAACTTGCTCTTTAAAATCAACCTTTTCTCTTATCTCATGACAATAGCCTACCCACCACCATGATGTCCATGATGTCTATATGATGGTAACTATGAGACCATCACATGGAGATCCCAGCTTAAAATAAGCAAGGGGGAGGGGGACAGACTCTAGCCTGAGGCAAATGAAGGTTGAAACTTCCCAAATCTTTCTTTCTTTTTTTTTTTTTTTTTTTTTTTGTTTTAACCTTGGTGTCCTGCAGATGATGTCCATGTAAATATTTAGCCTCTTTTGGGTTTCCTTTTTTTTTTTTTTTTAAATCAGCTGAGTTAAATAAAATCATCACGTCTTTACTTCGGATCTCATGACTTCTTGTGAGAGCCAGTTTATTACAGTTGGTATGGTTCAAGTTTCCTGCTAGAGACTTAGGAGAGAATTCTTTTCATACACTTCTGTCTTGAGACACGTCACCATCAACACATTAAGTATCACAGACTATGACAACTACATCTTAGTGTTAGCATCTTTTAAGTAGTCACCAAATAAGTATGGCTTGGGAATGCAAGGTGGAGGGAGTCTTTCCGACTTTTTTTTTAAACGTGTCTAGAGCAGGTTTAAATTATAAATTATAATTATAATATTATAAATTATGATCATGCTACATATTCACTATAAATATTTTTAATCGATCAAAAAAAAATAAATTGTCCCCAAATCTCATGAGGAAAATAATTATTCCCCCTGCCACCTTATTTTGATTAATTTTTCTCTTCAGAAAAGCCATTATGATAGTTTAGGCTCAAACATTTTAGATAGCATGGTATAAATAAAACTGCTTCTTACTGAAGGATAACACATGGACTCACTTTTCTTTGTATTTTTCAGGCTGTACCGTTCCTTTACTTGAGCAGAGTAAACTGGATCAGATTACTTATGGGAGAGGGGAAAGCAATACAGAATTATAGTAACTTTTAATGGCTGCTAATATATTCTTCGTAAGTGAATCACTCTATTATGCTTTTCCGTTGTACTGAATGAAACAACAAAGGAAATAGTAGTTCAAGGTATTCCATTTTCGTATACTTGACTTTGTAACTACTTGAATAGCAGCCAAGCTCTTGTGCTCTGGAGTGTTGGACAGAAGCACACATTTATCTTCTTGAACTTAAAGAAGTCCAGATATAATTGCACTTATCAACTCCGTTAAAAGGATACCATTTCTAGACACTGCACAAAAGTTCAGATGTGCAGCAAACTGTTCTTTTTCTCATTCTCAAAAAAGATTTTATTGTTCATAAAACTTCTACCTGCATTTTTTTCTTTGTAGATTTTCCAATTAAAGGTAAATAAGGAAGTATTTGTTTTCTTTAAAGTTAATCTCTAATGCACACCTCGTGGATAATAATGTGTTTTGTTTTTAAAGAAATTCCAACTTTTAGACTTTCAACTCTTTGGCTGTTTTGTGTTTAAAATGACAGTGAAGTTGTTAAATATCTCTGCATATGCAAATTGACTAAGTATGTTAAAAATAGCAGAATTCCTGACTCAGCAGGATTGCAGTTTGCTTCTGTGTACTTAACACAATTAATTCAGATTGTCATTTTGGGTATGAAGTGAACTTTTCTTTTCTGTGTTTAAGGTCCTACTCTGTAATGATATTGTATTAACAACATCAAAAACACATTCAGAGCACTAGTGTGGGAAAGAACATTCTAGATCATGACTTTGATTCATGGTTCACCCTGCTTGTTAATCAAGGGAAATAGAAGCTTATGAACTCTTTGGTTTTCATATGGATACTATAAAAAGAAAAGAAGATTTTAAATACATTTCTGTTGCTTGGAGATATATATATATATATATATATATATATATATATATATATATATATATATATCTACAAAATCTGTTAGCTGGATTGCCAGACACTTTAGGCTCATTAATATTTTGAGACTGGCTGCTGTTACCATGTAAATAACAATATATTTTTTCATGGGCAAGGCTATGGCACTTATCTACTCTGAGAAACATGTATAAACATAGACTTTAATTTCACTATTAAGAGATGCATAGGTCTTGTGAAAAGAAAAAAACCATATGGTTTGATTACTTTGAATTCTGACTGCATGAGGGCCAGTAACAATAGGAACTGGATTTAAAAGTTTATGTTATGTTATTTTTTTTTCCTTAAAATCATGTGAATTTTCTGTTTTTGACAATTATCCTTGTTAGCAACATTTGGATCAAATGTATGAGTGTACTTCTGAATAAAGCCAAACGTCTAACTTCTTTTTAGTTCCACAATGTTTTAATGTTTAATTCTATTGTGTGTTTCTCTCCTTTCCCTTTATCCCCCTCCCCTTCCCCCCAAATCACCAAATCTGGAAAACAGGCTGATTGTGTCTGTCCCTGAGCAAAGGAAACCCGAAGGACCCAAGGGCCTGGCTGGACAGAGTTGTCATGTGTCTGCCTGTCTACACTTGCTGTGCAGAACATCCGCTCACCTGTACAGCAGGCACAGACAGGCAGACACATGACAACCCAGCCCTCACAACATAGCATCTACACCGAGAGCTACAACCACAGTGAGGGGGTTGGGGGGGCCTGGGGTTTGAAACTGTTGGCTTATTAAAAGAAAAACTCGTATGTAATCCGTTGATTTTTGATTCGCATATTAAAACCTACCCGAAGTAAAGTGAGTGGTGCCTATGAAATCTAATAAAGCCCGTTTCTGAAAATGCTCCTGTGTCTGCCATGGTCCTCCTGCCTCCACCACACTCTCGCCATTCACTGTACACACCTTTGCTGCCTCCTGACACTGACATGAAAATCAATTCGACAAAACCATTTGGCTTCAGTTGGATGTTTGTCGAAGAAGAAATTATTCTGCTGGGTCTTGTCTATAAATGATTGTTTATTTGTACTGTAACTTTTAAGTGGGGGGGGGAGGAAAGTATGGAGAGAAGAGACAGAATAAACAAGTAACAATATATTCTAAAGGATCAAGTATTTCAAGTTAACAAACTGCCAGTCTGGCCTGGGTAAAAGATATTTTAAAATATCCCCAATAGATTTTTCACTCATATTCAAATAACTGTTTCTCTTCTTGTGATAAACAAGAATATTGAACCGTCAATATTTCTGGGTGCTATAGCACATACAGATTAGCTACCATGTTGCTGTTTAGCTAAGAAAGCTTTCCTAGTGCAGTCACAGGGATAAAATATAGAAAGCTGATTTGCTTACTTGGGATCTGTGTTTCCAGTCACATAAGCTCTCAACCCAAGATTTTTCAAACCCATTGATAATTTCAAAAGAGCAAAGATAGCCTGCATGACATATTTTGCCCTAATTTCTGAGGAAATATCAAAGTTTCTGTACTGACATGAACTGGAGAAGTGGTCAGGGCTGGCTTTGTATATGAGCATTAAAAAAAAAAAAAAACAATACGGATAACATGCAGAGACAGGTAAATTTAGAAAATTATTCTATTTTGACCTTGTTTATTAACATATTTTACCTTTCAATGTTTCACATTTAACTTTTTCTTATATTCTAATCAAGCTTTAACATTATAATCTCAGGTTACCCCAAACTATTTTGTACTTGCCCACAGGCCTTTCATTTTTAAAATATAAGATTTAATCTTAAGGCTATGAGTCCACAGTTTCCAATTTTTCTGAATTTTATGGTATTTGTACTAAATGTGACACTATACTTTCTTTAAAAGAAAGAGTCATAAGCAAAACTGTGTCATGAAAATATGAATAAAGTTAAATGTCTCGCATGTAAACAATCTGGACTCACAGAAACTATATCCCATACAAAAAATATCTGTTTTGCCTTTATGAAACTCGTGAGGAATTACAGGGCTTTTTGCCTTAGAGGAAACTCCCATGACCACCCAACAGAATGCTGAATGATACATCACAAAACGTGAAGTATAAACAGGAAGTATAAACTGTCCATGAGGCTATTTGCATAGTCCCACCCAATTTTAAGTGCTTTACACAAACTGCAGCAGACACTACCAGAGCGCTCCTGATGAGTTATTCTTCCAGGACAGGAATGTACCCCATTCAGGGTGACACAATGTCCCAGTCAGAACACAAAGGAACTGGGGGTTAACAAGGATATCCAGCATAATGTATCAAATAATTTTTCCATAAATCATAAAAAATACCCTTAAAAACATTTCTGACTCTGCTCTCAAAAGCCTTGACTGTCTTATATGCACTTTAAATTCATAAAATAAGGCACACTTGAGATTTTATTCTTCTGGGAAAAGGGTAATATAAAGAATGTGAACTTTGCAGCATTAGATTTTGGAAACAACAAACAGTAGTAGTCGGTTTGTAGTTAAAGGATACTTTGAATAATTTTGAAATGGCACTGGCCATTACCGTGTATTAAATAACACTTATTTTATTTCCTAAATCATAAATCTTTGGAGAATGCCAGGATGTGGAAATAATCAACCTCATATTTAAAAGCACAATGTAAGTTACTTTCTACAGGAATGAAAATTACAAGTATGAAGATGAAGACTTTTAAGTTATATATGTCGGTGTTTGATGTTTATTTGGACTTTAAAAAATGAAAATAGCCAAGTCTGAGCTGAGTGAAAGATTTTTGACAAGGAATGTTCAGCATTCAGTGGTCCGGGTGGCCTCCTCCATCACTGGGGCCCGCTCCTCCTGTTGCAGCTCGGCACAATTAGAAAGTGCTATGTGAGAAGGCAGAGATCTCAGCATCCCTGGGCCAGGCATCCCTGTGACTTTGCTCTCCTAGTTTTGCACATCCAGGCCTACAGCTGTCACTTTCCTTCCTATTTTCAAAGTTATATTTGTCATCTGTGAGAGCTGCACAATAAAAGCAAGGCTAAGTAAGCATCCCTATAAGGGAATGATATAATCTCCTTATCAAGCTATCCAAACATTTCAGCCCACAAAAATGAGGCCTGTAATTTCTTAAGAGTTCCAAGAATGTCCTGTTTCAATGCAGATTTTGACTTCCTTCAGTGGAGCAGGGTTAGCACAGCTCCACTGGAAAGACCGTTTCCCTGACTCCAGTTTCTGTTACTGTTTCAGTCTCTGTGCTGGGCCACAGATGTAGAAAAAGAATTGGCAACCAGCACCGCTGTATATGAAGGGGCAGCTCCTTCTCTTTGGCTAATTTAACTTTGGGAAAACTTGCACATTTAGATGTATGTCTATTTGACCATTTCTTGGGGACTATTAAGGAAAAATGAAAGCCTCTTCCCTTGAATCAAAGTATTCCTGTCTCTCAAAATATAAACCTTAGAAATATTGTCAAGAAACTTTGCCATTAGGGTGTTAGTATAAAATTATCAGAAGTAATTTTTTAAAATAAGTTTTTGTTTTATTCTTTTATCTTGACTAAATTCCCCAAGAATTTATATGTGGAAACTAATAATGAGAAGTTCAGCTTTTGTTCAAATGGTCTCTAGTCCAGGAAGCCATGCATGGCCAGGAGACCAAAACCCACTGATAACCAATGATAAAAATAAACAAAATTCTATAATTCAATAATTTACCTTTGGTCCTTGATAATATGATCACATGATACAATTCCACCATAGCTTAGCTAGTCGCTCACTCACTATCTCAGATGTTCATTCATCAGTATTTGATCGGTATTTTTTTTCTTTCTTGGATGTCCTGGTGGCAGGAAGTGAGCATAACCATAGCTCCTGGGTGCACATGCTTACAGTCCTCATGTGCCATTTGCCTTGTCAGCTTCCATCTTCTAAAACCTCCCTTACATTGTGTCTACCCATTCTTATCATCAGCTCAGGCCAGCCTAGGTTGCCATGGCCTCTCTGGTAGTCATGGTAACAACTCCTAACCCCCAAGTCTAGTTTTATCCTCTTCCAATCAATTCTCAGATAGATAGATAGATAGATAGATAGATAGATAGATAGATAGATAGATAGATAGACAGATAGACAGATAGATAGATAGATAGACAGATAAAATCTGATCATGCAACCTCCAGTTAAAAAAAATTTCCAAGTCTCCTTTAACCCTGACAGTTGAAATCCTTCATCTCTAGAGTCACTTTTTCTTTTGCCCCAGTCACTCCAGTTCAGTTCTGCCCTAGGACACTGGTATGGCCTTCTCTGATCACTCAAAGCTCTTACCTCCTATGATCCCTTTCCTCAGACACTATTTATGTCACACACATCCCTGGCTTGACTTTTTATGGACTACAATCAGCACCAGGCAAGCTTTGTGGTTTGTTTTTAATGTGTTCTTTATTCAGACTATCCCCCCTAGTTAATCATTTTATCCTGAGTGACCACAGCAGTGCCTCACATATAATAAGGTTGCAAAACATACATGTTTGGAAATGTTCAGGTGCGGAAGGGTATGACACTCATATGTCATGGCTGGCTAAATCCTGTGTTCTCGTGGGTCTCTAAACATAAAGCACTCACTTAACTCGATGCCTGAGACATTGCAAACACACAAATGGTACCGGTAATGATGAAAGCAATCACCAGGAAAGTCCAGGGAGGGAGGGCAGGCCTGGCATTTAAGCAGGTGGGATGGCAACAAGAAGTGCTATTTACCATTGCCACAACTAACTTGGGAGTGTCCTCTTTTCTAAAGCCAGTTGGCATTTGGATTTGTCAAACATTTTGACCATTTTGGCTGGACTAGTGTTGATATATGACTATATGATACAGCGAGTCACAAGATGGTGTATGTGCTCACACATATAAGACATTCGAAGAAGAATTTCAAATGGGTTATTCCAGATGAACACCATTAAAGGGTTAAACTGAAAGATAAAGAGAAAGATAGAAGCCAATGTGCTATTCTGGGGTTGGGGAGCCCAAACAAGGGAATACCATAATAGAGCCAGGGAATCCCACTGAGATAGAAATCTTCAGTACAGGCTACATTGCATATTAGAAGCAAGTTGGTGAATTCTTCTGACAAATGGAGATTCTCCAGATGCTTAAAAGTTACACTCATATAAGAATTTAGCAAGGCCTAGGAAATAGGGGGGTTGTGGTATTGCATTATTCATGAGGTCTGCTAAGAACAGAACCCCCTGATGCTAACCTTCACAAGGTTGAAGGTATAGCACTAGGGTGTGAAATCCTTACCTGTCATTAAGCTGACCCTAGGCAGGACTGCTTTATCTTTATTGTAAACATTTACCTGGTTCCTGTAAATCCTTTTGAAATCATTCCTTTGTTTTGTGTCAGGCAACTTCAATGTACTTTGCCTGCTGTGATTGCCTACCCCTTGTATTTTCTGTACTATATAAGACTGGTGTTCACTTTGTGACAGTGTATTCAGATTCTACACAATCTCGCGTGTTTGTCTGTCTGTCACCCGCCAATGCCTTGCCCATCTGCCCCAGAGACTCGTTCCATGCAGACAAAGGGACCCAGAGGATTTGCATAGAAAATTCCAGGTCTGGGTTTCTGCTACATGATCTAGAAGTAAAAGACCTGAGGAAATCCTCTAGGAATGGCTCAGAAACTGCTGTGCTCTGAAAGATGAGCCATGGCCTTTCGCATTGCACAAGCTCTAGTCTCGGAGTATGCTAGAGGCTAAGATATTGTTAAGTAGATAAACTCTGGCTAACACATTGCACTAGAATAACTCTATGAAGATAATATGGTGTCATTATGTTACCTGGAACACAGGAGAAACCTTTCGTTTCGGTGAAAGTCATGTATCTGTGGCATGTGTGAATTGTTGCTGTATTGAATGGTTAAAGTACAGGTTCAAAAACTATCAATAGATCCTTTGTGTGAGTGGAGGGGGGAATCATTTATGTATCCAATGAAACTTAAAGAGTAAGGTATATGTATCTGTTCTGAACAAGAAGAAAATAGAAAATGATGCCTTTACAGTCATACTCATCCCTTGATTATCATGGACTTGCCATGCCAGCTCGGAAAGGAGTCAGTTTGATAACATCATTCCTAATTCTTGGTTAAGACATAAGAGAACCCATATGCTAGAAGAGAGACAGTGTGCAAAACCTGACTGAACAAACCTAACAGATGTAATTTCCTTTTTGTTACCTAAGCCTTGCCATTCTTCATTAAGAAAACCCAGATCCCGTACACATGGCATCAGAACGTGAAATAACGGAAGCAAACTGGGAGCCAGAAAACAAGTTAGTCTAAGAATGGCATTACCTCCTCAGGGTGACAGTGCTGATACTTTCCAATAGCACAAGTCAACACACTAGTGTGGTAGCAGGGCCCCTGGCTCACACGTGGTTTAGGAAAGCTTTCTGGGAAATCGTGAAATCCCTCTCAGGTGGTTGGGTCAGTAATGGTCCCCACAGCTCAGTGAAAAGATTGAGGCTCAGAGAAGTGGAGTGGCTTGACCAAGTACAGGCAGCCACAACAAAGCCACACCCCCAGCCCACGACCATCCATAGCACCAGCTCCACACAGCCTTGTGTTCCATCAGTGTTGTTCCGGAAGAGCCTTGAACTTGTTCCTTAATCATGGTTATATTTCTCAAGTCATTTATCTTTACTCTCCCACTCAAAAAAACTATCAAAAGTTAAATAAAACCATGTATTTTCATAGGACATAATCTATTTATTGAACAGCCATTTAGGTGACAGTGAAACCACGCACCTGCCTAATTACAAAAGAAAGCAAGATGGTGACCAAAAAATCATAATACAGAGACCCTCTATGAAAATGTAAATATAAGTTATCATTAAACAAATTAATGAATCCACAACTAATTCAAGGATCTTTCCGTTGTCACATTTATTTGACAATAATAATAATAATTTCTGAATCAGGCTTCCACTGTATTTTAGTACTTATGTACATATAGGGACAGTCTAAGCAGTCCACTCACCAAAAAATTAGCTCCACAAGGTAAGGTAGAACGATAGCTTTTTATTCACACAGGAATAGTCTATATTTGGGGGACTTTTTAAAAAGTTTGTCAATAGAGTCAACCTGTAGTTGAGCCATGGTGGCAAGCCCCTTTAAAATCTAAGCATCGTTTACAACAGTAACACTCCTAGATAAGTACCATGGACATTCAAGAACTCCGAGGTGTGCAGCTCAGCCCCACACTCCTCCTACTTCCTGTGTGAGCCCCATCCTCTTACCCTCCTTCCTACTCCAGTGTCCAGCAGACGATGGCTATCACTTGTTTATTTTCTCCCAAAGAACAAGGGGCAGTGCTGCCCCCTCTCCTTAGCCCTGACCGCACACTCAGAAATGATCTGCAGAGGCCGGCAGCTCTGGCCTGGGAAGCCAGTGATCCGGGTAGAGAAGGACAGTGGTGGCTGCCTAGGTGCAGTGGGCTGAGTATGGATGCTGGAGAGGGTTCTGTCCCACTAAGACCAACTCCTGGGAGATGGTCACCACCCGTGGGTTGGACTCCATGACCAAGGCAACTCTTTGAAAAGAAAGCATTTAATTGGGACTTTGCTTACAGTTTCAGAGGTTTGGGACATTACTCTCGTGGCAGGGAGCATGGCAGAATGCACACACCGGCACTAGAGCAGTGCTGAGAGCTACATTCTGATTTAGATGCTGGGGAAGACAGACAGTCTGAGCCTGGGGCTGTTGTCATGGGCCTTTCAAGCCTCAAAGCCCACCCCCAGTGATACATTTCCTCCAATGAGGCTACAACTACTTCAGCAAGGGTACACTTTCCAATTCTTCTCATCCTTTCACATAGTACTACTCCCTGCTGACTAAGGAGGAGTCATAAGAGATGAAACTATGGGAGCCATTCTGATTCAAACCACCAGAATGACCAATATTACTTTTTACACAAAAATTGGTGACACAAAAATCTGAAAACTGTACCTTGAATGGCAGATTCTGTTCTAATGTTTCTATGGAATTTGTATTTCCATATCACAGAATCGTTCATGGGAATCAAGCTATTGTCCGATATTTTCCAACACACTGTTAGACAGAAGACATGGAGCAAGGGAAAGAACCCTGAGCTAGGAAGCTCCTCTTCCAAGACATGACAGGAGCATCTTTTGATGCTTTCAGAAGCAGTCAAGCTAGAGTAGGAGGATTCTTAACTCTGACACTTGTATCTGTTATAGCCAATAAGAATGAGGTTATTGCACCTGTTCACGGTCCTGCCCTCAGAGAACACACTTATTGAATGCTCGTGCGCTGTATTACAACCACCAATGACGTCACAGGGTGGAACAGAGCTATTAACATTTGTAAAACACAGTTCAATTTCAACCCATGCCCTCCTGAATCTAGCTCTATGATTTTTATGACACCTTAATGGCTCTCAAAGACTAATGTGACTTTTCTGTGCCTATGTTGCTGTCAGATTTAAATAAGCAGTAAGTCACCGGATGACATTATTAGTGCTGAACATGAGCCAGAACGCCACTATTTATGTTTTTACAGAGATATCAAGTTCTCAAAGGAGAAAATGTGTATAATGATCTAATACTAATGTGAAGACCAGAAATCTTACCATGCCTCTAGCCTTTCATTTGAGGTGGATACCATAGCAACGATTCCACAATGCCTTAGCAGTTTCCCTATTACCTTATGCCTTTTCAACACATTAGTTAATAAAAAATGCTTTCATTTAAGTTGTACCAATGACTTGATATTAATATAAGGAAAAATGTTTCCAACTCCAGACCCCAAAATTCATTTCTTTAAGTCAGCAAAATAGTACTATACTTAAGAAATAAGCAGGCAAGGAAATTCAGTGGGAGCGTTGTAAAACTAAAGATCTGTAAGAAGGAAGAAAAGTGGGAGTTTCTTTCAAGCAGCATTTACAGACAGACCTAACTGGTGTCCAGAACTGAGCATCCCAACAGTATCCGTTAATTTCACTTTAGGAACACTTTGGGCGAACATCACTCTCCTTGGCTTACCTCATCATCTTTATACCAGGACAAGCTTTCTGCAGTGAGGACAAACCAGTAGCCCTTCGAGCCCCCTTTCATGATGCCAATGTTGCTGACGGTCAGCCAGCCCTTACGAATCACCTGCAAAAAAGCAGACATCAGCAGAAGCATTGAGAGCAAGTAAATGAAGAGCAGAAGTAAAGGCAAGATACGAACGATGGTAAGAACAGCATTGCTCCCCTTCCCCCACTCAGCTTCCATTGAGCTGTCTGACAAAGTGCATCTTCCAAGAATTGAGATGGCTAGAGGGAGGTCTTATCCATTCATGAGCAAAACAAAAATCTTGGACTCATATGGCTAGCAGAAGCAGAGTTGACTGAAATAGGCAAGAATGAGATGAGGCAGCCTGACAGACTTGTACCAGCCTATTTATTGCAGTGTTGCTACAATTAAGACGTATTTTGTTTATTGATTCAATTGACTCTCTATGTCCGCAGCTTCATCGCTCCTTCCAGGCTACTGGTCCACTTGTCTGCCTTGCTTGAATCTCATTAAAACTAGTAGCAGACACTGGTCAGCAAATAACAAAAACTGGAAACTCAAGCCAACCAATTAGATCCTTGTTAACGGTCCTGAATAAGGCTGATGGAGGAAGAAAGCTGAAATAATGAGCTAAAAGGGAAAGTCTGGGGCCTTTGATGGTCTTGATTTATCCACCACCTCCTTCTGGGTGTTATTTGACATAGAGGAAAATCAGAAGCATCTTCGAAAAAAATCATTCAATGATTTTCAAATTCTAAAACATTAACAATGGGCAACAAATGGACAGAACTTAAAAGTGGCATTTAAGTGGAAAATGCATTTTTCCCCACAGTGGTTATAAAGTTAACTTATTCCACACATGGAATAGTTTCCCATATCCTCTATGCTCGATGGTTTTATAGACTCTGAACCAGAAATGCAATTCTATATGGAATTTTACATGACCTTAAAGTTTAAAACATGTCCTATTTTAAAAACATTCACTGTCCTAGACATCCCTAAAGTGTTTTTTTAATTATTTGTTGAATGACCATTGGCTCCTGAAGGTAGCTTAAAACATGCTAATAACAAGATTTTATATTTCTACTAAATTTTACTTTGAAGCTTAAGAAATGCCATGGGAAAATTATAAAATACACCAAGATTCTCACTGCTGATTTTTCAAATTTCCTTGCATAATTGCTGTCTAGGCAATACGTGATGCCTTGTTTCAGCAATTTCCACTGTGCATTTCCTTCCTCAAGGCCATGTTGGTTTACGTATCCCCAGAGAGCACCCCACACAGAGGTGGGTTTTCAGCTCCTTCTTATGCTCTACCATAGGAAGCAGACAATGTACTTCAAAGATCAATCCCTACCAAACACAAGAGTCATGCAAATGCTTCTTAAAAAATGCTGCAGAATCCTAGACTAAGTATTCTCTGAGTAGATCAGAACACATACACATGAAGTTAAACGATCTACATTTTAGTCTATTCCCAAGGAGACCCTTACTCCTACTTCAGACTGTTGAACATGTCCATACAACGCATAAAACTGAAATTCTGTCTTCCTTAGAGGAAATGATCATGGTGAGGTTTCAGTAAAACAGATGAAAAGATTTTAACCCCAATACTGTGTCATCTTATCACAGCCTAGAATTTATCAGTTGAAAACACTCCAAGTATTTTACTTCATTCAGTTTCTGTGGGTCTAGAAGAGCTCTTCTGGGTCTACAGTAACAAATTACTACTTTACCTATTAGAAGAGCAGGCTGGCTCTAACAAGCTGGGCCATGAATTTTATTCCATATTTTTAAAGAATCTGTCCATTTGTTTGTTTGTTTGTTTGTTTGTTTGTTTAAAATTAAAGTAGCACAGGGGTTCCATTGTGTCCTTAGGGATCTTGTAGTTCAGCAGGAAAGGCAGATCCAGCTTCCATATGATCATATAGTAAGAGATGTTTACCAACATAAAGGGTATTTAGGAGGGCATGCTGGATTGCCCTGAGAAGAAGGTTCTGAAAGAGGAGCTAGAAGGTGATTCAGAAATTGGGTCACTTAGTTTGTTGATTTGTTTTCCATAGACGACTGTATGTATGAATGTATGTATGTATGTATGTGTGTGTGTGTATACATACATATATATGAACACACACATATATATATGTGTGTATATGTGTGTGTATAATGTATGTGTGTGTATATAATGTATATGTATGTGTGTATATACATATACAGAAAGAGAGATAGCAGGACTCTCATATTCTCTCTCTCTCTCTCTCTCTCTCTCTCTCTCTCTCTCTCTCTCTCTCTCTCAAATCCATTAAAAAAGAAAGAAGAAAGAGTGAAGGCTGGAAAGGGTAGTGGACTGAAACTGAAGCGAAATGCTAAATTTTACTATTTTACTTTTCTGCAAATGCCAGAAGTAAATTCTAGATATATATCTCTGATACAAGTATCCTCATTTTTAAATTTTTGTGCTTACCAGATTTCTCAGTGGATAGAGGCTCTTGCTTCCAAAGCTGACTGGTGTAGGGAGAGGACTGACTGCTGTAATTTAATTTGTCCTCTGGTCTCTGCCCATGCACATGAATAAGTAAAGGTGATAGTCTTAAAAATTGTGTATATGACTATTATATTCATATATTGTATGAATTATATCAAAACTGCTCAGGAATAAATTTGAAACTATGATGTGGCAATGAGGAATATTTTTAGCTGTCTCAAAACATTTGTGTGAGATATGTATCAGCTTCTTAATACTGATCACTTTATTGCTGACCTCTTAGATACCCAGTTCAAGGATGACGGCTTCAATGTGTATAGTAAATGTTAATGACTCTGGGATGTTTTCTTATCCTCTAGATATAAGTAGATGTTCCACTCTGTCCATCATTCCAATGGATCTAGTGTGTTCCCTTGAACAGAGAAAGCATGGCTGGTTTATCTGTTTATCTTTAAGGTCTCTTAGATGCTAAACAAACATTACACTAATAACCTGTGGCCTTGGTCGTGTTTTTAGTTTTTAGTTTGAAACAAGTCTCACTAAATTGTCCAAGCTAGCTTTGAATTTACTCTGAAAGGCAAGGTAGGCCTTAAAATTGTGAGCCTTCTGCCTCAGTCCCAAACAGCTTGGATTAATAGGCCGGTCCCACTCAGGCCTAGTTAAAACAAGTTCTTATGAGCCAGTGCAATATCCCAAATGAGGAATAACTAGTGTGCAATTCAAAGTCAGGGAGTGGAAACTGAAAAAATGGACTTGCAGGATTATAGCTAGATGAAGGGAGATTTGTGGAGGTGGCAGTGAGCAGCCAATAGTCACTCGCCACAGTCGAGGTTCCAGTTTTGATGAGTAGTTTCAATTGAGATGTGCCATAGCAAACTATACTCTAGTTTTCAAGCCTTTAAAAAGAATTGGAGATATCTGATTAACATGTAAATACTTATAAAGGAATGACACTTGGCATAAATTAGGTTAAGTAAAATCTATTTCTAATTCACTCATCTGTTCTGTTTTATAGTTTAACGTGGCTACTGGAAAGTATAGGGGTTGGGTTGTGGTGTTTCAGAATGGTTCTGAAAGTTTGCCTCCACCTTCTCTCAGAGCCAACCACTGTAAAATTCAGAAGAACAGAGGAAGGGATCAAAATGTTAGAAAGTGGGTGTGATGGTGCATCCTTCAAGACCATGTAGAACTTGAGATACTTTGGAAGACACATACTGAGGTGACCCTCTAGAGAAAGGGGGAGAAGTTAAGGTTGAAGCTACAGATTTGCAAGTCCTCAGTACACACATCCACAGCAGCTAACGGCAGTGGCTCAGAGGGGGGATTCTGTGAGAATACCCATGAGTTAGAAGGGCACCATAGAAGGCTGGAAACAAAATCAGAAAGAGAGGTAATAAGGTCATAGAAGTCAAGGAAGATAGAATCTCAAACCTATCAGCCTCAGTACGGAGGGTGGGCACTGATGTCCAACATCTGGATTTTAGCTATGCCAGAGTCAGTGTGGCCATGGGATGGGCAGGGAGAACTTACTGAGATGGACAGAATGAAGAATAAGCATGGACAAAACAGCTGAAGAGAAATCACCCCAGAAAAGTTAAAACCAGCACAGGTCCTGGGATCAACGAGACAGAGGGTTTTTTGTTTGTTTGTTTGTTTGTTTTTGTTTTGGGTTTTCTTTAGGGTTTTGTTTTGTTTGTCTTTGCTTTCTATCTAGGCAACTGTTTAAAAGAAAAAATGTTATCAGAAAGGAGGAGCTTTGTGGTACTAGAAGATGTAAAGTGCAAGAAGATGGGAGTCGGACGAGGAGGAGATGCAGGAGGGGCTGGCCTTGACTAGGGCTGCCTTAACTTGTAAGCCTCAGGGAGGATGTCAGAAAGGGGAAGGGCAGGACTGTAAGGGTTCATGCTGTCTTTCCTACAGGAAACTCCTCAAAGTCTAGGGGGGTTATGTTTGATCTTCTCCCCCCCACCCCCACATTAAAGCAGAGTCTTGGTCAATGGCAGAGAATTGAGGATAAGAGGTTGAAAAGAAGGTCTCAGGGGGTGGTGACACTGAGCCCCAGAGGAGAGTGAGCATGCTAGAGGTGGTTCAGGAGGGGCAGGGTGAAAGCTGAGCCTGAAGAAACAGATCTGTGGGGACACAGTAGTCAGCAATGCTACTCTTGTGTCCCAGAGACTCTGTGGATATCTAACACAGGATGAGACACTACATTCAAGAACACAGAATAGCCCTGGCAGAAAAGCTAGGATCAGGATGGAGGCGGGACAACCAACAGAGACAGAAAATGAGAAGATAAAGAAAGGCACTTGAGATTCCAATGAGGTATGTAGACAAGTGGATCTCATCCACTCTAGTACTGTGGGTTGTAACCCCTTTGGAAAACCTCTATCTCAAAAACATTTTACACTCGGATTCATAAAAGCAGCAAGCAAGATTACAGTCATGAAGTAGCAACAAAAATCATTTGATGGTTGGGAACATGAGGAGCTGTGTTAAAGGCTCACGCACCCAGAAGCTTAAGGACCAGTGATGTTGTAGAAGGCAAGAACAGAGCCTGGACTTGTAACATGATGTGAAGCAATAAATTGCCGGCTGTTACCAGCACTATTGGGTGCATCACTCAAGCGTGTGCCACTATTTCCAGACGCATTTAATGTTATGGCTGAAACAGTGTTTACTAAACATTGTTTAGTCTGGTGGATAGAGTCAATTGAGCTACTTAAAACCATGAGTTACTAAGAACGGTGAAAATGTGAGTGGTAGAGTACTTGCCCCTCATGTGTAAGGCATTCTAGGATCCCCAGCATCTCTCTCTCTCTGTCTCTCTCTCTCTCTCTCTCTGTCTGTCTGTCTGTCTCTCTCTCTCTCTCATACATATTCACACACAAAGAGATACTGTCACACTCTCTCTCACACACATACATACTTACACACAGATACTCTCACACACACTCACACACAAGACACTCACACACACTCACACATACACTCATAGACACACACACACACGCACATAGACACAGTCTCTCACACACACTCACAAACACACACTAACACAAACACATACTCACATACCGACACTCTCTCTCACACATACACACTCACACACACACACATACTCACACACAGGCACACATACAAAGACACATACCCACACTCACACACAGACACACTCACACACAGACACACATAGACTCTCTCTCTCTCTCTCTCACACACACACACACACTCACACATAATCATAAACACACATACTCATACATACAGTCATATACTCAGAGACATACATACACACACATTTTCTCTCTCTCTCTCACTCACACATGCACTCATACACACATACACACACATGCACTCATACACACATACACACACACACAGAGACACACATACTATGAAGGCATGGAACAAAGGTAAATAAGATGCTTTAACTATCATCGGACTATAATACTACAGCCATTTACATCCCAATGGGTTTTCTAATTTAGAGAGCAGCACATGAGGAATGTAGCAGCTTTGGTTACACACATCCCTTGTCACTGCTTGGGGAATTCATGGTCCTGTCCTCAGCGCCGAACACTGACAGCACTTCACAGAGGCTCACGAGGTTTGTCCTTTACAGAGAGATGGAAACACATTGTCCACAAACAGGTAACAATCAGTTTAATGTGGAAATCTGGAAAAATAATTCTTTCTTACATTGCTTTTCACTGAGAAACTGAGGGAAAAGTCAGGAATCAAGGTAAGATAGGCTGACACAGGAAAAGATCCTATCAAAATGGGCAGACCAACCAAGCATGGTGATTTAACCATCATCCCAGCACTCCAGAGGCAGAAGACATCCACAAGTTCAAAGTCAGCCTGGGCAGGGGTGAAGGAGATCCTGCTTCAGGCAATAAACAAAACAAGCCAAAAAAGGTCAGAGCACAAGGGGTATGCATGCAAAGGGAACATTCATAAGAAAGAAACCAACCCGCACTAAGGGAGGAAAGGAAGAAAAAATAAACAGAATTTGAGTAGAAGGCAAAGGAAATAGGAAGCGCTACAGCATCCTTTGTATTCACATTTGAGACTGCAAGAGAAAAGAAACAGTCAGCACAATAACCACTTAGTGTTTGAGCATCAAATCCTGCAGGAGTAACCAAGTAAACAAGAGCAAGCACTCCTTTCCAGAAGACAGAGACCTTGGGAGTGGAGAGGGCATGTTCTCATTTGTTTAGCTGGAGACATCTTCGTCTTCGTCTTTGTCTCTCTTTCTTCTTTGTCATCTCCTTCTTCATTGTCTTCTTCTCCTCCTCCTCCTCTTCCTCCTTCTCCTTTTCTCCTCCTCCTTCCCCTCCTCATCCCCCTCCTTGCCCTCCTCTTCCTCTTCCTCCTCTTCCTCCTCCTCCTCCTTCTTCTTCTTCTTCACTTCCTCTTCCTCCTCCTCCTCTCCCCCCCTCCTCCCCCCCTCCTCCTCCCCCTCCTCCTCCTCCTTCTTGTTAAATTTACTACTACAAGTATCACTCAAGTTATTTTTGGCAAATGCAGAAAGTTTGAAAGCACCCACAGGATCACCAGTCAGGAGACTGGACCAGCTTTACCCTTGCCCCTCATGGAAACCTACCCTAAAAGAGTACTACTGGGATTCTTGCATGTAGTAAGAAGCAGGCATTGCCAGGGTTGGCAAACCCTGCATGTTAAAGGCCTACGTTCAGAGCTCAACATCTGGTCAGCACACTAGATGATAAAGGGAATTAAATTTGGGGGAGGAAAAAAAAGCTCATGAGGAAAAGTTCCAGTGTGGTCAAGGCCTTAAATTTTATTTGTGAACAAATAAAATTTTGACCTTGGTCTTGCTTATGGAAGACCAACACAAGCCTTTTCTTTTTCTCTTTCCAGCTATGCAGCAGCTGTCTTTTACTGCTGCAGCCTTTGGAAAGTGGTTGCAGAACAGAACACTGGCTATTTGATAGTTTGGCCTCTGTGGATTATTAAAGCTCCCAAAGAGCCTTTCTTCCCAGATGACGACCTCATCATACGGACAGCTCACATTCGGAAGGGCCTACCTGGCCAGACGCTGGGAGCTTACAGCATCCAGCCAAGCTGTGGGTCAAGTCAGTCACCCTGACGGTTTGGGAGAAGCTTCTGTTGCAAGGACAGGCATCCTCAGAACAGAGAGCTTGTTCAGAATCTGCCTGGCAGAGATGTTTCCAGCAGATGTGCCCAAGGTCTGATAAAGGAAAAGTGTTTTCCCAATGTACAGGCATCTGGATGCAAGATGTGAAAGTGGATCCACCACATTGATACTGAGTGATAGATATCTGAGAGTCATGGGTGCACAGAATACTCGTTAGAGTCCAGCCCTATTAAGGTTTGACTTAGGTAGGAGGGATTAGATCAGCATTCTTAATAGTAGTTCATTCCACTATGATACGATGACATCACCAGAAGCCCAACTCTACCTAGTCTTGGAGCAGAACTAACAGAATCATGAGCCAAGTAACCTTTTTTCTTGTGATAATTTACTGCTTTGAGCATTTCGTTATAGCAATGGGAAGGTGAGTAACATAATGAGAAGCAGGGGGATATTTCAATGTCAAATGCCAAGGAAAAACAAATTTGCTGTGGAGTTGCATTCAGTGTATGGCTGCTGAAGAGAAGTCACCTGGATGAGAGAGCCCCTGTGGCTGCCTGATGAATACGTATTGACAGACGTCATTAATTCATTGTTCTACAAATACCTGGGTTTTGTAAACGCCTTTTGGAATATACTCTTTTGGCTTTAAGTATGGAGATCTTTTGAAGTAAGAAGTTTATAATTACATCCAGCACATGACTATTCGTGGTTTTATTACTGATGTGCAGCTTCTTCTAACACATCTATGATGTCATGTGACTATTGCAGAATCTCTGACAGGTCAGGAAAAGAAACTCGGGGGGGGGGGATGTAATTTGAAAGAAAACACAGACTAGGAACCTACATCAATAAATAAACATCCAACATTGAGCAAAGGCAGCCTCAGAGTGAATTTTGACCAGTGTGCTGTTTGAATGACTGCAGAGTCTTTTGTGTTCTGGTCATCTTAAGCCAATGCCCATGGAAGCCACACTAGCTTTGGAGGAGTGGTTTTCAAGACTAGTAAAATGCTGGCCTCTTTCTTCAAGGAAGATCCAAGACAACTAGTAACTCTCCAGCTTGATGGTTAAAGTCAATGAAACGGAAGCAATGACAGGAGCAGTGTGAGGAGAAAGATGGAGGGCTAAGAGGTAGAAGAACTATTTCCTGACTTGCTCTTCCAGGAAGAAAAAAGTGGCTATTCACACTGACTGGCACACCCAGAAAGAGGCACAGGGAAGTATTGTCCATGCCTTTCTTTTCCTTCCCTTTGCCCCTGTTTTCTGTAGAAAATACCATCATGAGAGACAAGTTCAATAGAGTAAAGGGTTCAAAGATATATCTCACTTAAGTGTCAGCTGAGCAGAGGTTTCTGGACACCTATAGAAGGACCAGGCACTGTACAGGGTGCCTTGAAGCAAAGTTCAGACTGGACCTAAGAAAGTCTTAACAGTGGCTGACTTACTATAAAAAACAAAAAGGAGAGAGGTTTTATTGTCTGATGGACTAACCTCACAATTGAGGCAAAGAATACATAAAAATGCTTAATAGCCCAATTAAGATCCAACATGAAATATTTAAGGAAATGTCCTTTAGTTCAAGACTGGAACATCTGTCACCACTCTGAAGGACTTGGCTACGCAACGCTTGTGTGTTTGGGTGTCCCTTCGTGGCTTTAACTTTCTAGGAAGTCAGAACATAACTCTGACCCCGTTTCTAGGAACCCAAGGACAGCGACAACAGCCAGCATTTACTTCGTGCCAGGAACTGAGCTAACAAATCCACACATACTCAGATACTTCCTTTATTCCACATGATGATCTTAGAAGAAAGGTAATATGCTCCTTATGTGGCAGAGGAAGAGACAGAGTCCTGCTTCCTTCCTGATGGCCATGCCCATGCTACTAACCAACTACTAACCAGCTACTAACCAGCAGACCTCCCTTGCAGGGCCTGTACGATGTGTGCCATTTTGTTCTACTTGGAAAGATATATTTTTAACATGTCACTGAAGTATACTCTCCCTGCTAGTTCAGCCTCAGAGCCTATTCATTCAGTCCTCAAACCACAGCACAGATGAAGATGTTGGCTACAGTGTGGATTTTTAACAACAGTAACAACAAACAGCCATCAAAACCATACGGAGCTGTCAGGGAAAACATTTATTTCCAATCATTGCTACCTGGGTGGCACTGGGTTTACTTGACCTGTGTTTACCTTGTATATAACCTGGAATATTAATACCTACAGCATAAAGCTGTTGTGAGACTCATGCGAGTTAGTGTATGATAAGGATTTAGATAACCACCTACTAACAACATACGCTGTATGTATGAGGTTGCTCCCGTTGCCTTTGTTAATGGAAAGAATAGGAAGAAGCAACTGTATTATAATTATAAACTGGTGATCAGATATTGTTTTTCTTTGTTCTTCAGTTTCCCTACGTCTCCCCATCTACTTTCCAATAATATGAATAATATTAAAATCTAAGCCTGTATCTATTATTGCTTGTTTAGTGCAGGGCTTATCTTGAAGTCCCTTTTAGGATGCAATGAACAAAGTATGTAAAAAAAAAAAAAAAAACTGATGCAGGATTAAAAATCACCTGTCGGTAGAAATAAACCCAAGCGCACAACATGAAAAGCAAGGGTCCCCGGGTTCATCACTGGGTGAGTCCTAGGATGAAGGCAGCTTGACTGTGTTAGGGGCAGATCTAACTTGATTGACTGAAAACATACTAACCCAATGCAGTCAAAGATGGCTGAGAAGAAGGAACCAATTGCAAGCAGTCAGCTCGCCCTTTCACGTTAACACCCCAGCTGCCAGCAGGATGACTCCTGCTTCCCTGCAGGGATGTAAATTTCCATTGTAAATAGGTAAACTAAGCTCACCTTCAGGCAGAAACCCAAGTGGCTATTCCACAGGATAATCTCACCTGCTGAGGGAAGCAGCCCTCCCCATTTTTATTTTCTGGAATGCCCTCATCTCCAACCCTCCGGTCCACTCTGCCCTGTGGAGGTATCTGACACTCCTGCGGATTTTCCCGGGTCAGGAGGTATTATTTTCAACCTTGTAGGCTCACTCAGCTTTTGCATTATCTAGATTCATAGTTGCGGCTGGGGAGTCTTCCTTTCTTGCTAGTCTGGGGAGCTCATTTTGGCATTACTTCTGCCCCAGGCACTGCTGTTCAAAGCTGTTTCCTCTCATATTTTACCTAGCTCACCCTCTCTGAGATCCGGGCCATTAACTGTGATGAAAATCACGGCTCCACTTTCCTTCATGTGTTTTCCTCCTGCGTATCTTCTCCATGTGCCGAGCTCCCTTTGAAGTTGCTGGGCCCTCAATGTGGAAGAGATTCCACGTGACACAAAACAGAGTGGGAACCACGCCTAGCGTCTATTTCTCTACATTTGAAGACAAAGCCACATATGCACAGAGGAGCAGGGATGCTCAAAATTAGCAGGGCCTGAATGAAGTGTGGACATTTTACTAAAAACAATCCAGAAGAAAAGAAAAGAAAAATTAACTTAGCAGATAGGAAATTAGTTAATAGTCAACCAGTTAGCACCTTATATGTGTTAGAATGAACATGGCAAACTCAAGAATAAGCTGAAATAATAATAATGAAATTTAAAAACTGGCCCAATTCTTGGCCTTAATGAGGCACTTTCAGATAAACTAGGGAACAGACAGCAAACATGCATGAATATACATTAAAGTCACAACTGCTGAAGGTCTTTTAAACAAATGGTGATCATGTGGATCATTAGAGAAAGCACTCGTGAGGCTTTTAGAACATTCGTTAAAATCTAAGGGGAGTTAAGAGAACATGGGGTTTGGGATGGCACACAGTGTGACCATCAAGCAATAAGGGGTTGTGTGTATGATGAGCCAGCAGAGTGAGCTGGCTATGCTTGACTCTGAGACTCATGTGAAAAACATTTGGTTTGTATCCTTTGAGGTGCCTTTAAAGGAAAGCAGTCATGTAAGATTTACTTCACAGAAAAGCTCCCCTTTCAGCTCCAGTTTGGTGAAGAGATTACAGAAAAGGAGCGAGGGGAGCGGGAGACAGAAAGAACTGAGTGCTGCAGAGCCCAGAGCAACAGAGGGTGATAACTTTGACAGGCACATTGGGAGTTAGACATATGGGGATGTAGACGGATCAGAGGAATGTTTGGGGAGAAAAATCAGTATGGCAATGATGAATTAGGTAGGCAGGATGAGAGAGGGTGAGGTGTCAGAGATGGCTCCCAGAGGCTCAGTCTGTGAAACTGAGCAGACCTGGAGGCGCGTCCACAGAGGGAGAGGCGTGTGTGCTTGGAGAAGGGATGAGTCGAGAGTTCTGTCTCGACATGTCTGTCCCAGTAGGAATGTGTAGTACAGCATGGCTGTGACGTGGACCAGAGGACGGCTCCAGACCTGTGAGCCATTGGTTTGTTGATGTGAACAAGCTGTAGGTGTCAGGGGAGGGTGGGGGGAGTAAAACAGGAGTCTGGACCAGAGGATGTCCCTGGTCTGAGCCTTTGGGACAGGAAGTATGCTGGGTAAAGAAGAGGAATGTGTGAGGGAGGGGAGGCTGGGAGGGTGAGGGAGAACAGAGAATACTGCACACGTCAAAGCCGACTGAAAGAGAATGCTTTGCTGAAGGTATCAAAAAGTCCAGTGTCACTGTGAGAGAAAGTCCAAATGAAAAGAAAACATTTCCACTGGTTTGGGTAACACAGAAGCTGTCAAAGAGATGATATCTAATCTAATAGGTATCAGCCTGGGCAATCGTGGGCAAAGGGTCACAGGAGCCAAGGGTACCGGCGGCTCCTGCTGTGTCTGCCCTCTATCCTTTTAATTTCTGCACAGAGGGAACAGATTCTGAGACGGGACTTAGTGTCTCTAGTGGCAGCAAGGACACATTAGTACTGATATAAAAGCATTCAACGGAAGAACCATGTGTTCTGCTAACATGTTGACCATGCCACACGGGCTAATGTTTCCGTGCCCTGATGGAGCAGGCAGACAGACAGGTAAGCAACAGAGCTGACATTTGTATTCGTACTGACATACGAATTTGTATACATTTGTTTATGTACTGACATTCTGTAGTTACATATAGTAAGTCAATTTCATCCCAATATCCTCTCTCTCTCCCCTCCCCTTCCCCTCCCCTCCCCCTTTTCAAATTAATTCTTGTAGAGTTTGATACAACCTGTTTTGACCACATCATGGGTTTTAAAAGAAGTTCCTGGAAATGGTGGTCCCTACTGGCAAGGAACAAGATGAGTTGTCAGACAGTCAGATGGAACTCAGACATTAATTGATTAATATGAAGGAATGAGAAGTTGCCAACAAAGCCCAAGGGTGAGGGTTGCTAGTACAGCTACAGAAGCCTATTAATCCTACAGTCCCTTGGAAGAGTACAAATCTCTTAGGGATTCTCAGCGAATCCAGGTATCAAATGAATTCTAGCAGCCATACCTGCCTACATGCCATACATTCATAATGATGAATGATGATAATGTCCCATCGAGGATACTGGTACTCCGAGGGAAATATATCAGTTAATCTAGTGTGGAATTTTGATTTTTCATTTCTTCCAATTTAAGATTAGAGATCTTGGTTTCTATGTTTTAGGGATTAAATAATCTATGAATTGTGTCAGTGTAGGCTGTTAAAACATCTACAGCATAGGACCAATAGCTTTCTGTTATAGGGTGTCTTGTATAAAACTATAGAGTCAGTCTTCATCTGCTTGATCATGCCATCCACATAAGACCTAGGCCCTACAGCAGAGGATCTCAACCTTCCAGTCCTTTAAAATGGTCCTTCATGTTGTGGTGACCCCAACCATAAAATTATTTCATTTTGTTGCTACTTCATAGCTGTAAGTTTGCTACTGTTATGAATTATAATGTAAATATCTGATATGCAGGATAGCAGGCATGAGACCCCTGTGAAAGGGTCAGTTGACCCCGAAGGGGGGGGGGGCATAGGTTGAGAACCACTTCCTGAGAGCATAGCTTATGACCTTCCCTGAGCAGTGGGTGCCACAACAGCTTATATCCAATGCAGTTCTTTCTACCTCGGAATGCTAGGGAGAAAAAAACAAAAGCACATCTTCCATCTATTTGAGACATCTCTTAGCATTCTTTAAGGAATCTTCTGCTACTCACTATAAGGAGATAAAATGATGGACCCCCTTCCTGTGAACAACCTTTCCTCTTTCCTCATGTCCAAATTCATCTTCGCTTACTGTTTGGGCTTTTAATACAGAGAAAACATGGTATCTATGGGACTCAGGGTCACCGAAATGTAAGAACATTGTAAGAAAAGTTTAGAGTCACTCTGTGCTTTAAGGACAACAGGCACTGGGCCTTGGGTGATACATGGAGGTAGTAGATGGGTTCAGTCCAGGACTGCATGGGAATATCCTAATATTAGAAATGCTCATTCATCCAACTCAATTCTTCAACGAATTAGAAAGTGCAATCTGCAAATTCATCTGGAATAACAAAAAACCTAGGATAGCAAAAACTCTTCTCAAGGATAAAAGAACCTCTGGTGGAATCACCATGCCGGACCTAAAGCTCTACTACAGAGCAATTGTGATAAAAACTGCGTGGTACTGGTATAGTGACAGACAAATAGACCAATGGAATAGAATTGAAGACCCAGAAATGAACCCACACACCTACGGTCACTTGATCTTCAACAAGGGAGCTAAAACCATCCAGTGGAAGAAAGACAGCATTTTCAATAAATGGTGCTGGCACAACTGGTTGTTATCATGTAGAAGAATGCGAATCGATCCATTCCTATCTCCTTGTACTAAGGTGAAATCTAAGTGGATCAAGGAACTTCACATAAAACCAGAGACACTGAAACTTATAGAGGAGAAAGTGGGGAAAAGCCTTGAAGATATGGGCACAGGGGAAAAATTCTTGAATAGAACAGCAATGGCTTGTGCTGTAAGATCGAGAATTGACAAGTGGGACCTCATGAAACTGCAAAGCTTCTGCAAGGCAAAAGACACCATCAATAAGACAAAAAAAACACCAACAGATTGGGAAAGGATCTTTACCTATCCTAAATCAGATAAGGGTCTAATATCCAATATATATAAGGAACTCAAGAAGGTGGACTCCAGAAAGTCAAATAACCCCATTAAAAATGGGGCTCAGAACTGAACAAAGAATTCTCACCTGAAGAATACCGAATGGCAGAGAAGCACCTGAAAAAATGTTCAACATCCTTAATCATCAGGGAAATGCAAATCAAAACAACCCTGAGATTCCACCTCACACCAGTCAGAATGGCTAAGATCAAAAATTCAGGTGACAGCAGATGCTGGCGAGGATGTGGAGAAAGAGGAACACTCCTCCATTGTTGGTGGGATTGCAAGCTTGTACAACCACTCTGGAAATCAGTCTGGCGGTTCCTCAGAAAATTGGACATAGTACTACCGGAGGATCCAGCAATACCTCTCCTGGGCATATATCCAGAAGATGTCCCAACCGGTAAAAAGGACACATGCTCCACTATGTTCATAGCAGCCCTATTTATAATAGCCAGAAGCTGGAAAGAACCCAGATGTCCCTCAACAGAGGAATGGATACAGAAATTATGGTACATTTACACAATGGAGTACTACTCAGCTATTAAAAAGAATGAATTTATGAAATTCCTAGCCAAATGGATGGACCTGGAGGGCATCATCTTGAGTGAGGTAACACAATCACAAAGGAACTCACACAATATGTATTCACTGATAAGTGGATATTAGCCCAAAACTTAGGATACCCAAGATATAAGATACAATTTGCTAAACGCATGAAACTCAAGAAGAATGAAGACCAAAGTGTGGACACTGTGCCCCTTCTTAGAATTGGGAACAAAACACCCATGGAAGGAGTTACAGAGACAAAGTTTGGAGCTGTGATGAAAGGATGGACCATTTAGAGACTGCCGTATCCAGGGATCCATCCCATAATCAGCTTCTAAACGCGGACACCATTGCATACACTAGCAAGATTTTGCTGAAAGGACCCAAATATAGCTGTCTCTTGTGAGACTATGCAGGGGCCTAGCAAACACAGGAGTGGATGCTCACAGTCAGCTATTGGATGTATCACAGGGCCCCCAATGGAGAAGCTAGAGAAAGTACCCAAGGAGCTAAAGGGATCTGCAACCCTATAGTTGGAACAACATGATGAACTAACCAGTACCCCGGAGCTCTTGTCTCTAGCTGCATATGTATCTAAAGATGGCCTAGTCGGCCATCACTGGAAAGAGAGGCCCATTGGACTTGCAAACTTTATATGCCCCAATATAGGGGAATGCCCGGGCCAAAAGAATGGGAATGGGTGGGTAGGGAAGTGGGGGGCGCTATGGGGGACTTTTGGGATAGCATTGGAAATGTAATTGAGGAAAATATGTAATAAAAAATATTAAAAATTAAAAAAAAAAGAAATGCTCATTCAGACAGACATAAACATCAGTTTAAACTAAAAAAAATTTACAACTCCTATAAAGCTTTATCATCTCTCCCTAAGAATACTAATGTTCATTATTATAGAAAAATGATAGAGGGGAAATGGCATGCAACATTCGACACAAATTAGCCCAGTCTGGAAAACTGGCAACCAACTAACAGAATCAAACAGCAATTTGGCAACCCTTCAGAAGTGAACATCAGTGAGGTCAGGAGACTAGAGATAGATAATGTGCCTGTGTGTTGAACTTTGACCCATTACTTCATGACCTGGTTATTTTCTCAGAGTTTCTAAGCCCTGTAACCTAGTTCTCCTGTTGGAGGGGGATGGATAGACATCAGAAACAAAAAGTAAATAGATGCTTAAATAGATATAAGTATCAAAGGCTGCACAGCAATCTAACGAACACATTAATTGATGAGGAAAATCTATGTCCACCTAAGTGTAGAAATTTCTATAATAAAATCATGTTTCAGCAGAGACCTAAAGCTGAAGACATTTTGTTGTTGTTGTTGTTTACCTGAGGATCTTCCCCCCCCCCCTCGAGTGTGTTTTTTCCTGCATGTACATATGAGTACCTTGTACATGCCTGGTTCTGGTGGAGGTCAGAAGGGCAATGTCAGATCTCCTAGAACACATGGTTATGAGTTATCATGCGGGGTGCTGGGAACAGTCTGGGTCTTTGGGAAGAGCCTCAAGTGTTCTTATCTGCGGAGCCATTTCTCCACCTCCAGCTGAAGAATTATAAAGAATCAACAGTGTGAAGAGTGTAGGAGGAGAAGGGGAAGTAGGGAAAACATTTCTGCAGGAGGAAATAACAGTTATCAAAAATCCCGAGGGAGGAATATCAAGAGTACCCAGTGCCAGGGTTGCAACTAGCAGGAGAAGGACAAGATACAACAGCTATTGGAGTCAGAGCAGTGGGAGGGGACTGGGTCAGGAGGAAGCAGAGGAGACTGAAATGCCATTGGGAGATCTTTACTTCTCAGTAAGATGATGGTGAGTTGGTTTGGATTTTGTTCAGTTTTTCTTCGCTTTAGCAAATACCCAAGAAAGTTAAGTAAATGGGGAAAAGGCTTGCTTTGGCTTTTGGTTTCAGAGATCTCAGCCCACCCTTCTCTGGCACTTAGTTTATGAACATTTCAGTCCATGGTTCTCTTGTACTTTGCCAGTGGACTTGTAGCACGACAAAGCGTTATGGCCACTGAAGCATATGTAGAAAGAGGATGCTTAACTTACCTCACAGCATCCAGTAAGCTGAGCTGGATAGCAGGAAGGGGCCAGGACAGAGGTATGAGAAAAGGCCTTCGAAGTCTCTCTCTCTCTCTCCATATATATACATATATATGTGTGTATATATATATATGTGTATATATATATTTCTCTCTCTCCATATATATATATATACACGTATATATATATATATATATATTTATATATTTCTCTCTCTCTCTCTCTCTCTCTCTCTCTCACACACACACACACACACACACACACAACCAACTGCTTTTCTCTGACTAGGTCCCATTATCTGGAGTTAGGCTGACTCCCAATAATCTACCCAGATTTTGCACGTATCCATGGAGTGCCCATTGATTGGAACCCTAATGACTGAGTGACCTTGGGTGTGCTTTAATGTCTATGAGGTCTAATTAAGTAGATAAACTTATCCAGGTGGGCTGAACAGAGGGTGAACGGAGAAGTGATGGGATCAGACTGTTTGATGGTGACTTTTGAGGGCTGGGGAGATGGCTCAATCTGTAAAGGGATTGCCATTAAAGTGTGAAGCTCTAAGCTCACTACTTACAGCCTGTGTGAAAAAGGCTTGTGTGAAAGGGGGCTTGTGATTCCACACTGGGGAAGCGGGAAATAAATCCCCCCTGGGGGGGGGGGGGGCTGGACTAGCCAGCCTAGCCTAGTCAGTGAGTTCCATGCCAGTCTCAAAATAAAGGGGTGGGCATGGCCTAAGGAATGAAAGACCCCAGGAACTGACCAGACCTCTACACCCATGTGTGTGTGTGTGTGTGTGAGAGAGAGAGAGAGAGAGAGAGAGAGAAAGAGAGAGAGAGAGAATACATAATGAAAAATAAATAAGCATAAACTCTTTCTCTGGCTGTTGTTCTGCAACTCAGAAGTGTGGCAAGAGATACAGAAGGACTCATAGCCCAGGTAGAGACAGTAAGTGCTTCCAGCAAGGCTGGGTTGATGAGCAGACTGAGAAGTGATCAGTTGCAGGCATAATGGGATTTGCTTCAAGGGAAGAGTGGTATGAAGAGGGTGTAGTGAATAAGAGGGCTCCTGAAGACTCGTGGGATCCAGCAGCAGGACCCCCTGCCTGAGAGTACAGGAACATTGTCCTAGAGCTTTTTTTATTCTTGGCCAAAACAAAAAAAAAAAAAAAATGCATCTAGTTCTATTTTGCCACTGCTGTAGATTAAATACTACAGGGAAAAGCACATTTCATATGCACACAAACTCAAGGTAACATTTGAAGTGACAATCTGTTTCTCTCATTTGTAGATTTTATTATAAAGTATAGCCTCCCCTCCCCCAGCCTTAATGGTTCCACTGTTTACACCTGGATGGAGCTTGTGGCTCAATCGTTCTGCCACGCCCACTGCTGGAGCCTGTGGCTTTCCTGTTCCGAAGCCATCACGTGGTCACCTTGCTACTGGACCCCGAGAATCGGGCCCCCTTCCCCTGCTTCATAACTGAGAGCGGAATAGTAAAATTTAGCTTCGATCAGAAGCTCAAAGAAGGACAAAGAAGCTCAAAGAAGGACAAATGACAAAGCAGCGAACACTCAGCACCACCTGTCTCCTCACTCCGCAATGAACCACAATAAAGGTCGGTGATAGCAAGGGAGACCAAGCACAAATATATACAGGAGAAGAGAACCCTGCTCGTTACTAAGACTGGCATTCTATCCCATTGTGCACTTTTGTCACATTGTTGTGTTGGGCAGATACATGCATCTGCATAAATCTAAAAATTCTGGTGATAAAGGAATCTTTACTGAGAATGAGACACTGACAAGAGGCAATCATCTAATTCTCTTAGTCACACTAAGAATGGTACAGGGCATGCGCAGATCCCTCTCCGCTCCTTTACTACTGAGCTTCACAATACCGGCTAATTTCTGTGTCTATAAAACCAGGGTTTTGTTTTGTTTTGTTTTGTTTTTCCTGGCCTTGCCCTTGCCTTACAGGAAGGATTATGTTTCCTGCCCAGGTTACAGGCTGCCCTCTCTCTCTCTCACTCTGAACAGAACTCCTCTTCAAAGAGGTTCTGCCTTCCCCTCTTGCCAACATGTCCGACAATTTACTCTTTCTGTATCCACCTTCCTCTACCACCGTAACTGCCCTTTTCCTTGTTTATCTTCTTGTTCTTGTGCTGTCTCAACCATCACTGGACTGTGACTGGCATGAGAACGAGAACTAATCTGAAGAAGAGGAACAAAGACTGATTCCCCTCAACAAGGCTGGACCATTTGCCTCAGGTCAGTTACAAAAATAAAACAAAACAAAACCCAGGTACAGACCAGCCCAGGGAACTGGAGTGTGCTCAAGTACACTAGGGGGATAGTTCACCATTGATCCGTGTGACTCAGGCAGCACTGAACAGACTGGTTGTAAAAGCTTTGGGCATTTGTGTAGGTTAATTTTGATAAAGGAGCTTCAAAGCTTATCTTAAGATGGACTTCATGGGTCTGGCTAAGATATTTGATCTTCAGCTATAAAAAGAGAAAAAGATTATGAAAGCATGGGACACAGAAAGGGACGGCTATAGTACGTCCTCATGAAGAATTGTAAAAACTCAATGAGACAGGCCAGGAGAAAATGCCTGGCACAGAGCAGGGACTTAAACAATATCAACTGTTTGACCTTTGGTCAAGAGAAACCGTTAAGTAACATTGGTTGTTCTTGTAACTTATTTTCTGATTATTATTTTGAGCTCTTTCATATCAATGAGACCAGGCTTGCTAAGAAACCCCTTTCCCACCTTTAATCATCAAACTGTACAACCAAGTCCACATACTCAGTAAACAGTAGATTATGCACTAATTCATTCAGACACAGAGAACTATTTCAAACTGATAATACTATCCATTTAGAATAATAGTTGCATTAGAACTTTAGAGTAAAATCCTAGGAATTCAAGAGCACAACTTCATTAATAATGGTAACAGTAGTGATGCTCATGTAAAGATTCCCTATGAACAGTGGATTATCTTCTTCATCTCCCTACCGTCCCTACCCAGTGTGTGTGTGGCAGCTCTTCCTAGTTCATCTTTGACTACCATGAGGCAGAGAGAGAGGATAACTTTATGACATGTAAGATTCAGTTGGCAAGGGACAAGTGGAAACCAACATCTTCTTGGGTTCCAAGTCTATGTTCAGGAACAAACTATGTCCCCGGTACATCTTTCTTTCCACAAAATATGTCCTAGACACATTTTTCTTCCACCTGGATTAAAAACTAACTTTTAACGTATAGAAGAGCTGAATGTTTTTGTAAGTTACACCTATCAGAAAACAGAAAGACTACAGAGACCAAGGTCAGTGCCACAGAGATGAGTCACTCCAATTTAAAAGTCAGAAAACTAAAGAGTGTGAAGGTTCTCGGCTTCACAGTTTACTGTATTATTTGAAGGATGCAGAACAGCTTTGGATGCCAGCTCCAGTGTTGGTGCTTGTAAATTCAAATTCAAGCATCAGCACATACTATAACTGTCACCTCGAACAAGTTACTTAACTTCTCAGAGTTTCAGCTAACCACAGTCATGGAGCCATTGCCACCCATACCTTTTGGTCATTGTAAGGATTAAAGAAAAAAAAAAGTGGAAAAGACTTGGAGTAGAACCTGCTGTCATTATCTGTCAAAATGGAGATGATACTGTGTGATTCTGTGTGGCTGACAGGAGACTGAAGGGCAAACACACTACCTCATACAAAATGACCAATTAATAAGCTGAGACTATTGTTATGAGTGTGATTATTAGAAAATAAAATATTCTAGAGAATGGTATGCACACACAAAAGTATAGGGACTGTTCCAGGAAATATAACCACGTAGTAAAAAAAACAAAGGAGCCCACCTCTGGCGTGATTGCCACAAATAGCAAAGCAATTCAGTAGCTCACGTGGCTCTTTTCTCCCTGAATATCTGTTGTGCTCACTGAATTTTGCACTTACATCTCCTTTCTTCACTTACTTGCAGTCAGGCTAGGTTGTCTGGGCTCCCATTTCCAAAAAAGCTTGAGTGTAGTGACTGAAAGCAGGCAAGCCCTGTACAAATGGAACTACCTTCCCAGACCCAGGTTGATCAATGATTGCTATAATGGCTCTAAGTCGGGGGTAATCCCAACCCTCAGGGCCATTTGTAAATGCACAAAAGACACATTGTTTTGTCTCTCTGTCCAGGAACTCAAGGGGGCAAGTGAAAAGCTTGTCAATGTAAGATGTACAATAACATCTGTCAGAGTTCAAGTATAACTCATTCTAATTTTTAGACATAAGTTAGTGTTCTTATAATGCTGGAATTTACTATATTCATAAACTGCATTTCAGAGCAGGGAAATAAATGTTGTGATGGCATATGTAGATGGGAACCTTAAATAATGACTATGGGTAAGCTCCATGTGAACTGTGTGAAAGGATGTTAATCTGACAGAGACAACTGTTTATGACCTTGAGTCACAGGGAAGTTACTTATTGGTTCACAACTAGTAAGAGCTTAAGTAGACACAAGAGTTTCCCTTCTGGATGTGAACATCATAACCACCATTTTATAGATAGTTTACATATCTAGATGTTTAATTCCAGATGTTGAAAGCTCTGTCTCTTCTATCTAGTCAACATTTATTAGACTTTAACTAGAGAGGTTTTTGTGCTAGATGCAGAGAATATAGCAGTTAAAGTGGCAACAACTGCCTTGACCCTATCCAAAGCTCATGGATTACTGCAGGAGATGGCCGTTTACAACTATGTTTTAAAAGCAGTACTAGAGAGACAGGTTTCTATGGCAACATAGAGTGTCAACTGAAGATATTATAGGAGTCAGTGGCAGTGCTCTCAAAGGTGAGCTATTTAAGTTGAAGGGAATGAAGAGATGCTATTCAGGCAGAAATGAAAATGGTGATACTCCATACAGAAGAACAGACACATACACACACACACCCACACCCACACTCCTAGGATGAAAAAAGCCAAGACCAGTTGCTCTCAACCTTCCTATGGCTGTGATCGTGTAATAATTTTGCTGGTTATGAATCATAATGTAAATATCTAGTATGCAGGGCATCTGATGTGTGACCTCTACGGGGTCACAACCCTCAAGTTGACAACTACTGGCCTAGGTCATTGGCTGAGTTGCCTGAACACCAGTGTTTTCAAAGCACAGAACCTTGATAGGCAGGTCAGAGGAAAGAGCAGGAAGTGGGCAGGATTGGGGGCCATGGACATCAGAATTCGGACTTTATCCTAAATTTGAAGAAGTGTTGTTGGGACGGCTATACGCTGAGAGGGCCATGTTCTTGTTCATGAAACAAAATGAGAAAACACATCAAGTGTTTGCAACAAGTTTCAGGGGAGAGTGTTGGAGTTTCTGGTTAAAGTCAGGCTTTTCCTTCCTTGTGGACGTTAATTACCCATGTTCTCCCTGACCTCCATAATCATGGCTAATTGAAATTTGGCTCTAACTCAAGAAAATCCACGAGGAAACCTAATAAGGAATGTAGCAGATGAAATTGTGATTTTGATTGGAAACTAAAGCCCCTGTAAGTAACAGGCCTTCTGATTTCTGTGGGAAATGGAGAGGCCTGGCAAGTATCAGTCATCCCGAGCAGCTATTTTGTTAATCCCCTAAACTAGTTGCAGATGTTGGCTCAAACAGCCAGAATTTTGCATCTGTAATTTTAAAATTGTCTCATGTTTCTAAAACTTGACTCCACATGCACCGGAAATCACTGACATGAATTATGAGGCCCAGGAAGAGAAGAAGCAGAAGAAATGGCAGAAGAGATAGGAGATAATACTGAGAGTGGCTGCTGGGCTGTGTGGCTGGGCTGTGTGGCTGGGCTGTGTGCACAGGATGAATGAGGGATGACACAGTTCCTTCCTCCAGGACATGGATCCTGCAGCTAGACATCTGAAAACGAAAATCCACAAGGAGATGTACCAAACAAGAGGAAGTCATTTATAGATGGCTGTGTTCTCAAAAACACATCCTCCTTTTTCCCTGTCCCCTCCTCCGCTTCACAACAGGTCAACAGGAAGGCCAGAATGCTAGAAAACAAAAAGGTTTCTGAAGCGGGGCCTGTGTCACTAAGAACATAATTGTAAACTAAAAACTCCTTACCTTATGAAGAAAGTCATTTTTAGCAGGAAAGGGAAGGAAATAATAAAAAATAATTCTATTACTAATCCAATGTTTTAGTTCTTTTGATTAAAAAAAATCATAGAGATTCCAGACTTAAAGAGTGCATATTATCACATAAACAAAAGAATAACCAGGGGCCACAGAAAATAAATTGCATTGTGATAAGATGCTATTATTATCTGTCTTGCTCAGGCGCAGTTTCATTTGTATTTCTGTGCACCATTTCCAAGACTGTGCTCCATCCATCCAAGAAGCCTAAGTGGCAGCAGATCTAGTAATCTGCCCACAGGGGCCATCCATCACAGGCTCTGTGTAAATAACTTCACCAGCATGGAGGACAAACGTTTCAGCCAATTACTTAGTAAGGAGGGGGTTTGGTGCTGGGCTTCAGGGAACCAAGATGTGATTATAAAACCAGGGCGCTCACTTCCTGAATGGGGAACATTCATCCTGGAGAGGTTAGCCTAGCGGAATCCCACGGGGTGCAGAGGGGTTGGTTTCTGAATCAAAGACATTTCATAGTAATTTTGAGGTTGAGTGGTTCATTCCTTCATTTTGCTGAAGCTCTGCATATTTACATTTTGTTCAAAAAGATTATCTACAAGCTATGCTTCTTTTCTAAACTTACATAATTAAAAAATGCATACTAGTAGACAAATAAAACCACTTTGGTCTTTCTAGATTTAAATCTCAGAGCGGCATTAACTCTTCAGTCACCCAGACTACTCTAGGGAGGTCATGATCTCGCTACACCACACGACTCCCCCAAAAGGAAACACGAGCCCAGAGAAACCGTGAGGGGCCTGTTCATTGCAAATATTTGGGGGAATGAGGAGAAAGGCTTTATGACAGGTAGGGAGGTTAGATAGCACATAGAACTCTAGACAGATCCCCAGAGCTACCATCCGAGGAATCTACAAGCCATTGTTTTCAATTAGAAGTATCATATTGGAAAACATATAAAATTTTGCAATGGTTTACACTGACATTAATGTATTGATATGTAGACATCTGGCCAAAGACTCCCTGAAGCAGTAGCAATTCCAATGAAGCTAAGAATGGAGCCCATGAGGCTAAACAAGAGGTCCTACCTTGCCTGACTATTATTTTTGCATGAGCCTCCTTTTCCATGAATAAATATTATGAGACTCTCTAATTGCAATAAATTAAGGCCTGAGTTAAAGATGACTCTTTGGATGCTCCCAAGTTAAGCATACTAACACAGGAAAGGTGTCAATGATGCTGTTGTGCTAGGCATGAAAAACCCATGCTCTGGGGAAAGAAAGGACAATGGGCCTCAGTCATGGTGAATTAGGGAATATTTACAATTGGTGGGTTTTCAACACGAGAAGCAATGGTCAAGAGTGAAAACAAGAGCTCTGCTGAAAATATGAGTGTGCCTCGGCTTATACTGACTGTCTTTTTCACTGTCATAATGAGCCATCGACCACCTGCCCAAGAGACATTCTGCTATAGAGCCTGGGTGTCTTCACTAAGAAGTAACCCAGGGCTTCTTTATAATCAATGATGCCTGACAGTTTGTCTTTCACTAATCCCTTCAATTACTGTACTGAAAGGTAAGAAGTTGGCATTGCTGTGATAGATTCTCAGCCCATGAACTGGTGGTGAGGGTCCCAGCCGGCCAACAGCTGAAAGCTTCCCTCTCCTCCCATCAGTGAAAAGCCCGAGAGACCTGGCACTTCACACAGCACTAGGGTATCTTACTGCAACCTCCCCACTCCAAATCAAGCAACCACTGTCTCATCTAGGGAGCTGTTATCTAAAAGTTCTTCTTAGTTTTGCGAACCTCTCTTCTGTCAGTGTCATATATACATCCGTTTTTACAAATGATAATTTTATTTCAATAGCAAGATATTCTACTCTGACATTGAATACTAGAAAAGTGAATTCAATTTATACATGGCTGCTTTGCCCCCAGAAGCTAGAGGTTTTATGCCAGAAAAATACAGATACTTAGTGAAGGCATTAGTAGATTAAGTCACAGGGTTTGCTCAGGGTGGAAAGATGTGATCATGTAAAGGGAACACAAACATCCTTTCTAACGGAGACTCTGAAGAATGGAGACACACCTTTATTATCACTGTATATGTTCTTAAATCAAACTCCGACATCAAAACTGATACTAATAGGTTAAAAGTATTTTCATTAAAAACAGTTAATAAAATCTATTATCAGTTTATACTATTCTGAGAGGAATAACATATCAAAGCAGAAACTGAAGATACAAGTACGCAAAGAGTTAAAAAAATTTAAATTATGTGAAAAAAGCTACCAGAGAATCCTGTAAATCCTACTAATCCTATTCAATATTTTTCATACACCAATAGTTAGAAAACATAATTCAAAACATCCCATTACATTTTCAGAAATAAATGTGAATGTATCTATCCTAAGGATAATAGAAAATATAATCAACAGAATAAAAAAGTATCTGATTGGAAGGCAGAACATTATAAGGACAAAAGAGGCTTTGCCATGGACTAATTTTCTAAGCCAAGAAAGCACCCAGTGCAATTTAAATAGTGCTCTCCTTGGAATATAACAAGGTTTTAATCTTCGACTAAGAGTGAACAATTTACAGGAGGAAAAAAAGTATATTTGCAAAGAATGGCAGTGAAAGGGACTGGCTGGCAGATACTAAAATAAATGAGAGCTGCTGTATTTAAGAAGCACGGCACTATACAAAAGTCAGCAGAGCTCTTCCGGTCAGACCAGCACCGGGGTAGCTAGGGCACAGGGTCAGCTGACACTCGCCAGCTACCCACAACACCCGCCACAGGATTTTGAGACTTCTGGTGAGTGGAACACAAAGTCTGCTCCAATCTTTAAACAGTGACAACAATAACAACTAATCCCAGAGATTAACAGATGGCGAAAGGTAAACGTAAGAATCTTACTAACAGAAACCAAGACCACTCACCATCATCAGAACCCAGCACTCCAACTTCGCCCAGTCCAGGGCACCCCAACACACCGGAAAAGCTAGACCCAGTTCTAAAAGCATATCTCACGATGATGGTAGAGGACATCAAGAAGGACTTTAATAACACACTTAAAGAAATACAAAAGAACACTGGTAAACAGGTAGAAGACATTAAAGAGGAAGCACAAAAATCCCTTAAAGAATTGCAGGAGAACACTGCTAAACAGGTAGAAGACATTAAAGAGGAAGCACAAAAATCCCTTAAAGAATTGCAGGAGAACACTGCTAAACAGGTAGAAGACATTAAAGAGGAAGCACAAAAATCTATTAAAGAATTGCAGGAAAACCAAACCAAACAGGTGATGGAATTGAATAAAACCATCCAAGACCTAAAAAGGGAAGTAGAAACAATGAAGAAAACCCAAATTGAGGCAACACTGGAGATAGAAACACTAGGAAAGAAATCTGGAACCATAGATACGAGCATCAGCAACAGAATACAAGAGATGGAAGAGAGAATCTCAGGTGCAGAAGAACATCGGCACGACAATCAAAGAAAATACAAAATCCAAAAAGATCCTAACTCAAAATATCCAGGAAATCCAAGACAAAATGAGAAGACCAAACCTACGGATAATAGGAGTGGATGAGAATGAAGATTTTCAACTCAAAGGACCAGCAAATATATTCAACAAAATTATAGAAGAAAACTTCCCAAACCTAAAGAAAGAGATGCCCATGAACATAAGAAGCTTACAGAACTCCAAATAGACTGGACCAGAAAAGAAATTCCTTCCGACACATAATAATAAGAACAACAAATGCACTAAATAAAGATAGAATACTAAAAGCAGTAAGGGAAAAAGGTCAAGTAACATATAAAGGCAAGCCTATCAGAATTACACCGGATTTTTCACCAGAGACTATGAAAGCCAGAAAGGGCCTGGACAGATGTTATACAGAAACTAAGAGAACACAATTTCCAGCCCAGGCTACTATACCCAGCCAAACTCTCAATTACCATAGATGGAGAAACCAAAGTATTCCACGATAAAACCAAATTCACACATTATCTTTCCACAAATCCAGCACTTCAAAGGATAATAACAGAAAAAAACCAATACAAGGATGGAAACCACGTCCTAGAAAAAGCAAGAAGGTAATCCCTCAACAAACCTAAAAGAAGACAGCCACAAAAACAGAACACCAACTCTAACAACAAAAATAAAAGGAAGCAACAATTACTTCTCCCTAATATCTCTTAATATCAATGGACTCAACTCCCCAATAAAAAGACATAGACTAACAGGCTGGCTACAGAAACAGGACCCAACATTTTGCTGCTTACAGGAAACTCATCTCAGAGAAAAAATAGACACTACCTCAGAATGAAAGGCTGGAAAACAATTTTCCAAGCAAATGGTAGGAAGAAACAAGCTGGAGTAGCCATTATAATATCTGATAAGATTGACTTCCAACCCAAAGTCATCAAAAAAGACAAGGAAGGGCACTTCATTCTCATCAAAGGGAAAATCCTCCAAGAGGAACTATCAATTCTGAATATCTATGCCCCAAATACAAGGGCAGCCTCATTCATTAAAGATACTTTAGTAAAGCTCAAAGCACACATTGCACCTCACACAATAATAGTGGGAGACTTCAACACACCACTTTCACCAATGGACAGATCATGGAAACAGGACTAAACAGGGACACAGTGAAACTAACAGAGGTTATGAAACAAATGGATCTGACAGATATCTACAGAACATTTTATCCTAAAACGAAAGGACATACCTTCTTCTCAGCACATCACAGTACCTTCTCCAAAATTGACCACATAATTGGTCACAAAACAAGCCTCAATATATACAAAAATATTGAAATTGTCCCATGCACCCTATCAGATCACCATGGACTAAGACTGATCTTCAATAACAAAATAAATAATAGAAAGCCAACACATACGTGGAAACTAAACAACACTCTTCTCAATGATACCTTGGTCAAGGAAGGAATAAAGAAAGAAATTAAGGACTTTCTGGAGTTTAATGAAAATGAAGCCACAACATACCCAAACTTATGGGACACACTGAAAGCATTTCTAAGAGGAAAACTCATAGCTCTGAGTGCCTCCAAAAAGAAACTAGAGAGAGCACACATTAGCAGCTTGACAACACACCTAAAAGCTCTAGAACGAAAGGAAGCAAATTCACCCAAGAGGAGTAGACGGCAAGAAATAATCAAACTCAGGGGTGAAATCAACCAAGTGGAAACAAGAAGAACAATTCAAAGAATCAACCAATCGAGGAGCTGGTTCTTTGAGAAAATCAACAAGATAGATAAACCCTTAGCCAGACTCACTAGAGGGCATAGGGAAAGTACTCTAATTAACAAAATCAGAAATGAAAAGGGAGACATAGCAACAGACCCTGAAGAAATCCAAAACACCATCAGATCATTCTACAAAAGGCTATACTCAACAAAACTGGAGATCCTAGATGAAATGGACAAGTTTCTAGACAGATACCAGGTACCAAAGTTAAATCAAGATCAGGTTAATGATCTAAACAGTCCCATATCCCCTAAAGAAATAGAAGCAGTCATTAATAGTCTCCCAACCAAGAAAAGCCCAGGACCAGATGGGTTTAGTGTAGAGTTCTATCAAACCTTCAAAGAAGAACTAATCCCAGTTCTTCACAAACTATTCCACAAAATAGAAACAGAAGGTACTCTATCCAACTCATGCTATGAAGCCACAATTACTCTGATACCTAAACCACATAAAGACGCAACAAAAATAGAGAACTTCAGGCCAATTTCCCCTATGAATATTGATGCAAAAATCCTCAATAAAGTTCTCGCTAACCGAATTCAAGAACACATCAAAACAATCATCCATCCTGACCAAGTAGGATTCATCCCAGGGATGCAAGGATGGTTCAATATACGAAAATCCATCAATGTAATCCATTATATAAACAAACTCAAAGACAAAAACCACATGAACATCTCATTAGATGCTGAAAAAGCATTTGACAAAATCCAACACCCATTCATGATAAAAGTCTTGGAAAGATCAGGAATTCAAGGCCCATACCTAACCATGATAAAAGCAATATACAGCAAACCAGTAGCCAACATCAAAGTAAATGGTGAGAAGCTGGAAGTAATCCCACTAAAATCAGGGACTAGACAAGGCTGCCCACTCTCTCCCTACCTATTCAACATTGTACTTGAAGTCCTAGCCAGAGCAATTAGATAACAAAAGGAGATCAAGGGGATACAAATTGGAAAAGAAGAAGTCAAAATATCGCTTTTTGCAGATGATATGATAGTATACATAAGTGACCCTAAAAATTCCACCAGAGAACTCCTAAGCCTGATAAATAGCTTCAGTGAAGTAGCTGGATATAAAATTAACTCAAGCAAGTCAATGGCCTTTCTGTACACAAAGGATAAACAAGCAGAGAAGGAAATTAGGGAAACAACACCCTTCTCAATAGTCACAAACAATATAAAATACCTTGGCGTGACTCTAACTAAGGAAGTGAAAGATCTGTATGACAAGAACTTCAAGTCCCTGAAGAAAGAAATTAAAGAAGATCTCAGAAGATGGAAAAACCTCCCATGCTCATGGATTGGCAGGATAAACATTGTAAAAATGGCTATCTTGCCAAAAGCAATCTACAGATTCAATGCAATCCCCATCAAAATTCCAACTCAATTCTTCAACGAATTGGAAAGGGCAATCTGCAAATTCATCTGGAACAACAAAAGACCTAGGATAGCAAAAACTCTTCTCAAGGATAAAAGAACCTCTGGAGGAATCACCATGCCTGACCTAAAGCTGTACTACAGAGCAATTGTGATAAAAACTGCATGGTACTGGTATAACGACAGACAAGTAGACCAATGGAACAGAATTGAAGACCCTGAGATCAACCCACATACCTATGGTCACTTGATCTTTGACAAGGGAGCAAAAACCATCCAGTGGAAAAAAGACAGCATTTTCAACAAATGGTGCTGGCACAACTGGCGGTTATCATGTAGAAGAATGCGAATTGATCCATTCCTATCTCCTTGTACCAAGGTCAAATCTAAGTGGATTAAGGAACTCCACATAAAACCAGAGACACTGAAACTTATAGAGGAGAAAGTAGGGAAAAGCCTTGAAGATATGGGTACAGGGGAAAAATTCCTGAATAGAACAGTAAAGGCTTGTGCTGTAAGATCGAGAATCGATAAATGGGACCTCATAAAGTTGCAAAGCTTCTGCAAGGCAAAAGACACCGTCAATAAGACAAAAAGACCACCAACAGATTGGGAAAGTATCTTTACCTATCCTAAGTCAGATAGGGGACTAATATCCAATATATATAAGGAACTCAAGAAGGTGGACTCCAGAAAATCAAATAACCCTGTTAAAAAATGGGGCTTAGAACTGAACAAAGAATTCTCACCTGAGGAATACCGAATGGCAGAGAAGCACCTGAAAAAATGTTCAACATCCTTAATCATCAGGGAAATGCAAATCAAAACAACCCTGAGATTCCACCTCACACCAGTCAGAATGGCTAAGATCAAAAATTCAGGTGACAGCAGATGCTGGGGAGGATGTGGAGAAAGAGGAACACTCCTTCATTGTTGGTGGGATTGCAAGCTGGTACAACCACTCTGGAAATCAGTTTGGCGGTTCCTCAGAAAATTGGACATAATACTACCAGAGGATCCAGCAATACCTCTCCTGGGCATATATCCAGAAGATGTTCCAACTGGTAAGAAGGACACATGCTCCACTATGTTCATAGCATCCTTATTTATAATAGCCAGAAGCTGGAAAGAACCCAGATGCCCCTCAACAGAGGAATGGATACAGAAAATGTGGTACATTTACACAATGGAGTACTACTCAGCTATTAAAAGGAATGAATTTATGAAATTCCTAGGCAAATGGATGGATCTGGAGGGCATCATTCTGAGTGAGGTAACATATTCACAAAGGAACTCACACAATATATACTCACTGATAAGTGGATATTAGCCCAAAAACTTAGGATACCCAAGATATAAAATACAATTTGTTAAACGCATGAAACTCAAGAAGAATGAGGACCAAAGTGTGGACACTGTGCCCCTTCTTGGAATTGGGAACAAAACACCCATGGAAAGGGTTACAGAGATAAAGTTTGGAGCTGTGAAGAAAGGATGGACCATCTAAAGACTGCCATATCCAGGGATCCATCCCATAATCAGCTTCCAAACGCTGACATCATTGCATACACTAGCAAGATTTTGCTGAAAGGACCCAGATATAGCTGTCTCTTGTGAGACAATGCCGGGGCCTAGCAAACACAGAAGTGGATGCTCACAGTCAGCTATTGGATGGATCACAGGGCCCCCAATGGAGGAGCTAGAGAAAGTACCCAAGGAGCTAAAGGGAACTGCAACCCCATAGGTGGATCATTATTATGAACTAACCAGTACCCCAGAGCTCTTGACTCTAGCTGCATTTGTATCAAAAGATGGCCTAGTCGGCCATCACTGGAAAGAGAGGGCCATTGAACTTGCCAACTTTATATGCCCCAGTACAGGGGAATGCCAGGGCCAAGGGGTGGGGGTGGGTGGGTGGGGGACTGGGGGGGAGTGTATTAGGGACTTTTTGGATAGCATTGGAAATGTAATTGAGGAAATTACCTAATTTTAAAAAAAAAAAAAGTCAGCAGAAGGAGGGACTCAATGAATTACCTAAGTAAGGACTCCAGATTGTAAAGCTGATCCTTGACTGGGCCTGGCACCAGGATCTACCACTTGTCTACTATTGTACTACCCAGGGTAGTACTATTCCAAAGATCACATACATGATTTATAAAACAGAAGAGACAGCAATGGCCCTAGCTTCAAGGGTTGCCAATGAAATGGATATGTTAACGAAAGAAGCATACTTCAGGCAATGGCTGCACACAAAGTGTTTAAGAAGGTGTGAATTGGAGCTAGGGTGTGTGTGGTGGTACAAACCTGTAAACCCAGCACTAGAGAGGGGTTAGGCAAAAGGACTGGAAATCCAGCAGCAGCCTAGGTACGCAGTAAGTGGCAGGCAGTGTGTGTAAGTAAACATGAAATATTTGTCACAGCTTCAGAGGACAGAGGCATGTGACCCAGCCAAAAACTGGTCTCCATACACTTAAGTACAAATCCAGAAAACTACTATGGAAAAAAACACATACACACAAGTAAGACAAACTATATGTTTCTTAAATTATCTAAGCAAAATTAGTACCTTTTATTTTATAATATAAAACATTAAAGAGACAGAAAATGCTTTATAATGTATGAGAAATATCCAAATTACTTTAAAAAGTTTAAATGTCGACATGAAAATAAATAATAGTACCCTTCAGAAGGACAATGGATGGGCCAGACATTTCAAAAAACCAGAAAAATCCAAAAGCAGTTTTAAATACAGAAATGAAAAGCTGCTGCAAAACCAGCAATAAGGAAAAACAAGTCAAAATATCGCTGTATTACTTTTCCCATCAGACTATCAGAACTTATTAACCGTAGACTTATTTGGAACCGGGGGCTTAGAAGCTTGTATGTGTATCACTGCTGGTCTGTTGACTGGTGCAGCAATTTTGGAAGAATAGCAACCATGTGATGGGAAGTGGTAGGTGATAGTAAGGATGGAAATACAAGAGCCACCCACAATGAAACTTTAGTGAAACTGGAAAGACCAGGGAGTAGTCACAGGTATTCCTGATGGATGAAGTCGGAATCAGTAAGGGGTAGGTGGTATAGGGTGAGCAAGACACTGGACTGGGCATATGACGGACCAATCAGAAAGATATAAGCAGCAGACTTTGGTGTCAGCTGGAGCAACAGTCTCAGAGTGCTTCACCTTGCAGGTGTCTGAGTGGCCTAAAGCAAAAGCTTCTCTCAGCTCTGGAGTGAAGGTTAAGCAGGTGACCATCAACAAGGGTTGCTACTCTGGGGTCACACAGCTGGTGCAATCCTGATGTCCATGAGTACCCAGAGCCACACGCTGGGACATCTTACGAAGCCACTCATCCACTGATGCAGAGAAATGTTAAAGTCTGAAAATCACAATTAATAAAATGGCTTCTTTAGTGGGAGGTGCTAATTTTTTTTAAATGTTATATAAGTTCCAGGAAATGCTGGGGCCACTCAGGTGAGAAACCAAACACATCTTGTTTATAGATGAAAACAAAAACCAAGCAAACAAACAAACCCAAACCAAGAGATCAAGAGATGATGGAAGGGAAGAAAAGATGGGGCAAGGGGAAAAGAGGAATGGAGGGATGGGTGGCCACTGAGACACAGGCTACAGATAGCAGGGAGCTGCTTGGGTTACCACACTGCTCTTTCCCCAGGCAAAGTCAGATCAGATCTCTACTGCTCAAAGGGAAGCTGCAGCCCAGGGATAGGCTGGATCCTGTCTGCTGAAGTTTTCAAGATAACTTGAATAAACGGGTTCTCTCTAATTTTTTATGGTCTATGAGTCTTCCATTAAGACATAGGTTGGCTGTAAAAGTATGGTAAGCATATTTTTTGTCTCATCTGGAGAAAAACACAATTTCTAGGTAGTAAGTCATATTCCAAGCAAAATTCTTACTTTTAAAAATATAGAACTGCAAAAGAGCCATCTTTCTACTGGTCTCATGGCCTCCATTCTCTCTCCTTAGTAAAGTAATTCTTTTCTTTTCTTCTGGGGTATCGACTGGCCCCTTTGGAACAGTTTATAGACTTTAGGGATAGGAGAGGAATTCAAATGGCTGTTGCTTTCTCAATGTTGACTAGATTGACTTATACATCGCTTAAATTCATTGTTTCCAGAAAACATTGCCATAAGAAAAGTATTACAAACAAAAGTAACAGCAAATGAGTCTAATGATGATTTGCAGTGATTGGGACTGCGGAGTGGGATTCTCGTAGTTTATCAACTACAGGAAGTGATGGAAGCCTGGAATTACAAGAAGGCCAACAGTCACTTGTCCTTCCATGTCCACTGCTGCTCTCCTTGTGACAGCTAGGGAATGAAAGCAGCCAGACGTCCATTAACTGATGAGTGGGTGATGCAAAGGTGGTACATCTATGCAATGGAATATTAAACAGTGGTTGAGAAATATGAAATGTGCAGGTATAAAACAGACAGAACTGGAAACAATTGTCCTGAGTGCGGTTACCCAGACCTAGAAGGACAAGCATCGCATGTTCTGTCTCATATGTGAATGTTCACTCTTTTAGCTTTAAGTATATGTTTAAAATACTCATAAAGACTAGGAAACTAGGAAGAGACCATGGGGGAAGAAGGGATATTTCAAGGGAGAAGAAGATAGAATATAGTGATATAAAGAGGGAAGAGAGAAAAATGAAACCAAAAAGAACAATTTGGGTGGGTGATGGGAAGGCAGGATAAATGGGGAAATACAGGACAAAATAACCCAAATATTTAAAAATAAATACCAGTATTTTTAAATGGCCACATGTAAACCTACTACTGTGGAAGTATCCTAAATACACACACACACACATGCACACTTATATGAAAAGAGATTAAATAGACTCACCCTTAACAGAGGATCAATACCCCAACAATACACCCCATACTAATGAATAGCCCTAGCACCAGAAATGGACTACCTTTTTTGAGTTGTGGGCCAATGAGTCTTATAAGTTCCCTCAGACATTATTGAATATTGTCAATGTTCTTGGTTTCCCTCCAGGATTTCACAGTAGGACTCTCTTGTTGGGGACACCATATACTTGGGTGACAAAAAATGGAGAAATCAAGGGGATGCTGACTTAGGGGCCTTCTCTCCACTGGCTATCTTCCACAGTGTGAGAAGGTACTGTGCACACTACCAGGAAATACAAGCAATTATCGCTCTCACCCATCCATGAACCTGGTGAGCAACTATAATGGTGAGCTAACCTCACAAACTATGCCCACTGAGAGGATGGTGGCATGAATGGAAATTATGAAATGCAACAATGTAACATAATGTATCCCAACCACTTCCTGATCAACTGTGAGGCACATTACATGAGATGGAACACTTACCTGACACCATCAATGGGACCAAGAAAACATGTCTCGAAGGGTCATCAGCCCTAGGAGAACCTACCCATAACATCTGCTAATAACTATTATACTATACCCATAAGCCAGTGCATCTCCCAAGCACCATCAGAAAAGCTTCTTTTTTTTAGTAGATGATAGCTAGCACGGACAACTGGTCAACACGGAGAGAAGAAGAAGAAGCTAGAGAGTTATAAATAAGACATTCATAATACATTCCTTACACCAAGACTCGGGGATCTTTATGGAAGTGGGGCCAGAGAGAACCAGAGGTGCTGGATGACTTCAGTGATGGTTTTCTGAACACAGCAGGGCAGCTGCACAGATGAACTCACAGCGGTTGTGACAGTATGCACAAGACCTGCACAGGCTCAAACCAGACGAAAGCCAGGCATGGAGAGGGAAGGAGGAGGGAGGTCCGAAGGACCCCTACTAGCTATGGAGCCATTGCCGTTTGATGGCCTCAAGGTTTTAAACTGGACTCAAGGTTTTAAAAAGAAACAGGAAGAAAGAAAATCCAGTGCTAGGTAGATAACAAAGTGGGAGTGGAGGTGAGAGGAGTTGGGGAGTTGGAAGAAAGAGTGAATACAGTCTAAATGTATTGTATGACGTTTTTAGAATAGTAATTAGGTATTATTTGAAAGACGGTGATTTTTTTTTTCATGCCTTCATTTCCTGGTTAATATAGATTCATCTTACTTTTGTACCATTTATAAACTCTGTATGTTCTTTAATCTAACTTCCTAAAGATAGAAATTAAACAAAAATAAATAAATTTCTGTTTTAAAAGAGTAAGATTGTTGGGCTGGAGAGATGGCTCAGCGGTTAAGAGCACTGACTGTTCTTCCAGAGGTCCTGAGTTCAATTCCTAGCAACCACATGGTGGCTCACAGCCATCTGCAATGGGATCTGATGCCCTCTTCTGGTGTGTCTGAAGACAGCTACAGTGTAATCATATACCTAAAATAAATAAATCTTTAGAAGAAGAAGAAGAAGGAGGAGGAGGAGGAGGAGGAGGAGGAGGAGAAGGAAGAAGAAGAAGAAGAAGAAGAAGAAGAAGAAGAAGAAGAAGAAGAAGAAGAAGAAGAAGAAGAAGAAGAAGAAGAAGAAGAGTAAGCTTACACTCAAATAACCTGGATTTGAATCTTGGGAAGCTCATTGATAGTCTCTATGAGCCAACATGTTAACTGTCTCAGCATGCCTCAGCTTTGTGACTATTTCCGGGATGAATCAACAAGCTCTTCCCCTCCCTCTCCCTCTCCCCCTCCCCCTCCCCTTCCCCCTCTCCCTCTCCCTCTTGCCCTCACACACGCATACCCACATGCACATACATGCATGCACACCCACAGTCACACATGCACACATTCCTGGAACCACTTCTATGTTTACTTCCCACTATCTATGTCATTTAACATTTATAAAAATCTGAATAGCAGCTATCCGTGTTCTCTCATTTCAGATTCGCTACTCGGCAGCAATGTGCTTCTGCTTACACAGTGACTTTACATTTTCATAACTGAAGATTGATCCAAATATTCAGCTTCTCAATCTTACACTAATCTACAGAAGTATTTTTAAAGGAAAGGGAAAGTGGGAAGTGGAGTTTTGATAATAGATTGGGGGAAAATCATTAAGTTGGCCCATCAGATAGCCATGAGTTCTAATAAGGAGGCGTTAAACCACTGTTAGGATTTTGAGATGGTAACTTTCCCAAGCATCTCCTCCTCCAGAAGGAACGGTCCAGATGACAATCAAAGAACTCATACCATCCCCTGGTGCGTCTCCTGGAGTGGTTGGGCTCTCTTCTTTGAACAGCAGCTCCAAGTTTCAGGTGAGAAGGCCCATCCCCACTCCAGGCCTTGGGACCAGGTGACAAGCCAGCTCTGGGCCCACACCTCACTCTGCTTCTCCTTAATCCTGGGACTTATTTCCTCTGACTTCACTGAAACCTCCAGCATCCCAGCAAATTGATTGCTTTTCAACTTTCTGCCAACATCATCTTTTTTTTTCTTTACACAAGTTCAGATGCACCTTCTTGTCTCCTGTATCATTCAGTAAGCCCAAACAACTGTGGAGGGCACTGCTCTCAAGTCTGGCCATCATATTATTGTTTTGATATGAAATGTCCCTTGGGGTTTCGAGGATCAAGGCCTGGTTGCCAGCTGGTAAGTTTTGGGAAAACCTCTGGACCATGAGAGTTCTGACATAGGTGATCAATCAATGTATATCAGTGGATACATAATTGGATGGCATCAGTAGGTCACCGTGTGTCCTTGATGCCCTCAGAAAGGTGCATCTTCTGTCTGACCCTTCCTTGGTCTCAGCTTCATGGCTGGCACAGGTAAGCAATTTGCTTTGCTATGCTTTTTCAAACCATGATGTCCTGGCTCAGGAGAGTGAGAAAGAATGAAGGCATTAATGTATGGATGGGAACCACAAGTCAAAGTCACACTCACTTCCTTCAGTTGTTGCTCTCAAGCATCTTGTCAAGCCGACATGAGTCTTCATCGTGAGAGTGGGACAGCCATCTTCCTGACTTCTTGGGTCTGTCACAGTCCACTACCTAAGGCTTTCATTGTAATGGCTGCTAAGATTCAGAGGCTGTTTGCTGCTTGGTTAATGTCTCCTAGTTTATACACAATCCAAACCATCACCATCAAGCAGTCCCTTGCCGCACTTCTCTCTCTGCAAACCTGCAATGTGAATTTTCTTTTGCCATTCCATACTGACTCTGGAAAAATCTCAGATCATAACAGTTCAGTTTTATGTATTTTCAGCTTGATATCAGCTTTGAATTACAGACTAGAAGAGCAGTCTGTAAGACCAATAGGACCACTGACATCACTAGGTCTCAGATGACACCTTACATCCTGACAACCACCCCTACACTTCCTGAGATCCCTGGCTCTGTGCCTTTTCAAAGGCAAACTATTTGTACCTAAACCCACCTCTTAATTCTATTTCAGTTTCTAGTGTGTTCTAGTTCTTTCTCCATCGTTCTTTGGACCCTGTATTTCTTCTTATGGTATCACTCTTTGGAGTTAGTCTCATCCCTCCCATTACTTTGATAACTATTAGCAACTGTAAAACATATCCCTCCATTCTACGTGACTCCCAAACTCCAAGCTGTAATGATGTCTCCGACAGACACAGACAACTCACACACTCTTTCCCACCCACTCTAACATGTTCCTTTTCCTGCCTTCCCTTGTCAGTGTATTCCCTTTGATATAAGCCTGGAAGGGCACCACACCCCTTCAATAACTATTCACAACTACTCCTAAGAAAACAGTTTGAATCTCTTCCTTCTTCTATATGCTCCCTGATACCAATATTTATATTTTTAACACAAGTTACTTAAAAGCACCATTAATTTCTGGATCTGTACTTGTGCTCTTTCAAACCATTCTGTAGACTTTTCTAATATAAAATCAGTTAATTTCCCTTCCCTAATGGAAATCTATCAATGGCTCTCCTGTAACTTTAAAGAAGGTCTCTGTCTCTTCTGAACTCAAGGCACATCAAACAGCAAATTTCCTACTAGAAGTGCTCACTCTGACTGCCCAAGTTGTGAATCTAGATTCATATTCAACAGATCTGTCAGTGCTTTGCGTCTGAATCAAAACCTAGCCTTTTTTGTTCCTTTCCTGTGGCCAAGTCTAAGGGCAATGGAGTCCTGAACCCTCTTGCTAGCATCCAGTTCATCCCCAAAGCTTTTGAAATTCTTCCTAGTTAATCAAATTTGTGAATTTATTAGCAAAATGTCGGAAGAAAAACTTGAGCAGTAAAATGAGACAGTGTAAGACCCTGAGGAGGGAAAGTAGTCAATCACACAGGACAGAGCCGGAAGTGGTATTTCAGTACAGCTCGGCTGAACAAAAGTATCAAGAATTGGTACAGAACACTGGGTACTTGCTTACTAATGTCCCCCAACTGTGCTGCCAGTACATCTTACTGCCATACACATTGCCACAGGCTTTGGCACACTTAGACTTTAAATACATGTTCAGTGAGTAGAGAGATGGCTGAAGCTTCCATTTAAATGATGAAAAGCCCAGCTTTATGCAAATTGCATGATTATAATTTTAGGCGGTACATGTTGGCATTGGTTTGTAGGACTGCTAAAATATCAAGGCAGATAAAGATGAGTGGGGTAGCATCCTATGTTATTTCTGTTGCATGGAGGTTACCAAGTTTGCCTCATGCCTCAAAGCCTTGAGAGGCCTGCAGAGTGGATGTATCGGTTGAGAGACGCTGAGACACTTCAGCTTTATCATACATGTAGCAGCAGTGAGAAGGCTGGGAAGTAAGGTCCCTGGCTCTGTGCCTTTTCAAAGGCAAACTATTTGTACCTAAACCCAGTGAACATAAAATACCAAGATTCATAAAGAAAACAACTTTTAAGTCGTGGTAGTATCTCTCTGCTAGGCAGAAAAATCATACAAGATCCTCTTAAATACATGGTCATGTGTTATAAATGGCAGGATTTGATTCTGGAAGGTAAGTTATTGAGATTCACAAGCTAATATTTACAAATTGAGAGAACTCCTTTAAATGGCAAGAAAAGTCTAACCTAAAATTAGAGATTTACCCCTTTCATTTAGTCTCCCAGCTGGTCCTGTTAACTTGTTTCACTACATCAATGGGCTGGATGAGAGGATGCAGGAGAATGCTGGGTTCTGCATGACATTGTATACATACTGTTTTTCTAAAGCTAAGATTACTTTGACTTTCAAGACTTGAGTAACCCTAAGAGTTTGGAGGACTATTTTCCAACATGCACCCAATTCTGTTATTTGGGGTTATAAAACCTCCATTAGGTGGGGAATTTGATGTCCTTGGCAAAAATGAAGTCAACAGAAACACAGCTATGACCTCAGCATTTAGAGATTCTCTGAGAACTATTCCAAGCTTTCAACAATTCAGATCTAACTTAAAGCAGGCTTCTAGGCCACTACACTATTGTATTTCCTACCTGTATATACTGACCATGAGGGAACATTTATAGGTAAACCTCTGCCACACCAAGCCTAGACATTGTGGGCATTGGAATAATTTATTATAACTTCTAATTTTCCAAATACTTCCTTATACCCATCTTTTAATGTCTATAATTTTCTCAAACTTTATACATTTTCATATATAAGTTCCAAGTAGCACATGCCCTCTGGGAGCAACGACTGTACTCTTTCTCGGGTGTGCATTATCTTACACTTGGCTGTGGCAGCATCTTTATGCATACTGTTTCTGACATCCACAATCACCTAGTAGAGATTCTCTTCTGTAGCCCTGTTGGACTGGATCTCACGATGCAGGTCAGGCTGGCCTTTAACTCTTGACAGTCCTCCATCCCGTGCTCCTCCACGCCTCCCCATATAACTTCCCAGAGATACACTCTGTTTTTCCCATGGCATATTTGAGCAACTTGGGGTCATTTTGGATAAAGTTCCGTGGCTGCAAAGGGGCATGGTTAAAGTTGAACTCAGAAACACCAAAGCTTGTGTTTTCCTAAATAGTGGGGACAAATAACTGACCTACGCACCAATTGCCTTCTCAGACTGTGCAGCCGGAGGGACAAGCCTATTTCTTTCATAGCACAAATGAGAACACACTTTCTTCCTAAATCCCTCTGTGCTCATTTGACCATGCCTTTAGACTTCTATAAAAAGCAAAGAGACCATCTAATATTAAAAAAAAAATTCAACTCTGTAGCCATATTTTTTAAAAAAAAATTAGTGTGATTTTGCTCTGCGATTTTTATTCTTAAAAAAATTCAAATAATTAGAATTGGGTAAGCTTACAAATAACTATATCAAAGTCAGATAACCAGTGTTCACCCACCTTTTTGAAGCATCAGGTACACGTATTGAAATTGTTATATGTAGGAGGGAGAAAGGCTTATGTCTCAGAACAACAAAGCAGAAGAGGATGGGGGGGATCGTTAATGATTTTAATGGTTTTAAAGGCCCATTAAAATTAGAGAGACATCCAAGACCCAGCAGGTGAAGGGTTAGTTATTACAGCATTGGGGGTTACCAGTCCATACCTTTCAACCACAGCGAGTTATTAGCAGTGAAGGATGACCCTCCAAAGAGGAGTTAGATTTCAGTGCTAGAGGGTTAATAACAAGACAACCTAAGTTTTAAAAAAAAAAGATTAGTAGCAAGCGCTAGTTGAGTTAATCAGTTAAAGACAAACTGTGCCCTGGGGAAGCTAAATTAAAAAAGCAACAGTAAGGCTTACAGAACTTAGCTCGTACAATTTGCCGTGAAGGCGGAAGATTGGTTCCCTGAAATAGCAAAGAATTATATGCTTTAGTTCAAAAAAAGAGAAAGGTTTTAAAATAAAGTCTGTTATTACATCTTCTCCTTTCAAAACAATGGGAAAAAATTGTCTATAGCCGAGGTTTCAATTTGTTCAATAATTGTACCTCTGTGTTAAAAAAAAAAGAGCTTTAAAAAATATCATCATTGTTTTGACTTGAAAAGAAATAACAATGCAAATATTCATGATCACATAAAACACAGAAGAGACAGCAAACTGTCGGAGTTAATGCAATCTCTGCAGAGCGCTGTTAGTCAGAGACAGCTGGTCAGCCCCAAAGCTCAAAAAACTCAAGTGAGCAGATCACCTTAGCAATTAACATCATCAAGAGCCAATAGAAAGTTGGCGTGGCAGAGATTAAACCCAACACTGCCTTCTTTCTGAGCCGTCCCTTCACTGTTACCAAGCTGTGCAAACGTGTGAACTAGCCAGCCAGCACCCCGGAAGCCCATGCAACTACTCACCGTATTGTTAACCTTGAACCTCCTTGGGGTTCAAGGTTAAATTAAGTTTGGTGGTAATGGAAGCAAGCAAAAGAGGACACAAAGAGTCTAAGTCAAAAAGCACAGCAAGTAGCGGTTTATGTAAGGTGAGATGGTAGGGTTAACAACTGCAAAAAATAGCCAAAACGAAATGCAAAATTCGGTCCAAAAAACGTGAAAAGCAAAAAACAAAACAAAAAGCTGCACCTTAAGCAAAACCTACATATGACCAATTTGCATTTTAAAAAAAAGCTGTCAGTCAAGCAGTTTAGTTCCAATGCTTTGGGGCATGCATGCACTGGGTTGCTTACACGGTTCCTACCTGATTTCCAATTGTGCTTTTCTTGTGAACCTGACTGCTCCTCTGCTGAGCACTGAGAAAAGCAAAGGAGAAGCACTGAAGAAACTCAGACCTTTTTTTTTTTTCTGAACAAGTAACAGATACTAAAACACATTACACATTAAAAAAAAAAAAAAAAAAAAAAAGACAGACAAACTCGGGGCAGAAGAAACAGCATCAAGCCAGCTCCGTCTAATTCTGGAAGATAAAACAACTCAGTGGGATTTCTTTCAGTAATTAGCAACCAGAAATAAAAACTATAATTACTCCATGTGGGGGAAAAAAACTACATTAATCACAACGGGTTGGTTGGTGTGGTGGTGTGCAGGGGACTTCTTACAGTACACACGATAAAGGAGACCAACATCAAATGGTGTTTACGGAGTGCACACTATTTTCCATGCACTAGTGATTTTCATTCACACAGCCTGTAGCGTGGATTATTTTCTTGTGCATTACCCTCTACTTCCATCAACACTGTTCTATTCAAAGGCCAAAGCCAAGGTCCTTGCCATAGCTTTCAAGGCCCTACTCCACTCTCTGCCACTGTGATGCAGCTCCCCTTCCCTCCAGCTCATTCACTGGTGAGGTCCCGTCACCAAGGCTGGGCCTGAGCCATTCAACATAGGCCCTGCACAAGAGGCTTCGAGCTGGCTTACTGCTCTAAAGATATTTCTCCTATACGTCCACAAGGTCCCTAACATCTCTTCGAGTGCTGGCCCAAATTTATCTTTACAGTGAGGCTTAAGTCGGTCACTATATAAAACTGGGTCCCTGCTTTCCTCCAGGGAACCCCTGTTCCCTCACTATCTTTCTCACTACAAGATTTCACCTTCCAACCTACTGAAGTTTGGTTTGTGTCTGTTTCACCACACGCACCCTTCCACATCAAACTGGAAGACAAGAGACTCTGTGTCTGTTTGGCTTACTGCTCGATCCCCAGGGCTTCTACAGAGGAGCTGTAGCAAACATGGCAGCAGGTTATCTATTGAATGAGAAGTTTCTCGAGACTGGTGTTACACTTCCCCACTTCACAGTGAGCATGGAAGGGAGGGCTAACGTCTGTTGTCACTCCTAACAACTTTGCCCCAGATTCTCACTGTTAAATGTGATAATATTCTAGCTCTCAGAGGAATGAAGGCTTTTGGATCCATAGCCCCATCATAAGAAAGCATATCTCATCTCAGTTATTCTGGCAGGACTAGCAATTGCCTACCCTCTGTCAGTTCATCTAAAGTTTATGTCCAGAGAACAGTGGGATGAGCTGAAGTAAAGGAGAGATAGATTAAAGCCACAGGCTGTCTGCGAAAAGTGAGTACATGTTATGGTTCAGTAGTGAGATAGAAATCAAAAACCCACTTAGAACAGTTGTTCAAAACAGCAGATTTTCACAATCTCCCCTGATATAGTTAAGCTGCTTGCCTCTGCTCAGACTCATAAAAACCACACACTGCACTCGGTTGAGGCTGGGCAGGGTGGGCGCTGAAAGGTAACACTATGTCTCTAGTTGCTGGAGATAGTGTGCTTTTGCTTTTCGCTATTAATGCACTAACTTTAGCTTCTTTCTTACCTTTGGCTTAGTTTAATTATTCTTAGCTAAATGACCATTTCCCCTCATTTCTTCTCAGCCATTCCTTTAAGGAATCTTAGCCCAGTGTTCTCAGTGTTTTGTAAGCACCATGGAAAAGCCAGCTTGTGTCTGTGGCCAGGATCCCATGTGCCCACACTGCCCTCTGGCTGCCCACCAAACCTGGCCCATTGGATGTCTCAAATACTACTCTCATTGAACTTGAGTCTCTCTGTCTCTCCCTGTCTCTCTTTCTCTGTCTCTTTCTGTCTCTCTGTATCTCTCTCTGTCTCTCTTTCTGTCTCTCTCTCTCTCTGTCTCTCTCTCTCTGTCTCTCTCTCTCTGTCTCTCTCTCTCTCTGTCTCTCTCTCTGTCTCTCTCTGTCTCTCTCTCTCTGTCTCTCTCTGTCTCTTTCTCTCCCCCTACATTGTCTCTCCAAAGTCACCTTTCCAGGGACCTCCTGGGTTCACCCATCTTCTAGGAATAAACAGGAAAATGTCTACTGCAATGTGAGTGTGCCTTGGTTGTGCTTGTGTCTTTAAGGTGGCACACCTTTAACAAGCCTCTAATTAGTATGATCAGTGGCAAAGTGTGAAGCTGTGAATCATCAGGGGTGTGGGTGACTCGGACAGAGAAGGAGGGTGGGCTGGATAAGTTGTCTCTTGGGCTCAAGGTTTTGTCTGTCTGGGTAGTTAGTTTTGGCTTCTGATTGGGGTTATCTGCAGTGTTAGAGATTGAATCTAAGACCTCCTCCATGGTAGGCAAGGATGCTTCCCTGATATACACACAAAGCCTTCTTGGGCTCCTTCTAGATCCAAATGCACTGAGCCACAGCATTTCTCTCAAAATATTAGCAATGTTAGATAGTGGATGTTTCTGCTGACAGGGATCCTGTAGGGAACAATGCTTGTTTGCTCTCTGCCGCTTACACAGAGGAAAAACAGATTTACTTATGAGCCAATCTAAAGTACTAGGGTTAGAGTAAATACTAACTACCATTACTTTCTACCTAATGAATACTTTTTTTTTAGCCACTGCCCCCATAAATTCAAACATATGGCTGGTAATTATGTAATTGGGTTCACACAGTTGTTCCACAAATAATAAAAAAGCAAGCTATTTAATTAAAATACACCCATTATCATAATTCTTGGTAACTGAGTTGCTGAATTATTTAAGAATGTGTTCATAATAGAACATGTGAAGAATTAAAGTTAATTTGAGTCTTTAGTTTTATTCTTGGATATGGATATGTGCTAGGTTATCTCGGCTATCATATAACATATGTTACTATACTGTGTTTTAATTTGACACAAATCAAACAATTTTAGTGCAACAACCTTGAAGAAGTAAGATGAATAAGGTATGGTCTTTTTAACCAAAAGTGTGAGTTCAAGTGAAGAAGGTGTGTGTGTGTATACATACACACAACAAATAAAGGATAAGCTTTATTAAAACAAGGGACTATATTAAAAAGAAAAGAAAAAGAAGAGTCCTATTTTTCAGATTTGGGATACAATTACCTCAGCTCCTATTATGTGTATGAATGTCTCTTTCACTGTGCAAAGTTTTGCCAGATACAGCAGCATAAAACCATATTCAGTCTATTGCACGCATACTTAAGACATAATGGTCTTTAAAGTAAATAATAGAAAAATTGAAATTTTTATAAAATTAAGCCCATTAGAAGCCATCCAAACAAAAGAAGCCATGACATCACTTCTTCTGCCATGTCCTCCTCTGTGAACAACACAGAGACAGAAATTCAGAAGAGTGTGCTAGGGATATGTGTGACCATTCATCAACTAAGTCCTTATACCTGGGAATTGCTTGCAACATTCAAAGACCAGGAATACTATTTCAGTCTGCTGTCCTAAGACTTTTGTAGAAAATGTAAAATGTGAATTTTAACACAAGAAAACATTCACTGTATTCTACAAGGAGGGAGCCAACAAAGCCACGGTGTGGAGAGGGGAGGACTCAGGGAAGCTGAAGGCAAAGCTTTGACTGTGAATTCATGGATGCAGTTTGTAAATGGCCTTAAAATTCTTCTAGACAAATAAGCTTACATTGAGGCCAGTTACAGAGTATTTGAAAGAAGAACAGATAGCATTTAGTGTTTCTAAGCCAGAAAATAGTTTGGCCGAAGAACTGCTTTTATAAAAATTACTTCCCCAAAATGGGCAGTATTGATTCTAAAGCCAGAAAGAGAAGAGGCAGCCAACCCAGACCAGCTCCTTCAGATGTTGGGTTTCTCCTCAGTGTTTATAGTCAAATCAAGTTCCCTTTATACATTCTGTCTTCTGAGAAGCCTCCAGTTATCTCTCCTTGCCATGAGCCCCAAAGCCTTGGGTTTGTGCCTATACTGTATAACCTGGCTGGTGGTATAGGCAGGTCTTTCTTGCTTCTCCAACAATGTCCACACTTTGATAGCAGATGGTGTACTGTATGCAGTTTAGTTCTTCTACCATCGATCCATTGATAACACCAAACACAAAGCTGAAGGTAGTTCCTTAAGAAATACATTGCTGATGTGTTTGTTTGTTTGTTTGTTTGTTTGTTTGTCTGGGGAAGAGATGTAACAGCCCCTGTGCCACTGTACGTGTGTGGTGGTCAGAGGACAATCTGTCTGAGTCACTTCTTTTCTTTCACCATGTGGTCCTGGGGACTGATCTAGGTTGTCAGGGTTGGCAGTAGCACCTTTGCCTACTGAGCCATCTCACCAGCTTCTTAAGAAACATTGTTGGGATTTTATTTTTATGCCATGCTTATATACAATCAAACTATCAATGTCTAGCTGCAAAACAAATTCAAATACTCTAAAGAACCATAGTATATGCATGTAGTAAAGAAATATTTATTTGGGGACTATGAAATGCTGGAATATAAATTTGGGGGGTTAGACTAGAAAGAGCTGATAACCATGTAGCCAGCTGAAGTTAGAAGCAGAAGACAGGGATAAAAGACATTGGGAGTCGTGCTAATTAATTCAGACTTTATCCTGAAAGCAATGGAGAATCCTCAAAAGAGTGAAAAAGACCTGGACAGGAGGCAGGGAAACTTGTGTAGCAACCCAAATAAGAGAAGAAAAGCAACAATGGCTGAGGGAAGGAGTCAAACTCAGAAACATAACATGGAAATAAAACCAAACAGAGTTAACAAGGATAGAGAGGGGAGAGGGGGAGGGAGGGAAGGAGGGAGGGGGAAGAGAGGGAGGGAGGGAGGGAGGGACGGAGGGACAGAGGGACGGAGGGACGGAGGGACGGAGGGAGGGAGAGAGAGAATAAGAAACACAGAATGATGTCTGATTTCCAGTTTAAGCAACTAAGGGAGTATCCACAGAGAGAGGAGACAAGGGAAGAACTGCAGGCTATGACATGGAAATGCCTTCAGGAGATGCTGGGTTGAGGCTTCTCTTGGACACATAAGCAGAACATTCTGGCAGAGGCCAAACATCATGAGTAGTTCAGGATAAAAGATCCTAGAACAAAGATCTGGATTCAGAGTCTTCCAACAGAGTTGGTGAACAAGCACTGGGGTCAGGGAGTTTGGTTAGTCATAATGTTATGACTAACGAAGGAAGCAGCCTAAGGAAGAAAGACAGCAAAGGATCAGCTGCCTCTAAAGATGGCTGAAGAAGAAAGACTGGAGTAGAAAGAGAAAAACCAGACCAGAGTGTGTGGAAGATCATAGACCACTGAAGCAAAGGGCCAGACCTTGTCAATAAGGAGTACTCAAGGGTGTCAGATGACAGGCATGGATTGTCTATATATAATTCTAAATACATAAATACAACCTGCTCAATGTGCATAATGTTACTTGTATGTATGCTTTCATGTATGATCATTTGGCACTGGGTTACCAATGAGTGTACTCTTCCCTAGAGAATGATCTTTCTCCCACTCTCTGCATTCTTTATGCTAATGTAGAGGAGTGATACTTGCAATGTCTTTTCAATTTGTCTACACTTAAGAGTTCTACCTGATAACCACCCCGACCAGGGACCAAACATTCAAACATTTTATCCCTAAACTTGGATATGAGTCAAAAACAAAACAATCCCTCAAAAAACAAAACAAAAACCCCTCTGTTATACCCTGGTAGCCCAGCTCTGGCTGCACAACTAAAGAGAGGGGACACTCCGGGGTAAAGAGCAGGAACAAGGAACATCATTACTTTAGAAGTTATTTTCGCTGTAGGGAAACAAGAAAGAAGAATGTAACAGGAAAGGCCCTGCCCTGCTGGCTCTGGCGTTTAGTGGAAGGCTTAAACTCACTGCCTTTGATAAACGGCAACAGAGGCATTCCGCAGGATCTGCAGAGAGACACAGTGAGGGTCCCAGGCCCCAGCATTTTCATGGTGCTCACATAACAAGATCTGAAGTAAGCTCACTGTGTCGTTTCAAGTGTGAGAAAACAGGTGTTCAGATCTCCTCAGCAGACGGGAAGCTAAACTGACCTTGAGGTCTGCTGCTTAGGGTGGGGGGATGTGTCTTTAATGGTCCATGACCGGGGCTTCAGTTCTCTTAAACCACGCACTGCATAAATCTTGGGGACTCCAGAGGCAATTTGGGTCCAAGAATGAATCCAAGAAGGGCACAAGAATTTGAACTTTCACTTCCCAAGACATTAGGCGAAGGCATTTGCCCTTCTGTTCAAACAGTGTGACTGCTGGGAATGCTGGGAACTGACAGACAGCTGGCCCAGGCCTCATTTTCTCAAATAGCAAAGACGAGGTAGGTTACTTAAGAAAATATAATTTAGGAGATTTTCCCCCCAATGAGGAAGAAGGACAAATTAAACTTTAAGTCATGAGGAAAGTTGATATTTTCATCTGAAATGTTGAACTTTTAGGTTCAGAAATTATATTGTTATAGTTGAAACACAACGTTTTAGAAGTCAGGAAATTCCAAGGCCAGCCTTCAGCAGGGCTTATTGCACATGGCACGGATTTTATGGCTACAGTTAATAAACAACCGTGAGGTGGAGAAGGAAGGCCTTCAGTGGAGAATAGATTCCGTGGCAGAAGGAACCTGGAGATGCTCTGATTGTATTCTAAAAGTAAAGATTCTGTCAGTCTAGTTTTAGCATTTGTTTTTCCTTTAAAAAAAACAATAACAACAAAAGAACACTTTCAGATCAGAAAGTCAGCTTCATTGCAAACATCACACGTGCCTACATATGTTGCTATCCCACAAGCCTGAGGGCCGGTACGCTCGTGACGACTCACTGAAACTCTTAGGACCCAGGAGCCTCTTTTCTTCCGTCCTAGACCTTGCTTTTCTATCTTTGGAACTCAGAAATACTTACACAATTATCTTCAAATATGGCTTGATTTTTCTTCCTTGATGGAAACAGCACCCCTGCCAACTTTAAAATTTATAGCTACGACCATACTTTTTTAATTTTTAAAAGCACAGAAAATACCACAATCCTTCAAAGTGATTTTGAAATGAACATTTCCCCATCTTCGTGATGACCTCACATCACACGGAAATGTACTCCGCATACAAATGGAAAGAACATTTACCTTTGATTCTTAGCGCCAAACAGTATCTTTGATGGGATTACTAGAAAAATGGGGGATGGAATCAACAGGGGCTAAATCTGATCGAGCGTGCTGTATGCATGTATTGAAATAGCTTGCTGAGAGCCATCACTATGTCATTAACACATATTAATGAAAAATTAAGCATTGTCTTTGGAATAATGAAATTAGCATCTAAAAATATTCCGGAGGCAATCATAGAAAAGTTATTATAAACTTTAATACAAAATAAAACCGCATGGCTGGGGAGGTAGTTCAGTGGGTGCTTGCCATCCAAGCATGGGTACTTCAGTTCAAATTCTCAGCCCCCACTCACACAACCACTCATGGCTATAGGTGCCAGTAACCCCAGCATTAGGAGTCGGCAACAGATAGGTCCCTGGAACTCACTGGCCAGCCAGTGTAGCAGAGATGATAAACTTCCATCCAGTTCAGACACCAGGTCTTACAAAAGAGTAAGGCATGGAGTAACAGAAGACAGCCAGCTTTGTCCTCTGGCTCTGCAGATGTGTGCATGGGCACATGATCCTACATGTCCACCATACACTATATACCACCTATATACATACACACATGTATTACAAACTACACACACACACACACACACACACACATTTTAAAAAGGAACAGAGAGTCCTGTGATCAAATTATTTTGGTTTTATGTATGGGAAGAGAAAGGGTGAGGAGAACAGGCCAGGCAAACAAGTAAGGGGGAAGGGGCAGAGAGAGAGATAGAAGAGAAAGAAGGGAGGGAAGGAGAGAGAGATGAGATAGAGATATAGATAGATAGATAGATAGATAGATAGATAGATAGATAGATAGACAGACAGACAGACTTACCTTAACAGACTACACCATAGTTTTCTAACACATTTCCACCTAATTTCTAATTTCATTGATTTATCTTCTAACAGTTCTCACAGGGACACAAGACTGATTATTCCTTGTTCTGTTTGTTAAATCAGTAAGAGGAAACACAAACACAAAAGCAAAAGCAAAAACAACCCAGCTGCTGACTCCCAGACCAGCTCTTTAAAAGAAAGTTTGGGGGAGAACCATGCAGCATTTCCATCTTCTGGGAAAGTTATAACAGCACTTCTTTTTCTTCAACAAAATACAGCCCAACTCACTGGCAATCAGAAGCCATTCCCTGGATCACAGAGACACTGTATCAAAGGCTGTGTCTGAAAGCTCTAGGCTTGAAAATTTTCTTTGAAAACCTAAAAATCAATACAATAATGTATCCCTGCAACCTCTGAGGTAAAATATACTGAAATTTATTGGAAAAAGAAATGAACCCTAGCCTATCAAAAGAAAGAAAGCAAAGAACAGAGAGTGATCAGTAGATTGACAGACAGACAGACAAGTGGGTAGGTGGGTTGGTAGGTAGGTAGGTAGGTAGGTAGGTAGGTAGGTAGGTAGGTACATAAGTTGGTAAGTAGGTGGGTGGGTGGGTAAATAGGTAGATGGAAGGTAGATAGGTGGATAGGTAGGTAGGTGAATAGATAGGTGGATGGGTAGTCAGATAGCTATTGATCTCAGAAAAGGAGATAAAGCTGGGTAGGGTTGTATACACCTGCAAACTCAGCACTGATGAAGCAGAGGCAGGAAGATCAAGAGTTCAAGGCCATCTTTGGCTACATAAATAGTTTGAGGCTAGCATGGACTAGAGGAGACCATATCTCAAGGAGGATAAAACCCACAATGCTCAGTAAAGTTTAAATTGTAACAATGATTTTGTGATGCTTTTAAGCCTTGAGTCTTTCCAAAAGGCATTGGGTTTTTGGTCCATCATCTTGACTTGGGGTAGCAACATGTTTTCGCTTTTGACACACTGCATCTAGCTTACTTACATAGATGCCACAAATTTGAAAGATCCTTATTGGTGTTTTCCCATCCCAAAAACTGACATTGAAGAAAGCATTCCTGTTATTTCTAACGATGTAAAGATAACACTCATCTTTTAAAAGTACTCAGAGAAGCCAGTGAGACAATTGAAGAGCTTGCCATTTTAAGGTTTAACATACCTGTCACATATTAGACAACCCTCTGAAAGGCAGAGGATCATATGTATTTTATAAAAAGTAGTATGGTCAGTCCAACAGATCATATCTAAATTTTAAATGAAATTAAGGCCCCCTCATTGTGGTATAGGGAAGTCTAAACAGCTCACTATTTTGGATCTTACCGGTTGTTTGTTTGGATTTTATTTATATGGCTTTGTCCATTGCATTCTGAGACAGCCTCTAACTCTGTAGATCAAGCTGGTAGAATTCAGCTCACAACAATCCTCCTGACTAAACCTCCCAAAGGCTATGATTACAAGTGGGAACCACCACACCCACCTTGATATTATTTGATATATGGTACAATTTGAATTGTATTTGACATTAATTGAAGAAAGAATATTACCCTGACATTTTAATGTGTGATTATTGTTGTTCATCTATGATAGTTCAAGTACCCACTGAAGATCATCTTCCAAGAATAATGAGTATTGAAGGCACATGACTGTACAAAAGACCCAACTACTGTCTTTTCTAAAGAGAATAATAAATTTCCTTGCTCTATAACTGTGGGGTTCCAAGGTAGATGGATTCAGAATAACCCTGGCCCAGACTGTCCTGCCAAAGGAAGTATTGCTGTAGTAGGAATTAATAACATATGTTTAAAATAATAGCAGTAGGAATGCATACAAGGATCGGTTATCTCACGTACTTTGCAAAGCCGATGAAGTCCTCATGGTTGGTGTTAATGTAAGAGACTTGAATGTCAATCAGTAGCAGGACCTAGAAGACAGAGAGAATCACTGTTGTAATGACCTGTCTTCAAAAGTCTCATAGGTTAACATAGCTCGTGTCATTTATCAGTATTTGGTTTTTAAAGTGATCTTTTGATTAAAATAACACATAGGTTTTCCATTTTGGAGTTTTTCACTCTAAATATGTAAGTTAAAAATCTATGTGGTGGCTAAGTCTGAGTATCATGTAAAGAGAATAGCATTGTAGTTCACAGACAGGCACTGATTGCTGTCAGAGCACCAAACCTAGAAGTATTCTGTTCCTCTAAAGCATAGGCTTTGTTCTAAGCAAGGCAGGCATATATAAGCCATATTACTCCTTGGTTTTCTTAGCCTTTTCCATCCCTTTCGTTTTTAAAACTTCATTATTTTATTTGCTTACTCACTTTGCATCCTGATTACAAGCCCCCTTCCTCCTCTGCTCTCAGTTCATCTTTACAAATCCCTCCCTCCATTCCCCACTCTCCTTCTCCTCAGAGAAGGGGAAGCCCCACGTTGGGCACCACCCGCCCTGGGACATCTAGTCCAAGCAGGATGAAGCCAGACAAGGTAGCCCAGGTAGGGGGAAGGGGATTCAGTAGCAAGGAATAGAGACCTAGACAGCCCCTGCTCTAATTGTTAGAGGAACCACATGAAGACCAAGCTGCACATCTGCTACAAAAGTATAGGGGGCCTAAGTCCAGCCCCGGGTGCTCTTTGGCTGCTGGTTCAGTCTCAGGGAGTCCCCAGGGTAAGTTGATGCTGTAGATCTTCTTGTGGTGCCCTAGACCAATACCCAATCCAGCTTGCTCAATTCTTTTTTTTTTTTTTTTTTTTTTTTAAGCTCCCTCTAGGCAATAGGAATACTTCATTTATCAACTCTGAAAGAGACTATGCCGGGGCCTAGCAAACACAGAAGTGGATGCTCACAGTCAGCTATCGGATGGATCACAGGGCTCCCAATGGAGAAGCTAGAGAAAGTACCCAAGGAGTTAAAGGGATCTGCAACCCTATAGGGGGAACAACATGATGAACTAACCAGTACCCCGGAGCTCTTGTCTCTAGCTGTATACGTATCGAAAGATGGCCTAGTTGGCCATCACTGGAAAGAGAGGCCCATTGGACTTGCAAACTTTATATGCCCCAATACAGGGGAATGCCAGGGCCAAAAGAATGGGAAGGGGTGGGTAGGGAAGTGGGGGGGATATGGGGGACTTTTGGGATAGCATTGGAAATGTAATTGAGGAAAATACGTAATAAAAAATATTAAAAATTAAAAAAAAAAGAAATATACAAAGAAATGCAGATCCTGCTTCGGAGGAGTGAAGTTCATTATCTGACTAAAACTTCAGCAGAATCTCAGTCAAACTGTCATCTCAACAAGGAATGTTTCCCTGGCACCGCAGCCTCAGTTACTCCACATGCTCCATCAGCCTACTGGGCCTCATTTCCTAGAGAGCACTAGTTAGTACTTGACCCAGAGGCGACTTGGCATACTCTGCACAGAGCTCTATGCAATGTGCCTCACGATTGACCAGGGCCTGGACCAGTGTCTCAAGCAACATGGGTAGTGGTGGGATTTAGGAAGGAGTGGGGTTTAACCTTTGACAAGCAACACAGAGGTGTTTTTCACTGTTACTTGCTTGTGAAATACAGCTTAGAGGTATGGGAGGCCTCTTTGTGAGGACATGGCCAGTGGGCAGCCATAGGACCTGGGAAAGGCAAGAAGGGAGAGGTGCAAGCAGAAATTGCCAGAGAGAGGCTTTATTTACCCTGGGGATTTTCAGATGAACTTCTCTCATTATGTTACTTTTTGATCCTTCAACTGTGCTGCATCCTTTTGAGGATTTTGAGACATGGTGACATGTAAAAAAAATTAAAAATAAGAACCTCTGCCTGGTCTATACTTGCATATTTTTGAGACTTATTTTCTTTTATAAGAAAAGAAAGAGGAGAAAGAGGAAGATGAGAAAGAGAGAAAATGTCTTATGTAGCCCAGGCTAGCCATAAACTTACTGTGCATGCAAGGATGATCTTTCATTCCTGACCCTTCTGCCTCTATCTCTTCTAAGAATAAAACCTAGGGTCTGGGCCATGCTAGGCAAGCACTGTGCCAGCTGAACTTCTTCCGAGAGCCACAGTGAGGGCTTTTTCACTGAGAACCTTCATTGTCAGGGTCATTAAAGAGCACCAGAGTCGTCATAGCAGTTAAAAGGCACGTGCTCTTCATCATACTCCAGGATGGGTGTTTCCTTGGTAATATCTTCCCTAATTATGACCATGCAGGACCAGGCCTCCTTACACCATGACTCAATTCTACAATACACAGGCACCATGCATCGCTGAGACACCTATTGTGTGTGTTTGCCACAAATGTAATGAACTGTTTGGATCACTTTGGTTTGGTAACTTACTCAACAGAAATAGGTACAGTCTTTAACCACACCACTGTAAATGCATCCAATGTCTTCAGAAGCAGAGACAATGTTTGTTTTATTCCTCATCTTATCCAAGAACCAAGCATGACATATAAAATAGATGGGCAATACATGTTTGTGGTTTTAGTTTTGTTAACTATCTATGAATCTAAAAGAAAGGTCTGTTTTCATGTGAGCAATTTCTTCCCATTTAATTAGTGTATGGCCAGTTACGACCATTTTAGTACTTAGTACTCAGTACCCCATGCTTCTCAGACTTTTGGCTAAGATCAAGTATAGTACTCAGTACCCAGCACCCTAGGCCCTGAGGCTTTGCTTTTGTGGCTAATCTCAACTAGTCATCTGACCAAATCTTGCTGAGAATAACAAAGGGACCTGCCAAAAATGGATTTTAAAGATCACTCTGGGCCTACTCTGCTACCCAAAAAATAAGCCAGAGCTCAGGAACTGTAAGGCCAGCAATGTTGTATGTTCATGAAAAAAAATTACATATCATACACAAACTGATTTTATCTCTTGAAAACTTCTGAGGAATGGTTATTAATTTACCTATAGTGTATTAACCTCTATTCTCCCACAAATCAAGTCAGATTCTCCTAGATATCATATTCTCCAGACTCATTTGCCAAGACTGCATACCGTATAAAGTATAATGTTTAAGGACAAATAAGCTGTTCTAGCATTAAGAGTGAAATATCCATGTATTTGCCAGCATAACCCACAGCTACTGTGAGCATCCCGGACAGAGATACACATTAACTTGGACTGCAGTTTGGAAAAGAGTGGAAAAATAAACGCTGTGGCTCTTCTCGGTCATATTCCTGGAATACGGGAGTCTGGGTTCACTCGAGGATAACAGCCAGGTTTTGTTTGGAGGATGAAGAAAATGGTACACATTTTTTTTTCACTTTCTCAGAATTTCTCTATGTGGCTTTACCCAGTTACTGACTAATGGTTGAAGAAAACCAAATCTGTACCTTATAGCAGCAGCAACTCACAGAGACAAGTACTTTGATGTGCACTTGGGTGTATAGAAACAGCTAGAAGAGTAGCTGGTGTGTGTGGTGGTTTAGCGACCTTTAAGACCAAAACTTACAGATTTATGAGTTCTCATGTTTAATTTGATGATTCCTCTCCACCCTCAAGGTCTCCTGGGCAGGGATGGTTAATACTTTCATTTAAAAAAAAATTTTTAAAAGAAAGTAAATGGTAAGAATGTCTCAAAATATCACAGAGACATGGAGACTTGAGGGAATGGGGTGCTCTGATGAGATCTTCCAACAGTGCAAAGGCTCAAGACAGCACACAGTCCAGCATGTAAATGGATATCTATCCAAAATGGCATGATAATGTTTCCCAAATGTGTTTCTCCTGTTAAGTCTAAACCAGGAGAGACCACAAGCTCCTAGAGGTATTGACTGGTTATCAGAACAGGCACTCAGGTTATTCCTTTAAAAGGAAAACCCAAAACTAGACAGAGGGCTCAATGGTTTAGAGCACTTGCTGCACAATCATGAAGGCTGGTATCTGAATCCCTGTACCTATAATAAGCTGGAAGCCCAACATATGCTGGAACCCTAGCTCCAAGAGAGAGAGTTGTGGGGGAGGGGATCGCTGAAACTTACTGCCTTCTGGCTTAGCCAAGAAAACATTATCAACCATAAAAGCATTTTCATTGCTAGTTCATAATTGTACTTTTTTCTACTGTTATAGATCATGATGTAAACATCTGATATGCAGGATATCTGATATGTGACCCCTGTGAGAGAGTCGTTCAACCCTAAAGGGGTCACGGCCCACAGGTTGAGAACCACTGCATTAGCATCCTATTCAAGGAGAGACTTCTGAAGCTCTTCTAATGGTCTAAAGATGAGCCTCCAAAGAACAAGTGGAGAGTGTAATGCATGAGACTACTTCATTCTCTCCTCTAGTCTCCATGTACATGCAGATAGGCATGCACATGCTTGTACACACACATACATACATACTCACACATGTGCTTATACATTCTCTTGCACAGGAATAAATAAATAATACTTAAAAAAAAGAGTGAGACACCTATTCCATCTCTAACCTCCCTCGTGGAGAGTGGATTAATTAATACATCAGAGACACAGAAGGTTTCCCTACAGTCAGAACAGGCCATTTTCCCCATTTCTTCCATGCCTCAAGAAGTGAATAACAGCTCAAGTTAATTTTATGGTTTTAATCTGAAGGTGCTACTCACACGTTCATGCTTCCAATCTTTGCCCTTATTTCATGGTGCTGTGGGGCAGTTCTGGAGCCTTGCTGTAGAGCTCTCTGGCAGAAGTCACTAGGCCCTTGACAATTATACCCAACCCTGGGTCCAATTTCACTCCTTGCTTCCTGGTTTGGCAGCATGTGAACAGACTTGGTCCCATGCTCCTTCCACCAAACTGTGAGATTTTTCCCATATCTTCCCACCATGATGGACTGGGACCCATTAAAACCAACCTATTCCCTCTTTAGGTTGTTTATTCAGATGCTGTAGTCTCAATAATGCAAAAGTAATGAACTCAGATAGGTACTAGAGACGTAGAGTTGTGACTCAGCTGACCATGTAGTTCCTCAGCCTTTGGAGCTGGTTTGCAGGAGGGATTTGAAAATATGGAGATACAGGGTTTACAAAAAAAAAAATCTTAGAATGTCTTACATTGTATGATTATTATATTCTGGCAAAGAATTTGTCTAGGTTTGGCCTGTGTCTTGAAATTTTTAAGGCTGAATTTAAAAAGTAATGGACTGATTAGACTGATTAGACTTCAAGACAGCATAGAATTCAGGCATGTGGTATGGCTTATTGCTAACTGCTTTTAGTAAGATTCACAGAAAGAATCAGGAGCAAAAAAAGCAAAATATGTGGAAAAAATGCTTTAGGGGAAGGAAAATGAGCTCGCTTGCGTTGGCAGGTAAACAGATGTAGCTGTTAACGTACTTAGAGAAAATCCAAGTGGTTGTGCAAGATGACGGTAGGGCCTCAAGAATATTTTGGGTACTGGGCAGATCCCACCCATCAGGATCCCAGCTATAAAACTTCAAACTCAGAATACTTCTCCTTGAAAACAACCATCGCCTCCACAGCATCCCTGCTCACAGAGGGCCGCATGCCACAGGGTTCCCCAGATTCTGCCACCTAGGTAATCAGAGGTCACTACAGCCATAGCCAAAGAGAGCTTGACGGTTCTTCAGGCCAGACAGTATATCTTGGCATTGTCCATAAAATGCTGCACTTTGGAGTTGAAATGTCTCCCATAGGCTTATGTTTTAAATGCTGTTCCCCAGATAATGGTGCTATTATGGAAGACTGTTGAAATTTTGGAGGTGGATCCTGGCTGGAAGAAGTGTGTCACCTGGGGTGAGCCTTTGAAAGTTATGGCCATGTGTTGTGGAGGGCTATCCTCTGAGCCAAACCCCTGCGTTTTCAGAATTTAGGTTGTACCTACTCACCAAAGATCATTACTCCTGGGTTTGTTGACTGTTTGTTTTCCCTCTTAGAAGGATGGTGGAGAGCATCATGGGTCCCCTAACCTGAATTTCCTGCCAAACCTTCCAATCAGTTGTGTGCAATTCTGAACTAACTGTGCATGGCCTTTCGATCTCTGAGAAGGACTAGAGTAGTGAACCTCAACCTTCCTAATGCTGTGACCCTTTAATACAGTTCCTCATGTTGTGGTGATGCCCAACTACAAAATTATTTTTGTTGCTGCTTCATAATTGTAATTTTCTACTATTATGAATTGCAATATAAATGTCTGTGATCTTCAATGCCCTTCAATAACCACCGGAAAGGATCATTCAACCTCAAAGGGGTCATGATTCACAGGCTGAGAACCACTGGGCTAGAGGCTACATCTAGGGAAGGGTTAGGGGAGGGGGCTCCATCTATGCAACCACAGAGGTGTCACCATCCACAGTGGGTAAAGACCTTCTAGAGTGACTGCTTTAGGGTCACCCATTCTCCTGGCTAAAGCTACTGAGCCATTGCTCTGTAAGAAAGCCTAATAGACTCACTGGTCCCATGTGAACTTTGGTAGGATTGCAACTTCATTTGTCATTGGAACTGTATGGAGAGGGGGGATACACAATACAATTTCCCTCCCTTGAGTTGTTTCTGTTGTGTGTTATGGTCACAGTGATGCAAATGTAAGTAACCAGAACAAAGAGCTGTGTGTGGACTAGTCTATTTCATCTTTACTATGCCCATAGATTAAGTACCATTGTTTATCCCTAGGGTGAGGAAATTGATGGAAATGTGTGTGGAAGAATGAAAGTTGGGACATGGAATAACTCATCAGGAAGACACTTGGTATCAAGCCTGAGCTTGATTTTTATAACTAACGTAATGGAGAGAACTGATTCTCACAGATTGTCTTCTGGCATATGTCATGGCAAACATGCACCTACACACACACACACAAGCACACGTGCATACACACATGCACACATGTGCACACACACATACACACACTAAATAGTTTTTAAAAATGCAAATAACTAATAAATATTATATAGAAAGTAAGAGTCAGAGCTCAGACTTGCTGTCCACTGAGTCTAAGCTCAGAATCCATTATCTTAATAATGAGAGCTCCAGTGTCACAAGGGCTTAGCCTGGCATACTTCACAATGATGACATGGGGACTCACCTTGACTCAGCCATAGCCTTTTTGAATCATAATCACTACACTCGTCCTAGACCACACCCCCGACACTCTCATGTTGCTTCTCAGCTTGTTAGAAATACACAGCACTACCGGGCTGCTAGGAGTGGTAGGACCAGACTCCATGTCAATACTGGGTGTGACTCTTTGATGTTAGCGTGGCACAACATAAGCATTTCCCAGCAAGAAGCAGTGCCTTTTGTTCTGGTCACTTTAGAAACTTATGTCTCCTGATGGAAAGCCTTGGCTCCACCTATGGTACTACAAGCCAGGACTACGCTTCAGTCAGAAACTCTAGTATAAACTCAAGTCTGTGTAGTCACCGATCTGTCTGTTCACACTCTTCCATTTCATGAACTTTGGGGTTGGTTCTTGGACACTGGGACTTGGTTGTTTCAGAACAAATGCTAAACTAAGCATGTTGTTTTAGCAAAACAGAAAAAGAAATGAAGAATAAAAGTTCACATGAAAATGTCAACACCTGACCTATGTAAGGTCACAAAAATGGTTAAAACAATATATTACTTTTTTCTCAATATTGTTTTTACTTAGTATCCCTATGAATTAAGTTTATATACTATCATTTGAATGTTACAGCCTGAAAACACAAGATAAAGTAGTATCTTATTTATTTATGATCGTGTATAGAGTTGATTCCTTTGAGATCAGGTCTGCAACGGGTAGTTTTGTTTTTCACTGTCAACTTGACACAACCTCATGTCACCTAGAAAGAGAGTCTCAGTGAGGGACTATATATATCAGATTGGCCTGTGGCCATGCCTGTGAGGGATATTTTTATTTCTTGGTTATTTGAGGTGAAAAGACATACTCTGAGTGTGGATATTTCGCAGTCAGGGCTCTGATCAGATTAGCGGGATCGAACAAGGAAGAACCTCATAGCCATTCCTCCCTGTCCTTGGCTGTGGGCATAATGTATGGAGCTGCTTCCAGTCCCTGGCACCTTGGGAATTCTGCACTGATAGACTGTGACCTGGACCTGCAAGCCAAAAGAAATCCTTTCTCCCCCAAGGGGCTTTGCAACTAGCTGATTTTATCAGAGCAAAGAAAATGTAACTGGACTGGGCTCTCATGTAGCCCAGTCTGGCCTTGAACTGGCTGCATAACAGAGAATGAACTTGAATTTCTAATTCTCCTGCCTCTACTTCCTAAGTGCTGCAATTTCAGGCATGTGCATTAGATTTTATAGAACTAGGTTTTATTGGCCCATTACATGGGGAGAGGGAACCTTTAGCTTGGGACTATATGTCTGGTCCCTGGCTTCGTTTCACTGGCTCATGAGTTAATGCTGGCTAAATTACAATAACTCTATTCTCTGCTTTGGGCTGCTGTCCAAGATTGTAAAAGCTGGAAAACAAGTGGAAATTATAAATAGTGGGCAGTTAATATTCAAAGCACACTGATAAAAAGTAGTCACCATGATTCCTGAGCTTCAGCAGGAAAATGGTTTTCACCAGGGTCCTTTGCAAATGTCACAGCCTGCCAAGCTTCTGACACTGTCCCCTCACTTCCACCACCCCCCACACATTTGCACTGACTCTATGGGAGCGTGTGTGTCTCTCTTCTGTGGTTTCTACTCTCTATATATATTTTTTCCTCTGCTTTTTTTTTCTCCTTCCTCTACTCATCTGGCCATCACAGAATTCTTGGAATACTGACTTACTGAGGCACTCAGAGACCATATAGAATGGCATCCCAGTTCTGCCCAGGGGGAAAAAAACCACAAACAACAGTTCTAAGAGGTGGTTTTCACAAGAACATGCTGTTATTTGGGAGAGAACACATGGCCTAAGTCCAGTGTTCCCTCCACACGATGCTTGCAGCTGTGTCGTGGAAGAGCATTTGAAAGTCAGTATTTCCCACTATCGTGTTGATAAGTAACTAAGAATAAAGCCATTTTGACATAAGAATTTGTTATTCTTTTCTCAAGTAAGTAGCCTCCCTTAAAAATAATCTTTCCAAGTCAGAGAACTAGGGTTCAAAGATGCTTTCAAGGTACAAGATGGCTCTGAACGTTTAAAAGATTCATTCCTCAGTATTTTTCTTCACTGTACATTTCACAGGAAAGTTCATAGAAAACTACAAGTAAAACGTTTAGAAAAAATTTAATATACTGGAGCACCCAGTAATATGTGAAATATCCACATGAAAGAAAAAAATGCATTCTGTTTCTGGATTCCCGGTTATCCAAGAGCTGTGCATAGATGCTAGAAAGGTGCACGTGATGGTCATAGAAGGTGGAGGGGGAAATAAGAGGCAGGCTGATCTTAGTTGTTGATTTGTTCACTGAGACAGAGTCTTACACCGAAGCTCACGCTGGCCTCAGACTTGCGGCAAGCCCTCTCTCTGCCTTTGCCTCTCAAGAGCTGAGATTGTGTGTCAGGCCCTGTACTTGGCTCTGACATTCTATTATTGATGTAAAATTTTTAGACTTCTAGATTAGATTCTTGTTTATATTTTAGCATGCATGAGGTATTGGTATAGTAGTAACATATATACTTCATAAAAGGTAAATACGAAGTTACTATACGTTTCACTGTTCTCTCATTGAGGACTAAGGCCAACACCTTGGTAAAATCCTTCCACTCCCCACAAAGGACCCAGCCATCAGGCAAGGTCTCACTCACCTGATCCTTTGTCTTGCCTTCTCTCTCACGGATGTGGTTAGCAACAATCCTTTCTGTTTCTTCACAGAGTCTGGGGAAGTTTGCCAGCTGTCAAGAAAACATGTCCCGGCATGAATACCACACAAGGATTGTACCACAAAAACAGAAAGAGAAATGTGTGCTGTTATTACAGAGGTTGTTCTGTCTGAGAGCAAAAGAGAGACATGAACTTCTGAAGGAGGAAAAACCCCAGCAGTCCTGTCAACTATGAGGAGACGCCTCAAACCCAGCACAGCTGTTCTCTAGAAACAAAGCAGAAACCCAGTGTCCTGGATAGATTATTGTCAACTGGACAAATGCATGCATTTGTTTTATTTGGGAAAAAGAGCTCTTAATAAAGAAAATACCTCTGAAAGATTTGCCTGTAGGCAAGTCAGTAGTGCATTTTTTAAATTAATGATTGATGTGAGTGGGCCCAGCCCATTGTGGGCAGGGCCACCCATGGACAAGTAGTTTGGGGGTATATAAGAAAGCAAGCTAATCCAGCCATGGGGAGCAAGCCAGTAAGCAGTGGTTTTGTTCCAACACCTGTCTCCAGGATCCTACCTTGATTGAGTTCCTGCCCTGACTTCCTTCACTGATGCCCTGTGATGTAAAAGTGCAAACTGAACCAAACTCTTTCCTCAACAAGTTGCTTTTGGTCATGGTGTTTTAGAGCAGCAAAAGAAACCCCAAGACACCAGGCAAATGCATGGAGGTAGGTCAGGACTTTTTGGCTACTGAAAAAAAAAAATCAGAAAAGGAACAGCGGCTTTGACAGAGGCAGCAATGTGAGGAAATAGAAAAGAAAGACAAGCCAATGGCTATTCCAAGTAAATGGTGAATTTCAATGCTAAGAAAATACAAACACCTTAACAGTAACAAAATAGCACAATACAAGGAGGCAAGAACAAAATTCAAGTAGCAAATATGTACCTTGGGGGGAAGGTGAACATTAAACTGCCTGAGTGACGCTGCTGGGGAAAAGAGTAGATACTATGTTGTCAAGTTGCTGTTAGTTTTGTAAGACAACAGGTGAAGTTAGACTGAGCCCCGTGTAGCTGAGAGTCAATGAAGGAAGACTCCCTGAGGGAAATGTTGGAATTTTTATCAAGAACCTCAAAGCATACACAATGTCTCCTTCTGTCTCTGTCTCTCTGCCTCTCTATCTCTGTCTCTCTGTCTCTGTCTCTTTCTCTCTCTCTCACACACATACACACACACACACACACACATTTCAACATAACAACCTGCCAGAATCCTAAGATAAAAATCACAAAGACTTTTATTACACGATTATTCAGAATGGCAAAATTAGATAAACAGGAACTTAATACCTAAGTATCCAATGATATTAAACAAATCAAAAGAGAACCATTTATAAGTGGCCGTTACAAATTATGTTTTTAACTCATGTATTTATTTGACTTTATTTATGTATCTGTATGGTCTATGTGACTGGCTATGTGTGCTTGTGCATGGATGGCTATGTTCACAACTGAGTGTGCCTGGAGACTGGACTACAGTTTTGGTGCCTTTTCAATAACTCTCTTCCCATTTCTTTGAAGCAAACTCACTCTTACTCAGGGCTTATTCATGGCTAGACTGGAAGCTGGCAAGCTGCAGCAAGCCTCTACAGTTCTCAGAGCTGGGGTTTCAAACGTTTGCAAGTCTACTCTACTGTCTGTGAACACAGAAAGCTGAGCAAACATGATACAATATTAACAGTAGTGACTCTTTTAACTATATATACATTTACTCCTCAGCAGAGGTTTCTAGAGTAGAGTATTTTTATACAACTATCAAAACAATACAGAATGTCAACTATTTCCATAATCTAGTAAGGAAAAAGCACTTGATGAACAAGCACGGAGACCAAGTCTGATGTCTCAGAAGCATGTGTATGAAAATCCGTGTATGGCCACACACGTCTCTTATCTCTTTCCTGGGAAAGCTGAGAAAGGAGGGGCTCTGGGGCTCACTGGCCAGCAAGGGCAGACTACATTACTCGAAAAGTAAGGTGGGCAATACCTGAGGTTGTCCTCTGATCTCTTCACAAATACGTACCATATATACATGAACAGCGAGAGATACAGAAAGACAAAGAAGTATTAATTCACTCTTTTCTTTTCTTTTCCTTTTTTGTTTTGTTTTTTTTTGTTTTTGTTTGTTTGTTTGTTTGTTTGTTTCAAGACAAGGTTTCTCTGTATAGCCCTGGCTGTCCTGGAACTCACTCTGTAGACCAGGCTGGCCTCGAACTCAGAAATCCGCCTGCCTCTGCCTCCCAAGTGCTGGGATTAAAGGTGTGCGCCACCACACCCGGCTAGTTCATTCTTATCTGAATCTTGAGATGTACATTCTTTCGAAATCTTACTTCATGGATCATTGGCAAGATACAAATAAATTTCCCATTTCAGAAACATTCTACCAGAGAGTCTATCAGCCAAATTACCCTCTGACACTTTGAGAATGCTGCAGAGTATCTTTTATGAGGCTTAAAATTAAAGAAAAAGAAGCCATCAGTTTGAGAGGGAATGAAGGAGAGTGGTGGAAACTGAGGAGAGAATAAAGAGAAGGGTCTTGTGTTCATGTGCATATGTGTATCTGTGCATGAATGCATGTGTGCATGTATGTATATGTGTGCTTATCTTTCCAAGCTTGCTACCCACCGAGCTCAATTTTATCATGAAAGCAGCTTGTAGTTTTGTACCAACAACTGACACAAAAGCATATATATGAAATTATAAGGAAACAAAATAAAAAAACTAAAGAGAAAAAAAACAAAAAACCAGCCCTGACCTCACATGTGTATGGGGATGGGGACGGATGGAGGACTAGAGACAACAGCAGGCAACACTAGCCTTGAGAATCACTGAAAGGCATCAATGAAATAATCACATGAGCTATGTGCTTGACCTGCAAAGGATTCTGAGGGTGGAACATGCCAAAATGTTGAATTTCCATTGTGGGTTTGCACATGTGATGCTCGGTTTTTATGATGCACACAGGAGAGGGGACATCAAAGTCCTCTGACATTCAGAATGATTTCTGATTGGGTTCTGACTCCTGGGCTCATCAGCTCATTCAGTAGGAATTGCTGGGTGTTTGTACAGCCCTCATTCCCGCTCTCAAACATACTCTGTCCTGATTGCCAGCTCTGCGTCCGCCTCACTGCCATATCTCTTGTTTAAGGTGCAATTACAATTTCTACAGTCATTTAAATCATTATGACTCTCAAGGTGTTCAGTTAAAAGCTTACATTGCAAAGAATTCTAATCATGTCTGCCTAAATAATGTTGATCTAAAAAGCACCATATTTAGACCTTAATTCCCCATTAATTACCTATATTCTATAAATTATTCATAAGGAATCAGGGAAGGAAGAAATGGTATATTTCTTGATTTATATCATATCAGTCACTTACTAGGCAACTGCTATCCACTGGCCCTGTGTTCCCTATGTGTCAGAGCACCTGATATTGAATCTTATCATCTGGAGTAGCCGGTTCACTACATAAATACATAGTCACACAAGGGAAATGTTCTCAAAAAGCAAGAGAGAAAACACACACACACAAAAAAATTGTTAAACCTTCCCTAAGTTTGCCTCCGAATTTAATGCCCTCATAATGAGGCTGAAACTTCCAATCACACTGTACACTGATTAAATGGCAAATTTCTTCTTGCTTCAATCACTTGACTATTCTTAAATAATAAAGAGTCAATAAAGAAATAACACAACTTATCTTTTTCTTAGAATCCAACCCTTGAATGTTTGGCTCAGAGAAAATTTTAATTTGAGAAAATTTTTGAGAGAAAGTGCCATTATAATGAAAAGGTACAAAACTACATCTTAATTATGCCCAATAGCTTAAGTGTTATTTAGGGTTGTGTATAATTATTTGGGGGAACTTCTACATAAAAATTTAAGTATGAACCATATTTTTCTCTGGAGGTAAAAGAAACACTTGAAAGGTATTTCTATTCAATAAAACAAAAATTACACACTTATAAAACCTACTAAACATTAATCGATTGGATCACAGGAGGCAGGCTGTACAGTTTCTCCTGGGATATGCATGAGCCAGCCAAGGATTCTAAGGCCTTAAGAATAACTAGTCTGCTGCCTTAAGCAAAAAGTCAGCTTGTTGGTTAATCACCACCATTCCTGAACCTGTAGCAGGATCACAGAGAAAACCAGAACCAGAAACAGAAACATCCCTTGTATCTATTAGACCTGACTTTGTGAGTCTTGCTGACTATAGAGGTTTTATTTTTAATCTAAAAGCTATAAACCTTCAGACACTGGGCACACTATAAAGTGACCATCAGTTTATGATTTGCATTGCTCATGAGAACATTTAAAATCTACTTCATTTTCTATGAATTAAGTGTGTCACCCTCAAAGATCCCTAGCAACCCTTTACATGTGTGTGATATCTTGCTCGGTTTATTCAAGAGATGAGAAAGAAAGTGTTGTGAAGAGAGAGGAGCTGCGTTCACCCACGTTCTCAAAGGATTGGAAGTGAGGAGCAGTTCCAGTCCAGAGCTGTCGGGAAATGGTGAGGCTCCTCCTCGTGGCACAGAAGTACTTTCTGTTTTACAAATGGAGCCAGCTCCTGGCTAACTTGGATAGAGTAAGTTCCGAGCGGAGCGAGAAATGTGTCAGCTGCTTTCCTCCAAGTGGGCGAATTCCAAATCGCTCAACCTCAAATACTTTCTGCAACTGGAGGGAGAAATGATGAGGCACATGATGGAAAAACTTTTAAACAGAGAAATCAAGAGAACTTTCATGTTATCCGGCAAATGCTAAGGAATTGACATTTCAGGGGCCAACCTCAGATGGAAGAAAGCCGAAAGGCTGTCGGTAAAGGCGCGCTTGGTCTCTTAAGGAATGCAGAAGACACCCAAACAGGCCAGAGTGGGTTGACACTGTGTCAAAACAGTACCTGAAGGTCTTAATCGGGCTTTCTTCTCCTCTGTCATCCTGAGTTTATGTTTGGTAGACACATTAATGAGCATTTAAGTAGGAAAGGAGGAAAAACAGAAGATAGGAGGAAGAGCTAAGCATGGGCCTAGATTTCCTATAGCATCCAATAAAAGCTTCAAACAATACTCAGTCAGAGGCAGAGAAATGGAAACTCAAGCCTTTTACACAGAACAGACATAGGTCACACTGAACCTACTCTATGTTTTGTGGCTTTTCCTTCTGCCCTACTTCTGCCATATGTTGACTGTCACTTGCTACATCAACAAGATGTGATTTCAATATCCTTCCATATATGCATTCAAAACTACTATTGGGGGAAAGGGACAGTATTGGGATTGGAAATAGAACTGAGCTCAATAAATCAAGCCCCCACCATCAGAGCTTATATTCTCAGGGTCCCTTCATTGCCCAACAACAAGAGGCATACGGGGTATAATTCACACAGGCCTGTGTGCCACAAAGAAAAGGAGTGGGGTAACATGAAGACTGGGGGAGTCTCCTGCGTGTTTGGGGTTGGAGAGACTGTGAAATTATAGATAGAAAATCCGAGATACTCTGTTAATATGGCCTTTGAACATAGACCTGAGGCAAGTAAAGGTTGGATCTTTGCAGCTACCTCAAGGAACAGAAAGCGAAGTTTCCACTGACCTGTCTCTTCAGCATGCTACAGACACAAACACAGCAGTGAGGCTGCAGTGGGGAGGAGGGGAAGGAAGAGGGGAACTTAGAGATGGAAGGGGAGAAAGATCGTGTAGGGCACTAAAACCCCAGTCAGGACTTTAGAATTCCTTCCTTAGTTGATATGGACTCTGGGTCAGCTATACCAAAGAACTGGACATTTCTTCAAACAGCACCTTTTAATGCAAAGTTCTTGCCTGGGTTTCTAATGGAAAACTAAAGTAAGGTATCTTTTTTTATGACAAAGTTTTTATTCTAAGCAGTTGGGGGTAGTGGGATCAATTAATTGGCATGATAGCGATCGAAGAATGTGGTTTCCCAAGAGGTCAATAAATGACACAGTTGCTAAACTGTGGTCAAAAACCTAAGTTGTTCCTCCCTGTGCTTCCTGCAGAAAGCTTCAGAACCTTGAGACACTGAGCCAAAGGTGAGGAGGTAAAGGAAGGCAGTGAAAACTGAGGCCACCAGAAAACTTCCAAAGTTGAGCTATTCCTGAGAGAGCCCGAATGGCTCAGGAAGAGCTGTCTTGTTATCCTGTGCCCCAGAGACGACAGTGAGAAAGTATCTGAGAAGAAATGCAATCCCCAGAGCAAAAAAAAAAATTAGCTTTGCTCTGTGGTGTTTGTGCACACATAAACCCCATATGTTTTAAGCTAATGTACGTTCATGTACATAAGGGGAAAAAACATTAAAGGATTTTACACATGAAGCAATCAACATAAGGGATATAAATAAAAACAAGGCTTTTAAGTACGGAACTACAATGTAGCCAGAAAAACTACACATTTTACATTGCCTGGAGCAGTCTTATTTTACTCTCCTAATTATGGTGAAAGTATTAATAGCTCCCTTTAACTCTCAAGAATGTCCTGTGCTGAACGATAAATTATATAGTCACTTTCTCAATGCCTTGTGCTCGAAGGGGCCAGATAATGAAGTGTTAGCATATGTAACATTAATTAGGATTCTTACCTTTAAAAAAATCTTTAATTTTAATTAGACTAGTTTTAAAATCAGAGGTTGATGGTAGACCTAAGGCCAAAAGTTTTGGGTACCAAAATAAGGCATAAAGAAAGACAGGTGTTTGAACAAACCGTGTCCAAATGTCATCATTTTCGAAGAAACTACAAAAACTCTCTTTCAAAACGAGGTGCATATTTCTTCAGCATCAAGGAAACTTAAGAACATGTACATTTAAACATGTATTTCCACAATGTCTCTCCCAGGGAATTATAGTCATAGCAGATGGTTCTAGGGTTTGAAAGATAAATGAACACAGCTCTTTGTTATAAACAAACTTACAATCAGCAAGAGGGGAGGGCTCACAGGAACAAATGAACACATACAAATTCCCACACCCCATCTCAGGCATGATGAGAGAAACAGACATAGGTTAGCAACTGGAGCGAGGAGAAAGGAGTAGGGAAAGGGGCAGGGAAAGGACTCACAGAGGCCCTCCAGGAAAGCAGTTAGGAAAAGATGAAGAGTGTGCTGGGTCTTTATAAATGATGAATGGCTGAGAAAGACAAGAGAGGAAAGGGAGACATTCCAGACAAGGAGAATCCGTGTACAAATGCCAAAGGCAAGAAAAATCGGAGAGGGGAGTGAACAGTGGCCGTAACGAGCAGTTTGACGATAAACATAGCTGGGCAAAACTTGGAAATTAGATGGTGAAATGCAAACCTGAGAGATTTAAACTTTATGCTCGAGGCTCGAAAGTGCATTCCTTTTAATAAAACAGACAAAAATATATGTCTGAATTTAGAAAGGCTACTTTGATAACAGTGTAGAGGAGGGTGAATTTGAGGGTACTGAGCTTAGAGGTCAAAGGATCCGTAGGCTACCAGCAGAATCCTCAGAACTTATGCAAGGATATGACATAGTTGTAGTAAGTTGGGAGATAGTGTACTGGATTGAACCTCTAATGTTTACCCATCAACTCTGTTGGAAACCATCGCTCCTTAGTTTGCACCACTAATTTGAAGGCTATGTAACTTTGAAGCAATGGGACCTGACTGGAGGAACTGAGTGGTTAGATGCAGATCTCTCAAGGTTATACATGCCACGGGTTCTAGCCTCGGTCTCTGCTTCCTGGCTGTGTAATCTCAACAGCTGCATCACAAGCCCAGAACCACGAACTTTCTTGGCCATGAAAAACTGGATCTTCTCTAAAACCGTGAGCTGAATGGAACCTTTTCTCGTCCATCTGCTGATGCAGATCCTTTCAGAAGGCTTGTTCTGGAGGTGTCGATTTGGGAATCACCCATGTTTTAAAGTTTAAAGTGTAATTTGAGTGCTAGGAGATGTGATCTGCCAACTAAACCTACAACAACAAGAGGAAAAAGCTTATGCACAGGCATGGTCGGATCCCAGGGTTTGCAGGATGGCCAAGGTGGGCAGTCCCTGAGAACAAGGGAGGGAGCAGGCAACGATGGAAGAGGGCCTGTAGGAGAGAGACCTGGCCACATCATAACAAGAGTGTCACTCAGGAATAAGAGGACCCATTAGTTAGGGCAGTCAGGCCCCAGCTGACGTTGGTCATGAGTATCTCCATAAAGTGTGGAGTGCGGGCTGGATAAAGGTTGAAGAATTAACTGGAGAAGGAGAGGAGAGCAGTAAATAGGCTTGAGATAGGGTTTAGTGAGAGTAGAGGTAGGACCGTAGCCTTGGCCAGGGCTGGTGTCTTATCACAGATCAAGGTAAGGCAGGGGGATGCTCTGAGTGCAGAAAAGCTTGGGGGGCTGAGAGACAAAAAGCCAATCTCTGGGCTTACAGTGCCTATGGAATTGTGAAGACGAGTGTTAAATCTGGTGTCCCTGTAGAAGAAGAACAGGAGGAGTATTACCAAGTAGCACTAAAGTACAAGACCCAGTACTTTTCAGCATCCATTCAGAAGTGGGGACTTGTTTTCCAAGCTTTTGGGGAAACTATGGTAATGACAAATGAATACTTTCACCGTCCTTTGAGCTTCAGCTGGTAGAAAAATTAAATCAGGCAGAAATTAGGTAACTGGTCATCAAATCGACTGTCTCACTCACCCATATGTCCCCACAACAGTGGGCTCTCTGATCTAAAGTCCCCACTCTCTAGGCAAAGAGGACAGTGGCTTATGAACATCCTCTGAGCTCTGACATTTAATCTTAATGGAAGTCCAAGGGATGGCGTGTGTTCTGAGTGCCATAGACTTAAAGGCTGCATCCTCTAAGACATCTGTTGATGGTGCCAAGGACCACAAGAAGTCAGGGGAGCAGGGGAGCAGGGGAGCAGGGGAGCAGGGGAGCCGGGGAGCCGGGGAGCAGGGGAGCAGGGGAGCCGGGGAGCAGGGGAGCAGGGGAGCAGGGGAGCAGGGACTAAATGGGGAGTCCCAGGAATCAACAACAGTAAAGAACAGTAGCTGTTGGCTGTTAGACATGAGCTCTGCACAGATACTGGACACCAATGGTGAAATGTGAACAAAGGAAAAACAATGTAAGCCAACTTCTAAGAATCCTGATGCATCATGGGAGGAGACGGGGACCACTGGTGATGGCAGTAGGGATTAGAGGAGTGTATTAGTACCATTTGGGCCTTAATGGAAGACTTTTTTGAAAGAGTGGTAAAAAGTGTATGTGGGGCCCATGACAGGAGAGGCAAGCAAACCCAGGACCTAATCTCAGGCCCTGGGACCATCTTGAGGATCGTATCAATAAACTTCCATCCATAAAGAAATCTCCAAGGCAAACAACAACCTCTCGGAGAAATCTGGGCTTTTTTTTTTTTTTTTTTTTTTTTTTTTTTGGTTTACTTGATTTAAAGTAAAATGTAGAATGTTCTGAGAAGACAGTAAAAGTACACAGGACATTGATCCAGAAAGTATAATGGAAAGTGTGGTTCAAAAGTGGGGGAGGTGTTAAAAATAGAAGCCGGAGGGTATCTGGAAACATGATGTCTTATCCCGGGCCTTTCTGTTGCTTTTTCAGTGAGTTGGATAAAAATGGGAAAAGATACAAAAATAAATAAATAAAGATTCATACATACCATAAACACTTTATATAACTGAAAACATAAACGCACACACATGTGCCAATCTTTTGATGTCCGGCAAGGGCCTACTCTCTGCACATGGATCCACTGATTAGAGTCCTGCCTCCTCTGTATTACATAAACCGCATCCTTCACCTACGCTTGCCAGCCTGGCTCTCTTTAATGGGGTAGGGGGAGAACTTGAGCACACTTGTTAAATAATCTGAAGGCAGAATCTGAATGCAGAAACACCCCACATTTTTACCAGCAGCCAGCCAACAGCACGCACTGTTTTGCTGTTCTCCTGCCCACACATCACCAGAAGCACGGCGTTCACAGCTGACAATCTACCGAGGCTTTGCAAAGCCCTCAGCTCAGTTTTCAGAGAAACCAAACAACTTTTTTTTTTTTTTTTTTTTTGCATTTGATCAGAGTGCATTCTGTAAAATCAAATCAAGCTGGGGTCTGAGGATCAGTGCAGTCCCGTGCTCTTTGATTGAATGAAGGCTTCCACGGGCTACATCTTCACCCTGAAGCTAATAATCCAGGTGGCTAGAACAGGGTGCAGTAATAGTTAATCTTACATCTCGGTTAAGAAGCCAATCAAGAGTACTTCAGATGCACCGGCAACAAGGCAGGGCTTGTAGAGTATTCACTGGCTTCTGTGACAATGAATGCTGCTGTTTAAGACATGACTTTCTCCCCCGTGTGCTTCCTCTGCCCCCACTCTGCCCAGTACCTATCCCTTTGGGCTCTGGCTGGTTTGGGAGAAGAGACAAGGACTTAGATAACAAGACTCCCAGAAGCACAGTGGAAATTTCACAGATTGCTTCTCAGCTTCGAGATACCACGTTACTTTCGTTGCCTCTTTTCGTTCAGAATTCATAGCTAGAAGTCTCACTCATTTGACTTATTCGCTATGCACAGATCATCTCCATCTAAGCTTCTCTAGCAGGAGACTAAAACTTCCTACCAATCACTGCCAGGGACCTCACATAAAGCAAAGGGCAACAAAAACAAAACCATGTTTCCCAGAAGTATTTAAGGTCCCAGCACCAACTGTCAGAGGTCAGGCCTGCTTTCCCCTAAACACCAATGCTTTCGCCTAAACACCACTAACACTTTTTTCCAGTATAAAAGATTTCTTTCATTTTTTTTCTGGTGAGCACACCTTTAATTCTGGAACTCGTGAGGCAAAGGACGGCTGAGCTGTGCAAGTTCTAGACTAACCTGATGAACATAGCAAGTTTCAGGCTAGCTAAAACTACGAAGAGAGGCCCTGCCACAAAAAGATGAAGGAAGGAAGGAAGGAAGGAAGGAAGGAAGGAAGGAAGGAAGGAAGGAGAAGAAACAATAAATAAATTTAGATTTAAAATGTATTATCTGTGTGCAAATACATGCATGTATGTGGGTACATGTGCTCCTAGGAATGGAACTCCAGTCCTCCACAAGAGCAGTGAGTGCTCTTAACTGCTGAGCCATCTTTCTAACCCTCCCCTCAAAATAGCCTTCTAGTCGTCCTAGCAATTTAGAACTTTTATTTTTCCATGTCCTTTAGTGAAATGCCACCCAAACTGGGAAGTCTTTCCTCAACTGCTCTCTATAGAATCAACATATATGCAAAGTACAGAGTACAGACTGCTGGGCAGATGGCCACTTGTGGATGAGCCCACTTGTGTTGAGGCCTTACTGAGGAATGAATCGGGGTGTTAAGTGTCTGTAAGACTTGGGAGGCACTGCTCTGTTTACTCCTCACTGTCTGACCTCAGGTTTCCTACTTACTTCCCCTGGCTTATTAATTTACATATGATATGGGAAAGCAACTGTGCTCTGCAGTATACCACCAGTGCACCCTGATGTGTGACATGGGTTTATACCAATGATAACTCACAGCAGTGAGAAGTATGATGCAGGATGCTTCCAGATGCCTAACACAATAGTGCTGTAAATATGCAAAACAAGTGCATCACACACTTGAGACAGACATTGTCCCATGTGCATCAGAAGGAGCCTACAGACTGTAGTCAAAAGTTATGTTTGAATCTGGGTCACCGGACCTCAGAGGCTGGGCTCTCAACCAATATAGTGTTTGTTTTTGGAATACTACGCTAAAGTGGAAGTACTATTAATTTATAAGAATTTGCTTTTTATTGATATACACGAAGTCAATGACACCCTTCCCTAACAATTACCTTCACCCACAGACCTGTCTCTTGTGAGACTATGCCGGGGCCTAGCAAACACAGAAGTGGATGCTCACAGTCAGCTATTGGATGGATCACAGGGTCCCCAATAGAGGAGCTAGAGAAAGTACCCAAGGAGCTAAAGGGATCTGCAACCCTATAGGTGGAACAACAATATGAACTCACCAGTACCCCCAGAGCTCATGTCTCTAGCTGCATATGTATCAGAAGATGGCCTAGTCAGCCATCAGTGGAAAGAGAGGCCCATTGGTCGTGCAAACTTTATATGCCTCAGTACAGGGGAACGACAGGGCCAAGAAGTGGGAGTGGGAGAGCGGGAGGGTATGGGGGGCTTTTGGGATAGCATTGGAAATGTAAATGAGGAAAATACCTAATAAAAAAAAGGAATTAGTTTAGGGAATTCATCGAATTGGCCTAAGGTGATGTTTATCTGTTTCAGACAACAAAGAAAAATATTAGGTGTCTAAAAGATATACCTTCTGAACTAAGCAAAGTAATCGCAGGGCATGATGGGAGAGAATGATCTGCTTACCAAAAAGGCAGTTTCCACTATAATCTGCCAGTGCCTTTCTCCTTGCACAGACGTAAACTGCCTTTAACAGAGTAGGGTTAGGGAAACAAAGCCATGCCATGGGACAGGAAAGGTGAATGAATCAAGGAGACAATGAATCAGCTTCCCGGGAAGTTAAACAGTGCGAACTTACTTACCCTCTTGGTACACTTCTTCACGGTGTTGATCAGCTCCTGCATTACCAGGTCCACACTCTTCAAGGAAGGCCCTTTCAGTTTTACTATCTGCTTTTTGACTATTGCCTCAAACGCCATATCTGGAGTAAACAACCCTGTCCTGAGTAGAAGAAAGAAAATGGCAGATTAGATTTCAGCAGCTGAGCAGTAGCCAATGGTCCTTAAATGGCGTTTAAACTGGCATGAGACTTAAGTTGAGCATGTAGCCTACTTCCAAGTTTTTAACTCATAGCAGTAGCTGAAGTGACACATCAGTCATTAACGTACTGGCCTTGCAAGCGTGGGGACCTGAGTTTGAGCCCCAGCCCCCACACACTAAAAATACAAGACTGTGGTATAAGCCCTGTGACTCCAGAGGAGGGAAGGCAGATCAGATACAAATGGATCTCTGGAGCTCACTGTTCAGCCTCCATAGCCTGCTTGAAAAGCATAGGGTTAATAAGAGATTTCCTCCTTTCAAAAATCAAAGGAAGATGGTTCCTGAAGAATGACAGCTGAAGCTGACCTCTGCCCTCCACAGGAAAGTGCACCAGTACACCTGCACCAAACCCACACACTGACAGCATGGCAGCACATACGCTCACATGCCAGCACACCACATACACACATATATACACATACTAGCACACAAATATACCCTACTCACATACACACACACTAGCACATAAACATACCCCAGAACATAACACAACACACATATACACATGCACACACACTAGTACACAAACATACCCCAGCATATATCACATAAACACACAAACATACCCAAGTGCGTGTGCATGCACTTATGTACACAAACATACACACACAAACAAACCTTGGCACATGCACATAGAAACATGCATACATATCCATACAGACTATATACATATATATATTATAATACTATCTTTAATAACCCTAAATTACAAGTTCCTATCTAACAGCAATGCCCAAGCATTAAGAAGAGTAGTGTTTGCCCAGCCTCGGCCAAGCACTGGGCTCGATGCCCTGTACAGCACGCAAAATAGCCATGAATGTTTTCATAACTTACAAAGTAATGTTAACTGTAATTTGTCTCAACTCACTATTTCAAAACAACACAAAGGAACAAACGTAACCAGGGCTCTATAACACCATGTTCCTTGTAGATTCAACCACTGTCTGAAACTTTTCAGAAAAAAGTATTTGTGTATACAGAACACTACAGACAGTATTGTTGACATTATTTCTCCAAAAATGCCATGTAACAACTATTTTCATATAGCATTAGGTATTTCGAGTAATCTAGAGATAACTCAAAACATAGAGAAACTGAGTGGTTGTTAAGTGTACATAGCGTACTATTTTATATGAGAATGAGCATCTGTGGACTGGGCTATCTCTGGGGTGTCCCAAGACCAATACCCTTTTGATTCCAAGAGGTAATTTACTAAGTTTCCATTTACCATCCCTAAAGGATTTCAAAAGCCGCCCTCTCTTAACAAGTAAGCCCCCCTTTTGCATGGTGAAACAGTGGGGCCCCAGAATCTGCTCTTTCCAGCAAGGCTTCTGCACTACAGAGAGGTAGGTGGCTCTCAGATCAAAGTCCATGGGTACTGATGGAAGGGTGTGACTGTAGGGGAGTCGTCAATCACTTAGGTGACACACAATGCCTAAATAATGGATTTATAAAATCAACAAATAACAATAACAAAAATCTTCTTTTTAATTTGGAATCAATTCAAATCTGATGTCGTTGTATGCTTTTCTCAAGTGAAACAGGAAATCAGGGAAGCAAATAAAAGGATAGAAGAAGTTATGTGTGTTTTATAGACAACGGAAACTGCAGCTGCGGTTCCATTGTTAAGTACTTGCCTTCCAACATCCAGGTCTCAACTCAATCCCAGTGCCTAAGAAGTTAGGCGTGCTGGTGTGTGCCTATGATCCTGGCATGGGGAGCAGGCGGGGGTGAGGGAGAGGTCCTTCTTAGACTGTCTTCTCGATATGATCTCATCTTGGCCCTGTGTCAGAAGCTGAACCACAGCTGGCCTCCAACAGGAGGACCCCTTTTTCGCTTAAGGTAACCTATGAACCACGAACCAGCAACCTATGTGGGATTAGCTTACTCTACATGGGCTCAAGATACGTGTTTTAAGAAATGTATATCATAATTCTAGACGACATCACTATAGGCTGAGTGTGCGTGTTTCCCCTGAGATCTGTATGTTAAAACCCGGAATACTTGATGTCACCACATTATGATGTAGGGCCTTTGGCAAGAAACTAGATTGTAAGGGTGAGACTTTCAGGAACGAGATTCAGGTCTCATGGGAAGAGGTGAGAGAGTTTGCTTGTCCTCCTTTGACCACGTACAGGCACTGTGAGAGTTGAGTGGCATACAGACTGGAAGATGCCCCTCACCAGGCCAGGTCAAGCTGGAGAGCTCTTGTGATTTCATCCTCCAGAACCATGAGAGACAGATTTCGTTGCTGATAAGCTACACTGTCTGTCCAGATTTGTTATCTAAAGCCTAAGAATACTAAAATACAAAGTAGGAGAACAGCACTACTCTTGATGATGGGAAATTCCGTTTCTAGCTCACTCCAGGCCATATTCTTGCCCCGTCACTCCAGTCTCCTGACCACACTGCCTGCGACAGCCAATATGAAAAACCCCAGCTCCCCTAAGACCATCTCTCTGCACCCAGCCATCCTCTGCTTGACTCCTGCCACTCTTCCTTCCTCAACGCTGCATTATTGTTTTCAACCCTTCAGGCCCACTGCACAAGTTCTTCATATGCATGTACCTATGTGCCTGCATGCTTACACACACACACACATGCACACACACACACATTCACACACACTCACATACACACACACTCTCACACACACTCACAGACACATTCACACACAAATACACACTCACACTCACACACACTCACACAAACACATGCACATTCACACACACTCACACACACAAACACACACTCATACACACTCACTCACACACACTCACACATATTCACATGTACACTCACACACACTCACACACTCATACACACACTCACTCACACACATTCACACACACACTCCCACCCACCCACACATTCACATACTCACATACACACATACTCATACACACACTCCCATGGATACTCACACACACATACTCTCACACACACTCACATACACACACTCACACACACTCTATCTCACACAAACACAAATATAGGCATATAACACACTGTGATTGAAATTATTTATTTCATAGGAATCGTTCCATTGAAAAATAATTACCTTCTTACTCTTTCCCAATTTCTCTCCACAACCCCAAATTATTCTGCCAGTTCTCCGTTGCTTATGAGCATCTTAAATAAGCAAGACCCACCCCCCTAGTTACAGAACAAACAGAGTCTTGTTCACCTACTCAAAGATGAGTAGAATGCTCAGTTCTTATTGAGTACAGAAGGTTTTCATTATTATTGTTATCATCATCTTTACTAAAATCTCTCTAGCAATCTAGAAAATTAGCACTAAGTTAAAAGCCAAGATTTTCTTTTTTCTGACTTCTCACTCTCTCCTTTCTTTTGATGATGAAATACTACTTTGCTAGCCATTTGAAATGCTCATTTTCTTTGGGTAGCTTGAAGACAGGAAAAAAATGTGGGTCACTTGCCTGATCCCATGTATGTTTTTGATTGCATAGCTTATTTCTCTTCTCAGTTCTTTCTCATTGAACTCCATCTGCAGATGCAAAGCGAGCCACAGTTATGACACTTAATTCTTTTCGATAATATTATTGAATGGTATAGAATGAGGATAACCTTACTGTTATTAATAAATGCATACTCATGTCTTTTGTAAACTAAACCCAGATGGCCAAAACATCTGTTTATATGGAGTTCAAGGCCACATGGAACACTGGGGATTTCTGGAAGTTCCAGTGGATCAGAGTGTGTGTGTGTGTGTGTGTGTGTGTGTGTGTGTGTGTGTTAACTCTGTTATATATGGGGAGTGCTGTGCATAAGGAATATCTCCTGGACATAAACCCAGCCACTCATTTGAAACACAGAATTATTTTTTGCTGAATGCACTAAAGTGGAGGCCACAGGAGAATGCAGAAATGAGAGTATCTCCTGATGGGTGGCCACGGCACAGCTGTCTGTTCTTTCTGACCATTTTAAGCACCTGACCATAAGACCTCTTCATAAGAGGAAATTAATAATACCTTACGAAGCCAACACAGGATGCATTGCTATATAAATATTTCCCAGACGTCCTAGGCACTACAAATCTACTTGGAAGTAGGATCAAAGTGCCATAGAGCTTAGTCCCGAAAGGCACATCCAGAGAGCACCGGATTCGGCTTTGACAGGGATGCAGCCGTTCCAGCCTCGCTCGCTGTCCATTTCCTCCCTTATGCTCTCTGCATCTCAGAGTAACAGCTTGCCCTAAGCATCTATTGTCTGCTGTGGCTTCAGGGGTCAGCGTCTTTGTCATCCCTTTCCCACCTCTTCCTGCTTATCTGACTATCCTTCCAAGCTCAGCTCAGACGGCTGGCTCCCTCGCATCCTTGGGCTGGGATTCATGTCTGTGGGCAGTGTTTCCATGGCACCCTATGCTAAAGTTTGTCACTTTACTTAGCACATTTTAATAAAATGATCTATTTATCCACCTTCTTCCCACACCAATACATAAACATTCGCCTCCTCATATTGAGAAAGTGGCACTATCCCTAAGCTACTCAGCTGCTGTACTGAGCAATCCCCCCACCCCCACCAAATGCAAACAGCTCTCGAGCCTTCCTACCCACTGATACTTTCCCTCAGTTTCCTCATCTGATAGGCACCATCATTCACTCAAAGGCAAGAGACAAACCTTGGGGAGGGATTTTCAACCTCTGGTTTCTGTCTCTTGAATCAATCCCAGCCTGTCAACCTTACCCCTAAACTCCCACAGTCCTCCATTTCCCTCCATTCTTTCTCCTTACATCATTTTGACTGAGAATGTACATTTCAGAGCTTCCCCCTTGCACAAGATCCCTTCCAAGACCATGTGCCCAACCATGTGTTTGTAATTTTGCTTTCTTTGTCTCTAAGGGACTCCTGCGATTGCAGAAGCTTCGGGCAGAAAATGTGGTCCATCCATCTCTGGTTAGGCCCCTCCCCTTCTTTACCACATCTACTGCTTGCCCCTTGGCGATCCAGCAGGCACAGTTCTCTTTGGAGATGATCAGCCCAACTAGATAACAAACCCCTGTGTAAAGTCCTCCTGTTGCTTTCCATTGTAAACGGTGAACAACTGCAGCCAGGAAAGCTGGCTGCACAGCTTCATCCCTAAGCAAGCCTCTTCCCGGGAGTTCTCATAACACTGATGTCTTTGTGCCAGGCTGGTCATGGATAATAATGCCCTTCGTCACTCAGAGGGAACCTATCTAAATATCCCATGGAAAGAAATCTTTGCATCATGTCACCATAACAACACTTGAATTTTTCTTATGTTATCGACTTTTTTCATTGTCCTTACTAGATAAATTCAACCCTTTTCTTTCTTGGTCACTGGGACTTTGGCCCATAGGGGAGTCTCAGAAATATTTTAAATTAGACAATGGATAAATATCATGGAAAACTGAAGTATTGTTTCTTGAAGTATCATCTATGAACTCACTGAAATCAGAAAGAATATTTCAAGGACCAAGGATTCTATTCCAAGGACTCTGTTGGTCCTGTGATAGGCCACAGTACATCGAGAGAGCTGCAAGGGGGATCAGGGAATGTGGTAGGACAAAGGGAGAAAAGAACATTAGTTACAAACCTTCACTATCTCAAAAGGAAAGCGTTCGTGGAAAATGCGGTTGATCTTAGCACCGCCAGAGAGCTCTAAGGTGTCTACTTGATCTCCTGACCCTTCGATTCTCTTCTCAAAGTCCACAGCGAACTGTTGGACCATCCTAGAATTGAGAGAGAGAGAGAGAAATAAACCCGGGTTAAAGTTAGTTCACGTCACAGGGCTCTCCTGTCCCTGCCTGATTTTACTACGGGTGTAGCTTAGACGCCTTTCCTCGTGTTCTTAGTGACGCCTACTGGTTGAGCTGGCACTGCGCATCATTCGGCTATGACAAGGAACAGGAGATTTATTTTTACACATTTTAACTAGAGTAAATATTTTAAATATCGTTCTCTTTAAATGGGTTGTATCCATTTGTGGTTATAACCTGAAATGATATTTAAGGAACACTTGGATTTTAAAAGTTATGTAATAAATCTTAAGTAGAATAGTCAAGTGAGCCTCCACTCTGGTGACGTCACGCCTGCCCACTCCCAGCTACTGCCACTGAAAAACCCACACACAAGCACAGCTGCACACCTACACACACATCTACTCACCCAGCCCCCCCCCCACACACACACACAGGGCAGGCACCTTTTCTCCCTCCAATATGGTACCTCAGTCTGTCCTCCTCATCCTACAACTGTGTGCTCTGAGGGTGGCCAGAGCTTTGAAAGTCATCAAGACACAGTCTCCCCCACCTTCTGATGCCACAATTCATAGGAGATCCTGGCCTGCATATTCAGTCACGTGCCGGACATATATTTTTTCTTATCTGTCTCAGATCAAAACACCTAAAATGTGAACTGCTTAAACTGCTTTCCTTCTGAGTCTGGAGTCTGTTGATTCCCCTATCTTGGCACAGCCATTGGCAACTCTTCTTGGATTACCAAGGTACCTGTAGGTTTCCATCCTGATCCTAGGATTCTGTCCAGGTCAGACCCTACACTGAAACAGCCACACAAACCTGTCTGGTTTGCTTTTCAGTGCCTTCCCACAGTGTGAGTTAACCCATTATGTGGGATTCTTTGTGCTGTGGCCTTGGCTATTCTTGAGGCTCAATAACATGCACCATCTGATCCAAACACAAGGAATCTACTGTCCAGTCCCCAAATGCACCATGTCTCTGTATTTGTGTAAGTGCTTTGAGGATTTACAGCACCATTGACTCCATCCCTTGCCTGGCTAATCTCCTTCTGTTCTCAAGACTCAGCTCCAGTACTAATTCTTCTGAGAAACCCATGATGCTCAGTGGTCCTTAGCTCCCACCAGCATCTACCACTGCCCAGATGAAGGGATCTTCTGCTCCTTCAGCCTCTTTCTAACAAAATACTTATCAGACCACATCACCACTGCTTGCTTCCCTGCCAGCAGCTTCCTGGAAGGCACGAGCATGCACCATATGGGCAACATATAAGAAATGCTTAATAAATATTTGTCCTGTGAATCAATTAACTATCTGAAACCAGCTAGTGAAAATAAAAGAGAGAAGAAAAAAGTATTCCCGTTTGTGGTGATCACGTGGTTTAAGAAATTCTAATTCTCACATCCTAGAAATGCTACTTTCAAATTCAAAATCAAAGAGAAAAATATTTTCAGATCTTCTGAAACCTATATATTTTTACTGTCAAAAAATTGATTGGATACAGTGGGTTACAGTAATTACAAATTATTTAGCCATGCTCAAGTATCTGCTGTTTTTAATGGTTTTTGTTAAGTGCCCGAAAAGTGGTGGTATATGCACTAGAAATTTTTACAAACTTCATCTTTGTTAATTCTTTCCCACCCACCTCCCACTTAGTGGAATTGGAATAAGCCTTTCCTGAGTCCACTCTATTCTCTTCCCATCCTCCTTAAACATAGCACACACCCCTTGCACTTCAGGGTCTTGAGCATTACCTCCATCTGGGAATTGATACCTCTCTTCATATGCACCTGACTCCTCCTCTGGGCTCCGACATTCTCTACTTATGATAAACAGCATTTATCAGCGTCTAACACAATTCATCCTTTATATGCTTGTCTTGATGATCTTATCCTTAAGTGCAAAGTGTCATGTTCATTGTCGGCTTCATGGTGAGTAATGCATAGCCAGAGTCTGAGTACAGTGCATGGAAGGATGGCAGGAAAGGGGAATGAGGAAACATGTCAGGAAAGACAGGAGCCCACACAAAAAGAAGACGAATCAAAAGGCTAGTCAACGATCTGATGGAATATTCTACAGTCAAGACCCATGACATGACAGAGGCAAGGACCATCCTGGCATCCTAGTTTCAGATAGTTAGAGATACTGATGTATGACCTCAATATAAATACATTTCTTTTCTATATAACTTGAAGAATTTTTATGAGTTTAACCAAAGGCTAGGACAAACAAACAAACTTGGAAATCATTCTACTCTTTAAAATAATTCATCTTTGTCATGGTATTATTTTAAGTGAAAGACAACATGATGCAACTAATTTGCCACTGAAACTTTTTGAATATTTGGAAATCTCTTTTAAAAAAAAAACTGAAAAACCACCAGTTCAGTACTGTTATGACTTCTGACCAAAGCAAGAACCATGAATGCACTTCGATGCATCCTTGCACATTTGAAGGAAGATTATATTCCCCACTCTTTCCAAAGAGCAGTGACAGTAGGCTACTGCTAGGTCTACGCCCATCTGAATAGACAATGAACTTCAAGTTGTAGGAGGACACTACAGAAGTCATCAGGTTGGCTAAGTAGCCCAGGTTTACAAGAAGAAAGATGTCACATTGCACTGAATGGGTACAGCAGGAAAGTGCTAATGGCATCGCTGTCCATACAGGTGCTCATCCCAGGAGGTTATTATCACCAGGCGAAAGCTGGACTACAGTGGGAAAAGGTTCCTAGAACAGGAATCCAAATCTCACCAAGTAGGGAAGAAATAAGACAAATATAAGGAAGAAACTACTGGGAAGAGTAGTGGATCAGATGGCCTTGTGCACACAGATAAGGACTGGAAAAGCCAGGAAAGTTAAACATGAAGGCTCGTCTCTTCAAAGGAAGGAGATGTTTGCCATTCCACACAGAATTCTGGGAAGGGATTTAGTTTATGGCCTGGTCATCTTTTGCTATCTGTAGGACCAGGCTTCACCCAAATATTACGTCTGTTCATCCCAGACTTCCCACCACCCCTAAATCTTGAGCACTTCTTCTCAGTTCATAAAAGCTATCCTTATGAAAGATGTCACTTATAGTTCCCAACAACTATATAGCCTGCATAACTTCTGTTATCTTAGGGCCAGGCTAATCCTGACTCCCACTGGCATTCTGTTTACCTCAGTCGTTCTCCCAGACCCTCATCCTTATCTTGAGCAGTGTTCCTGACTCAACAGAACTTGTCTTTATGGAAAAGGCCATAAATATATACATGTGTGTGTGTGTGTGTGTGTGTGTGTGTAGTCATATATATATGAAAAGAGTTTCCATACAAACATGTCTTAAGCACGTGGGACTCAGCTCATTGTCATCAGAAAACTTTTTTCCAAATTTGTGCTGTGCTTAAATATGACTAAAATAAACCAGTGTCACACTCCAGAAATTTGGCCCAACACCGCTAAATAAGTCAGACTGGACCGAGTTTAATTCTTGTCGCCCTCACTGCCAGCCATGAAGCTTGAAGGCACACACACAGTGAAGACACATGAAGAAAGGAATCTTACATACCACAAAGTGGTTGAATGCAAAAATAAAGGAGTTAAATTTTGCTTGGGGGCGTAAGAAATAAAGGTGCCACAAGGTCAACCAGGGAAACGGTTTAGTTGCTTAAAATGTTTCCACACAAGTAAGAGGAGCTGTGTTCAGACCCCTAGTATCTACATAAAAAGCCAGGCCCAGTACCATTCACCTATAATCCTACTATTGGAGCACGGAAGATAGGAGTCTCTCTTGGGCTTGTTAGCTAGTTTACCTAAATTGATGAGCTCCTGGTTCAGTGAGAGATACTGTCTCAAAAAATAAGATAGAGAGCAATTAAAGAAGATACCAATGTTAACCTCTGACCTACACACACACACACACACACACACACACACACACACACTCTCTCTCTCTCTCACATACACACACACACACACAAATGCATGCCCACAATGAATGTATATATACATGTATATATATAATATATATATACATATATATGAAACAATACACACAAATATAAATAAATAAGTAAAATAATAGTACGTTAAGAGATATCAACTATCATCATTGATGGATAACTTAGGTGTGTAGGAATGCTAGACCTTCCAATTGAGTCAGACCTAGTGCAAGTTGATGCACACAGGTGAAGAGACAAGTGGAGTCTACAGGAGTCAAAGAAGAGATGAAAGGAGCCAGTGTTCTCTAGCAACTCTGCTATGGTATCTTCAAATACCCCAAGAATAAAGGAGGGATGGGAAGATCATGAAGATGAACAGATCATGAAGGCATAAAAGCTCTGCTTGAGTTTTTAATCCCTGAAGTTTAAACAGCCATATAAAAATCACTACCAGAAAGGGAAAGGAAATTGAAATGTAATCGCTTTTAAGTAAGCCTTTTATTCTCCTGAGATATACACAGGGAAAAATCATGTGAAAATTGGAAACAAAGATAATAAAGCAACATCTATAGGTTTTGTTATAAAATATAAAAGATATGCTCATCTCTACTGACTTCTGAGGCTAAGAGAGAAAACCCCTGCTGAGTTATCACCTCTGGCTATGCTTCCTGACTGAATCCATGGAGATAAGCGACTGGTCAACCTTGTAATAACAGTAAAATCAGCAAGTGTTCCTTGTGAAAACAGAATGACTCAGGGGTTGGGGGTCACTGTATCACACACAGAACCTCAGCTATGCTCCTTGCTGCTTCCAGAAAGCAACATGGCAAGCATATGCAGGCCAGGCAAGCTGTGTCAAGTGAACAGAGGAAGAGAGAGGTGACCCACTGCAGCAGGGCTTTGGTCTTCCTTGTGGGGTCTTCCGGTTTGAAGTTTTTGAAGGCTTCAACTTCATGTTCTATGGAGAGCAGCTGCCCCTGTAGCTTGTTCCTGAAGTTGGGCAGGGTATCTCGAATATGGTTGGTAAGTTGCTAAATAAAACACAGCAAAATCAGACATGTATATAAGCATGAAGATCAGTGTATGAAGTAAACTTCAGCCTCCATTGTTGCCTCTCATTATCCAAGTCCAAACAGGACTTTCTGTCTCTGCTGTGGGCATATACATTTCAGCATTCCCTTCTGGATCCATAAATAACACCCCAGCCTCAACACACCCAAATTAACTACCCAGTTGTTACAGTTTGAATCTGTGGTGTCTTCAAATGCCCAAAAGCTTGGTCACCAACCTTGAAAGGTTGTTAGAACACTTAGGACATAGGCTACTGGGAAGAAGTTAAATTGTGGGAATCATGCCCTTGAAGGCCATTGAGACTTTGGTTTCTTTTTCAACCTTCTCTGCTATGAAGGCTCAGCACAGTAGAATCAGATATCCATGAACTGAACTCCAAAAGCAGTAGCCAAAATTAGTCTCTTTTCCTTGTAAGTTGTTTATTTAGGGTATTTTCTCATATCTGTGAAAGCCAACTAGGGCACCTGACTTCTCATACAGGTGTCCAACTTCCTAATATTCTGGGAATGTGGGAGTTAGTCTGGTTAACTAGTTGCCCACTAAAGATTTCTATCACCCATCACAAGCTCTATTGTGTCACTAAGTTCTCAGCTCTTGTCAGCATCTCTCAAAGCTACTAACCCTGACAAAAACTGAGCTAGTACATTTTTTCACTTTCCTAACTGATCTCCACAATTTTAAATCTACCTGGTCTACAATTAATCTTCCTGCCTGTGATTTGAGTATTCCTTTAAACTCACCAACCTGACCCTTTTATTCTTTTTATCAAGTCTCTTAAACCACTCTGTCTTTCTAACAGAGTGAAGATATTTGAAATAACAGAGAGCACTTATATAGGAAAGGAAAAATCTTCAATACAAAATCCAGTCAAATTTCATCCAATTATGTCCTAACTTAGTGATCACCAGCAACCTAAATAGGTGAATTGCCCCCTTCAGGTTTTCACCTATTCAAAACCTACTTTACTTCTAGCTTTATATTTCTAAGCATACTAGTGAATTTTCCCTAAGATATCTCATAATCTGTTTATAGTTTACTTAGGCCAATATAGTTATGGGAGCAGTAATGTTGGAAGTGTTACTAGCACTGGCTATACTGGTGCTATACTGGCTATACTGGTGGAAGAATACTGTGGTTCTTATATGACCAACTTGTGTAGCTGTTTAAAATGTATTGGTGACTTAAGTGATACAGTCAAATGCTGCCCTGTGGCTTCTAAATGCTCATTTTCCCTTAATTAAAAAGCATGAATTTTATGGTAGTCTGCTACATTGCTTAAAAGTATATTATTGGTCTTTATTTTCTAAAACTCCCTCAGTTTGTTTTGTCCAAGTAGTAAAGCTACTGTTACCATGACAGCTTCCTTCAAGGAGCTGACATCCAGTGATCAACTCATTGGCAGACCACTTTCATAAAGAAGAGTTCGTATAGAAACTCTTAGGATATTTGTGACAGACGCTACTCACAATGTAAGTCAATGCAATGGAGACTCAGGAAGGAAGCCTGTTTTGACAAGATATTCAACTCCCTTATGGAAAGAAGATATGGTAAGTAAGTATACTAAGGTCTTCTGGGAATGATGGATGTGATGAACAGAAGAGGGTGGGCTGAAGGCCAATTCCAAATCTATTGATTTGGAATGATTGCGTTATCTTGGAAAGATGGTTTAGGTTAGTGGAAATCAATGATTACTTCATCAAGATTTATTGTTTCAATATTTTAAATTAAGAAGCCAATAAAGATTTAATAAAACCATAAAACAGTTCATGGAAGACTCTAACCTAACCATCACAGCTGAACATTTGAAACAGATCCTAAGAGACTACCTTGTCAGAGCTGTGTAAGTTTAGCTTAAGTTACTGTATACGTGAGTGAGAGCATGTTCACACGTGTGTCTGCTGTTCACTGTTCCTAAATCGGAGTGTGGTTTTTCTTTGGATACTCTCAACGACACTGAGGTGGATTCATTTCAATGAGAATGCTAAGTGGTCTAAATGGTGGTAAATTGTCTAAATAATTAGTGTTGAAAATTATTATCAAAAGCAGAGTGAGTCTTACCTGGGCAAAATAAAATTTTATAATAAGGAATATTCATTCTGGTAATCTATACCGTTCGTAATTATACTTACTGCTGAAAAGAATAATTTTACCTGATTCAGGACCTTCTGGAGGTGTGGGGTCCCCATACGATCAGCAATGTGTCTGTATGCCGGGTGAGAAAGAAAAAATTTCCTTTCTGCCAACATGGCTGCCTTAATGTCTTTCTTTCCATCTATGTCCTTCTGGCTTCTGTTGACCACCCCCACGTAGCCTGAAACGAAACACAAACTCATGGGATTTGGCACACTTCCTGCCATTTATTCCAGAGAAACTTCAAGGCTCTCTACCAGGCAAAATTAGTTTTAAAGCCTAAAGCCTGTGTCTTCTTACAGCATTCCATCCAAGACCTCACTGTACAAAAAAGCCACTAGTTTGGCTACTGATAGATCGTTGACATCAACAGAATGATATCCGTCACTTTTTAAAGCTCTACACACTTTAAGAAACTACATCTCGACTGTTGTATCATATAGCAGGCAAGTTAATATCAGACTTAAAACAAAACGGTGTATATTTATGTAGCCTGTGATGAATATTTATAACCTTCCTTTGAGCTCCTTCCTTTCCATGTTTTCCTATTCCTGTTATTTTAAGACATAGTTCCCTTCTTATAATGTTCTTTAATACAACACTTGGGAGCAGTGTGCCATTCCGTATAAAGTATGGTTAATAATAAATCACTCCCTTTTAACAGAGGAAGAAGTGAAGCCAAGCCTCCCTGTGGCTTGCCAGTCATTTCTCTGCCATTTTATAAAAGGCAGGCCTGGAAAAACCACAGTATATTACCCCTGCGAAGAGGCAGCAGCTTGTTCTCCAGTACATCCCTGGCATCTGTTCCTTCATCCATGAGATCCAGCTTGGTGATCACGCCAATGGTCCTCAGACCTGTATCATAAACAAACACAATTCTCACTAGACGGCTTACAAAAATCACTAGCCAATACTAGGGGCTTAAGTGTCTCAGCACTACATGTAAGGCTTGGAATCCAGGCCCTTCTCATCCCGGTTTCTCTGTAGCTCTCTTGCCTTGCAGTCTGTGGTCACACAAGTCTACTGATCATCTGTGTGCTAAAGGGGGAGGGCTTACTTACAAACCCACTCATCCAGGAGATAATTTTCCATCCAAGAGAGAAAATCAGCCACATCACAAAAGTACTTCTAAATACAGCCATGTTTCACTTAATCACGGGGACATTTTCTGAGAGATCTGCTGTGTGTAGAATACATCACTGTGCAATGCAGTCTTTGTAGAGTGTACTTATGTAAAGTAAGTAGCACCGAGCAGTGTCTCAATGAGGCCTCCTGGTGTAAACAAGAAATGCAACTAGCCTGCAGCCACTCTAAGATGGGATAAGGTTTATGCTTGATGTGTGTGCATGCACATGTGTGTAGGGGCATGCACATTCGTGTGTGTTCATGCATGTGGACATCCAGAAACAACCCCAGGTATTGCTTCTCAGGAACCATTGACCCTCCCCTCTTTTTCTCTACTAATAAGCTCTCTTGTTGGCTTAGAACTAAGTAGGCTAAGCAAGTCCCAGGAATTCATTTATCTCTGCTTTCTCAGCACTGGGGTTGCAAGCATACAACACTATGCCTGGCTTTTTGCATGTGAGTTCTGGAGCTCAAACTCAGGAATTGTGTGGCAAGGCATGAGCCCTTTCAACTGAGCTGTAACCCAGCCCCTCGGCACATTTTATGACTAGGAGGAGAAAGAAAATAGCTCTTAGTAAAGAAATGAGTAACACAGTCAACCATTCCCATTCCCAAGCTTTATGTGCATGCGTGATTGAACGTGTGATACCCTCCTTACATTGACAGAGGAGTGGGCATATCCACAGCAGCATCACCACAAACACGAGGAAGGAGTTTCACTGTGGTGGTGAGAAGGCAATGATGTCACTGGGCTCTAAGAATTTTTAAGTTCCACAATGATCTCACGAGACTACTCTCATAGATATGCATCCCACCATGAATGAAAACGTTATAAAGCATTGTAACTGTACAAGTTACACACACAAAGCAAAGGATGAGAGAGACAGAAATTTTCATTATTTTTATCAGTATCCTAGACGTAAAAGAAGCCTTTGGTTTGTAAAGAATCAAACATCATAGAAACGCTCAGATAAAGCAGAGGCAACAATGTTAGTCCAGTGGTCAGGAGATGAGGTTGATGAATATGCAGAAAAATACCTATAAAAACAAAATAAATGCCTATGAAGATACAATGCCTGAACAATTAGTGTCCCAGAGAGGAGAGCCCATGCAGAAATAGTCTGGAATTAAGAAGATCCTATTCAAGAAAAATGTCCCAGAAGTGAAAGGTATGATTTTAGAAGTTGAATGAACTCAGAGAGTACCCAGCACAAAGTGAGAACATAAGCAATTTGTCACATCAGTGTCAGATTTCAAACCACTAGAAACAGAATGTTCCAGAAATTCTGCCAGATGCATTTAAAAAGGGAGCCGCATGGAAACGGTTGGGAGTCACAGCCACCTCAGCCTTCCCAGAAGCAAACTGGAAACCCAAAAGCAGCAGAGAAATTGTTTCAAAATTCAGAAGGAAAAAAAAATAACCTAGATTCTAATTTATCAATAAATGTGACAGAAGAAAAAAAAAAAACTTAGTACAGTCTTGCAAAATCCCAGAGTATTTAAGCTCCTTTCATTTTTTAGGTACCTAGTAAGGTGGGTACCCTACAAAACAAGGGGGTCATCTGAAGAAGAAATGAGAGCTAGGCGCTGTATGGTGTCTTCAGCAGTAGGGTTGCACCCACTTTTCCTGGAAGGCACCAAAGCCAACAGCAATAGCCTATATTGTTTTTAGCGGGTAGGAGGATCTCCTGAATTCCCTTATCCAGTAGCTGCAAGGGTTTTTCCTGTGTGCCGCTGAGGTTTTTATTGGATAGATAGTCTATAGGTTTTGGGAGAAGCACTGTCCCCTCAAGTGGCATATTTTTAATTAAATATATATGCATATATTATGTGTAATTTTAAGTAAATAAAAAATAATTCACTATGGCTTTATCAAACACCCAGAGGGTTATTTATTGCTCCTCTTCTTCTCTCCATCTGGGTTTAGAAACAAGTATGCATCTCTGTTTAAGTGCATGTATCTATGGGAGAGTGATGTAAGGACTTTTAAGTTTTCTTCCTCCACACTACAAAGCCAAATAAAAATTCAAAGCTTTTAAATATCGAGAAGTAGCAGTATAAACCTATTACATAGAGATAGGGAGGCAAATACCAACTGCAACAGCTATTCTATAGATTGAGTTGGTACTTCAGGAAAATCAGGAATCAGGAGGGATGGAGTCAAAGAGATAGAATCAAATATGTGTGTGTGTGTGTGTGTAATATTAATATATAACATATTAAATATATGTTAAATGTGTCTGTATGTATGTGTGTGACTTTAAGGAATATATATGTAGAATTTAATTTTTAAAAATCTTGTCATAAAGCACTTCTTTCCTACTGTATCTAAAAAGGCAGCCAAATCCTCTCTTAGTGAGGTAGTGTACCAGAAATGGAGAAGAGGCCTATTTTCTTTTTCTTCACATTTGGTTCCACAAATAGGCAGCTTAAAATAATCAATGAATGAACTCCTGCTGGCAGAACCAAAGCCTGCATTGATGGATCTCAAAAAGCCATTGTCAAAAGCGATTTCAAAGGCTTTCAAGGCATGCCCCTGGGAATGTAAAGACCTGCCTAAAACAAAACACATTGTTGATCCCTGATCCTGTGCCAGCCTCATTAGGAACTCAAAACGAAAACCATATGAGATACGATGACACAGGTTGAGGAGGACTGAGAGGAAAATACACTATCCTGGGGTGGGGGTGGGGGTCACAGCCTCTACCCATGGAGCTGGAGTTCTATAAATCCAGCAACCTGGCTCCATGTTTAATCAGACTTATATTTCTGCACCTCATTTCTCAGACTCTTTAAGTAATAGCTGTGTTCTTTGACAGTTTAGTCGTAGCATCTAGTTCTCCTTCTCGATAGATAGAACTAGGGGTTAGCAGCAAGTCAGAATCCTGGACATGGGGGTGATTTTCAGATTAGGAAGAGGTGTCTTTAGTGGTGAGTGAAGAGCTGGCTACAGGTTAAGAACAAAACCAAACAACTCAATCAAAATGGAGTGTAGAACTAAAGCGAGAATCACAACTGAGGAATCTCGAACGGCTGAGAAGCACCTAAAGAATTGTTCAAAGTCCTTAGTGATCAGAGAAATGCAAATCAAAACGACCCTGAGATTCCACCTTATACCAATCAGAATGGCTTAAGATCAAAACCTCAGGTGACAACACATGTTGGAGAGGATGTGGAGAAAGAGGAACACTTCTCCATTGCTGGTGGGATTGCAAACTGGTACAACCACTCTGGAAATCAATCTGGAGGTTCCTCAAATAGATCTACCTGAAGATTCAGCTATACCACTCTTGGGAATATACCCAAAAGATGTCCTACCATGCCACAGGGGCATGTGTTCCACTACGTTCATAGTGGCCTTATTTATGATAGCCAGAAGCTGGAAACAACCCAGATGTCCCACAACAGAAGAATGGACACAGAAAAAGTGGTTCATTTACACAGTGGAATACTACTCAGCTGTTAAGAATGGGGACATCCTGAGTTTTTGAAGGCAAATGGATGGAACTTGAAAATATCATCCTGAGTGAGGTAACTCAGACCCAAAAGCACATGCATGGTCTGTACTCACTAATAAGTGAATATTAGTCAAAAAAATAAAAAATAAAAGGAAAGAATACCCAAGATACAGTCCATAGAACTCAAAAAAGTCAACAAGCAGAAGTGCCTGAGTAAGGATGCCTCAATCCCTCTTGAGAGGGAGGAGAAAGCAATCACAAGTGGGGAGGGAGAGAGGGACTTGGGAGAGGGGAACCTGATCTGGTATTGGGTGAGGGAAAAGGACTGAAGCCCTGAGGGCCAGCAGAAAGAATGGAAATAGGCAACCTAGGGAGATAGGAGGCTGGGGGGACACTCCAGAATACACCAGAGATCTGGGAGGTGAGAGACTCTTGGGACTCAAACGGAGGGACCTTAGATGAAATACCAGACAGTAGGGAGAGGAAACTTATAGAACCCACCTCCAGCAGGATGACAGGTCTCCAAGTAAGAGTGAGGGGGCTATCCCACAGTCATAACTGACCCACAATTGTTCCTGTCTGAAAGAATTACAGGGATGGAAATGGAAAGGAGCCTAAGGAAAAGAAGGTCCAGTGACAGGCCCAAAGTGGGATCCAGCTCAAGTGGAGGTACCAAGGCCTGACACTATTACTGAGGCTATGGAGTCCTCACAAAAAGGGACCTAGCATGACCGCACTCCAGAAGACCCAACAAGCAGCTGAAAGAGTCAGATGCAGATATCTGCACCCAACCAATGGACAGAAGCAGCTGATCCCTGTTGTTGACTTAGGGAAGGCTGAAAGAAGCTGAGGAGAAGGGTGATCCTGTAGGAGGACCAGCAGTTTCAATTAATCTGGACCCCTGAGATCTCTCAAACACTACCACCAAACAGACAGCATACACCAGCAGATATGAGACCCCCAACACACATACAGTAGATGACTGCCAGATCTGTGTTCATTCAGAGATGATGCACCTAACCCTCAAGAGACTGGTGGCCACAGGTTGTTTAAAGGTCAGTTGGGGTGGGGGCTGGAGACATCCACGTGGAGACATGGGGGTGGGGAGGACGTATGGGATGTGGAACAGTCAGAGGATGGACGGGGGCTAGGGGAATACAATATGGAGTGTAAAAAAAGAATAAATAAAAAAGAAAGAAGAAAAAAGAAAAGAAAAGAAAAAGAACGCACCTTATCCTCTTGATAAAACAAAAAGTTCAGACCTGTTAAAGTTTTTATTATCATATCTCCACTACACTTTTCTTTTCAATAAACGACTGTCATGATTCTGAGAAGCAGTGACCCTGGGCTTGACCTTGAGATGCACAGGCATCTCCAAAGCTGCTGCTTAGGTCGTCGGGAGGTTCAGTGCACTGACTTAGGAAGGGAACTCTTGACCCTTCTCAGCTCTGGGCTGCTCATTTCTTCATCAGTAGGAAACTGAATCTGTCAGCTGGGGAGCCGTACACTCCAGTTCCCTGCTGTCCAGGACTGGTTAATACCACGCTCCTTGCCAAAAGATGGCCTTTCTAAAGAAGTTTTATGTGCACCCTGGCTCATCACAAAAGGGGAGAAGATAATGAATGATTCTGGAGTCTAAGCTAGACCAGCACGGGGCTAGCCTGGCAGGCAAAGGTCTCAGACTCATCTTCATAACAAGTCAAAGCCTAAATGGCCAAGGCCAGCAACAATGCCTTGCACATCTGTCAGACATAAGATCCCAGTGAATGATACTGCCAAATAGTTTTGGTGAGATAGGTGAAGAAACTACACTTCTACTTTACAAAAGGAGACACTTAGAACGGGAGACCTCCTCGGGAACCAGACTTAGAGTGGGGAAGCCTAGCTTGTGCTTCCATAAGGCAATCCTTGAAGTGTTAAAGGGAATGTTGTTGTTATCCCGGGACAATAAAGTCTGGTTTCCCAACTGATGTCCCGACAGATGAGAAAACTAGTGTTTGGTGTTGTAGCAGAAGAAGCTAAACAATGCTGAACATACTGTAAACACCACGAGAGTTCAGAGCAAGACACCTCCACACTGTGGGCATGCACATGTGTGTATGCATGTACATACACATGTGTGTGCATGCATGTGCGTATGCATATGTGCGCATGTGTGTGTGTGTGTGTGTGTGTGTGTGTGTGTGTGAAGTCATTCCTATAGGTGATAAACACAGTGGGAATTTACTTAATGAGCCAAATAACTTAATGAAAACACAAAGTTATCTATTTTTATCAGGCTCATATAGAAGTTGACATACAAGTTCTAGAGAAGTAGTTCCATGATAAAATTCTTCCATGCCACCTAGGCTCACTGCCAGTACACAGTGATTTATTCGGAGGAGGCTGCCATTTCTTCCATTCATGTGTGCTACTAAACATCTAATTAAGACGTGGAGCAAAACTAAGCCAACATTATCAGTTGCCGGAAAAGCAATCTGAAACACAGTACACATTAAATAACAACAATAAAAAATAGACCCTATAGGAGGAATGCAAAAATATACACAGAAAAATTAAAAACATACTTATTAAATTATATGTACTTCAGTTTGTGCATGGTTTAGGTTTAGGTGGGGTCGGGGGTGAAATAAATGTAGCCTTTTCTGTTTGGCAATGGTTATTGAATATTTTATTTCTGAAAGCAGTCAGTGGTGAATAGAAAGGGTTTAACCTATTTTTCCATAAGTTTTCCATGAATTTTATTTTCTTGTTACTTTGAACTCTGCTGAAAACAGTTCTTCTCATTTTCAAAGTCATCAGTTAACATTATTTCATGTGTTACTGGGTAAGATGTTAAGTACATAGAATAAAGCATTGAAAATCTATGCTGGCAGAAGAAACGCTATGTTGTTCTTGTTCACTAGAATAGTTCAGAGAAAAAGCCAAGTATTGGGAAATTGTAATGTCTGAAAAGGAGAATGGGGAGAAATGTATAAGAAAAGGGGGAAGAAGAGAGAGAAGGAACAAAGAACAAAGGATTATTTCAAAAGTTAGAAAATCTGCACACAGTGCTTTTTTGGCTGAGATGTTTTACTCCAAAACAGAACTGAGACATAAAAGAGACAAGTGACCGGAGTGCACCTAAGCCTCCTGCTGTGGGTCAGCGGCACAGGCTTCCTTAAATTTAACATCCAAGTCCCATTTACCAGTGAGTCGCAATGTACCTTATGTCAGTCCTGTGGTTAAGACTGATCTAAAGGGATATACACAGAGCTGGCATGTACCACTTGTAGAGTTGGTCCGTATGACCTCTCCCACATCTGTCCCTAAATGTCTGTTTGCCTTTTGTTTTGCTGGATGGAGTCCTAGCAGATCACGAGGTGGTTGAGGGTGGCGGGATGGAAAGAGCCTGGATCTGTGAATGACATCATGGAGAAGGATACCACATCTAGGCTGACTACACTTACGCCTGAGTCTGACTACCACTGTGCACTGATATGTGCGCTCCATCTTTGAAGAGGAGAGCTGGTGTAATGAATACCTGACATAGAAAGGCTGAAAGGCAGAGAAACGATTACTGCAGGTCAGTTAGAAAGCTCATTTGTGTTCTAAAATGACTTCAGTCTGGATCACATGATGGCTTGTGAAAGTTACCACTGGAAATATCCAGAGTGCTCATTCATCTTGATTGTTCCTTGCCACTTAAAACAAAATGTTCCGAAAACATATTAGTCATACAAGAAATTTATCATTTTGTAAATAGAATCACGAGATTCAAAAATCTATAAAGTCTGTTGATCTTTTAAAATCTCACATGTACTTATGACTCAAATAATAGAAAAAATAAAAGTCAATTAAGAATTTTTCAGTAGGCAAATCATCAATAATTTCTGCCTCAAACTATAATAATAATGGGATTCAGACATATACTTCTTTGGTGAATGTTGCAGTGTGTGTCTGTGTGTATCTGTGCATGTGCATGTGTGTTCATGTTTATGGGTGCACATGTCAGAAGGCATGCACAGGCACATGTGATCACATTCATGTAGAGATCATAGGTTGAGGCCACGTATCTTCCTCCATCACTCTCCACCGTATGTACTGAGGCAGTATGAACCTAGAATTAGCTAATACTAGGCACTTGAACCTAGAATTAGCTAATCTAGCTAGTTGTCCTTCTCTAAGTATCTCCTGTCTCTACCTCCCATGTGTCGAGGACAGGCTACCACACCCATCCAACATTTATATAGGTACCAGGGATCTCATCTCTGGTCCTCACGTTTGCATGTCAAGCACTTTACTCACTGAGAGAGTATCTCCCTAACCTTAGACAGACCTCTCTTTTATAAACTTTAGGAAACTAGACATGCACTAATATGAGAACTGGTTCAGACATTGGGCAACATGTTTCACAGAACTGTGATAGAGAGAAAAGAAAAACAAAATAACCTTCAGCAGCCACTTTCTACCTGGTAGCACTTTTCAGGCTGTGAAATAGGAGTATGCCATCCAAGGAGACAGCATTAGTCATGCTTAGTTCAGGAGACACAGGCTAGCATTTAAGGATACTGAGATGTTAGTCTTTGCAGAATAGTGGGCTACATAAGAAGGAGACAAGACAAGAAAGAGCTCCAGAAATTTTCATGGGGGTTCTTCAAGTCTCTGTAAACAGAGGGGCACATTTGGTACAAACTCCATGTGGCTGGCAGACAAAAGAAAATATCTAGGATGCTCTAAGGCAAATAATTCCCAGAACTTTCATAGGAATGGGAGTCATTTGAGATCCTACTGGCAAACACAGACAGGACATGGAAGATGGGACACAAGAGACATCAGATGGGCCAAGCCTCAGGAAACACTTCCTGTTTGAAAACAGGAAAATCATGCAACCAACAACAACAACCATCAAACAAACTGATCTTCAGGTAATGTAGCTAATTCTAAAACCAAGTCCAGTACACTTTTGCAAGAAAACAATAAAACTCAGAACTCAATAAAGTAAAATTCAAAATATCTAACATTTAGGGGTAGGGAGATGGCTCAGTGCTTAAGAGTGCTTGCTGCGCATGCAGAGGATTCAAGTTTAGGTTCAGGCAGCCATATCAGGGAGTTCAGAGCTGCCTCTAAGTCCAGCCCTAGGAGATCCCATGCCCTCTTCTGGCCTAATCGGGTACCACACTTATATACACATACTCCTACACAGATGCACATACATACACATACTCTTAAAAACTATTTTTTTTAAAAAAACCATATCATACATAAACTCATATCAGGAAGCTTTCTATACAATTCTAAACTATTTTGAAATTAGGGAATAGGTCTTGATATAACCATGGTCTATAAAAGAGCTCACAAGGAACATTTAGGATACAAACAATCTTCAATTTACTACGATTCAGCTTAGAATGATTTTTAAAGTATGATTCATTTGTGTACACTTATATGTATTTAGGCATGTGCACACATTCCACAACACGCATGTGAGGGTCATTTCTTTCCTTTCTCCATGTGGGCCCCAGAGATCCCAGGTCAGAGCTGGGTAACAGTATCGTTACCCACTGAACCTTCTCACCATCCCAAGGATGTCTGGACTCTATGATAGTACAAAGCAAGACACAGTCACCCATATTCTGAATTTTACATATTGATCCTTTTCTGCACAAGGCATCTGTCGTACAATATATGGGTCTATGGTACTAATCAGTGACAGAAATCTACAACTGGGCATCCCAGGAAGTAAGCAACTGGCTCTCAGCTGTATATTCTGATGCTAAGCTGTGCTGCTGTTCCATAGACTAAGTATATTGGTGGCATTTTAAGTTTTATGGTATTTCCAACTTGTGCTGGCTATGTTTATAACTTTACCATATGTGAAGGATCATCTATACTCTGAACTGAGTAAAATAAAAGCTCACCATATCAAAATGTTTGGTATATATCTACACTGAAGCTTAGAAGTTTTCAGATGCTATCACCAACTAATGAAGGTTTTAAACACACCAATTTCTATATTAAGAAATTACAGGGGGGATTAAATTCAATGTAATAAGTATTAGTAATAAAGAGCAGAAATGAACGGAATGGGATATAAATAAGTAACAAAAATAATCAATTAAATCCAAAGATTGATTTTTTTTTGAAAAGATCAGTTACATTGTTTATTTTTACTCCGCAACTCGACTTTTACAGGAGCCCTCAGCCAAAGCAAGAAGGGAAAATCAAATGTATACATCTGTGAAGAAAACAGGGGTTGGTTGTTTGTCTTAGATGAAAGACAAATTTTACACTCAACATGATTCTATATGTAGAATATTTCAAAGAACCAACAAAATCTATAAGAGTCAAACAAGTAAGTTTATTAAGATTGCAAAAATAAGGCCAAGATACAAAAAGAACTTATATACTGTGCTTATACTAGCAATCAAAAGATATAAAATACTAGGGGTATACCTAATGAATTTTATATGGAAAATGTAAACTGAAAATTATATATGATAAAAAGACTTAAATAGAAAGAAAAAACACATGTGTTGATTGGAGCATTCAATACTGTTAAGATTATTTTTTCCACATTAGTATGTAATTGTGCTACCCAATAAAACTTATTATAATAATAAAAGTGCTCCCCACATGTGAGATTTTTTTCAGAGAAAAGCTATTAGCCATATGAAACTGGGTACTGAAATACAGAAATGTAATGGATTTTGAAATTTGATTTACATTAAACTAATTTAAAATGTAATAGCCTCATGTGGACAGAGAATAATATACAGGATGGCAGGAGCTATAGAGTTAATGCTATTCCAAACAAAACCCTAGTAAATTTGTTGTAGAAACTGAAAAGCCCATAGCATTTCTATTATAAGTCATAATATATGTGTGTGCATGTGTATGGCTATATGGTGGTTTGGATATACTTGGCCCATAGAAAGTAGTACTGTTCAGAGGCGTGGCATTGTTGACAGACGTCTGTCCCTGTGGAGGTGGGCTTTGGAGGTCTCCTCCTAGGCTCAGGCTATACCCGTTACAGAAGAGTGCTTCCTCCTAGCTGCCTGGAAGTCATTTACCTTCAAATCAAGATGCAGAACTCTCAACTCCTTTTCCAGCCATGTGTCTGCCTAGATACTACCATGCTTCCTGCTATGATGATAATGGACTAAACCTCTGAAACTGCAATCTAGCCCCAATTAAATGTTTGTACTTATAAGAGTTGCCTTGGTCATGGTGTCTCAATGAAAGCCAAACTAAATATGTGTGTATGTATATTAATATATGTACATATATATACATGTATACACACACATATATATGTATGTATATATATATGTATATATATATATATATATATATATATATAGAGAGAGAGAGAGAGAGAGAGAGAGAGAGAGAGAGACTGTTTCAAACCTTGCTACAAAGCTCTGGTAATCACAGCAGTGTAATACAGGCACAAGGATAGTTAGACAAATGGAATAATGCAGAGAATTTGGAATTCTAGATAGATATATAATAATTTATCAATAAAATATGAAGCATATAATATATAACTATGCATATACATACATGTATAATTGGCTTTGGTCAAAGATATTTGTATAGCTCAATGGAGAGGAGATAATCTGTTTAATATACAAATGAACTCAGAACTGAGTCTCTGATCTTTCACTGTATACACACACACACACACACACACACACACACACACTGATCATAGGCCTAAATTTAAGCTAAAACTGTAAAACTGTAAAAGAATGGAAGAAAAGTTTCTATAAATGCAGAGAGAAAGTATGCAGTACATAAGGAAAACTGGTGACTTGAACATGAAAATGAAAATATGTTCTAGGGTCAAGGTTCAGGAATGTAAAACAGTAAGCTACAAAGTGAGAGAACACACTCACAATGTATGATGAAAGATATACAGATAAAAACAGTGTATTTTGAAAACCTAACTTAATTCTAAGAAGACAACAGTTTAATTTAAAAATATGCAAAGGGGTTATAATGTAGCTCAGGGAGGGAGAATTTGCTTAGAAACTGTGTTTTAATTCCCAGCAACACAAAATAATCAGTAGGGGAAGGGGAGAAATAAGTAAGTAGGCAAAAGATCAAATAGACATTTCATAAAACAGTCCATACAAATGACGAATGGTGACACAGAACGACTGCCAGTGTGGCACTCCAGAGAAAGGCAAGGCAGTACCACAGGGCATCCAAATGACAGCAACTGAAACTAGCAAGGTGTAATGTCTGTCGGCATGTGCAAAGTCCAGGACACTCAGCTACCGATACTGGTGATAAACACTGTGTGTGGCTCTTCGGTTGTTAACGTGTGTTCATGCACAATTCCCTTTCTTGATTGTTTTCCCAAGTGAAATAACATGTGTGAATATAAAAACCATGTACGTTGATAGTTGTGCCAGCTTTATTGGTGATTCTTCAAAACTGGAAATAGCCTAACGCTGTCTTCACAGGTAAGTGCATCATCAAAACATGGTGCAGACACAGGAAAATGCAGGTCAGCAGCCCAGAAACATGACTGCCCAGGCCTGCAGCAGTGGAGGGATCTCAAGAGAAAGGCAGGCATGATGAGTGCTCATATACCGCCCCATTTCAGCAAAACTTGAGAAAGTACAAATGTACAGAGATAGAAAGCCGTTTCCCTGACTTCCTGAAGCCAAGAGTGTGGTGGGCTGGTGGAGCCTGGCTTGAGAGTTAGCACAAGGGAATCTTTGTGCATGATGGAAATGTTCTCCAACGCAGTTGTGGCAAACAGAACAAGGACTCTGAGTTCACACTTACAACATATACACCTCTGTGTGAGACTCTGGTCCACAGAAGTCTTAGCTAGGCAGGGGGAGAGAGAGAGACAGAGAGAGAGAGAGAGAGAGACAGACAGACAGACAGACAGACAGACAGAGACAGAGAGAGAGAGAGAGAGAGAGAGAGAGGGAGGGAGAGAGAGACAGACAGAGAGAGAGACAGAGAGGGACAGAGAGGGACAGAGAGAGAGAGAGAACTGGGTGGTAGAGGTGTTATGTTTGCATCAAAGGAACACAGAATAAAACAGATTTAAGAGCTAAGTCTAGAGAAATCTCTAGGCACAGTTGTTTATGTGTAGAAGTAATGAGAAGCAGATAGTCAAGAAAGAAAAGGCCTTCCCAAAAAGACTGAACCTTAAAACCACACTTAATGCCTCACGTTTGTATGAGAAGTAGGCAGATATTGAAAGCTGTTTCTCTCAAGAAAGGCAAGAACCCCCACTTCTACTGCAGTTATGACGTAAGGAAAATGAGCAAGGAAGAGACTCCCAGATGTTGGTTGGTTTGGTTGGTTGGTGTTTGTTTTGTTTTGTTTTGTTTTGTTTTGTTTTGTTTTGTTTTGTTTTGTTTTGTTGTTGCTGTTGTTTTTATGACCAAGTTTACATAGCTATTAAGTGGGCAAGCCAAAACTCAAACTGGCAGCATGGCTCCTCCTCGGCTTGTGCTATTAACCACCGTTTCAATATGTAATTCTTGTGTTGTTACGGTTTCATTCATGTAAATTCTTATTAAGGCAAAGTTTCCTGGGAACGTGTCTGTTATTTTAGCAGAACAGCTTGTGCTTTTGTTCCAGCTTGCAGCTGCTTCCCAGTCTGGCCTAGCTCACACGTGAGACACACACACACACACACACACACACACACACACACACACACACACACACACTGAGGCTGTTAGCACCCTAGTTCTCCTCACTACCCTTAGCTGCACCACTATCCACTATTCAGGCAGAGCTGGTATGTATGCAGAAAACTTGTGTGCAGTTCTCTGGGGCTCCATCCCTGAGCCCTTACACTCACATTTTCACATGCATGCCCTGTTGGCAGTTCTCCCTTGCACAGCCATATCCTATATGGGATAAAACCTGGAATTCCTGTGCTCTTTACAGAAATGCACTGTTATTCTCCTCTCTTATCCAGAACCCCAAGCCTGAAACACTTCATTTCCCTAAAACTTACGGGTCTTATTGTTTTAATACCCTCCTTCCTTCCACAGTCCACCTCTCAAACCACTCGTAGGATATCCTAGAACAATTACACATAGTTCTAGGATGTATAAACACTCCACCTCCCTCTCTTCCACCCCTCAACCCCACTTCTAAATGTATCGTCTTTCCAGATACGTACAGTAAGGATTTAGGGGTCTAGCTGCACACACTCTCTCTAACTTCACTTTGCTTTGTTGGAAAAAAATAGAGTTTTACTATCCATACCATCAATACTATCCACAGTATAAAACAAGCTCTCAATAAATGTTGGGAATATACACGAGAGTGAGCAGGATGGGAGGGAAGAAAGGAGAGAGGGTTGGAGGGAGGGAGGGAGGGAGGGAGGGAGGGAGGGAGGGAGGGAGGGAGGGAGGGAGGGAGGGAGGGAGAGAGGGAGGGAGGGAGGGAAGGACAAGGGGGGGAGAGAAGAATTGTGGGGCTTCATTTGGTTGGTTTGGATCATGTTTTATTTATACTGTTAAGAAACATCTATGTCAATTTACTCTGCTTGTATATTTAGGAGATGGCTTGCAGACTGTTTTCATAGAAACATTGAGAAAGTTGCTTTGTTAATAGGGATGTTAAAAACAAATGCTCCTATCCAAATCTAAGAGTAAGATGTAATTGCACAGGCAACTTTAGCACTTTCTCTGTTTCTCTCAGTTTTTATCCCCCCCCCCAACTCATGCACGCAAGTGTGTGTGTGTGTGTGTGTGTGTGTGTGTGTGTCTGTGCGTTTGCATTGCTGTTAAGCCTATGGCCTCAGGCAAGCTATACATATTATGCATTCTCTCTAAGCAATACCCCCAGCTCTCTTTTTATGTTCCTTTCTTTCCTTTCCTTTTCTTTTCTTTTTTTTTTCTTTCTTTTCTTTGTCACTTTTAGACAGTCTCCCTTAGCTCCACCAGCTGGCTGGTCTTTATTCATTCTGTCACCCAGGCAGGGTGGAACTTACGATCCTCCTGCCTGAACCTCCAATCAGTTGGGCTTACCTGCCTGTGAACTCAAACCCAGTTTTAGTTGTATTTTTAATTTGAATTTTGAAAACAGAAATCCTGAGAGCACATTTATTCTATAATATCAAGGTCACCTTAATTAAGTGTTCTCAGTTTGCTGTAACTCCTGTTGCAGTAAAGGTAACGTCTGAGAAAATATTCATGCTACTACTTTGCAGTTAAATCAACAGAAATAAGGAATATATTTTACGCTTTCTCTTTTTTTTTTCTTTTAGTCATTCCTATGAATAGTGTTTCTTTTCCTACATTAAGTTTCTAGATTCTAATTCCACAAAGCAGCTCAAGGAAGGTTTAAGCTTCTTCAAGCCATGTCTTTATAGTGACCCCCAGTGGCAAAGGAATGAATGAATATATTGGTGTAAGTAACCCACACCTGCCTGTCTACAAGGACAATAACAAGTTCCATCTTAACAGCACATTTACATTGTCAAATTTTGCTTCTTTGTTCTTGTTTTTAAAATAATCCAAATCTCTCACACATACACACATACACGAACACACATGAACACACAAACTCCAAACATATTCATTCATGGTTTATGACTGTGGCCATTTTATTTCCCCAACCAAAAATAGAATATACACAGAATATGTATCATTATTTGAATTATTTTTCCTGAGGAAAACTTTATTATGATTGCTTTCTGCTGCTCTGATAAACCACTGATCAAAGGTGATTTAGGAAGGAAAGTGTTTATTTCAGCTTAAAGGTTAAAGGTTCTCTCTTCATCAAGAGAAGCCATGGCAAGGAGCGTGAGGCAGGAGCTTGAAGGAGAACCATAGAGAAATGCTGCCTACTGGCTTGCTCTTGGGCTCCAGGAGACCTGCCTTTTCTGGCCCTGGTCTACCTGGTCCTGCAGTGGGCTGGACCCTCCTATACTACTTGGCAATGAAGGAACTGCCCACAGACACTTCTACAGGCCATCTGTAGGAGGCAGCCCCTCAGTTGAGACTCCCTCTTCTCAAGTGTTTCAACTGGACAATGAAGATTAGACCTGATCCTTTGAGGTCTAAATAATATCCAAATTACATTTTTTGTTGTTTCTTAACCTTGACTTATTCCCAAAACAAATAAGATATTAAGAAGCAAATCGGCTTCCATAATAAGAAAATTGCTGATTATTGAAGTAATTGTAGAGATGTGATGAGCTGGAAAAAGTCCAAGGCATAGGAAGTTCATAGGAGTACCCAGTTAAGGAGACTGGACTTGATATTGAAAGAAAAATTAAATGAAAATTAGCATAATAAACTGTCTAGTTGAATAATATTGCCTTTATGAGGAAGGACTTACTAAAATAGAATATTTGGTTTTAAAGAAGATAAGGAAATACCTAATGAGTCTTCCACAATAGAACATAAAAATAGAATGGGCCAATAGATGTTACCATGGATAGAGAGAAAAGTGGGTGGGACAAAAAAAATGGATCATTATTGTGAATGTGAGTGTGTGAGTGCACGTGCACACGGGTGCACACGTGCACACATATGTCATAGTATGTAAGTGGAAGGTCAGAGGCACCTTTTGAGAGGTGGCTCTCTCATTTCATCTTGGGTTTGAGGAACACCCAATGAGTTATTTTGCTGGCCTTTAAGTTGTTTTTTTTCCAAGACAGAAATGAAAGTTCTTAACTGCTCTTAGGCAAGCCTGTGTATGTGGGAGATGATCTACCTCTCTGCAATGTATCAACGGATAGCATCATATTGAATACATCTATCTGAATTATATAGGCATAAAACCCAAATTACATGAATAAACCATGTGAAATAGAGTAGTTGCTGTGTAAAGCAGTAGCCTGCACTGAGATATCACAGGGCTAGGACTGTGGAGTCTAACGATGACTTAACCCATCCACTTCCTATGCCAGTCCCATGGGAATGTAAGACCTATGTGTTTGTGGCCCTTGATGTCTACGGAGCAGAGAGACACCTGCTTTCTTCAAAGCCTTGTTCAAGCCTGGTAAATTCTCAATATAAAAGGATGAGTAACTGGACAGAAGTGATATAGACAATTTTTCAAAAACAACAAATCTTTTGATTTAAACCAATATTCTTAGCACTTTCTTCATTTGTAAAATAAAAAAATCAGACTTTATAGTTTGCATTCATGTTAAAAATAAATTCAAAAGTGAATTCTTAAAGCAAAAATATGTTACATACATTCTTTCTCCTTAAAAAGCAATACATATTCATACCTATTAATTTAATATCCGTGTTATTTATATTCATTTTATTATAATTACTTAATTTTTATTAATTTTCTTTTCTTTTTGAAGTTTCAATCTCATTACTTTATTTCTCTTCTCCCTTGCCTGCCCCCAAAGCCTTCCATATACCTCTCCTTGCTCTATCAAGGCTGATCATTTGCTATTGGATAACCAATTGGTAGGCTCCTGCCAGGGCAAGATGGTTTTTCCTACTCTCAGAATTCTTTAGTTGCCTGTAGTTCTTTGTATAGGGCTCAAGCCTTATGGGCTTTCCTCTGTCAAGTTTGACATGTCTGTTGTCTTCATGTCTATATAATTAAGGCAAAATCTCACAGTAAAGATGAGAATCCAATTCTGGGGAAGGAATTGATGCAGAAACAAACACAGTGCCTGAAAAAAATGGGTTTTCTGCTTAGAACATTCCTATATTTGTTGCTTATATTTGTTGCTCATTCTATCATGAGGGTTGACTGAGTTCCCAGATATGGGAAGTTTCTTCTTAGCTTAGCACTCCAAGGTTCTCTCTGATTAGACAACAGAGGGGACACCTGCTAAATAGTGCTGAAGGCCATATCGGCTTGTGGACTTCAGCTTTGCCAGGTTGAAAAGGAAGACAGGAGAAAAAAAAACCCTAGCCTCCTGCTAAGTAGCTAAATGAGGTCTATTCTTGCCCAATTCATAAATTATCTCAAGGGAAAATGGCTCCCTCTTTGCCAGCCAGAGGTCTAACATTCTTCATGGGTTGATTTTTTACACTCCAGGAAGATGTGTGGCTATGGCAGATTCAGAAACAAAATTCATTTGGCTGTGAAATAAATCACCATGAAAGGAGTCTGCAGACCCATCTCCCTCCCAGCAAGGCCTTTGAGCAGCCCTCCATTGCGGGTGACAGGCTTGATGGGTAATGTTAAAATACTGCTGTCCTCCAAAGACAAAAAGGCACAGTGACAGTCTCCCTTGGCAATGAACTTGTATCCAAGTAATAAATCAAGACCCACCACAAAATGTGAGTGCCTGTCATGATGAACTGCCCCACTTAAGGTCTAGCTGTACCTATAAAGCACAGATGTCCACTGTGAACATACGCTGAGCTGAAGGGTAAACATTGCGTCACTATTACACAACCATTAAAACCTATCAGGAGAGGTGGCCCTTGAGCCGTCATAAATAAATTTAATGTGGCTTTTAAAGGAATCTCCCTACTAATCAATCTTTGGGCCTCGATTGCTTGCATCCAGATCTCACCGTTCATATTGTTCAGATGGAAAAACAATACAATCTTCTCCTAAAACCAGGACTTGCAAAGGTACACAACTGTACCTACCTCATCCCCCCTCCCTTAAGTCAGTTATCTACCTGATCTATTTATCTTCTCTTTATATTCTCTGCATGTATCTCATCATGGTCTCTTTTGTCAACTATTCCCATCATCAATACACAAGGAAGTTGTGACATTGCCAATTTTTAAAAATGTCCTCTTAATCTTTCACAACCATTGCCACTGAAATCTTCCTTTTGTCCTTGGTGAAACTTAAAAATGTTAACTGTAGTTCTTGTCTCTATTTCATCATAGTCAACATTTCTTGAATGTTTCCTTACCATGGCTACCTTGTTAATACCACCAAGGACTTTTATACACCAAGTTCAATGGCCAACTCTCCCTTCCCATCTCCACTAGTGAGAACCTAACATTCTGCTGTGTACACCAAGATTAGAGGAAGTGATGTCATCAGGCCATTTCAATGTTGCTTTCTTTCTGTTTACCACTGGACCATCTAAACTTATCAATGGGAATGAATGCAGTGATAAGAAGGCCACTCACACACGGAAGCAGCTTCACAGCATTTCTAGGCAGCTTTGATCCAAGGTTGAAAATACACTGTGAAGACTTGACTAAAGAAGAGAAGCAAAGAAATATGGTACCCTCCTGTGTATGTCTTTGGGTGAATATAGACTAGTTCATTATTTCATAAAGAATGTCACTACACTACAGCCACCAGTGCCCACCCCTGTGCTCCTTCTGACTCTATCATTGTGCTTTTTCACAGGTTCTGAGCTGTAGACCTGATTGGCCTATCTACACTTCACTCTTCTTAACCTTGCTATAGGTTTTGGCAAAACCAATAACATTCTCCTCCCCTCCCCCCGAGACAGGGTTTCTCTGTGTAGCCCTGACTGTTCTGGAACTGCCCTCAAACTCAGAGATCCATCTGCCTCTGCCTCCCAAGTGCTGGGATTAAAGGCATGCTCCACCACTGTCCAGCTAACATTCTCCTTCTTAAAGATCTCTTTGTCTTAGCTTCTAGAATACAATGCCTACTTGGTTCTCTGTCACTTCTCCATGACTTCTATTTCTCTCCTGTCACTAGAGGTCTTCCAGGCTCCTTCTCTGGCTCTCCTCTTTTTTTTTTTTTCCTAAATACATTTGCACCCTAAATTATCACAACTGAAAGCTCAAGACTCTAGATATTACCTGAATCTATCTGTTAGGCCTGTTGTAACAAACTGGTGACTTAAAACAACAAGAATTTGTTGTCCCGCAATTCTAGAAAACTTAAGTCAAAAGTCAAGATGCCAGTAATGCTACATTCCCTCCAAAGTCTCTAGGGGGTGCTAATTTGCTCTGTTGCTATGGATTGTGATGCTCTACACTGGCCCCAAAGTCTGCTGCCCCCAGGGATGAGAAGATCTTCAGGTACACCAAGTGATGCTGCGTGACCTTGCTCCTTAATTTAAAACTATTGGTTGAATAAAGATGCCTACAGCCTATAGCTGGGCAGAAGAGAGATAGGCAGGGTTTTGATACCCCTGGTTTGGGGTCTGAGGCAGGGCCACACAAGGAGAGGAGTGAGAAAGTGGAGAGAGAAGAAGATACCAACGTGGTAAAGGGATCAGTCATGAGGGTTGGCCACGAAGGCTGGCTAGTCAGAGTAAGAGCAGCATGGGCAGAACATGGCAAGTCATGTTGGCAAGGAAATAGACATAAGAGCATAGAGGATACAAATCTGCCCAGCTCTAGTGCTTTAAAAGTTTATTATTCATATAAGCATTTTATGTTCTTTATTTGAGAACTAGATGATCAAAGGTGCGGTAAAAACCCCCGGTTGAGATGAACTATTTATTACATCAAGGGAAGGATCTTTCCTTGACTCTTCCAACTTGTCTTGGCATCAGTTGTTCTCTTGCTTGTGTCAACCATAACTCAATCCCCATCTTCATCTCCACATGACCTTCTTCCCTGCCTCTCTGTGTCTCAAATATCTTACTCTTTGTTTGTCTATAAGGATATAAGTCATTGCCATTATGGCCCTATCCTAAACCCACTCTTGTCTCAAGATCCTTAGTAACACCTGAAATATGCATACTATTTAGCCTGTTTCTTTTCTAGATGTGTCCGTTTTAAACAGAATAATGCACATAATTTATAATTAACTTTTCAATATAAACTTTCCAACCAACTACATGTTTGGATACCCTTCAGTCATACTTTGATGAAAATGGCTTCTCTATGTCAAGTATTCTTGATTTAGTAGAAAGTAGAACTTCTATAATAGACTACTCTCAAAAAAAAAAAGAATCTGTATAATTTGGTGTCTTGGTGAATATAATTTTAGTTCATATACACTTGAATAGAGAATAATCCCTTGTGGTCTAAATAGGTCAACATTTTTAGTTGGCCAAGGGAAAATTTTTAGAAAAGATATATGTGGCATGCTGAGGCGAGACCAGGCAAATCAACCCTGAGGGCCAACGGGAACAGATGTCACAGCTAGACTGTCCTCACCATGTAACTCAGAGGCGTTCACATGGAAAGTTGCTGGCTACAGCAATTGTGCAGCGTGAAGGATGTCTGTGGGAATGCTGGAGTAAATACCTTTGAAAAGGCCATTTTCCCTGAAGCACTGAGTAAGAACATGGCCAAAAATGCCAAAATCAACTTTTTCAAAACTGCATAATTAAAGACAGGCTTGCAATGATCTGAAGGGCATTCATCCCAGAAAAACAGATTAATCTCAATAAAAACAACAGGCTGGGTGGTATATTGACCTGTCCTGCTGCCCTCTCCAGCTCCCTGATCTCTATTCATCTTCATCCAACCTCTGCCACCAGGGTAAAAACTGGCTTCCTGGTGAGTCTGGACAAAGCAGATGGGCCTGGAGAGTACCAAAATTATGATCTGTAAAACAATTATTATTATTTAACCTATAGAACAATTCCCTAAAAGCTGCTCTCCCTGTAGCTCTTCCTTATTTAACCTGACTGAGAGCCTACATGGTGTGAAAAACCTCTACCCCAGGGAGTATTTGTCAAAAATAATCAGTGGCAATTATTTAAAACTGTAGCTGCTTCAGGCAGTGAGAACAAATGTGACAAAGAAACATCGAAGCAAAAAAAGAAAAAAGAAAAAAGAAAAGTTTGAAATGAGAAATTCACAAAGGCCTTTAAATGTTTATGCATAAGCATAATCAGAATCGGCATAGGAGAACCCTAAATTTTCATCTACTTGGGCTCTGTATTAGCAGAAAGTGAAGATGAAGGTGGATCTGTAAATTTGGAGCATTAGTGCCATATACAACGAGTCTTCGGTAAATGCTGAGAGAACTGTTCACTCTGCTGTAAAGAACTTGCTGTAGAGTGATTAGCCATCTGTGAAGGGAACTGAGCAAGACTGCATACAGCAGAGAATGTTGGTTCAGGAAAAGTGCTAACCAAGCAAGTAACAACATCTGTAAAAAGAAAAATATCTTGGGTTGGGGGAGGAACATGAGTGGCAGTGTGGGCAGAATCTGCCCAAACACACTACTCAACAACAATAAAAATATATATGAAGAAATTATGACTCATATAAATGAAAATAACCAAAATTAATAGAAATTATTCCTGAAGATATCAGACAATGGAAGAAGGAGGGTTTTCTTCTTCTCTGCCTGCTTGTGCTTATTTGCAGCACATCTGTTGGAACCTACTTCTTCAAGATTCCAGCTCCTATAGAAAACCAGCTGAAATACCTAGCCTCACGGATCTGAGCAGCTACCAGATCCTTGGACTTCCCATTCACAGATGGCCACTGTTGGGTTAGTTGTACTGCAGACTGTAAGTCAGTTCATTAATTTCCCTGAATCTACAGAAACATTCCATCAGTTCTGGGGCACTACAGAGCCCTGACTAATATAGTGTGTTTAATGTATAAAGGAAGCTATGTTTGTTTAAAGAAATCAAATATGTGATCCAACTGCATACTGTCTACAATAGACATATTTGGTTTCAAAATGACTAAAACAGTTGAATGTAAGGAATGGAGAGGGTATGCCACTCAAGCATCAGCCACATGAGAATTGGAAGGTCACCAACATGAAACAAAATAGATGTTTCTCAAGGGCATCACGTGGTGATAAAAGATTAAGAAGAAATGACTATTAGAAATGCATCTAAAAACATTAACAACCCTCCCCTGGGAGGACACTAACATAAAGAAAAATAATAGATGATTCAACAATAATGGAGACTTGAATGCCACCCTCTCTATAAGAGAACACCACACAGAAGAAGATCAACAAGAAAATAGCAAATCTAAACAATCCTAAAACCCAAAACCTAACTAGACCTAACAAACATTTATGGAATATGTAGCCCAGCAACAACACAGGGAACATTTAATTTGTCATTGTGTTTTCCTTTACTAGATTTGTGTGAATCATGAGGATGGCAGAAAGAATAATACAAATTGCTACCACCTGTATACAGAGTCTGTATCAGAAAAGAATAAGTGTCAAGAGGATGAAGGTCAAGGTAGAATAAAGGAGGAGTCAGGGACTAGGTATGGTTTCATCTGCACTTGTGCAGGAAGCTTTATCTGGTTTGATTACATGTGGATTGCTCGGGAACTAATGACACTACAGTCAACTGTAGAAAGACTATCTGTGCCCTAACTCTACAACTATAGCCTTGCCTCCTGGGGACTAAATGCCTGTGGAAAAGCACAGTATAGTATCATTTTAATAGCTACATTGCAGTCTGTATCTACAAGATAACTTTCCTGGGTCACTGGTACTACAGAGGGAGTCCTGGTGTAGGCCCTTATCTGAGTACTGATAGCCTTCATCTGCATTGTTCTAAGCCTTCATCTCAAGGATGATGGGGAAAGCCAGACAGAAAGAAGCCAATTATTATTTCAGAACTTGGGGAAAGCCCCAGCACTGGAGTCCCAGGGACATAGACAGAGTTGAAAATAGCAGAGGTGCTTCATACAGGATACTAGTAGAGCTCCAGACCCTATCTCCACCTTCTATAATGCACAGCTACCTTGCTTCAACCTCAGTAGAGTGCTCAATTGCTTTCAAAAGCAGCTGAATCAGGTGGTCTTCAGACTCGGACCTTAGGAAATGTCATATGAAATCAGAGAGATTAATAAAGTCTATGTATTATACCTAGTGATAAAGATTACTTTCCTTCCATCCTACTGGTGCAATCTTGCTCTTGGATTTAAATACATTGGATACATAGTCTACCATAGGCTAGGTTAAGAGAGGATATCCATTCTAGTAGCTTGGAAATTCTACTAACAAAAGTGATCAGGTCACAGCCCAGTTGCTGTATGTAAAGTCTTCTAACCAATGGATTCCAATCCTGTACATGCATCAGCTCTTCAGTGTTTTGCCCTTAGCAAGGAACAGGTGGGAGAAAGTCATCACATATTTGACAAAGGCCTCTAGCATCTGAGACAAAGGCCACCAGAAAACAATGCACTCTAAGATTAAGTGCATCATAAAAGAAGAATATGAAAAGGTTCTAATTAAAATCCTTAATCACTGCACTAGTGAAAACAAGAGCAATCTGCTATTTGTAAAACATAAAAATAACATGCATAAAATAAGAAAATGCTCTTGGAACCTCAGAAATATCACAAATGAAAAACTAATTAGAGGAGAAGATCTAATTGAATAAATCATGCAAGTATGAAGTACAAAAAGACCTAAGGGTGTACGTTAGAAGAACAGTTCAGAGGAGAGAAGACACGGTAAGAATTTAAAAATCAAAGACAATAAATAAAAGGGGAGGATTAACCAGAGCAAAACTTGAAAGTCCTAGGATTGCGGACCACACATCTCCATGTTGAAAGAGCACACACACACACACACACACACACACACACACATCAGGGTGTGCAGCTGGGGTCTTTGAAGATGGTCATTTCTCAACTCAGAGAAGGGAAAAATTAAAACAGCAGCACAAGGAAGAGATTTTTCTGGATTCTGATCTACAAATGACAAGAAAAAAAAAGTCCCTGATGTTAAAAATATGCCAAACAAATACAAACTAAATAACCTGTTATCCGTTTTGTTATTGTTGATATCTCCTGCTTTCAATGAACAGTAAACAAAAGGCAGTAGAAAGTGTTCTCATCAGGACATTTGTTAAACTCCCACAATAACTAAGTAAGCATAATCCTTCCGTTGCAGAGTTTATTTTATTAACCCTTAAAACTAAACACTCCGTGAGGTTTGACAGTGTCTATGTTCCTGGCTTTCATTTAATGTTATTTTTAATTATGTAGTGTTTGACTGTTTTCCTAGTTATTCTTCTACCAGCATCCAAAATATAAGATATCTACCAACACTGACCTTGCAGAAATCAAGTCATGAGAATCTGGGCTACCTGGGCATATGACCAAAACTCTTGGATTCTTGCAATGATTCTTTCATCTGGGAATAGTCATATATACTCACCTTGAGGATCAACTTCTTTGGCTAGCTTCAGTGCATCCGAGTTCGCAAGATCGGTGTTGGCTGGTGTGACAGCCAAAATCAGACAGTTCTCCCTTGTGATGAACTGCATAATCATATCTCTGATCTGATACTCAATATCCGGCGGCTGGTCTCCCACAGGCACTTTCGTAATTCCAGGTAGGTCGATTAGCGTTAGATTTAACACTGTGGGAAAGAATGGGAGTGTCTTACCAATACCCATAGTCCAAAAGACACCCACAAGGTGGTCTAAGAGACACTGCAGGTGACTGTCATCTGCCACTCAGCTCAGCTTTATATATTATATATGTGAATGACTCCATCACAAGGGCGGAGAAGGGAAAGCATGGAGTATAAAATGTGTGTGCTAGTTTTCTCTATTTTTACATGATTGTGCTAAGCCAGACGTTCATCTTAACATAATCTGAGCAGCATTGATTTACATGCCTACCGGTTTGCTGAGAGAGCTTTCATACCCTAGCTGCCATAACGAGGCAGCTATAATTAAAACACCGAACAATAAATGCATATGCTGTCTGCCAGGCTTGTCTACAAGTGGTACAAATCTTTCCAGGGTAACAATAGCCCGTCCCTTCTAAGGTATCATGTGCTATTTGCAGAGGGTTGGCCACTTTGCCTCTGTGGAAGCTGTGGGCCATTTGTGTTGCTTTAAGAGGAACAAGTGAGCTGTAAAGCAGTTGATGGCAAGATGACTCCGGGCCAACCTGACTACTGTCTCCTTTGTGTGCGTACTGAGGCCTTATGGGAATTCATGCAAACATTCTAGGGATAGAAATCACACTTGGTTCCTCGGGAATGAAATAAGTAAAAATACAAAAGCAGTACAGGGAGAGCAACTGGAAAGGACTCAGCCACATTCTTCTAAATGTTTTGAGCATAGAATGAAGATAGCAATAATTGAAAAAGAAGTTTGCAAAGCCGGGCGGTGATGGCGCACACCTTTAATCCCAGCACTTGGGAGGCAGAAGCAGGTGGGTTTCTGAGTTCGAGGCCAGCCTGGTCTACAAAGTGAGTTCCAAGACAGCCAGGGTTATACAGGGAAACCCTGGCTCGAAAAAAAAAAAAAAAAAAAACAAACAAACAAAAAGCAAAAAACAAAAAAACAAAAAAAACAACAAAAAAGAAGTTTGCAGTTGCCCACCCTGCAATATCTGCTTTCTGGAAGTTTATAATAAAAATAAAGGGATTCTTTTTCAATTCCCAAGTCAATGACAATTATAGCCTCCCCTAGTCTTGAAGCAGGCTGATTCAGACTTTGCTGCCACTGATTATGAGATCACCTAGGGTGTAGCCTTCTGATTTAGATGGCTATATTGTTATGTCAACTACCACTGCTCTTCTCTGAGACTCTACTACCTGCTGAGAGACCCTTGAGACATGCGGGAGACACATCCTATCCTGCACATCACCTACAGGATGGCTCCAGGCACCAAGAATAGACTGGCGGGGCGGATGGGCCTTCCCCCTTATAAGCACAGTCTCTTAGTAAACTCGTGAGCTTTGATCAGAGAAAAATTTGTCTTGGCCTCATTATTTTCTAGTCTCTCTTTCAGCCCCAGCCTGCCTTCCAGAAATACCCCGTACATGTAAGCCGGGGGTCGGCTTACTACTTCAACAGACAATATTGTCAGCCCCTTCCTGTCTCTCTCTAGATAGTCTGAGCTCTTTGAACTGTATGGCAGGCATTAACAGATATCTCAGGGACTCGGGCATTGTTTGCGTGCTCTGCAATGAACATGAATCGGTCTAATGAAAACGGCTTGCGGAGAATCGTTTGCACTGAGCAGTCGCCCTTACCGTGGGGAGAGTAGACTCGGAGGTTAATGGGTATAGAAGAGATGCCTTTATTCACTCCTGTTACTCGGTCTGTTTCTGCTTCGATCTCATGTCGAACTTCATCAAAATCTGTAAATTTTTTTCCTTTGCAATGTAGAAACTCGGCATATTCTAAAACAAACAAACAAAAAAAAACCCTGAGATATGCATGCATTTATGTCAGGATTACATAAAAAAACCAATGCCTTATTTAAGTAAAAATCAAATTACCAATGTTGTTCCTCAGCTATCAAAACAACTCAGCAGTTACTAAGAATAATGATGCCCTAAAAAATGGCAAATTTGCTAATTTGTTGTGTAACAGTTAAGTCCTATAAGAAGTCCCTGCACCGATGCTGGCGAGGATGTGGAGAAAGAGGAACACTCCTTCATTGTTGGTGGGATTGCAAGCTTGTACAACCACTCTGGAAATCAGTTTGGCGGTTCCTCAGAAAATTGGACATAATACTACCAGAGGATCCAGCAATACCTCTCCTGGGCATATATCCAGAAGATGTCCCAACCGGTAAGAAGGACACATGCTCCACTATGTTCATAGCAGCCTTATTTATAATAGCCAGAAGCTGGAAAGAACCCAGATGCCCCTCAACAGAGGAATGGATACAGAAAATGTGGAACATTTACACAATGGAGTACTGCTCAGCTATTAAAAGGAATGAATTTATGAAATTCCTAGGCAAATGGATGGACCTGGAGGGCATCATCCTGAGTGAGGTAACCCAATCACAAAGGAACTCACACAATATGTACTCACTGATAAGTGGATATTAGCCCAAAAACTTAGGATACCCAAGATATAAGATACAATTTGTTAAACGCATGAAACTCAAGAAGAACGAAGACCAAAGTGTGGACACTGTGCCCCTTCTTAGAATTGGGAACAAAACACCCATGGAAAGAGTTACAGAGATAAAGTTTGGAGCTGTGATGAAAGGATGGACCATCTAAAGACTGCCATATCCAGGGATCCATCCCATAATCAGCTTCCAAATGCTGACACCATTGCATACACTAGCAAGATTTTGCTGAAAGGTCCCAGATATAGCTGTCTCTTGTGAGACAATGCCGGGGCCTAGCAAACACAGAAGTGGATGCTCACAGTCAGCTTTTGGATGGATCACAGGGCCCCCAATGGAGGAGCTAGAGAAAGTACCCAAGGAGCTAAAGGGATCTGCAACCCTATAGGTGGAACAACATTATGAACTAACCAGTACCCCAGAGCTCTTGACTCTAGCTGCATATGTATCAAAAGATGGCCTAGTCGGCCATCACTGGAAAGAGAGGCCCATTGGACACGCAAACTTTATATGCCCCAGTACAGGGGAACGCCAGGGCCAAAAAAAAAAAAAAAAAAAAAAAAATGGGAATGGGTGGGTAGGGGAGTGGGGGGTGTGTATTGGGGACTTTTGGGATAGCATTGGAAATGTAAATGAGGAAAATACCTAATAAAAAAAAAAGAAGAAGAAGTCCCTGCACCATCAAGCCTAACAAATGGTTAGACATAATTGTGGCTGCCTAAATGATAGATCAAACAAAACATGGCACCCTGCTATTAGATCTGGAGTGCACACAAGGCCTCCCCACTAACACTGTACTACTGACATCTCCTCTTTCAACATCACCATCCCCTTAGGATGGAAGTCTGTTACACAAACACAACTTCAGGAGCAAGGTGACTTAGAAACAGTATTTGCTCAACTCTTTTTAAATGTAGTATTTTAGATTTAGCAACATACTATTCAAAATACCATATCAGTTTGCATATGTAGAAGTTTTCTCAGGAAAAAAATAGACAAAGTATTATATCAAAAATATTTGCCTACAGTCAAAAAAAATCTATTATGTAGGTAGAAGAAAGAATTCTTTCCAAAAAAAAAATAAATAACAAAAAAAGGGTTGTTTGGTTGTTTGGCTTTTTTTTTGTTTGTTTTGGGGTTTTTTTGTTTTTGTTTTGTTTTAATTTATTTTCATTTCATATTTTTTGAAACAATGTCTGGCTATATAGTCCAAGCTGGTCAAAAATTTGCTATGTAGCCCAAGATGGTCTCAAACTCCTGCCTCAGCCTCCTAAGCACTGGAATTACAAGGGCATGCCAACACTTTCCAGCTGCTATACCATCAGTTTTGATACCCACTTCTGAAGATATCTGTGAAAACAAAACTTTACAAGAATTGTAACACTAAACAAATCTTGGAAGATATTTTCATCTCTCCAAGCTGAAGAAATATTCCATCAAACATATAATAAGGCTGAGCATCTTGAGCCCAGTGGATACTTAAGCCAAGGATAGACATCTTTTCTACATTTTTTGCCAGAGACATTGAAGATCCATCTAATAAAACTGGCCAAAATCAACGGGGATGTTGTTTTAGAATGTGGTCCCTCTTTATCAAGCACCTTAGCATTGCCTTGAGAAACCACGGAGAATATAAAGCTAACACAGGCTTTGTGGAGGAGGTATGAGTCTGCACTTAAAATGCTAGGACATGCAGAGCTAGATACACGTGGGAAAGGACAGGAAGTGGAGCGGGAACAACTGAAGTGTGGGAAGAAGTTCATGCCGTATATGAAGAAAGAATAAATCAGAGTCTTAATTACATCAACAGATCCCTGGCAGAGGCTTCTGTCTGGAACCATTCACTGAGGGTGAACTAAAGATGTAACCTCTTATTTGAGGACTTAAAAATCAGTTTTAATTGGAAAATAATTCTTTATGCTTACATAATGTCCGTTTCCTTCTCTTATTCCATTGTTTCAACCATTGCCTTCTTGTGCTGAATGACAAAAGTCTGGCAAGTGGGGAAGACCAGGGACTAATCTGAATGTCTTCTCTCAGAGGTCACCTCCTTCCTGGGGCTCTCATCACCTGCCCTTGCTTATCTGACCACTGTTCCCATCTTCTAACAGCAGACAGACAGCTCCCATCTCCTCCCCAGCAAGGGGAGTGAAACAAGGACTCCTGAAGGAGACTAAGGAGTTCTGCTTCAAGCCACCAATATTTTGAAATGACCTTGCTTCCCAAATGCTAGAGTGACAATCACAACCTAGCAGAATTGCTGTCTTTCCTGTCAAGATGTGTCGACAGAATTTCTGTCCTCGTTAGGTTCTCCATATGACAATCAGTCCTGCTCTCTGCAGAATCCCAAGCTAGCTCAGGGGGTGCATCTTCTAGATGTTGGTAGACACCCAGTAATGGTTTACAGAGCTTTGGCATCTGTCCTGAAGAGATCACTTTGTTTTTCCTACAGTACCAGGAGATGGGGCCTTCATATCATTATCCTTTCACTTGCAGGAATGTGAGCATTTGAAGGTAAGTATAAGGCCCACGAACAGGAAGAAGAAAAAAAAATCAGATTTCAAATAAATAAATAATATTAATATGAGAAATGGTTCATATCTAGTTCAGTGATGTATGGGTGTTGAGCATGAGCAAGGCCCTGAGTTTGATCCCCCAAGCACAGTGGATAAGTAGAAAGTAATTTAAAAATAAAATAAAATAAAACTCTCTATATTCCACTCTGGTATAATCCTTGGAAAACGCACACCTGAGCACCTGCCACTGTGCTAACTGTTACTATAAGAAGCTCCTAGGGTCTCTCATGTGGCCACATCTTCATCTGTTAGTAAATCTGAATAGAATAACTGGTCAAACTGCAGAGAATAAATAAATGACTGTTGACTGCTTGGCCCTGTGTCACACCCTCTAAGACCGAGGGCGCATCATGGAAAAGGGGAGGGAAGTCCATAAGACCTGGGCGGGGGAGGGGGGGAAGAGGTTCTATAAAACACTGTCTTCTGGATATGGTGTGGTTGATGGAGTCGTGAAGCATAGCAGCTGGGGTAGTTGTACAGGACCTTCATGTGATAATAAGTCACAAAAGTACAAGGGACTGGTTGAGAAGAGTAATGTCTTTAGGCGTATGAGGGGGGATAAAAGAGAGCCAGAAGGATTGACTATGTTTATAATATATTACACAATTGTGTCAACTTGTCAGTTAAATTAATAAAAACTTACTAATGACAATTTGTGTAGCACAAAGCGGGTTTCCTTGGTCACCACTAGATGGCACCTACTCGCTCTTTCTTCAGGAACCCAGCCGATGTCCTTCCAGAAGGTTATAAAATCACTGAGGTTGCCAATTTAGATTTAAATTCACTTCTGGACTCCAGAAAATACCTTTATCCTAGAACTTGGAGAGTTTCTGCGTGCAGGATTATCAGAAACCTTTGTGTCCCACAAATGGATTCTGCGATGTCTTTATTTATACTTCGTTAACTGAAGACTCCTCTTTAAAATCTACTTGCAGAAACTGAGGCTTAACAGAGTGGGGAGAAAACCATCGCTCGCAAGGCCACTATGTAATGAAGCTATGTGGTAGCAATGTGTACCTGTGTGCCTGCCAGTTGGCAAGAGTGGCAGAGACAATGAAAGACAGGGGGGCTGGAAAGACATGGGGGGCTGGAAAGACAGGGGGGCTGGAAAGACAGGGGGGGGGCTGGAAAGACAGGGGCTGGATATTGTGGGGAATTCTGGAGCAATATTTTGTTTGAGACTTCTTTGATATGATAAAGTGGCATTTGAACAACAACTGAAGAACAGGAGGGAGCAAGCTATCTCTGTCTGTAAGAGCATTTAGACAGAGTGATTGCAGTTACGGCATGCTGGGCTTGCTGGAGAGGAGAATGAAGGCTGCTGTGGTTGGAGGTAGGAACAGGCTCAGATGATGGAGAGCCATTCATTCTAGGGGACTTTGTGTTTACCCTGAGTGATGATGTAGACTACAGAGGAACAGGGGCTAGGGAGAAAATATGATGACATTGAAATGAGTGGCACTGGATGCTGGGTTAAGGGACACAATGGGAAGCTAGAGGAAGCGGATGCTATAATAATCCAAGTAATAGTAGAAGGGGCTTGGAGCAGCTCTTGGACACCAAAGAGTTGAGAAATGGTTGAATTCTAACATACTCTGAAGGGAAGAGAAGATGATCTACTGATTGGTTCCCATTGGGCTGCAGGAGAGGAGGGTGCTAACAGTGGCTTCACAGGAATCCACCTCAGCAATCAGAAGAATTCTGAAGTAGAAGAAACTGGAAGGAAGGGCCTGGGACAGGATGGGGAAGGAGGCAGAAATGAGGAGTCTAAGGTGGGAACTCACTGAGCTGCAGGTGAGCATGCACATGCATGCACACACACACATACACCACACACACATACACTACACACACACACACACCACATACACCACACACACACACACACAGGGCATCTACTCCCGATGAGGGTTGTACCAATTCAGTTGGTTCAGTTTAATCCAGTGTGTGTGGACGCTGCAGACTCCCCCAGAAGATGGCAGCCAAGTGCTTGCAGCCAAAACAACAAGGTAGCTTTTTCTAATTAGCACAGAAATGCCTCTGGGGCTACATTCCTAGAGTCTGTCATGCAGGGAGAAGTCTGAGCTAGATAAACATATATATTTGGAACTCGTTATATTCAGAAAGAAAGGCTCAGGGCACTGGGCCCCGGTGTGGTAATCGGAAACAGGTGGAGGGCTGAGAGAAAACTCAGGAGAGGTGAGCTGAAGTCCAATAGAAAGGTGAAGACCGTCCAGGTCCTTCAGGACATTAGTAAGAAGTCAGTCACAGTGGAGGTGTGGGAGAAAGGATAACTCAGTTGGGATTATAGGAAAGCGAGAAGCCGGGAAGTAGAGACGGATGATCAGCAGCGCTGTTAAGGAGTTTTGTTGTGAAAGTAAGAGAAGTGTGGCCTGAGTCTGGGACAGAATGTGAAGTCAAGAGAGGCCCCTGGGATACATGCAAACAAACAGCGTGTTCACAGGTGAACACTGACAGCTTGTGTCGCGCGTTACAGGAGAGGTGACAATGTAAAAGCAAGAAGCAGGAGATGCTGAAGCTGTGTCTCAGGGAAGAGGCAGTGAGAGGCCAGAAAGAACAAGACAACCCCAGCAGCTCATCCGTAAAGTGGAAAGAAACAGCAGGTTGGAGTGAGGCTGATGGGGGGTGGGGGTGGGGGGTTGACATGAGAGACAGTGAGATGGCTCAGCGATGCTAAGGCTCATGACCTGAGTTTGATTCTGGAACCCTTACAGTAGAGGAGGGCCTATATCCTCAAATTATATTCTCTCTCTCTCTCTCTCTCTCTCTCACACACACACACACACACACACACACACGCACACTCACGCAAAAACACGCAAAAAATACAAACACACAAGAACACACAAAAAATGCAAACATACAAGAACACACTATGAAATAAATGTAAAATAAATGTTTGGTTTGGTTTGGTTCAGTTTGGTTCGGTTCAGTTTGGTTTGGATTGGTTTATGGGCTAGAGAGATGGCTGAGTAGTTAAGCACACTTACTGCTTGTACAGAGGACCTGGGTTCAGTTCCAGGCGCACACATGGAAACTCATGTATCAGTGCCTTCTCCTGGCTTCTACAGGCATTGACGTTGCATGTACATGTATGCAGGCAAAAATATTCATACATACAAAATAAAAATAAAACTTAGAACTAAAAACAAAACTAAATTGAAAAATAAAAATACTTGCATATATTTTCATTGTTTACTAATTGTACAGTAATAGTATTTCTACTACAATGTAAGTTATAGAAAGAGCGAAAGAGAAAGCCCATGCAGCAGTGAGCTGTAGGAGGACTAAATGAGTAACCAAAATAACCGCAGCAAGCATGGCGATTTGGGCTTAACCCATATCTACCTCTGGGCTCAGATCTGCCGGGCAGGATGGGGATCTTCCTATAAAGTCAAATCTTACAGGATGGGGAAAAACTGATGGTTTGCCATTTGCAATATTCAGTTAAACCCAGCAAACCCTAGATGACAGAGAGAAGTAGCCTATAGTCTATCCTCTACTCAACCGGAGACTCACGGGTCTGGACCCCTCTGTGTCTAACCATATGGTGAGAAATGACAGACATGCATCCCACTTTCTTACTAGAAAAACACAGTTCTCATAACTGTAGCTCATAGCCATAGGGTTAGACTGTTCGACAGCTGAGTTCCTCTAGCAGCAAATCCAGGACGGTTAAAGGATGTCTGTGCCTAGCAGGAAGCCCACGTGTAAGTGGAGAGCAGAGGGGGAGTAAACGTTTTTGTGCACTTGACCACTGGTATGATCAACATCGTAACAGCCACCATAAGGCGTCACAGTTCTCAAGTAAATCTTTACAAGCAGTGCACAGCCTAAAGGATCATGGTTATCCTCCTGCTGTCTAAACTCCAAATACATGAAAAGCTCAGGGAGGGTTGTCACAAAACTAACACACCGGTGACTCAGGAAGAAAAGGTTTGTAGGAATTCTAGCACTGATTCTACGCTGAACTCCATAGAACAGGCTTTTGAGGCACTGAAGGGTGAGACTTTTTAAGGCCTGGTGAGCGTGTACCTGCTGTAACTTGTTTACAGTGGGAATCTCTTCTGCTTGAAGGTACAATCTCATTTTGTGATTCTGAGATGCGTTCTCATAGAAAATCACAGGCTCCAGTGATGGGCTCCTCTTGTGACACCCCTCCCATACCCCCGTGTTCTTTTTGCTCCAAAGGCAGTCCCATGAAATAGTCTCTTTCTCCAACAATGCTAGGCTTCAGCCCAGGATCGATCTGAACAGTACATCCAATATCTGAGCCACGAGCGGAGATAAAGGATGGAGACTGGTGTGCATAAGCCTGAAACCCTGGGAACGCATCATGAGATTCTAATTTGGGGCAGTATGTCTTTAGCTTCACAAAGCAGAACCCGTAGTTTAAAATACCTTTCGTGTTTTCCTAATGGTAGAACAGCCTGTGCTAAAGCAACAATAAGACTCATTTTATAGCAGATAAGACTAACAATGGAAGAGCATTTGTGAAAACAGAGCCATGGCTCTTTTCGGTTTTTAGTACAATTAGCACTGTCATTTTGACCAGTAGGGGAGAACAGATTATGGTAGGTTAAACAACTGACAAACGGTGTGGGGGAGGGGGAGGCTGTGTATGCCTGGGCATGGTTCCAACCATCTGAGAAAAGCCCAGCAGCGCCATAAGAGTTTAAATGTTTCCAATATGCCCCCCTCCGCAGGGAAAACATGTATATGTTTCAATTACTCAAGGTTAACTAGAAAGCAGCAGTTATGGAGAACCGGTATACAACCACTCATCAATCGTTATTCCGAGATCCATGGTGTTCAGCATTTTATCTGTAGCCTTAGTTTTGAAATGTTCTGATAATGCTCTTTTCTGAGCCAAGGGCTCCATGGAAATAGGATGTGTTCACCACATAAGCAAGAGGCATTCATGACACAATTAGCTTTCTTTTCTGGTTGTAAAGAGTACCTTTGTATGACTGTGTTTTTAAACATATTTCCCCAAAGGCGGGGGTGGGGAGTACATTGTGTGTGTCTGTCCTTCCCTGATGCCTGGATGCCTGGTATAGTTAATGAACATCTGTGGAATTTCTCCTTCTCTAAAGGAATCTAATTTGCATATACCTAGAGGAATGCCAGTTTTAAAAATGAAAAATTTAGATGTTGGAGGGGGAATGAAGAGAGAGAACTGGGCAGGAGAGGAGATTGGCGGGGGGGGGTGGTGGTCAGTTACAGGGAAAGCAGGGGAGAGAAAAGGAAATCAGCGGTTGGTGGCAGAGGCGGGCACATCTCTAGGATGTGATAGAGACCTGGGACAGGGGGGTGGGGTGGCATAGGGAGGGGGCAAGGAGGAAACTGAAACAGAACTCAAGATCCAAAATGAACCAGATATGAATTCAGAAAACCAAGATGCATATTCAGCCCTGAAAGGTAAGGCTGAAACAAAGCCAGGTGAATAGCATTCAGGTTCAAGATTAATAGCAATGCCACCTCCATACTCAACAGTGGCCTCGCTAGTTGTGTTTCCATGGGTCTGGGTGGAGCTGAGCCAACACACCAGGGCTTAATGGCTCTGCAGAACTGGTGTAGTGCTGGGGTATGAGAATAAGAGCAGCACTTCACAGAAATAGGCACAGGTAAGGGACTGGGTATGCAGTATTCTTTCTCAACTATACAACGTTGCAAGCTAATAATCAGCAACTTATCTTAAACAGGTGGGATAAGGGCTACTTTTCTTCTTCTCCTCCCTCTCCCAGGAAACTTTAAAAATATAACAAAAATCAACTTCATTTCCTAGTTCTAATATCCATGCAAAACACAAGAGCTAAATCACACTGCAAATACTAAAACTGTAAGTAGCACACCAAGGGAAGTGGTAATTAATTGCAAGCTTCAACAGCATCTGGCAGGACTGTCACCTCTTCCTCTAGACATTCTCTTCTCCTGACTTTATTATTCCCACTCTGCCTCCTCTGCTCACTATTCTAGATCCTGGTCCATAACCCACTGTTCTTTCATTTCCCACTCTTAGGTGCCAGCATTCCAAGACTTCCCTCTTGAACTTTTTCCCACCTTTGTCATTGCAATCCTTCCACTGGCTGATTTCATCTCATTTCAGAGCCTTGGAAAGGTATACATGATATACACGTGCACAGATGTGTGTTTGTCTGTATGTGTGTCCTAAATTCATTTCACCAGCCTCAGCTCTCCCTTGATGTCCATATTTTTCTATGTATAATATTAATAGTAGACATTTTCCACTGGACTAATGACTCTACATAAAGCTCAACTCCCAATTCCATTGTCCCACCCTCACCATTCATAGGTTCCTCTCCAGTCCCACATCCACATCCAATCACTGCTAGAGCCGTGCATGCACTCCTTCTTCTCCTCAGCTCTCTCCCAAACGTTTTCTCATACTCCACTGCCGCCAAGCTTCTTCTGAACCCATTCCTCCTCCCTCCTTGACTGGCACGCATATATGCATGCATACATACAAACATATGTGCATATATACATGTGTGCATACATGAATGAATACATGCATGCACATACACACACACACACACACACACACACACACACACACAGAAGACCTAATTATCTTCCTGATACCAGTCCTGTTCCACGCAATCCATTCAAACCCAACATCTGGAGATCAGGGCCTTTCTACAAGTTGCTCCTTTCAGGAATGCTCTTCCTACAGACCTACTCACATGTGGTTCCTTACTGTCATTTGTTTCTCATCCAAAATATTAATCCTTTACAGAGGCTTCCCTGGCCCAGATAAATGAAGTCACACTATGTCACTTTATCCAATTTATCTTCTTGGTACACTTGGTCATTATGCAAAGTGGTTTGGTTTGTCTGTTTGCTTCTATTCAGTGTCTTCACCCACTACAACATAAGCTCCAAGAGAACCAGAAACATTATCTGTATTATTTGTCCTCTCCTCCCAGTGAAATATGTCTTTGGCACCATCTGTATATATTTGCTGAATTGATGGATAAACAGATTGATAAAATCAATGAATCAATCAACAAATATGGAACAAAGCTACAGGTTATAGATGAAAAGAAAATGGTCTCAAATGTGGCTTCTGGTATATTGTGACTGATTTATCTTTGAAATATCCAGGTAGACTTTTAAGGAATTGGTTAGGAATAAGGGCTGACAATAAGGGCTGACATTTTAGCCCAAGAGCCATGACTGTGAGAGCCACATGGACTGAAGTCACGGAGTGGTGATAGCTGTCAACAGAGAATATGAAATGACTCCAGAAAGAGCCTTGGGCAGATACAACGTTCAAGGTCAGTCAGAAGATAATATGTTCACAAAGTTGACAGAGAGGCCAAACGTGCTAACAACCAATGTTTGTCACCGTGGGACTCCCAGTCCTCTTCAGGAGTAATCACTACTATTAATTATTGAGCCATTCCTCCAGCCACAGTGCTTTGATTTTTTTTTAAACCCTAGTCCCATTTTAACTGTATTTTACTCTATACTGAGAAAGCTAACACAACAAGGTGTGTGACCTGAGTCTAAAATAAGAACACTAAAGCACAAAGGCAAGCCAATGCCCCCACACTTGTGAGGGTTGGACTATGCCGGTCTGTGTTTCTGGCTCCCTGTGGGTCTTTCTTCTTCTTCCCGGTTATCAGCTAAATTTCAAAACTGAAACCATCAAGAGGAAGGTCCTGAGGAAGTAGGTTATTGCAGCTCTATCCGTGAATAACCGAATGTGCAAATTCAGCAGCAGCGAAGGGTTCAGTGCTGCTTCGTAACAATGCAGGAAGTAACCTGTCAGATCTGTAGAGTGCTTAAAAGTGAAGTAAGACTGTCATGAAAATAAGTAATCAGAGTTTTAGACAGAAAATACAACAGAAATTATAATGATTGAAAAGTGAGAGCACTACCTCACCAAAACATCTTAGATGCAAGAAATAAAGTTAATGAGACCAAGTAGCCATCAAACCAGAACAGTTTATACTTGTAATCAACAATATTTCCAAAGATAATGAGGTGGGCATAGATATATGATACTGAAATATAATCTTACTCTGTAGCCTTGGCTGGAAATCTATCTCTGTTCCCTTAGTACTGGAACTAAAGGAAGGCACCACCATTCCTGGAAGTTGCTGAATATATCTTAATTCCTCAACTGTTTTACACACACACACACACACACACACACACACACACACACACAGAGACATACATACACATTCACATACACATACTTGTACACATACATTTACACAGACATACACCCTTCTAATTTTCTATTTTATACACAATTAACAGCATTCCACCTAAGCAACTAAAGATCTTCAGTATACTTAATAAGACCCTCAAATATCTTCAGGATAAATTTCCAGAATTTATTATTAGCTGAAAACATAGCCAAGTTGCTTTTTTTTTTAATGTTGCAAGATATGAGTAGAAGTTTGGGTGTTTTCCATTGTTAATGTCTTTATCCAGTATCATTTGCTGAAACAAAATACCATATCACCATTGAATTGCCTTTGTACCTTCATTGGAAAGCATTTAGCTATATCTGTGTAGGTACATTTTTAACTCCAGTCCCATAATCTATGTATCATTATGCAAATGCCACGTTACTGATTATTATAGCTTTATTAGTCTTGAAATCAAAAGTTGATTCTTCAACTTTCCTGTTGTTTTGCAAAGGTGATGCAGTTATTTTGAGTTTTTTGTATTTCCACATGGATTTTAGATTTAGCCTATCGGTTTTTGTGAAAAAAAAAATAGTTTTTAACCATAAGAACACTCAGAAAAGGTTTCCTTCTCTGGCCTAAGTAACACAGGGCTGGGAAAAGTGGACATGGTTAGTAAAAGCATAAGTATTTGTGGCAAACATCTTCTCTAAAAGATATATATTAAGTTTAAAAAAACTAGCCTAGTCTGGGAAAGTAAGTTAGTTGGTAGGGTGTTCATGCTTGGCACATAGGAAATACTGTGTTTAACTGTATTCACTACATAAATGGTATGGTACACAGGCCTGCAATCCCAGGATTTCAGAGGCAGAGGCAGGATGATCAGAATATCAAAATTATCTTTCTTTAATTAGATAGTTTGAGGCTAGCCTGGACTACATGAGCTCCTTGCCTCCAAAAGAAAAGCTAGAGATCCTTATACTTCCTCTAAGCTCTGCCTCAGCAGTACCGCCACTTCAGTGCTGTGGGTCTTATGAAAACGTATTTCATCAGTTATGCCCTGTATATTATCTGGCTAGTTAAGATTAAATACCTTGATAATGAGAGTATATATTTTTGTAAGAAAAGAAAAATTTTGTCTTGTAAATTCTTGAGCATATTTGGAATTGTGTGAATAAAATTAAAATGTAAACAACCCTTATTTTGATAAATGTCTTTGTTGCATAGATGGCTAAATTATCTGTGACTCAGACCATAAATGTTCTGATCCATTTCTTGAAAAGTTTTGTTAAATAAAAGGAAAAGGTAAGCATTGGCCAGGAACAAGAAAAAGCTCACTGGGACCTATCAATTCATATATGAGATATCTAAATAGAAACACATAAATTTATAATGTTTTAATGTCTCCCTTACACGGCCATTGGGGCCTTTATGTAAAGTTCTTGTTTTGGTTTTGATGGTTTTATTGTTCTTTTTATTCCAAGAGATTTTTTTTTTAATTCCTGATACTCAAAAAAAACAAAAAACAAAAAACAAAAAACCTGATTTTCATACACACACACACACACACTCACACAGTAATACCAGTGAAGCACCAATAAGGGAAAGCAATTTGAAGTCATGATTTGATGTTTAGTGTTACTGTTTTCTAAATCAGCTTGCATGAATATTGTTCCTTAGCTATGACAATCATCCGTTTTGTTTTGTTTTGTTTTGTTTTGTTTTGTTTTTCATGAAAACTTAGTAGAAAAATCTATAAGTTCTTTCACCTCCTTTAAAGGAGATTCTAGCAGAGGAAGTAATCAATAACTTGCAAACTACAAAATATTATAGGAGTTGGGAAAAGGATAAAGAGTAGAAAAGAAATGAGAAAAAAATTATCGGGCACTTAACTTAGGGCATGTTTAAAACTGTGTCTTACGCTAAAAGGATAGCCTAGGAGTTAAAACCCTGTTCAGCTCCTGTGGATGTCCCAGGTTTGATTCCCAACATCCACATTGGGCAGCTGTGATGTCATTTTAACTTCTGCAGGCTGCAGCTCTCACTGGGAAGACTGATGTCTCTTTCCTAGGCTGCAGTGAGTGCAAGAGAACAGCCTTGTTGGCTCCAGTCGCCAGAGTTATCCAGTGACTACTGACAGGACCTCAACAAATTTATACTACATCAAATAATAGACAAGTAAATACTTTTTAAAAATTAGATATTTTCTTTATATACATTTCAAATGCTATACCAAAAGTTCCCTATACCCTCCCCCTGACCTGCTTCCCTACCCACCCACTCCCGCTTCTTGGCCCTGGCGTTCCCCTGTGCTGAGGCATATAAAGTTTGCATTACCAAGGGGCCTCTCTTCCCAGTGATGGCCGACTAGGCCATCTTCTGCTACGTGTGCAGCTAGAGACACGAGCTCTGGGGGTACTGGCTAGTTCATATTGTTGCTCCACCTATAGGGTTGCAGACCCCTTCAGCTCCTTGGGTAATTTCTCTAGCTTCTCCATTGGGGGCCCTGTGTTCCATCTTATAGATGACTGTGAGCATCCACTTCTGTATTTGCCAGGCACTGACATAGCCTCATATGAGACAGCTATACCAGGGTCCCTTCAGCAAAATCTTGCTGGCATATGCAATAGTGTCTGGGTTTGGTGGCTGATTATGGGATGGATCCCCGGGTGGGGTAGTCTCTGGATAGTCCATCCTTCCATCTTAGCTCCAAACTTTGTCTCTATAACACCTTTCATGGGTATTTTGTTCCCTATTCTAAGGAGGAATGAAGTATCCACCCGTTGTTCTTCCCTCTTCTTGATTTTCTTGTGTTTTGCAAATTGTGTCTTGGGTGTTCTATGTTTCTGGGCTAATATTCACTTCTCAGTGAGTGCATATCTAATGACTTCTTTTGTGATTGGGTTACCTCACTAAGGATGATATCCTCCAGATACATCCATTTGTCCAAGAATTTCATAAATTCAGTTTTTAATAGCTGAGTAGTACTCCATTGTGTAAATGTACCACATTTTCTGTATCCATTCTTCTGTTGAGGGACATCTGGGTTCTTTCCAGCTTCTAGCTATCAAAAATAAGGCTGTTATGAACATAGTGGAGCATGTGTTCTTATTACCAGTTGGAACATCTTCTGGGTATATGCCCAGGAGAGGTATTGCTGCATCTTCTGGTAGTATTATGTCCAATTTTCTGAGGAACCTCCAGACTGACTTCCAGTGTGGGTGTACAAGCTTGAAATCCCACCAGTCCGTCCTTTAAAAAGGAAGCTCAAGGGCCAGGCAATGGTGGGGCATTGTAACCTCCCCACCCTCAGCCTGAAACCTGTTAGCTCAGGTTTCACTATTAGCAAGAAGAGAGCATGGGGTGGAGCCTGCCGCCCTATTGTTCTGCCACTCCCACTGCTGCTACCTGCTACCTGCCGCCTTGCTTTTCCGGAGTCAAACACGTGGTCACCTGCAACTTTACTCCAGGATGATTTGGCGCAAAAGGGCCCCTTCCCCCTCCTTCATAACTCGGTGCACAAATTAGTAAAATAGAGCTTTGATCAGAAACCGATTGTCTTAGCTCCATTCTTTCTCCTGTCCATCTAGTTCTTTTTCTTTCAGCTCAAGCCTGCCATCTCAACCGTACCCATTCCTCACCGCTGGACGGCCCACAACAGGGCATGCCTTTGATCCCAGCACTGGGGAAGCAGGTAGATCTCCATGAGTTCAAGGACAGCATGGTCCTCAGAGCAAGTTCCAGAACAGCGTAGAGAAATCCTCTCACCAAAAACCAAAATAAATAGACAGACAGACAGATAAAAAAGAAAGCTTGAAACACACAAGTAAAAATCTAGATCACAAACCTTTTGATCTTAGGGAAGTTACAGGAGTCATCTCTGGGCACAGGTCCAAGATTTAAAGGCAGACATTCTGGTTCTCAAAGATAAGATGATCTTTCCTGCATCCCCTGCTCCTCACTTCTCCATGCCCCTCCTTCCTTAGCTTTCAATTTTCATCTCTTCACAGCTCTGTTCTCTACTGTTGCTTCTTCTCCTCCACTCCTTCCCCTCAAACCAGAGCATTTGTAGATGGGAAGGGGGCATATGTCCTCATCTCTTTAGAGGGGGCACATGTCCTGGTCTCTATACTATGTCACATTTCTAGGGTCATAGATGACTAAGTCAAGACAATGGCACCTTCCACCACCAAAAAAACAAAAACAAAAACAAAAAACAACAAAAAAACAAACAAACAAAAAACCCTTGCATTGACTCAGATTTTACAAATAATTTGAAGGTGTTCACAGACAATGCCATTCCAATGCCTTTCCTGCAAGAACATGATCACTGTCGCAGCCATAATCTGTGCCTAGCCGAACCTAGTGTAGCAAAGTTCACCTCACATGCCACCATCATCAAACCCCTTCTGTCACTCCACTATGGCGAATGCTTTTCTGTAATATACCATTTACACAATTATATAGGTAGAAACAATCTCAAAATTCTTGTTATAGCTAGTATTCTCATTGTATATAGATAAGGTAATGAAATCCTAGGAAGCTATATAAATGTTCAAGAATATTAGACAATACACTTATGCATTCCACAAATGGGTAGCCAAAACTATGTGTCCAGAGAATCAGACGGACACATTTCAAATCAGCAATCCTTCTGCACTCAGGGTTAACTGAAAGAGTGGATGAGTGGGTGCTTCCAAATAAACCCAAGCTGCTTGCTGGTTTTCAAAGATTCTGACGTCTTAAATATTCCTTTGGAATGTTCTCATGGTGCACTGAATCTTGTTGGGTGTAAAACAATACTCTGGAGCAAAACATTTACTGTAAGCTTCCTTTTAGGAGTAGATGTTTTCTCCTCCCCTTCTGGACCAATGGTTATAGACTAACTAGAGGCTCCCATGAGCACATTATGGCTCTCTCTAGTAAGAAGTTTAATATTCACACAATATTTCCAATCTTCTAAAACTTGCTCTGTCTTTTTCAACATGTTTTCATTTTCTTGGTGAGCAGAAAGCCTTCGATCATACACAACACAACTTAAGCTTTCAAAATCCATGCTGTTTTCCATGCTGTGATTTAATGTTCTTTTTCATTGAGAGCTGAGATTTCTGGCCATATGGAAATTTGTAACTACTAAGAAGCTATAAGTATGGGAGCACACACCATTCTGTGACACTTGGCTAGGTTGGAGTAAGAAAACAAATCTGTGGTAATTAACAATGGTTTTAAATATAGTTTGACAAAAATCAAGCCACCCCTGTAACTGACTATTGAATCATGTGGCATGGTGTTTATGTGGGTCTTCAAAGTAAAGATAGACTGAAGCTGAAATGGTCTATGCAGGACTTATGGGAAGGGGAGAATCTGGTCTAGAGGCAAGAGGATATACAGAACAGAGAAAAGTCAAAATGAGAAGTTGGATGTAGTAACTTGTTGCCTGTAATCCAGCACTTGGGGAGCTGAGCCAAAAGGATTCAGTACCAGCCTGAGCTGCACAGAAAGAAATCACCACAGTTTAAAGAGAGACAATCAAGGAGAGAAAAGACAGCATTCAGTATTATAAATCAATTATTAATAAAAATCATCTGAAACAAAAAGCGAGTGAGTTGTGGGGAAACCAAGTGGACAAACAACAGCATCCTAGAAAAGCTGCACGTGGGATAGACGGATAAAGTGTAGCACAAAGCCTTGTGCAGGAACATAAGAGATGGGATAGGATAAGCCCTCCTGGGATCATGGTGACAGGATAATATACATTAACCATATCTCCTACTTGTACAGGAATGTGAAATATGGAGGCCACTGTTTCCAAATGATCACCATTAAAGAAAGCTGGAGTTTAACGAGACTTCCCTTGATTGCTAGAAGCTGTTATGAAGAAGTTCGCTGGAGGAGGGGGAAGCTGAGCTGTGACAGAAGCTGCCTGACTCTTCTTTGTAATGTCTCAAAAGAACAAATTGAGGAGCTAATGGGGGTCATTAATAAACAACGATGAGGGAGATTTAGAGGAGATGGTAGTTACATACCCATATATGCTGTGTTGCCCTTCATGACCCCAGTGTGAATGCTCCTGATTTTAAATGCAGTCATCACATAAGACAGAAAGCACTGCATGGAAAAATTCACGTCCATCCCAAGCATAATTTAGAGAGTGATTATACGACTTGTGAAAAATTGTTCCACTAGCATTCAAAACAAATATGAGTAATTTCATATTTTATTTTATGTACATTTTCTCCTTTCTTTTTTTTTTAAAGATAGGATATCACATTATAGCTCAACTAGCCTGCAAGTCGCAATGTGACTGAGGCTGGTCTTAAACTCAAGGCAGTCCTTCTGCATCAGGCTTCTGAGTACTGGGATCACAGGTGTAAGCTACCACAGCTAACTCTCTACATTTTTTTATCTGCATTGTTGTCAGCTAAGGTTATTCTTTTTGCTTCTCAGGTTTCTTCTGGGGTTATCTTTTTCTCCTCTGCAGCCTCTCTGCTCCAGGAAGAACTGATTCCTTTTCAGAGAGGACCATTCCAGTTTGGCAGAGGAGCTCCTGAGTCGGGTACCCTGAGTTTGAGTGCTATAATCCTGCAGCACAACCCATGTCTTTGGTTCACTTGTAGATGTGTGCTGAGTAGGGACTCCACATCCAAGCCCTTAAGATCAATATTCACTCTCCACATTTGTAAGCATGGATAAAATATTCAGCACTTTTGGGGGTACTTCAACCCTGTACAGTTTAGCTAGGGCTCACCTACCTACTCTGCTAGAATATCAGCAGAATGGCACACACTGTATCCTTAAAGTGATATCTTTCAGTAGCTTTTTGAGTATGCACACCTAATTCCAAAGGTGCTCTTAAAGTGAACATGAAAATTTGAACACTTGCTATGCATGATTTTGTAAGGTTTTCTGGGTCAAGAGAGTAGCCAATCATTTCAAAGATCACCTCAGGCTACTTTAAAGAAGAGCCCTACCCACACAGTCTTAAGGCTCATTTGTTACATAAGCCATGGACTAGCTTGCCATACATTGTCTCATGTTAACATTTACAAAATCCCAGAGTATTCTTGTCCTGGCTAAGCCGTAACTTCTGTGTGTCCCACTTTCCTCCTGTATGAAGAGAGCAGAATAGTAACATCTTAAAACAGTGTTTTCCAAAAGCATTGTCTTTGCCTTTGTTTCATTTCCTGTTCCTACAATAAAATACTATGACAGAAGCAACTTAAGGGTAACAGGTTTATTTTGTTCATAGCTCAAGGAATCATGATGGTGCAGTCAAGACAGCGGTAGCTGGAAGCAATCAGTCATGTTGCATTCACAGTCAGAAGCAGAGAAATGAATACATGCTTGGTCATTCTACACACACACACACACACACACACACAATTTCTGGTCCCCAGCTGGGGGTAATGAAGCATTCACAGTGAGAAGTCTTCCCAGTTCACCTAAAGCAATCAAGATAATCCTCCACAAAGGCATGGCAGAGAACCATCTCCCAGAAGACTCTAGACTCTGTCATAACTCTACCCCTTGTCAACTTGATACCTAAATACCACTCTGAAACCATAACCTTCCACCGATTGTCCCCACAGGATCATTATCATAGTAGAAGATGAATTAAGACCAACTTCCCAAGTCCCCATAGTCTTAACAGTTCCAACACTTGGAAAGTCCAGTTCCCAATGTGGATAGCCCCACCTGTCCAGCCCCACCCATACATCCATTTCTCCTGAGCCAGCTACACTACATGCCCAAAGCTCTTCTTGGCGGATGTCCCAGGGTCCTGTCATCTCCAATATTCCAGAATCGCACTGCGACTTAAGCTTCACCTTCAGTGCTTCACTCAGTGGTCTCTCACTCAGTGGTCTCTCTGAGTCTCTTTGTGAGAATGGTAACACACACAGCTCTGTAGTTTTTCATTTAGTTTCCATACCTTCTAAACTAGTATCATATAGACATCACTATCAAGATGGAGGCCCCTTTCTTAGACAACAACTGCTGAGGAACTACTTTCAGTTGAGCAGTTGTGCTCAAGGGAACAGGGACCCCCTGTCTTCCTTTAGAGGAAGTTAGGTCTTCTCAGCTGGAGCCTCTGGTGGGTGAGAGCTTACCTCTGAGGCACAATTCCTAGTGTCCCAGTGAACTACAAGAGATTTATGTTTGGTGGCACTGATTTCTTTAACAATTATAGTTGCTTTCTCAACACTAAATGACTATTATTCTCCTGTCTTGAAATTTCCTCTGCCAAACAATTTAATCCATTATCTTTAAATTTGACATCAGCCGTGCTCTCAAGATGTGGAAAGATTAAAGCCATATTCTTATCACACAAATAGTCCCTACTGCGGTTCCTGACTAGAATCCATGTTCCCATTTGGAACCCTGTGAGTCAAGCCTCCATTATATGTTCTTTCAGCATTAGCACCTTCCAAGGCAATTCCAGGAACAGCCCATTAATCTCTGCCTCTAACACACTAAAGCATTTCTAGCCCAAAATACCAAACTCTTCTATATTTCAGCCGCAAATGTCTCCAAGGCTTAAGAATCACGTGGTCAGCTCTGTCATAGCAAAGCCTCTCTACTCTGTGCTGATGTCTGTCCTACTTTCTTTTCTAGTCTCTGTGACAAAAGTCTTCTGACAAAAGCGACTCAGGGGAGGAGGAGTTTATCTTAACTCACAGCTCAAGGTAGAGTCAATCATGAGGAGGAGATCAAGGCGGCATGAACTTGCAGCAACTGGTCACATCATAGTCACAATCAGAAACAGAAAGGAATGGATGCATGTTTGCTGCTGATTCCCTTCCATTTATACAACCCAGGACCATAGCCAGAGAATGGCGTAACCCACCACAGGCAGGGCTTCCCATCTCAGATCAGTCATGATAGTCCCCTAGCACTGTGCCCAGGGACTCATCACCCAGTTGGCTCTACATTCTATTATCTAACAATGAACACTAACTAACTACTACAACTCAGAATGCTTACTATATGTGGTCTCTCCTTTATTGTTCTTTAATAGTTATCAGTTTGTTATGGGATTGTTTAAAATGCACACTCTAAGCTATGATTTCTGTGATGCTTCAAAACAATGCATATAAGAGTAAAATTAGGAGTATAATGCAAAAAATACTATTTTAGATACATTCTTATTTTTATCTGTTTCTACACAAATCTGTGATTTTACAGAAGTCATGTTGATTTCTATAATAACTAACTCTTGAACTTTATAGTAAAGTTGATATGATTAAGAATCTATTAGGTACCAAACTTTTATTCATAGACATGCATTATTTCATAAATAATTATTATCCTGGGTAAGCCATAAATTTTCTATTCTTCAGTCTCTTCTATATATTATGAGAATCATCATCATCATCATCTGCCTTGGGACTGTTGTGAGAATTAGGCAAGCCAGCATTAACAAAGAACTTAGATGAGTACCAAGTAGACATGCAAAAGCCATGGAGCGCGAGGGGTGGCTCGGCAGTTAAGAGCTCTGGCTGCTCTTCCACAGGACCCAGATTTAATTCCTAGCACCCACATCACTGCTCACAATCATCTCTAACTCCAGTTTCAGGGGATTTGACACCCTCACACAGGCATATGTGCAGGTAAAACACCAATGCACATAAAATACAAATAAATAAAAACACTGTTGTATAAAGCTAACGGTTAAGGATAAAAGCTGTCACCGCTTTTCTTAAAATAAAGAAATAAAGATTCAGATGAAGGCAGGCTCTGGCATTTCTACAAGCATCACCTCTAGCTACCATGTTTCTCACTTGGGCAACATGACACTATAGTTTTTCTTGAGGTATCTGAGATTTCCTTTGATGTGGTGATCGTTCGTTTGTCCTCATGGGGGAAAAAAGCCATAACAATAAATGTAATCCTATTTTTTCCACAGCATAGCTCAGAAAATAAATTAACATAAGAACGGCCTTTCTTCCATTCCCACTATAAAAATCATTTGTAACCAACATTTTTAGTGACAGAAGGAAAAAAATTCTCTGTTTCTATGACCACAAAATCATGTCTTTTAGAAGCTTTAATAACAGAAAAAATAATTTACTTTGATCTGAGCTTACAACATGCGTAACATTCAATATTCTTTCATTTCCATTGTGTGTCAGTGTAGCATCTCTGAAAAAGGCACCATGGCCAAGGCAACTCTTATAAGAGAAAGCATTTCACTGGGACTTGCTTATAGTTTCAGTTAGTCCATGATCATCCTGATGGAAAGCAGGCAGGCATGGTGCCAGAGCATGGTAATGAGCAGAGAGGCACTGGTTCTAGTGTGGGCACTTTAAAACCCTCCCCCAGGGACACACCTCCTCCATAAGGGTACCCTTCCTAATCCTTCCCCAACAGTTCATCAGTTGAAAGCAACCCAGGCAAATGTATGAGTCTATGGAGGCCATTTTCATTCCAACCTCCACATGCTGTCTTGTTCAAGCTTCAAGACCCTTGAATGGAAAATGACAGGAAGAATAAATGAATTCTTTCTAATTATATACGGGAGAAAACATGAGACTGGGCCATTTCATTTCACCATGCCAAACTACATCTTCATGGAAGAGTATTTGAGTTACAGGGAACATCTTTCATATGTGACAGGCACCATATTTAGAATTAGCGGAGCAAATATCTAAAAACCAATTTTCCTACCTTTTAACCCTCTTAACTTCTCTGAGATCATAACAATAAGAGACTCAGAGGAAGTAAAGATTTGTGAAGCCTGAGGGTCTCTCATCATACAGGGGAAGGGCAAGGAGATGCTCAGTGAGTAGCCTTCTGAAGAGCCAAACCTGCACCTGAGGGACACTGAAGCCAGAAAAGGGACCAGGTCACAGTAAGAGCATGCTAAGACTGCACACCTACAACACCGAGTCACATGGTCACACAGGAAAGACAAATCTTGCTCAGGAAGTCCACCTATGAGAGCAAGAAGACTTCATGGGCAATATTTATGTAGATCGGTCGATCAATGAAACATAGAAGTACACAGTGACTCATAGTTCCTGACGTAGATTCTGAAGTCCTTGGCATGTTATGACTCCTGAATGAGAGGGATATGTGGTGTTATTCACAACAATCCCATTTTATTATATGTAATTTGTGCTGGAGAGGAAACTTTATTAATGGACTCCTACAAATTTCAAGATGGATCTGAAAATTGATCACCAAGGGCCAGTGATTTATCAATAGTACCAATAGAACACAACTTCCACTATAACCCTAACCAAAGGGGTCAGAAGACTCCAAAACCAGAGAGTTCATCCACGTGAGGGGAGGGCGCTGCACATCAGCTCCATGGACACAGTGACTCCTGAACACTGGCCTGTGTGCCTCCTCTTCCCTCTGCTAAGCCCATTCATTTGTATGTCTCCTAGTCACCAGTAAATGCAGACAAAATCTTTCCCTGGAGTTTACAGACTCTTAAGGAAAATAAAAATCACTAAGCCAAGTCACATCACCTGGGACCCAGTGCTGGAGACTGGCATCAGAACTGAGGTCACTCTTGTGAGAGAAAAGCCTTAACCCTGGCGTCCATTGTAACTCCAGATCATGTCAGAACAGAAGTAAATTACACACCACCCAACTGCTGTCCACAGAGAATTTTAAAATGGCTTGGCATGGAAAATATACACTTTTGGTGCCAAAACACACGTTGGGAGCTCATATCTCTCTCGGGAGCCTGGAGAAATATTTTTGGGGTTATACTATCCTTTTCCTAAGTATCATTTTTATCACTTAATGCCGATGATTCGATCTGTATTAAAATCTTTTCACCTATTGCAACTTTACCTTGTTCAAGAAAAGCATGTGGAAGCAGAAATCTTTCTCAATAATCAGAATAAATGGAGGTGAGTTATGCACAGGGTGCCACAGGGCAGCTTCCTAGGGCTGAGAAATCACTGAGGGTCTAATGGCAATGAGGCCTCCCCTTCCTTCCTGAGTCTTGCTGCGTCTACTCATGTTCAAAAGTGCAAAATGCACTTCATAATTGCTTCGCATAATGCTTTGAATCAGAGGATTCCGAACAAAGCAAACAACTTTGAAGAAAATATGGGTTTGGGAAATTTTTGCTACACAATCATATACTATATATGATTTACATGTTTATGGTATTGGCATACTACATGTGTATGATTTATCATTTTGATCATGTTTAGGTCCACAGAAAAATGGAAGGGCAAGTATAGAGATTTCTCATATAATTCCAGCCCCAGCTGTGTGCATCTACATAGTGGTAGCCTTGCCAGTTTGGCGAGCCTACACTGCTGCACTGTAACCATCCAGTCTTTGTTTCACTGTGTGGCTTACTCTTGCTGTTCTGTCTTCTGAGAGCAGCTGAAAGAAAGCAGAAGAGGGCAGCCTACTGCTAAGTCTTATGTTAAAGTTGTTTTTCTGTTTGCTTGTCTGTCTGTCTGTAACACATTATTCGCAGAGCACTCCTGATCATACACACCATCTCTTCTCTCTTGTACCACTCACTATTTCTTCCTTGCACATACTTAGCTCAACTCTAGAATCCACTTTTTCAGACATTAGCCCATAAGTCTGAATGCTCCCTGGAGATATAATAGCACCATTTTTTAAATATCTATTAATATTTTTCAAACCTGAGAGAGCCCTGGTATTGTCAATCATATGTGGTCTCTGATCATTTTCCTGGTCCTTAATAGGTACTCCAAGTCTCCACTACTTATAATTCAACTTTCTCTTAGTAGTCATGCTCAGTAGAAATTTGTGACAATCCTTTTGACAAGCATTTAGGATGCTATTTTTTTAACTTACTGATCTTTTCTCACCTACAAATATAACTCATGTTTCACTCTAACTTTTGTATGCAGACTACAGTGTTTTTGTTTTAAATCCTGGTTTCAGTCTTTGTCTTCTTCTCAGAACCTCAGGCGTCTTAAAGTTTTCTCCCTCTCTCTTAATTCCTTCACTCTCCTGAAAATTACCATACTGTCTTACCATCCTCTGAAAACACAGCTCCTTTACCTAATCATATACTAGCTATAACTTACTATAACTAATGGTTACATGTGTTTTCCTGGGGATGAATCACAATCTGAGTGGCATAGGACTATAGGCATTTTTATTTTATATTTTTACAATGCTGTAGTCTAGTAGTCCAAAATTAAGATGTTGCTAAGGCCATCCTTTCTCTGGAGGATCTGGAGACGAATGTGCTCCAGGCCATCCTCTTAGCTATAGGTGGTTGCCAGCAACCCTTGCTGTTCCTTGTCTTAAGAATTCACCATTCCATTCTCTGCCTCTCCTTCCCATTTGCAGGAGAACCATGACTTGTTAAAATTGTTTTATTTACTTACATTCCAAATGTTGTCCCCTGTCCCAGTTCTCCCATACTCTTTGCTTCTGAGAGGATACTCCTCCACCCACCTCTATCACCCATTCACCCACCCTTACCTCATCCTCCAACCTCCTTCCCTGGAGCATCAAGTCTCAACAGAATTGGGCACATCCTTTCCTATTGAGGCCAGACAAGGCAGTCCTCTGCTACATAGGTGTCAGGGGCCATGGACCAGCCCATGTATACACTTTGGTTAGTGGCTTAGTCTCTGGGAGCTCCCAAAGGTCTGGGTTAGTTTAGACTGTTGGTCTTCCTATGGGGTTGCTGTCTCCTTGTGCTCCTTTAATCCTTCCTCTAATTCTTCCATAGGGGTCCCCGACCCCAGTCCAATGGTTGGCTGTGAGCATCTGCATCTGTTACAAGAGGCCTCCCCACTGATACATAGCAGATAATGTACTTGACCTTCATGTGGGTCCTGAACACCTGGAGTAGGGGCTGTCCCAAAAGCGGTTACCTGCAGTACTACCCAAATATTATCTTAGAAAATGCACTGAAGGATGAAATGTCCTTATTGCGTTGTAAGGACTCATCTTCTTCAGCCAGAGGCCAGAATCTTCTGGAAATCAAGCTAAATTCAACCATGAGGATAGCAGAAGACAGAAGCTACTGGTAGAGCCTCTCAGAGGACAGCTGACTAGGAATGGTGACTTTGAGAAGACACTATTTGACTGAGTGTGCTAACTTCCTGCTAACTCTCTGGCCTCTGGACCAAGTGATCCACATCCATTGCCCAATTTCCACTTCATTCCTTGGTGTCCACTGCTTAGGAACCTGGGACCTACTCTAAGTCAACAATAAAAATTACACTTCAAATATGTATCCATGTTAATGTATATGGCTACAATTCACAAGTTTGTATGCAATTACAATATATTATGATAATTAACTAGAGAAAAAATATATAGAGAGAGGATATTAGGATAAGCTATATAGTACACAAAGTAAACCTAATAAACAATAGATAACTAGGTCTAACTCTCTGACTTGACTTCCTTAAGCTTTCTTGCTTCCTTTCTAAACCACTCTCACAAACACCCATCAAGAAAAGCTCTTGTGCCCTCTCATCTGGGCATCTTAACTTCATGGTTGCATCCTGGCTAACTCTGTTCAGTCTCTTCTCCCATTATCATCATGGTATCCATCAGCATGAAGAGATGCCCAGACCAGCCCTTCACTCCAAAGCTTTGAGAAGTCCCCTTTGTAGGTGGACTTTGCATCGTGCCTCCATCTCATGTGCCCCAAAACAGTGTGTACTCAGAAATTTCACTAGCTGTCTTCTCTACAGGTTTTAAGCTACACTTATTTCTAGGAATATCCCACATGAACAAACAAATATTTCTTTGTTCTTACAAATATACAAATACCACCACACACGTGGCACACATACATATTCACATGCACACATGTATCTTGATATGGCTAGCTTCTGTTCATTAAGACTCAGTTCAGGCTCCTCAACACAAAATTGCCCACTAATTCTGTCCATGCTCATCATCTGTGTATCATGTGCACCTCCAACAAAAGTCCCATCATAGAGATAACTATGGTTATGGCTATGGGAATAGAAACAAGCATGAGTGTACAATGTAGGTAATCGCTTTATGACTTTATTGGCTACCCTGAACTGTTTTTGCCTCTGACTTATTTTCCAGTTCATGAGTTCCTATAAGACCAAATTATCTCATATCCATCTGACTTCTACTTGCATGGAATTTGAAACAAAGAATATGACTGATTTTTATTAAGTGATTATTCTGTCTATGTGTGCTGGTTCAGATATGCTTGGCCCAGGGGGTAGCACTATTAGAAGATATGGCCTTGTTGGAGTAGGTGTGGCCTTATTGGAAAAAGAATGTCACTGTGGGCATGGACTTTAAGACCCTCATCCTAGCTACCTGAAAGTCAGTCTTCTCCTGCTCACCTTTGGAACAAGATGTTGAACTCTCAGCTCTTCCTGCACCATATCTGCTTGGATGTCATCATGCTCCCACCTTGATGATAATAAACTGAGTCTCTGAATCTGTAAGCCAGCTCCAATTAAATGTTGTCCTTATAAGAGTTGCCTTGGTCATGGTGTCTGTTCACAACAGTAAAACCCTAACTAAGACATCATGAAAGCAAAGTAACTTGTTTTGTAAATATATAGTAGACAGTGCGATCTTGTAAAATACAGTGTTGCATAGCTTTAATGTCATTAACCAGTTCCTTATCCAATATATTCATGCAGGCAGTTAGGATAGTGCCTAACTCTCTGGCAAAAAGATAACACTTCTCCAACAGCTCACTCAAAAGGAATAAAAAGAAAGAATCTGCCCATCTAGAGGTGCAAGGTAGAAGGGTCTATTGTACAGCAGCACTGTTCTGTGTGCTTCAATTCTTTATGCTAGCACACAAGCCACACATTTTAAAGTGGGCTAGTCAACCTAAGCTGTTCTAACAAGATATCTATCTCTACTCAAGCACAACTGCTTAGCATCAAGTCACTATAAGTCATTAATTCTCCACTAAGAGCATATTTTTAGCTTTCTCGGGAAAAATTGCATAACAAAGTGCTGTCCTAGTTTCTCAATTCACCTTCTACTTGAAATGCCACCACGTGAAAGCATGCTTTCATTAAATACTCATCCACCCTCTGGCAGCACTTCCCACTGCTGTGGTTTGGAATTTTCTGGACTTGATATGAGCAACTAGGCTCCTTGTAGAGATGAGGAAGCACCTTAACTGAAAAAGAGTGTGATTGGATATAAGATGTCACTGCCTGGGGGGAACTGCTCATCAGCCTCAAGAAGTAGAGTCAATTAAAAGCACTGAGATTGACAATTGACCTTTTTAATGTTGTTGTATTTTCATTTCAACATCACAGGACTGGGTAAGAATGGACAAGCTGCCACCACTGTCCCCCAGCCCCGCTACTTCTGAAAAGCCATGACCCTATTCTGACTACTAGTGTTTGCCATCCCACCCTAATAATTTAGACAACCATGGTAAGATTATTAAGACCATAGGAGAGGTGCTGTAAGCAAATTGAAAAAAGGGAATCAAGAACTCAAGTCACTTCAACAGTCAGGCAAAGTTCAAAAGTGAAAAAACAAAATAAAACAACTATTTGTCAACTGTGGTTGACTATAAGTTTGTTATTATTCAGTAGTAAAATATTAATAATAAATATCGTATAATGTAAGACTGAATTAATGAGAGGTTCCTGCCCAGACCTCAAGTCTCAACCGTCCCCTGGACTGTGCTAAGCAGGGACTACACATTCGCCTGGACTGCTGAACATACACATCTCACTTGCTTCATTGACAAGCAACCCTGCTTGGATGTGTGCATGCCAGTGTATTGTTTCCTGATGTCTACATGGAAATCAAATCCAATTAAGATAGCAAAGTAACAATCAACACTAGTGAATATTGTCAATGACAACAATACTGGGGAAGTTAATTCCACATCTCACGTGCTCCTATCACAAATTAAAACAAAAGCATAAGTATTTATCTGTGTTTTCATTGAAGTTTTTTAATAAATTTATAACTCTCTTTTTTAATTCTTTGTCTGGAATTTCGTTTAAGTTGTTCTCATTGGACTCCATCACTATTGGATAGGTGATCTTTAGAAGAGATGTTGGTTTTTTCATCGAGCCTGTATTTTTAGAGAGACTTGTGCCTCTTTCAGTCACTATACCTTTTGATATATGCTTCGGACCCATCTGGGTTTTGTGGACACTGAGGTCTCTGCTTGCCATTAGCCCAGCTTGTTTTGGTTGCAGCTAAATAATACTTGAAATTCGGTCTTGACTCCATATGATTTTACCATCTTCACAATAGCTAGGACATGGAATCAGCCTAGCTATCCACCAGCTGATGGATATAAACATGATACATTTACACCAAGGGATTCTATTCAGCTATGAAAAAAAAATGAAACTGCAAAACTCTCAGTAAAACAGAACTGAATACACATATACTACAGATAGATAATAGATAGGTAGATACATACATACATACATACATACATACATACAGAGAGAGATACATAGATACATAGATACATAGATACATAAACACATAGATGGATACATAGATAGATACATAGATAGATAGAGATAGAGACAGAGACAGAGACAGAGACAGAGATAGAGATTATAGATACAGACAAATAAAGACAAATGTTATATGTTCACTTTCATATGCAGATTTTGGACTTGAATTTTTAAAGGCTGTGTTTAAGTTGGAACAAGATGTCAATAGAGGCCAGGTGGTAAGAAAGGATCCATGCGAGGTGAGAGGAGGGGCTCTGAAGCTCCCTGTGGCAGAGTAAAGCAGGTGGGATGTGAAAGTAGACACAGAGTATACTAGGGGTGGGAATGTTTAAGGGGGGATGGGCAGGAATAGGAAAATAGGGAAACTGGGTGGGGGAGGGTCAACTAGAACTAAAGATGCTCCCTGTAGGCTCTGTATTTGAACACGTGGTCCTCAGCTGGTGGCACCGTTTGTGGAGGTTATGGAACCTTTCCAAGAGTCAGCTTTGCTGGAGGCAGTGGACACTGAGGATGGACTTGGGGAGCTTATATCTCACAGCACTTCCTGTTCTAGTTTCAGTGTGCTGATAAACTGTGATCTTGGTCGGCTGCCTTCCCCGACTGTCTGCTGCCACATCTTCTTACCATCACAGATGCTTCATCTCAAGCTGGAAGCCAAACTCAACTCTTTCTCCTGTAAGTCACTTTTGGTCATAGTATTTTATCATACAATTGAAAACTAACGCAGTGTGTGTGGAGGAGGAGGATCAGAGAACACAGAACATCATGAAGCCAGTTCTCTCCTCCCCCTTTACACAGGTCTCAGAGAGCAAACTCAAGCCACCAGACTTCCCAACAAGAACCTCTATTCACAAATCCATTTCACTCACTGGCCTCCAAAAACTATATTCTATTAATGTTTTAACTGATACAATAAGTATACATATTTATGGGATAGAATATCAATGTTTAACCTATATATACAATGTATAATAAGGGTAGTTAGCATTCCTTTTGTTAAGCATTAATTAATTATCTGTATTAAGAATCCTAAAATTCTTCTTTCTTATTATTTTTAAGAAACATAAGTTGTTGTGAATTGCATTCACCCTGAGACGATGTAAGACATTAGAACTTATATTCCTCTAATGTAGCTCTATTTTGGAGCCCATTGTCTGTCCTCCCTCTATACTCGCTCTCCTACCACATGAGAATTTTTAAGTAGTTAGAATTTAAGCACCAGAAAGCTATGAAGTCCTTCTCACCCCAGAATAGACTATTATGTAAACGTCTAGAATTATCATCCATTTCTTACCAAAGTCATGATATAATAACTACCTCTCTGAATTGAGATATTAAAACAATGTAAGGAGGAGAGAGTTTTATTCAGATGTTGGCAGTAAGGTCTGTGCTATTAATGATGAGAAATATAAATTACCGGCTCCCTAAGAATCATCCTTTAAAGATGTAAATGTGCTTCTTGATCTGCTCTCAGGTTCCCAGGGCAACAGACGCAGCTCTGAAAGTTATCCAGTGGTTCACATTGAGAAACAATGGTACTAACCACAGCCAAACAGTTTATTAAGTCTCATGTACACTTTCCATGTCATTAAATTTTATGGAATACAAATTTCAATTCTGTTTGTGCTCAGGAAAGCTTAACTTGGGAATTTCTGAATAAGATCTCTGATTCAAACAGCGGTAGGGATGGGATCCATCCATTGAAGACACATGTACAACAACGCTTGTTTGGTCTTTCCCAGGAGCCATATGCCGGGACTTGAAACACAAATATAAACAAGGTCTGGCAGTTAAACTCAAGAAATGCACTACAATAAAACAGACCAACCCCTAAACACCAAGTTGTGGGACGGTGGCTGGAACAGGTGACCGGAGAAGCCTGCACCAAGTACCGAAACACAAGGCAGCACAACGATAGAAGCTGGCCCAGAAGACTTACCGGGGAAATGCCATCTGACCCACAGCTGCTTTGACAAGAAAACATTGGAAAGAAAGGGTCATAGGTGGTTTGGGCTGAGTTGGGGATGCACCTTAGTTGGTAGGGCACTGGCCCAGCATACATGGGCTCTGAGTTTGATCCCTAGCATCACAAAAACTGGATATGGTGGCACATCATCATGATGGTACCAATCATCTTAGCACTGGGAGGTTAGAGGCAAAAGGATGGAGAAACTCAAAGTCATCCTCAGTAATACAGTGAGGACCAGGCCAGCCAGGGCCCATGGATCCTTTCTCAGAGGGAAAAAAAAAAAAACAACTAGAAATAAAGAGTTGACTGTGTGCACAATCTGACCAAGAATCAGCGACGGTTCCCAATCTGTGGGTCATGACCCCTATCAGGGTCCAGTGACCCTAGGGTCGCATATTATATATTCTACATATCAGTCATTTACATTATAATTCATATGGTTGGGCGTCTCCACAACGTGAGGAACTGTATTAAAGAATCTCAGCGTGAGGAAGGCTGAGGACCACTGGGTTAGAGCATCCTTTGGGAATTTACTTATTCCTGGTTCAAAATGTCAACTTATCCTTCATTTCGAGTATACCATCAGCCACACATCAAAGAAGAAATAAGTAAACACCAACTATGCTATGTACTGGCCAAGGTCACACGATAAATCAGCAAAACTATATTCCTATACTCATTTGCTGCCTGAGCAAAAAAATCTGCCTCTTCAGAAACATGCTTATGCAGAAGCAGAGTTCTTTACAAATAAATCTTTTAGCAAATGGGGGTGCCTTTGGCGGACATAAGCACGGAAGGGCAAGTACGTGATAAATACAGTCTTTGTAATGCAAAGCATTGCAGTAAAATACTCTAACACTTCTCCTACTTGATAACCAAATAGGTGCCAAGTCACATCCATGCGAAGTACTAGGGACAGGAGATCGGCAATATTTTTCTGCCTTGAGTTTAAAAAGCATAATCTCTATCAACATAATCTTCCTATTTTAAATGAAGGGCATGATATCAACCAACAGCACCATTAGAACCATTAGAAGTCAGTTCAACACTGGCTCCACCAAGGAATCAACATATATAAAGCTGTCTGGTTCACAATATCAGAAAAGAGCATAACCTTAGGCAAATGTATGTGTGATGAGATCAATGGGTATGTGCATGTGTGTGTATATGCACATACACAGAGAGACAGACAGAGACAGAAACACAGACAGACAGAGAAGCAGAGAGACAGACAGAGACAGAGAGACAGAGTGACAGACAGGGACAGAAACAGACAAGAGACTAAGCAGAGCTCAGTGTCTCTGGGAAACCCAGAGTTTAGAAATCACAACATGAGCCGGGCAGTGGTGGCACACACCTTTAATCCCAGCACTCAGGAGGCAGAGGCAGGTGGATTTCTGAGTTCGAGGCCAGCCTGGTCTATGCAGTGAGTTCCAGGACAGCCAGGGCTATACAGAGAAACCCTGTCTCGAAAAAAACAAAAAAAGAAAAGAAAAAAAAATAAAGAAAAAGAAAAGAAGTCACAACATGGCCAGTGCCACAGCCCATACTCCTTCCTCCACTCGACTCCTGGGAAAAAATAGAGAAAACACAGCAGCATCTGCAGCTGACTGAGATACAACGCACAGCACTGAGGTAGAAGGAGCCATAACACTGTGATGGCTTTACCCGGGTATGATTGCTGTAGAAGAAACTACATGTAGTTAAAGCACACAGCTTCACGTGTGCATAGAGGTGCATACCACCACCATAATCAAGATGAAAAACAAGCTCACCACCTCCACAGCTTCCCCATACTCCCTAGCATCCCCTCCTCCTTCACAGTGTCTTTCCATGCTACCCCAAACCACTATAGTAGTTTTTGTCACTACAGTAGTTTCAGTTTTGCTTCCTGACAAATATACTAAATTACATAATTAGGGAAGTCACATAAGGGCGCTTTTCTTAGAACTCCTGAATGTCTGAATACTAGGAAGTAGAATAGTTTTTGTCATTCAGTTGTAGCTTACAAATCTTGACCTTAGGACTTCCTCTACCTGGATTTGGTCTCAACCATGAGAGTTGCTCAAGGCTTTCCATGGACTACAGTGTAGGAATCTGGCTCCTGCAGGAAACGCCTGTTTGAAGAACTATGTCAACAGGGGCCCTAGTGACAGGCTGTAGCTGTTTTCCTTGGCAACTCTTCTTTCAATTGCTGCCTTATCAGTGAAAAACTGCCTTCCTTTTTGTCTCTGACATGATCAGACCTGTCAGAGCTTGTGCATCTGGAGCTGATCTATACACTATGGGCAGTTTCACCTTAGCATTGCCCATTGATCTGTCATCTCACTCTCTGCACCCAGAATGCTAATAAGTGTGTGTGTGTGTGTGTGTGTGTGTGTGTGTATAGTATGTATGTATACATAAATATATACACACACATATATATATACATAAGAATGTGTATACATGTGTGTTTGTGTGTGAATGTGTATATCCACAGATGTGTGTATAAATGCTTGTATGTATGTGTGTATACATATTGTGTGTATGTATGCATAAATATACACAAACGTGTGTAGATGTGTGTTTGTTATGTATATATCCACATATGTATGTACATATGTATGCACATATGTATGTGTATATATATAGTGTGTATATGTATACATAAATACATATATACACATAAGAATATGTGTGTGTGTGTTACATTTTAGCATTCTTACTGTAGCTCACTCTTCCAACACCTCAGTATAAACTCCTTCTCCTTTCCTTATTCATTATAAATTAGTTCCTTGATTAAACATTTAGTGGACTGGCTTAAACTGTCAGATCTTACACAAATTGGCAAAGAATCCTTTGTATTTGTATCACAGACTAATACTTTTCAAAGTGTTTTCAAATGTGTTGACTTCCTGCTCTAAAATGTGTTTGTCTCATCAGCTGTCAAACAGACAAGATCCTTCTCTGCTCACGGCAGACTGAGTTCTTTAAAGACCAGAAATAATTCATAAGGCACGCTGCACAGAGGAGAGATGGAATTACCTTGAGGTGCCAGCCTTGGATAGAAGCAGAGCTGTAGTCGCCTGGGTTGGGATTACTTAAAGAACATTTTTAGAAGGCCTCTACATGTTTTATAAAACCAATAACAATCAAAAAAATCAAAACAAAACAGACATGAAACAGTCCTTTCTTTGCAGGAAGCCCCACGGGAAGACATTACTCCCTGTGCCAGGTAAGGGGGTGGGGCTTTCCTCTCTTTCTACTGAAATGCAAAGGCCTTGGATCCATCTCAGTTGCCTGCTTCTGAGTGTGAACAAACTCAGCAGATGCCTCGGAAAGGCTTTCAAAGCAGAAGATGTAAAACCAGGCACTAGAGAGAGAGGAAGGGACTGGGTACAGGATGGCAGCACAGAAGACTGGATGGAATCGCAGGAAGCAACTCTAATCTGCTCGATGAACTTAGGGTCTCATTTTACAGAGATCTTGACATTCTTTATAATTACTAAGGAAATCTCTTGTTATTTATAATCCTAAAGTTATTACTAATAAGCTTTTGAGGCTAAAGTCAAGTAAAAGAGTGTCAATATTTGCTTTGCAATATTGAGTTTCTCTCACCCTTCATGAAGAGATGTTAAAAAAATTAAACTATGTATAAAATATCTAATTCATATCAACTTAGAACCATAATGAATGATGTACAATCCCTTCTTTAATATACATAGACATTAAACCTACCAAAGGACAGTAACCAACAGGCAGCATAACAGATATTGCACATGCATGCCTGAACACATACAGAGACACATATAATTATACATAGATGTACATATATAGGTACACACACAGACACACACAAAGATACATGCAGAGAAAGAGACAGACACGCACACACACAAATACACATAGGCACACACACACACATACTGAGACACACAAAGAGAAAAACATACACAGAAAGAGAAATACTCAACAGATACACAAAGAGAGACAGAGACAGAGAGAGACAGAAAGAAAGAAAGAAAGAGGGAAGAGAGAGAGACAGAGAGAGAGAAAGAGAGATAGGAACACAGAGACACAGACAGAAAGATATTCCTATTGTTTAAAACTCAAACTCGACTTTTGAAACCAAAAAGAGTTTGAGTTTTAATCAATATAAACCAGAGAGAAGAACAGAGAAGAAACAGGAGGATTTGAAGCCTTCATCTAACAGCAATAGACATGCTAACAAGGAAAGAACATCACAGAGGGCCAACCCTAGGAAAAGACCCATAGCATCTAAGGAATGCAGAGAGTAGCAAAATAGTCTCACTCAGGAAAGACTGGTTATCCAATACCAAGGGGTTGGACCTGAAATCATATACAGACAAGTAGCAGTTTATGAACTAAATAAGTTGCATTTATAAATTTAGTAATTTACATATATACACAAATATACTTGTATTATATTATACATATATATGTGCTACCAAATATATATGTGTATATATATACATACATATATACATATACACACACATACATACACATAAATGATGGGTTAGTGTGAAGAATGGAAGAGAGAAATGAAGCAATTGTACTTTAACTTCCAAACTAAAAATGTACTTAAAATAAAAATAAAAAATTGTTTATGTGTAATCCCTATTCATAGGAACCTCAAACCCTACAACCAAGTTGCCATCAGAGAATCAGCGCTCTCTCTCTCTCTCTCTCTCTCTCTCTCTTCCTGTCTTACTTGTGTATATGGTGAGTGAGTGTGTGTGTGTGTGTGTGTATGATATGTGTGTGTATGGCATGTGTGTAATGAATGTATGTTTATGGTGTGGGGGTATGTGTTGGGGGAATGTGCATATGTGTAGCGTGTGTGTGTGTGTGTGTGTGTGTGTGTGTGTGTATGAGTATGGTGTGTATAGTATAGTATGCGTGTGTATGTGGGGGGGTATATGTTGGAGGAGTGTGCATATGTGGTTTGCGTGTGTGAGTGTATGTATATGTGTTGTGTATTTTAAGACAGTCTCACTATACAGCCCAAACTCACAGCAATCCTCCTATCTCAGACACCCGAGTACTGTGATTCCATACATAAGCCTCCACGTCTAGCTTCTTATCCTACTTCTGATAGCTGCCATTGCTGTCACCTCATAACTGCTACCAAGTAAAGTTACATGTAACAGACTTCCTTGCCTGGAGCATGTGTGCATGAGCATCTTTCTACACACACTTCTCGCATGCTCATAATGACTTTATCATTCTTCCAGAAGCACAGGGAGAGATGTCTCTCACTCAGCACAGCTCCCAGCCCACAGATGGCTCCTCTGAGGCCTACAGGATCCTTCACTTCCTTCCTCAACTACCACATAACTGCTTCCTCAGTTATTTAAAGGTACTTAACGTGATTTCATTCTTAATTTAAAATTATGGATCTAAACCACATATTTGTGCGATACTTTTAAACGAGTACTCTCATGGAGTTCTTGGTGGTGGCTTCCTCTAAAATCCAATTCCCACTCTAATTAGGAAAGTTAAGAACAAGCCCAGATTTCAGGAGTAAAAGTAGCTGACAAAGTAGATGCACTGGCAAGATAATTTGCCCTTTTTTCTACTGCCTCTGTTATTATCGTTAGGATTACTAGAATGGCCTTTGCAACAGCCAAACTCTGGTAGAACAAACACCAGGCAGCGACTCTGATGAGGTCTCAAGACTGATTATCTACCTGACAAACACTACCGTGTGGAAGCAGCCACAACCATGAACTAGCCAAGGCACATTTTTAAGTTGTCTGAGCTTGACAACCACAAACCCAAGTCCCTCCCGTCGCATCTCTCTGTCCCCTAAAAGTGTCTGGGCTCCACATCTTCTGGGTAGCTCAGAAACATCTCCAGGTTGTTTTGTGTAAGAGAGGGAGATGCTCTGTGGGTCGATGCTTGCAGTGCAATCTTGAGAACCCAGTTTGAATGCCCAGTGCCTACTTTAAAAGCTAGTTGTGGCAACACATGCATCCAACCCAGCACAAGAGACAAATGCAAGAGGGAGGGTCCTGGGGGCTTACTGGCTGGTCAATCTACCAAGGAATGAGTTTAAAGTCCAGAGAGTTTCTCTCTCTCTCTCTCTCTCTCTCTCTCTCTCTCTCTCTCTCTCTCTCTCTCTGTCTCTCTCCTCTCTCCCTTCCCCTGCCTCTCTCTCCCTCCCTCCCTCCCTCCTTCACTCTCCCTCTCCCTCCCACTCCCACTCCTCCCCCTCTGATACACATACACACAAACAAACACACATACACATACACATGGCTTTGTTTTGAGTTTGGTTTGGTTTGGTTTGGTTTTGGCAATTCTGGAGTTTAAAACTTGAATAAAATGTATCACACATTCAGTATTCTATGATATTTTTCAGTTGTCTATGAGAGAAGAGAGCTGAAGGAAAGGGGAGCAAAAGGAAGACAGAAACAACTCAAAAATTTAATGAAGATAACTCTGTCGTTCATGTTACCACCACAGACACAAAGCGATATTGAAAACAATCCTAACAACATTTTCATGAAATGACCTGGAAAGGCAAGTGATATTCAATGTGGAGCCATTAACAAATAAGGTTCAAGGTTAACACGGTCTCACCCCTACTTCCAGCTATGACTGGAATCAGAATATCAGAAATAATATTCACCCTTTTATCCTAAACAACAAAGGAAAAGAAGCAGATTTCTGAAAGAATTATTTTCAAACAGGCAACACAAGAGAGAGGCAAGGGAGATGGCAGCTTCAGCTGTTGCCACATGTTCTAGGGAGAATATCAATCTCCTGGCAATGGAGAGTGAGCCAAACAGATCTCAGTGAGTCTCCAACAGGGAAGAGTTAGAATTCTGAGTTCAAAGAGACCAGGACATCTGACATTTGGGGAAGTAACGTGCTAAAGAGAAAGGAGCTACTCTGAGAGAAAGTTCTAGAGACAGGCATTTAGAAAAGTCTCTGAATGACCCTCATCTAGTGTCTGAGAACACTGTTGGTGCTGGAGAGAGTAGGTGGAATTAAGCCCACGGTTCACAGCAGGCTCAAGGTCGGCCATGATCCAATGGACCAAAGAGAAACATCTCTGCTACTAGGGTTTCAAACAAGATCTGTCAGTCAAATTCACCCCACATGAAGGCTGCTTTAATAAATTTTAAAGGCTTCAAAAATTGAACAGCAAAGTCCCAACTTATTAAAACAAGCTTCAGAGCAATATAAAATCTATGGTGGTCCAGTAGCCAATCAAAATTACCAGGCATGCAAAAAAGGAAAATATGACCTAAAAACAGAATAAAATCAGTAGGAAACTCAAAAGTCACAGATTAATAAATTACTTGCTATCTTTGTACACATGCACACACACAGACACACAAGCAAATGCACACTCACATATGCAGAGGTGTTAACGTTTTGTTCAATAGTAAACTGCACATATGATGAACCGTCTCATAATCATCCTTTCAAATTGTTCATCTGGCAACATCATCAACACTACGTTCTCTGGCATCCTTCACCACCGGCTTATTCTCTTCTTTGGGAAAAATCTTGTTTTCTTGCATCTCTTGTGCTCCCATGTTGAGCCTAGCACATCTTCTGGGTCAATTTTCTCTACCACAGAGGCACTGATAGACAAGTGCGTCATGATCTTACTTATATGTGGAGATTAAAGTCAGTGGAAACATAGAACTTGAGAGAGGACTGTTACCAGAGGCTGGAAAGAGGAGAGCAGTAGGTGGACAACTAGACACCAGTACAGGCTGATACAGTGAGACCAGGGCAGAACGGGCATGACTATATATGATATGTATGTGCAGACCATCCACAGAAAGGTAAGAGAAGGCATGTTCGCCATGGACGGATGGTATGTGATAGATGAGATGCACTATGTTTAACCTGATTTAAACACTGCACTAAATACATGACAAAAACCTCACATGATACTCGGTAGTATATAACATTTTCTGTTAGTTTAAAGTAAAATAAATTACAATAGAATGACTGAACATACTTTGAGAACATTTCCTCGAGTTTGAGACTGGAAAGACATTCAGATTTCACAGTCCCCGAGTCCACTGGAGTATCCATACTCTTCAGTTTCCCCACAGTCCACAGATGTGCTCAGGTTACAGCAAAGTCATGTAGTTGCAGTAGGGATCATGGGCTATGAAACCTAAACGCTGGAAAGGTCTTACTGGAAATGTCTGACAGCACCTACTTTAAATGAAGTCTTCTTAACACTTACTAAGTTTTTTTCTTTTAAAAAAATGGGACAAATACTTCTTTCAGTTAGCCAAAAAGTAGAAATCAACTCCAACACTTTAATTGTCTATCATTACATATGAGACAGAATATTTCCTATGGTATAGGCCATACTAGTCTCTCTGTACTTCCTTCATGACTCAAGTACCTGCCCATCTTGGCACTCTACAATGGCTCTTGCCTCTGTGAATTTTATTCTTTGAGAGAACCACTGGAACCACCCTCTTGGTTCCTCAAGATTGTGTGACATTAACAAACAACGTAAAAATGCAATCCGACCTCTTCATCCCACCCTTTATTACTCCAAATCATTTAACATGTGTAACACACCACACAAATTACTTTATCTTTTGTATGTCAGTCTATCCTAGAGTCAAGAGAGACATTTTGATCATTATGGGCCACATATGCAAACCACCAATATTTGCAGAGTGAATGAATGCATAAATGAATGAAAGTTCCAGTCAACATCTAATGATAATAGTTACCTTAGATTGACACCATTATTTCACAATTAAAGTTGTATTGCTTACGTAATTGTATAAGCCTTTCATTTTACACATTTCTTTGCCCAAAGGTTTGTGTATATCTCGAACATTGCCACAGGTGCTTTTGCCTTAAGGTGATCTCAGATGACAACGTTTGATTTTACTCTATCGTAAATGCATAGTATGTGTCTTTCTTGACTACAGATATTGTTACAGAATTTTAAAGCATGTTATCCAGAGGGACTCAAAGCTCTTAATAAACAGCCATGCCACCTTCAATAGGTTTTCTCTGAGCGTATCATATAAAACTTCTTATTCTTCTTCAATTCAAACATATTAATAATACAAGTATCTCTTGTAACAAATATACAAATAATTCACCCACTCCAAAACAAAGAAAAACCAAATGCAAACTACAAACCTGTGTGTGTGTTTATATATCCTGGCTTTTCTTCAGCCACAGAAACTCAGCTTTATTATATGCATATTTACAAGTCACTATTCCTGGAGATAATTAGAAAAACACACAGCGCTGGCATGGAAATAGGAAATGTGTGTTGATTAGCGAGGGATTCATTCAACAGAATCATTTTCCTTCCTAATTAGTATGATAGCAAAACAAAGACTGTGTCAAGTGCAGCCTCTGTGAGCAAGGATATCAGTATCGTGCTCTTGGCCTCAGACACTGGAGAACAGACACCTTAGTAGGCTGAAACACAGATACCCCAGATTACAATAGGCCAAGATCAACCCTGTGACATACAGCTACATAAAAGGTCAAGCCAGCACACAGAAGAGAAGGGCTGGCTGTCCCTGTGGGACTACTGTTGTAGAAATATTTAAATCTCCACAAGGGGCTTCTACCCTGCCTTTTACCATTTAGTTCCTGGGGGGGAGGGGAATACATTCAGCCTTTATATTTACAATAAGTCTTAAACAGAATAATAGCTGGGCAGATACCTACTCTTGATGCTATTAGAATCTACTTCCCTATTGACATCCCTGAAATATCATTTACTACTTACTGTGTTTTATCTGAGCTGCTCTTAACTCCAATTGGCCAGCCCTCAAGGTCCCAATCTCTTGACTCCTAACCCAAGGTAACTTCTCCTCCCTTCTCCTGTGTCTTCTTCCCCCTCCTGATTTTCCTCTGACCCCAAGCCTGCCAAACCTAAACCCCACCTATGTCTCTTCTGCTCAGCTATTAGCTGTTGGTATCTTTATTTTCTAGTCAGAAATAACTTGGGGGCAGGATCACTTAGCCTCGTGTGTGTGTGTGTGTGTGTGTGTGTGTGTCTGTCTGTCTGTCTGTCTGTCTGTCTGTCTGTGTACTCTCATCTCTGGAACAACCAGGTATTGGAGGGTTGCGCTTAGCATTACAATAGATAGCAAAAGACCAAACCTCAACAATTCCCCTTTTTAGGCCAATAAAATGTTCTTTCCTCTCAAATATAAATTAAATACAATTATAACAATTGTGTAAATTATAAAGTATGATATACATTTATAACATCTAGTCTAATATATTTGCCAATTTAAATAAAGTATTATATTGTCTACCATAACTTAATGAGTTTACAATTCTTTACCTCAATCACGTTTGATTTTAATTTGTATTAGCATCTAAAAACCATCTTTTTAAATCTAGAACATCTTCTTTAATGCTAAACAACTTAAGTTCAGTTGTGAGACAACTAGTCTTCAACTCCATCAGAGTTATAAGAAGGAATATATATTTGAGTGTACAGGAATGTAGCTCGCAAAATTTTGGAAGAGATAGCTGGATAGTCCCCAGTGAAGCAGGAATTATGAAGGACTAGCTTACTCTGTCTTAGTAGAGCCTAGCAATTGACTATCCTGCATTCACTTATCCTTTTTCGACAGCATTCTGTCTGCAGATAAGATTAGGGCATTTTTTGCATAGTGGCTAGCTTGCCACCTTTGACGCCACTCCACATGGAGGTATTGATGCTCATCGCCTCCCTTGAAGTAGAATAGGGATACTGTCAGAAGCAGACATGTCTAGTAGTCAAAAAAATTTTAATAATGAAATAATATTAAATGCCATAGTTTGTGGACCTCTGATGCTTTTGAAGTCCATCTATCTATATATCTAGTAAGACCATGAGTTTGACTATTAACTTGCATTACTTAATTATTGTAAACAGTTTTGTAATAGCAGGTATTTAAATGACTCAATCTAAGCCCTGTGTTCTTAAATGAGTTGTATAAGCACAATGCCTATTTAAAAGTAACAAAATTTTAAATTTTATATCAATGTACTAAGATTTATACCAATAAAAACTTTAAACCTGTATCAATATACAAATTCTGTACCAATGTAAGAAAATATAACTCTAATTCTAGATTTCTGCCAATGTAAGACCATGGCTATATAATAATTTAAGAGTAAATTTAATAATCTATCCCTATTTGTCTAATTTCTGGAGGAAGCCACCATGAGGGAAGAGGAACCATGAGCACATGACCAGGAGAAACAGCACTGGGGAGGTAGCCAGGACTGCAGTTAGAAGGCTGGATAGATTAGGGCTGACCCCAACAATTGTCAAAGTCAAATAAAATAAACCATAGTCTGAGTCTCATTTATGTGTAAGCTAGTCGGGGATAAGCTTAGATTGTTCATATTACAGACTATACCCTAGGCCACACCACCAAACAGTCATCTCCCTTATTGTTGTTTCTGTTCACCTGCCTTCCGTGCTCAGATAACTTCTTCATATTACCCCTATATATAACCATTGAAGGGGTTAACCTTATTGTCCCAAAGATGAAAATGAACACTCAAGCCACCACTGCTAAACCCAGTATCTGTTTGTGAATATGTGGTCATCCTTAATTAACATATTCTCCTCTGTTGAACACTACAGGAGTTGGTGTAGGGACTGTGTCTTACGAGTACAGTTGCACCACTCAAGGAATAGCTTTCCCAAGAATAAAGGAGATCCATGAGCACTCGCCAAGCATGTTGGTTCATTTGCCTCTGTGAGTGCCCAGCTGGAACTGCTTAAGTACAGATACAAAGTAACTTTAAAATGTGTTTAAGCAAACACAAATTTAGACTGCAATAAAAAGTTTAGGGATTGTAGAGATGGCTCAGGGCTTAAGAGAGTACACTGTCCTCTTGCAGAGGACCTGAGTTCAGATCCCACCACTCATATTCAGTTGACTTACAACTGCCTTTAACTAAAGCTCAAGTAATACCCAACACCTATGAACTCTGCAGGTACCCAAATATACATACCCAATACACACACACACACACATTATTTATATATGTGTGTATATATATATGTATATATATAATAAATTACAAAATAATAATAATAAACAGTATAGGCAAATTTTCAACATTATACTTTTGTTTATACCTCTCTCTCTCTCTCTCTCTCTCTCTCTCTCTCTCTCTCTCTCTCTGGGTGTGTATGTGTATATGTGTGTGTGAGTGCTTCCTGGGAAAGAGGATGAAGACTGTGACAAATCCAACACCTTGAGGAATAAAGGCCAAGAAAACACATTTCTTGCTTCTCAACACATCCAGCAAATGCAAACCCCACAGCACCATGGGCTGTGATTTCTGTGACTTGAGACACAAGGAGCACTAATGAACAGGGCAGTGTGGTGATAGGGAGTGCAGAGGTAGATGTAGAACAGCGTATGCACTTGCTCTCTGTAGGAGTAAATCCCATGCCTCTTCTCTCATCCTTAAGTACTACAGCCCATTGACAGCATACCTTTTAGACAACAATCTGCGATGCTGATTGTTACAAGACAACCCAGTATTTCAGTGGGAGTAGAAAAGAGAGAGAGTAGAAACAAAAGGAAATGCCTAAAGTTAAGTTGCTTATTTCTCCTCCTCTCCAAGCACTTTAAGCTGATAAGAGTTCTTGAGTGAAAGACCAAGAGACAAAGAGGTCTCCATAGAAACATAACTTCCAGGGTGGAAACTCAAGACAGCTGTGACCATCAGTGCTTTCTCCTACAGGAGAACGTAACCATCAGTGCTTTCTCCTACAGGAGAACGTAACCATCAGTGCTTTCTCCTACAGGAGAACGTAACCATCAGTGCTTTCTCCTACAGGAGAACGTAACCATCAGTGCTTTCTCCTACAGGAGAACGTAACCATCAGTGCTTTCTCCTACAGGAGAACGTAACCATCAGTGCTTTCTCCTACAGGAGAACGTAACCATCAGTGCTTTCTCCTACAGGAGAACGTAACCATCAGTGCTTTCTCCTACAGGAGAACGTAACCATCAGTGCTTTCTCCTACAGGAGAATGTAACCATCAGTGCTTTCTCCTACAGGAGAATGTAACCATCAGTGCTTTCTCCTACAGGAGAATGTAACCATCAGTGCTTTCTCCTACAGGAGAACGAGGGTTGGGGGGGGGGGGAGCAGGAAGAAATGAATTATCAAATTATCGCCAATTCAAGGCGCCTTTGACTTCACAATCGGGGGCAGCTTGACTACCAAAGTGCCTGGTTCCTTTGTTTTTATTAGAGATGAATACCTTTAGCTTAGTCATTGCTCCCCTAGAAGGAAATGCACTGTGTTAAGGGGCAGTCTTCTCACTGTGAAGAAGTGGGATCTGGGCCTGTTCACTTACAATAGCTCATTGGCTTGTCTGAAATTCCTTACAAGTTTGACAATACTGCTATTGAGTTTATATTAGAAGACCCATGGATACTAGAAATTTCAAGCCTGCTAATGAGTGAGCAGGGCTAAAGCCCAGAAAATAGGTAACAAAATGAAATGTGTAAAAAACAAAACAAAAAAACCAGTTTCAGAACATTGGAACAGGAAGAAGGGATGGGGAGAAGAGAGAAAAGGGGAGAGAGGCAGGGTATAGGAGTCACTCACAGAAATATCAAGCACAAAATAAAGTCTTCTTGAATTTCTTGATGCAAATATTAAAAAGAGTAGTGACACAGTCAAACCAGATTTAAGGTACATTCAGATAAGAGTCCTAGATAGCACCAACTCTGATAAGCAAGGTTTATAGAATTCTACAAAAGGGCATAGAGAGCTAGCCCAGTGGTCAAGAGTACCTCCTATTCTTTCAGAAGTCTAGAGTTGGGTCCACAGTACTACAACCACCTAGAACTCCAACTCTAGGAGATCCAATACCCTCTTCTGACCTCTAAGGGCACATGCACACATGGAGCATACACTCACATAATCATAAATAAAAATAAAGATTTATAAAATATTCCATGGAAGACAATTATTTTGACTGCAGTGAAGTAGGTTATAATATGAGAATATTCTGACAAGCACAAGTATCGCCTGCACATTTCTGTACACTTAACAAATATGTTCTCTCATCAAAAACCTTTGGGAATTTATTTATCTTCACAGTATCCAAAATTCAAAGAAAATATTCCACAGCTCTCTCCGAAAGATGAACACCTTTGATTCCTTCTCTACCAGTGGGCCTCCATTTCTTTTTGAAAACTCAACTATTATTCCCAGTTTAATTCCTCCCCCATATTTTTTCTGGTTTATTTTTCCTAGTTAAATTTCCCAGAAACAATGTTTTATACTTGATATCCATGAGATACTCAGGGGCCACTGGAGATTCTGGATGTTTAAGAATAAAGGAGGCAGAAACCTGCTCATGGAGGCAAATTAGCTGCAGATCCCATAGCATGGCTTTCGACTCTGCATTTATTCTTATAAAGTCAATCAGCTCTGTGGCAACTCAACTTGGGGCTTTAAGGATCTCAACCTCTGATAGACTATGAAGTCCTTTACACTCTTGAAACGCTGCGTCAGGATGCCCATGTCTAAACTGTCCATCCAAGGAGCAGGAGGTCCCAGCTCAGCACAGAACGAGTGCCTGCCACACCACTGCATAGGCATGAACTCCTATGTGGATTCCAGGACCAAACAGGGAGACACACTTCAAGAGAATGATACGTCATGTCCCAAACAAATGATCCTATTAAAGGAGAAAGGGGAAGTCATCTAAGTGAAGAAAAGATCAGAACTCAGAGATTGGGCAAAACTACCAGCAGTCTTAGAGTGTGCTTCTAAGCACCCAAAGGTGGCTGTTTAAAATACAGCTCCTGAGCCCTACCCAGATCCAGTGAATCAAAACTCTGAATATCTTGAAGACCAACCCCAGGGCATCTGTGTGTACTGAGTTTTAAAAATAACCACAGTGGAGGGGACTGTAACCTGCACTTCATGTGAAGAGCAACAGAGCCAGTGGGAAGCCTGACAACGTCAGAGCTGCTCTTAAGAAAGAATGTTCTCAGAAATACATGGGGATTTTTTGTTGTTGTTGCTGTTGTATTTTATTTTTACCATGAGGTTCATTTGTTACTGCAAAAACTAGCATTCCATTCTTTGTAGAAAGCAGGCTGTCTTGCTCCAGAAGGCCGGCTTTGATCAGACTCAGATGTCTGAACATGTACTGAGATACGAAGCTTTCAACTGTTTTCAATGCTATCACCCTAATATTTCTATTGTTCATATATAATTTATGAAACTAGAAGAAAAACTCCTGGTCACTGCATACAAATCAGGACTCAAAGTCAGGCTGGGCTAACAGTGTCTTCCAAGCAGCCACGGGAGGCCCAGCTTTGCCTCTGATGTAGTGATTCCTTTGGTAATCCCCACAAGGCACCTTATTCAGTACCACCCCAACCACGTGGCTCTCTTCCTGCCTGAGAGCAAAATGGGTGACTCACCTTACCAACGGTGGGGTGGCCGCTGTTCCTAGAGCCCCTGCCGCACAGTCAGCACATCACCTCTTCATCAGCCTCTAGCACAGGCTTCAAATCCCCTTAGCAGCTTTCCGTTCTTATTAAAATGATTGTGTATAGCAGTTCCAACCAAGAATTCATAATACTGACTGGCACCCATTCTGTAATAAACTATGAGCCATATACAACTTATTTGAACATGGGTGCTCTACTGGCTGGTTTTCTGTGTCAACTTGACACAGGCTGGAGTTATCACAGAGAAAGGAGCTTCAGTTGAGGAAATGCCTCCATGGGATCCAGCTGTAAGGCATTTTCTCAAATAGTGATCAAGGGGGAGGTCCCCTTGTGGGTGGTGCCATCTTTGGGCTGGTAGTCTTGTGTTCTATAAAAGAGCAGGCTGAGAAAGCCAGGGGAAGCAAACCAGTAAGTAACATCCCTCCATGGCCTCTGCATCAGCTCCTGCTTCCTGCCCTGCTTGAATTCCAGTCCTGCATCCTTTGGTGATCAACAGCAATGTGGAAAGTGTAGCTGAATAAACCCTTTCCTCCCCAACTGCTTCTTGGTCATGATGTTTGTGCAGGAATAGAAACCCTGACTAAGACAGGTGCTGTCCTGGTTTGCTTTTGGTTGCTATGATAGAACACTGATCAAAGCTAGCTTGGAAGAACAAAGGGTTTATTTTACTTAGCTTTAGTTTATGTCTGTCACTGAGGAAAGCCATCACAGAATCTCAAAGGTGAGACCACGGAGGTCAGGGCTGCTGTTAAAAAAAGTGTTCTCAGAAATGCATGTAAACTGGCTTTGCTAACTGGCTTGCTCTCTCTGGCTTGTTTACCTAGCTTCCTCCCTCCCTCCCTCCCTCCTCCCTCCCTTCCTTCCTTTCCTTTCCTTCGTGTGTGTGTGTGTGTGTGTGTGTGTGTGTGTGTGTGTGTGTGTGTTGGTTTCTGAGACAGTTTTGCAGGGCTATGAATAGTGGTCTGTTGTCTCCCTCCCCACTGACATTTCAGGCCTCATCTGACACTGACCAAAGTCTTCCCAGGCTCTCAGCCTCCTGGATCATACCTTAGAAATACTCCTACCGTGTTTTATAGTGACCTGCCCCTTTCTTTTCTTTTTTTACAGCAGAGTATGTTTTATAGACCTCAGTTTTGTTTGCCAGAAAACCAACAGAAGTACCAGACATTACTGAGGTTGCCCTCACTACATTCTATGACGTCAACAAAATGGGATTGCCATTATGATACGTGAAGTCTGGTGCACAATAAGTGACATAGGAAGTAGAATAGTAGAATAAGTGACATAGGAATGAAATCCTGCTATTCCTTCTACCATATAATAATTGGTGAAACAAATTGAATTATCTTTTTTTCTTTTTTTTTTAATTTTTAATATTTTTTATTACATATTTTCCTCAATTACATTTCCAATGCTATCCCAAAAGTCCCCCATACCCTCCCCCACCACCCCTATCCACCCACTCCCATTTTTTGGCCCTGGCGTTCCCCTGTACTGGGGCATATAAAGTTTGTGTGTCCAATGGGCCTCTCTTTCCAGTGATGGCCGACTAGGCCATCTTTTGATACATATGACCTGCCCCTTTCTGTGTTCACCTTTATTAATAAAGAACAGGTTGTCTTTTCCTTGCTTTCTCCCTGTAGTGTATAATCTCTTGGAATGCTCTTCCATGCTAAGCACTAAGTGTCCTGAAGCAAATGGTGTGCAGTAAAGGCTACATCAGTAACAGTTGTCTGGTTTAGCGACTAGTACAGCGGGAGGCAGAGGCAGGATACTAAGTGTTACTTAATGGATAGCACGTTAAAAACTAGAAGGAACTTACAAATTAGCTAAAGGATTTCATATTTTTATCATTATGCTTTTCACATAATATATGAAATGTATGTTATATATGGTATGCTCTTGAATATACTAAAACCCATGTGCATTTTGTTTTGCATCGTATATGATGTTTTATGAACATACATTAACTGTATATAAGGGTTTTCATCACAGCATCTGGTGAACACCACGATTATACTATCCTATGGATACTCACAATCTGCACACCAGACAGCACTGGGCTTGTGGAGAGACTGTTTAACTTTGCTGAGTCTTTTTTCCAAAACAGGAATCAACGTTCTACTTCAGAAAAACTCTTGCAAAGGTTAGGTGATAAATATCAAAATATTCAGAGCACAAAAGGGCTTGGGAAAAAAGGAAGAGCCAGTCACTAATAGTTTCCTGCATAGCACCCGTCTGGGGCACTCCAGTTCCTTCTAAGAGTTCTCATAGTGGCAGCTTTTATATTCCCGCATTAAGACAGGACAGCAAGTACAGATAGGTCAGGATACTCGCAATGCTCTGGCATTCCACGCCATTGGCCAGAGGGGCCAGTGAGTTCCGAGCACTGATCTTATCCAGCTTTTCCCACCTGTGCCTGCTAGCTCTGTGCCTGAGTCTAAGGCTCTGAAAAACGAGGTCAGCTTGGTTTGTTACTTAGAAACACTAAAATCTATCATTGGAGTTCTTAGAATTTCAAAATCCAATAGAAGAAAGTCAAGAGAGACCGAGGATTCATTTTATCATCTGTTGTTCATTCAGTGACTTGACAATAATGGACGAATAGGGAAAGATATGTAAATAAGTCAGTGGAATTCATAAGTCAGGGGGCAAGGAGTTATAACAAGATGTAGGGTAGGAATGGAAAGACAGTGAAACATGACAGGGTGGCCATAGTTATAGGCATTGTTAAATGGCTGTCACGATGAATGAGTAAATAGAATACAACACATCATATGTCTACTTGTGTTTAAAATTAGGGATAAAATTTCTCTGCCGGGACAAGAGGTAAATAATACATATAATTAAACATAAGAGGTGTCTTTGTTGCAAATAGGAGCAATTATGGTTGAAAAGAACATGAATCATAACTAAGGAAACTAGGAATAGAAGATTTTGATTACCAATAAGTGCCAGGCCTCTTCCTGAAGCCAACAAACATCACATGACAAGAAGATCATTGAAGGAGTCTCTGAACTCAGTCCAAGTACAGGCTTGCCTGCCCCTCTCCCTACGCTTTACTGCCCCCACCCCATACCCATTGCAGAAGTTCCTGATTCTTGCATACAAGTAGAGGAGCTCTTAACCCACCCTTCATCCCTCAGTCATCCTAGCCCTGGCCTCTGCTTAAAGTTCTAATCCTCCAGTTGTGTTCTTATGAAAGGCCTCTGGCCGAGGTTGTCCCTGCCCCCAGCAGCTTTCTTCTCATGCAGCAGCACTACATCGTTAGTCTTTACTGCTTTCCCTCCTGCCCTTCTCAGTCCCTGCACCTCCACACCTACTGACCATCCCTGCCAGTTAAATGTCAAGCACATATGCTATGTGACAGCACGCCTGCTCTTTTCCCTTGTTTTCTTTTCTGCCTCTCCTCCTCCTTCTCCACCTTCTTCTCCTCCTCTTTGACTTTTGTTAGTTGTTTTGTTTTGCTTCTGCTTCTGCTTCTGCTTCTGTTCATTGAGCTAGGCTCTCACCATGTCCCCACAGCTGGTCTAGAACTAACTATATAGATTAAGCTGGCCTCAAGCTTGCCTCTCCCTCCTAAGTGCTAATTGGTCCTCTTTCTTGTTATCTAATATTCTCTAAACTTATTTTGACTGGTTTTGACTATATGGCAAGCTCCACAATGAAAGTGAAGTTTGCCTGGTGGTGCACACACTTCTTTAAGAAGTATTTATTGGAGGAGGAAGAGGAAGAGGAAGAAGAAGAAGAGGAGGAGGAGGAAGAAGAGGAAGAGGAAGAGGAAGAGGAAGAGGAAGAGGAAGAAGTATAGTACAATTCTATTCTTAATCCATCTGGACATGGGCTTTTTTAGATTAACCAGGACCATCTGTGTGACCACAGGTTGGGAACTATCCTCTGGAGCCTGGCCAGTTAACCAGGCACAATTTGACAAAATGACTGTGCTCACTCAAGATCCAACAGAGACCAATAATCCAGTAGTGAACACTAGGACCTCATGACTCTTTCCAAATCTATGATTGACTGTTGACAGTCTCAGTCTTGTGTAAGCTCAGTCCTGGAAGCCACCATTGCTGTAATATCATGATTATCATGCTGTGTCATGCCCAGAACAAAGCATTTCCTAGGTTTCTCCCCATCTTCTAGCTTCTACATATTTTCTGCTTTCTCTAAATCTTAGAGAGGGTGATGAAGAAGTCCTAAAGTTTAGGGCCAAGCAATCAACTTTCACTGATTCTTAGGACCTTGACCAGCCAGGCCGCTCTGCATTCATTATCATTCACTGAGAAGGGAAGTTTTTCTGATTAAGGCTGAAAGTTGTTTCTTTATTTGGATAGCAGGTTAGCACCATGTCAGTTTGAACAATACTAAGCTCCCTACTAGGCTTAAGGCCCTCTTAGCCATGTGTTCTAGGCTAGGTCTACAGTATCAAGTATGAATTCCCTTCTATAAGAGATGGCCTCAAATTCAATGGGGGGGGGGAGGAGAGAGAGAGAGAGAGAGAGATAGTTACTGGTTGGTTACACCCAGAACAGTCATGGGACTATTATACCATTTTGGTACCACTGATAGGGACCATTCTGGAATCAGTCTAGGCAACCATCAACAATAATGAAAATGTTGTGCATATTCATGAAATCTTATTCAGTTGAGAGACAAGGTTTTTCACTAAATGGGAAGCTCACTGTTTTGGCTAGGCTGGATGCTCAGCAAGCTCTTGAGATTCACCTGCCTCTGTCTCCCTGGTCAACGCATCCATGCCTAGTGTTTATACGGGTGCTATGGATTTGAACTCAGGTTCTCCTATGTGTAGAGCAAGCACTCTTACTCAATCAGCCATCTCCCTGATCCCTTTTGCATTTCTTTTGTTAAATTATATATATATACAGAGTAAAGGTATTTAAGCAACATAGTATTGGCATAAAGGTAGAAATAGAGATCTAAGAACCCAAATATAAGCCACATAGCTACAGTCAAAAACATGCTCTCAAGGATTCTGGGAACACATGAGTCATAAAGAATAGTCAGCAGTTGATTAGTTATCTATGAGTAGAAACTGCAGTTGGCCCTTACATAATATTTAAATTGTAATTATATGCATGCATGTGCCTGAGTACAGGCACATGAATATAATGCTCACAAAGGCCAGAAGAGAGCATTAGATCCCCTGGACCTGAAGGTGCAGGTGTTTGGAGTCACCTGATTTGGGTGCTGGGGAAAGAACAAGGAAGTACTTTTTAGCCATCTCTCTAGTTACCTAAATAGTTTAATTTTATGGCAAAGTAGTCACACATATAATATACATACTTGCAAAAAGAGTATGCACCCAAGGAGTGTTCATGATTATTTGGCACTATGAACTTACGTAGGTGGATTACAATAAGCAAATCTTTTGGCAGAAGAAACTAGTGATAAAAATCTGTATTTGTGTAAGGCTTCCTCTTCACTGCAATCAGAGGGATCCGAAGAACAAAGAGCATTCTAGAGAGAAACGAGGCAGCTGCTCAGGATGCTTTTAGAAGTGATTTGTTGGGGCATCTAGTACCCAGGAGTGAGCCTGACAGCTGCCATGCAGCGTGTGCACGCACACAGTCAACATCTTCACTCATTCATTACCTACCTGCTTTGGAGGTGACAAGCTGGAGTACAAGAGGCCGTCTGGTTACAATGCCTGAGCCTCGAGGAAGAAAGTCCCTGAAAACAAACAAGAAACAAGAGATGAAGGCATCCTTTGATTGGAAACGGGCTCCATGGTAATTCTCATGGTAGTTTCCAGTCTTTCTCTGTCTCAAGACAACTAGACCCGTCTATGAAAGGGGAACTTGCAAAGTTCAAAGACAAATAAATCTTGAGTCAGCAATGGATGCATTATTGCATAGTTCCTCAACAAAATACACCACTCATTTACCTAGGTAGGATTGATAAAGGCTTGCTTATGTTTCCCTGGGGTGCCCTTTGGTTTTCACTTTCAGAGAATCTGAATTTGATTGATTGATTGATTGATTGATTGATTGATTGATTGAGACAGAATTTCTCTGTGTAGTCTTGGCTGTCCTGGAACTCACTCTCTAGACCAGACTGGCCTTGAACTCAGAAATCTGCCTGCTTCTGCTGGGATCAAAGGTGTGTGCCACCACTGCTCAGTGAATCTGAATTTTAAAAATGGTCTGATACTGAAATTAATCCCAGAAGTTCTGATAACTGCAAAATCAGTATTGACTTTGGCTTCAACATCAATATTAGCACCATGAAAATGCTGGCCATTATGAAGGGGTAAATGATAGTGTATGCCCTAAATATCCTAAGATTTTTCTCCAATAAAAAGACTCACAAAATGCAGTCTCAAGTGGAAGCAATTATTACGTTGTAGAAATTAACACTAGAAAAAATATTGCAACTTCAGTTGTTCTTGTTGTTCTTGACAGGTGGAAGACTTTCAAGAAAGCTTATGTTGAAAATGACATGTTAACATAGGCTAAACCACACCAATAAACCTGCAGCAAAGGATGGTTTGCATTACATTATACGGCAACATAACATGTATCATTGTTGATTCTACAATGTCAAGAACTTCATAGGCACCTGTATCTCAGCTTTTTGTCTATGTTGGTGTTTTCTCTTATTGTTGCTGTATATTGGGAATTGAACTTGGAAGGCACTGGGTGTATTGTGTAATGTACAGGTCTCCTGCTGACCTGTATATATCTGCATCCTTCTAGTGACATTTTATTTTGCGATAGGGTCTCAATACATTGCTCAATCTAAATTTAAACTCCCTCTGTAGCCCAGACAGGTCTTGAACATGCAATCCTCTGGCCTCAAGCCCTGCTTATATCATAGTTTTTAAAGCATATTTACGGTGCCTCAAAACTGTAGAGAGAATGTCATAGAATTCTATTCAAAATAAACCTTTGACTCTGTGATTCAGCGGGAGTGTGTCTCAAAACAGTTTTAGGATCATCTAAAAGTTAGAACTCAAGACACCCAGTACCCAGCCTCAGTGGTGAATACTTATAATGCTTGATGGGAGGGGTAAACTCCTCGGAGACCCTAGCATTTGCCAGGTTTGCTCATCAACTCCATGGTCACACTGGTACATGAAAAACACAGAAGCTTCAAAACGAACTTCAATACAAGGAGATTTCCACACACAACAACTTATTAAATAAACACGGGTCAGAGGAAATGTTTCCAAGCATGAGCCACCAGAGACACTGATATTCTCAGTGGAGAGTCACAACAATAAAACTAAGCAAATTTCCCTCTATGAACATCAGTTTGTAAGTGCTAAAATACGTTCCGAAAGAGTTTATTATAATGAACAGTCCCTAAACTAAGCTAACGCCGTATTCCTTAGCCCCAAGGGCCAAGAACTTGTAGAAATTACTATATGCTGTCGAAATCAAGAAGAATGAGGAAATATGTTTGCATTTGAACTTAAAAAAATGCCTCCTAAATAAATAGTATTTTTTATTTGCAAATAAAATTGCCTTGGTTGAGCATGGTGGTATGCATCTGTAACCCCTGCACTCAGAGAGGTGAGGCAGGGGAATGCCGAGTTCAAGGCCAGCTAAGCTACACAGTGAGACTCTGTCTCAAACCAAGAAACAAAAACATGGAACAGAGCAGCTATGTTCTGTGCCTACAACCAAAAGGGAAGGAGTTCATTTGAAAGTCAAAATGAATGAAAGGAAGGCTAAACACCAGCGTAGAAAGCTGAAGAGAATAATCTGTGTTTCTGTGAATGAAGTTTGAGGCTTTATAGATGCCAAAGAGAAACGTTGGGTCTTAACTGCCTGAATACTGCCATTTAAAAACTGAAATGTTCTCCAGTAAAAGAGGAATAGAGGAAAAGAAAAGGAGAGGAGGGGAAGGGGGCGAAGAGACCTGTTGACTTTATACCCTCCAACTGGAGCCTGTCTCAGTTTGGTTTTGTGACTGTACATTTACACAATATGTAACTCCTCTGGATATGGCTGACGTAAAACATAAATAATACTTTCAACAACTAACAGGTTTTAGGCATCTGGCTAAAAGCAAACCGGACTATATTCTAATGCTTTTCTCTACCTTTAAAAAAAAGATTTATTTATTTATTTATTTTATGTATATGAGTACACAGTAGCTATACAGATGATTGTGAGCCATCATGTGGTTTCTGGGAATTGTACTTAGGACGTAAGCTCACTCGGACCCAAGGATTTTCTTTATTGTTATATGTAAGTACACTGTGGTTGTCTTGTTGTCTTCAGACACACCAGAAGAGGGCGCCAGATCTCATTACAGATGGTTGTGAGCCACCATGTAGTTGCTGGGATTTGAACTGAGGACCTTTGGAAGAGCAGTCAGTGCTCTTAACCTCTGAGCCATCTCTCCAGCCCTCCACCTTTTTTGTTAAGCAGCCAAGCCTAACACTGCATTGTGAGGAATCAGTGGATTCAGCCGTCCAGCCTCCTCCTTACTCACAGCCTGCCTCTAATACATACTCTCCCCAAGCAGAAGGACATTGGATGATGAAATCTGGCTGTCTGGAATTCTCTCCTGTTTCACAGGAGCCTCTAGTATAAGAAATCTCTCTCTAATAAAGAAGCAGGTGTCAATCTGGCCCCCTGAAAACACACCTCCTTGTGATGACCCAGCAAAATTAGGTCCAGAAGCTTCCCGCTGTATGAGCTGAGGGCAGAGGACCCCAAAGGAGAGACAAAGAACATTGGTTATGATGCCGGCTTCCCCACTGCACAGGCAAAATTCTCTCTAAGCGTGTTTCAGTAATTCTAACTACAAACCAGATCGTATGGCTCAAATGAAATGCAGCATGTGGCCACCCATTAAAAACCTGAGCACCATAAAAATGCACATTCACATTGCCATGATTATTGCTACGCCGTAGTCATGATGTGCGCCCCCTAATATTGTAGTGTTCTCTTGCAATCAATGCTCTCAGTCCCTAGTTACAAAACGTTAGTTAGCACTTTATGAATGGCATCTGAGCCGAGGGGCCACAGACCCTGTTTGAACCACCCTCTTGCTGCAGACCAGCTGCAGTGGTTTGGAATGCTCAGCTTGTTATCCCTGCCTCCGTCCACACCAAGCCAGGCACTGACACAAACAATCTTGAATAATTCATTAGCCACTGAGTGCAATCATCCCCTTGATTTTCATTTCTTCTGCACCATAGACAGTTGGCTTTTTGTCTCCTGTCAGCATGTCTTACGGGGAAGTGAGTTTTCTACATTAAAGTCGGGGCACCAATTCTGTACCTTCAGTAGTAGTTTTAATTTAATACATGTGTTTTCTTTATTATAGTCTAATTCACATACATAAAGAGATAAGAGGGGGTAGAAGCCCCATTTAAAACACACACACACAACTGCATACATGACCATGCAACCAACTAACCAACCAAGCGCCTGTCACCCCAGTCTAAACATGAGTTTTTCAGACAATAAGTATATGCTTTTCCTACTTTCATAATTCCTAAGAAAAAAAGAAAAAAATCATTTCTATCATCCTATAAAAAGAATGGAATTTGTAGCATTTTTTTTTACTGGCCTTTTCAGATTTGGTTGCCAAGAAATAGTATTTTTGCTCCAGTCGGAAATGGTTGAACTTTGGAAGCCCCATCAGGAGAATGTAGCTGCTGTCTCAAAAAAAAGTTTACACAGTATTTACTTCTGGACAGCAAATAAATACAGAAATGGCTTCCTACAACAAAGAGGTAAGTGGCCATTAACCAATGATCTTGGTGCTTTGGCAATCATACTCATGACCTGTGCTTGGAACTCTTGACCCAGTAGCTTCCTTTGGCCGGGTCCTACTAGAACTTCAACAGCCTCTATCTACGCTCTCAAAAAATACTGGTCTGTTCATAGATTTGTCTTCTGTCCCATGTGCTCCTCCAGAGTCAATTAGATGTCCAAGTATTTCATTAAATTTCTACTTCCTCTTTCACCCAGGCTCCTGGTTGCTTGTTAGAGTTTTTAACACACAGAGGAAGCAGTCTTGAATTTGCCTCTACAACTGGAAAATAGCTAAGTGGCATTATATGAATGAAAGAACAGCAGATCTTTCAATTTATTAAATATTGCCTGAAATAATTTAATTTGCTATTTAATATGCACATTTAAAGTAAAAGAGTATTCACCAAAGTATAAAGTATGAAACAGTGTTGATCTGCCTTACTCCTTGTATAAAGACATGAAATAGAATTTGAAGAAAACAATTGTTTTAATCCAAGAAATATCATACTTCTAAAAATTAGTCTTTATACTAGAAAAAAAATCTCTTGAAATTATTGCTTCGAGTATAGTTTTATGTACTGTAGAATAATCCCTGTGGTGGTAACATCTCTAAACACCTCACAAGAAAGTGAGGAAGGTAAGAGACAGGGACAGAAGAAAGAAGAAATAAAGAGGAGGCAGAAGCAAACACAAGCAGATAAGTACTAAACACTGCCTGCCCTACCCCAGGAAGTGCTGGGGTTCTGCTCTGATGCTACCACTGAATGGAATGTGCTGTTAAATGCCTCTGTGCTGTTAAATGCCTCTGGAACGGGAGCCTCACCAGCCTACACTGCCACTTCAGCTGGAGAAAGTCATAACACCAAGAGCCTCAGATTCTTTGGGAAACTGCAGTTTCCGTCCCTCACATACATTATTGGCCACATTAAGGATATTAGCATTTGTTTGTAAAAGATCACATGTTGCCGATACCGGTCACTCTATAAAGTGACCGTTGCTAACATCACTTCACTTGGGAAATGCAAGATCATAATTACAGAAAGCTTGCTTCTTTTATGCATCCAAAAAACAGGAACATTCACTCAGAAAACTCAAAATTTCTAAGCAACACATTTTCATCAACCAAATTAATCATGGATCAGGAGTTCCCACCAAAGCATTTAGGATGTAAAGTTTCTGTATCCAAGATCTATAAACTGAATGAAGACAGTCCTCTGTACACAAATACTAAGCTACAAAAGTAGCTTATTTATAAATTTTTAGCACTAGATTAATGAGTCGTGGTGCAAAATAGATATAGCATCACTTTCCCCAAAAATCTCACATTATAGTTTACTTTCTTTAACTAACATGAAAATAAATAGCAAGAGAGACTATTAAGTAGGCTGCTAGTTGCCTATCCAATGTCCATTTTTCCTTTCTTATTAGCACAGCCCAAATTTCCCTGGGGATGGCAGGATGCCTAATGCTAATGAATAAATTAACCATGATCTCCAGACTTCCTTGCAAATTCCATGCCCCTCACTGTGTTCTGCATGGTAAGATGTCTTTGGAGATTGCTGAGTGTCATCCAATGGTTTCTGTAACACGCTCTGATTTCACCCAAATGTACTCTTTGCCCTTCCTCTTCTTTCTTCTGCCTGTCAGTTGTCTGTGTCTTTTGTCTGCCAGTTGTCAGTGATTACAGCACTGCAGTGATCAGCTCCACACAGAGAGGCAAGGTGATCCTGTGGACAGAAGCCATGTGCCCAGGACAACAGAGAACACACCACAGAGAACCTAGGACGCTGATAACATTACGGTCCGTGGAGCCAACCTGATGCTCCCTGGGAAGGAGAGGGGACAAGAAATGAGGTGCTTCAGGCAACTGTTTGCAATTTGCTTTTCATTGCTGCCTCTTTATGAAAACATTATCTGATTGTTTTCCCTTCTCACAGTTTCCCTTCGCAAATTTGATATCATAAATTTAAGTTTATCTGCAGATTTGATGTACATGTTTGTTATTTAAGCTTAAATAGAAGATTCCTCCAAAAACCAATTTTACCTCCTCGGGGGAAATACCAGGCTTATCAATAATATTTTATGGGGCAGAAAATAAGAGATCTGAGATTATTCAGCATTCAGTCCCTCAAGCCATGTTTTCCTGCAGAGTTCCCGAAGAGATAAATACGGAGAAGGCAAAGTCCAACAGCCTTTGCCTCAAACCCAATGAATTTCCTTTCCTAGACTGGAAAGATGCACAGGATGAAATGAACTCCGTACCCATCCTATGCAATAGGCAGGCTCACAAAACTCCTTACCCCCTTTTTAGGAAGCCAAGGTCACAAGCCTTTGTGCAATGACTAACAAAAACCCATGAGGACCAGATCAAACCAGTCAGTGAGAAGATTCAAGGACACAAGGACATTTACAAGGTGACCAGGCGAAGGGTGGTGCAGACAGCCCACTACCCTCTTTCCCCTCCGTGGAAAGGCTCAGTGGTTCAATATCTGTCCTTGGTCCTGAAGGTCCATCACTGTTCCTTGTAACAGGACTGGAAGTGAGGTTCATAGCAGAAAGCAGAAGTGAGCTAACTTCCCTGGCCTATACTGTACAATTTTAGTTTCTTATTTTTCTAAGACTTTAAAAGAAAAATGACATATACCATTAAAAGTCAGATAGCACTGGGCAATTTCACCATCAAAACACAAAACAGAGTACCACAGGATAGAACACACATCCTGCTTATTTATAAAGACTGGAAATGACTTTCTAATTAACCCAAGAGTTCTCAGACCCAGCCCTTCCTCTCTGGAAGTTCCATCCATTATTTCCTTCAATGTGTTATTAGGTCAATCTCTCAAGTGATTTCAGGCTGCTTGGATGTCTCAGTGTCGATGCTTACCACAGAAGCCGTTCCCCAATGTCCCCTTCTTCACCAGATCCTCCCTCCCATGAGAAATATCTCTGGATATGCCAGGATAACCAGATGTTTTTCCCTTCTGTTCTCAAGGTCCCAAGATTCCTCCAGCACATCCCTCCCTAGACACGCTCTCTTAGGGCAGGGCTGTCTAGCATAGCACCTGCCACAGACTTGGCAAACCAATCAACTCTGTACTTTAGAAACTAAAACTGGTGAATTTACTAAAAAGATAAACCTCATAGGATGAGTTGGAGAAAAAGAAAGAAAGAAAGAAAGAAAGAAAGAAAGAAAGAAAGAAAGGAAGGAAGAAAGAAAAGAAAAGAAAAGAAAAGAAAAGAAAAGAAAAGAAAAGAAAAGAAAAGAAAAGAAAAGAAAAGAAAAGAAAAGAAAAGAAAAGAAAAGAAAGCTATTTCATGTATATTGTATTAGTCAGGCTTTTCCAAACTGTGGCAAACATCTGGGAGAAGGGACCCTGAGAGAGGAAGGGTTTTTACTTTGGCTCATGGTTTCAGAAGCTCTGGTGCACAGCTGATTGGATCCACTGCTTTGAGCCTCAGATAAAGCAGAGCATCATGGTGGGAAGGCTGTGATAGAGCAGAGCTGCTCCTTATAGCAAAAGAGTACAGAGCATCCTCCTCCTTCCTCTTTATTCCCTCTGGACCACAAGCCTATCGATGCCAAACACATACAGGGTGGCTCTCTATTGCTTGGTGGTTAATCACAGTATGAACACTCTCAGATACCCACAAAGGTGCACTTTAACAATTTCCCAGGTATCGCTCAGTCCAATGAAGTTGACAATAATAATCACTTATATGCTCTATTATTCATTTTCTTTCCTCAAAAGTATTCACCTCATATATTTGTTTTTATTTTATAATCATTTTTGTTTTTACTTTTATCATTTACTGGTATTTTAAGGAAGGAAAGAGTAAAAGAGGGGGAAGATTGCTCAATGTCTAATAGATATGTATATGTGTATAAAAAAGATATTTATAAGCATTTTGCTATTTCTTATTGTTATCCATGAAACTATATTCCAAATGAATGCCTGTGGAAACTATTACCAATACCTTCAAATTCTAAAGTATATTAATAGTAGCTAATAGAACATACTGGAATAAAAAGAGATCAATAAATTCTTTCTGGCTACTTAGCAAATAAATGTAAAGACTAAAGTTCAGGTCTCTAGAACACATGAAAATTCCACATGGGCATGGCAGCTCACTTACAATTCCAGCCTTGGAGAACAGAGATAGGAAATCTCTAGAGCAAGCTGGATGGAGAGAGTAGTCAAACTGGCAAGCTACAGTAAAGAACCTGCCTCAGTGAATTATGTGGAAAGATGGTTGAGGAAGATATCTTTATACCAACCTCAGACCCCTACACTCTCAAACACACACACACATATATATGCAAGTTTGTGAATATATATTTGTTTGTGAATGAATATGTTCATACATACATATGCTGTGAATATATATTTGTGCATATGCACATGCACACACAGAAGGAGGAGGAAAAGGAAGAAGAGGAGGAGGGGAGGAAGAGGGAAGGATAGGAAGGAAAGATGAGGAGGAAGGGAGAAGAGGAGGAGAAAAATAAAAACTTCCAGTGAATACATCTGAAATGATACCTGGTGTCAAACATGTCAGTATTTCTATAGCAAAACATGGATACTCGCTAAGAGAGATAAACACAAACTGAATAGTCCCATGTCACTGAGGTGATGTTTGCCAACAAATGAGTTCTGGCTAATGTAAGTTTTACTAAATGAGTTACAAAAAAAATAGTATTTGGTTGTTACAGCACTCAGCATATTTGAAATTGTAGAAGAAATGGAAGTACCCGTAGTAACACGTAGCAAACAGCAAGAGGTCAGAAAAGGTTAACTCTCAGCGTCACAGTCATTACCAGGTTGTGTTGTCAGAAGCACAGTAAGTTGCCTTGATGTTTATTTAGTAATTAATTGTTTGGTCATATTCCTTAAAATGTATATCTCTCCACAACAATAAACGGTGATCTTGCTAGCCATAGGCATTTGCATTAAGGGTAAGTTACATCTAGTTATTTATAGTGTGTGTAAATTTGTGTGTAGTGTGAAAGAAAAAAATCAGTCAAAATAGACCTTTAATCTTTTCACCTTCCTTGAGAGTCCCTAGCTACCTAAAGACTTCATTTCCCTGAGAACTCTCTAGATCATTCTACCTTCTTCCACAATAAAGGGTTAAGTCAAGACATGGAATGATCTTGAAACCCAGCAAAAGACTCAGCACACATTCCAACCACAGAGTGCCTGATTCAAACACAGAATGAACCGAACCTCCTGGTATCCAGAGTATTCCACACGCGTGCGGCAAGTGTTATTTCTAGCCACTTAAAAGCACCACAGCAAAGAGCTCGAATTTTTAGAAAAGAAAAGGTCTCCATTCCCATGAGGAGAGGCATTTATTAGCCCTTAATGGCCTTCTTTCATTGCCTTTCCACTGACGCATCTCTAATTGTTCCAATTATAACTGCAAGTAAGAGAAAACCCGTAATGGTAAAAATGTGCAGTTCAATGTGTGCATTGTGAGAAGAGGTCTGACAGCATAAACCACACACATGAGTAAGTGCACAGCAGTGTGGATCTGGACAGGCACTATCACAACAGAGAGGGAGGCGCTGGTGTAGACAAGGCATTGGCCAAGAAATCAGCTTGGGTGCCAGCTGTGAGCTCACCCCACCCTTGAATCTGTAAGAGACCAAGTATCTGCCTCTCTAAAATGTAAGGACTGGAGGAATATCTTTTAATGCCCCCACTCATTCTAACACTCTTTCCATCTCTGAGGCAGGCTGTCAGTCAAGATGTGCAGAATCCAAATGCACGCTCTATATAATCTTGTGGCTTCCTGCTACTGACATCATGTTTTCTGTGCTCATACATTTAAAACATTGTAATATTTTAACTATGTATCTACATAGGGTAATGAATTAATGGTGTGTTACTTCAAAATCATGAAGCACAAATTACTTTTTCACCCTTGCACATTTTCTTTCACTGTTAATATTTAGTATCTCTGTAATGGCTATTCCTGGTTGTCAACTTGACTCTATCTGGAATAAACTACAATCCAGAATTGGACACCTGTGATGCAGGTCTCGAGGCTGGAAGACACAAGTTTCTGACCTGGATCTTGGCATGGAGATCTTGAGGCACAGCGGCCATGAAAAGCTTAGGCCCTGGTAAGGTAGTATACACCTTTAATCCCAGGAGACTAAGGCAAGGAGATCTCTGAGTTCAAGGTCAGCCTGCAACAAAGTAAATCCTAGATCCAGGCATGGTGGCACACACCTTTAATCTGGGCCACACCTCCTGCTGGAGACCTACACAAGGACATTGGCAGAAAGAAGACCCGCTCTTCGTCTGCTTGCACTTACTAGCCAGCACACCTGTTGGAACCTCCTTCTGCAGAAAACCAGCTGAAACAACTAGCCTCGTGGGACTGAGTAACTACTAGACCCTTGGACTTCCCATCCATAGCTGACCATTGTTGGGGGACTTGGGCTACAGGCTGTAAGTCATCACAACAAAATCCCTTAACATAGAGAGACATTCCGTAAGTTCTGTGACTCTAGCAAACCGTAAGACAATCTCCGAAGGAAAATAAACACCAATTAACTGAAAATTAAAACTCCTGAAATTTGGTAGAAAAGATAAAACAGAAACCTTTCAACACAGCAGGTGGGGTGAAGTATTCCTCATTCAAGAAATCGGATATTAACAAATCAACAAATTGTAAGAATATCAAATTAATTACCTAATCACCTTTGTTATGATGAATGCAAATGTACAATTCTCCTCAGAAGCCACATGCCAGTGCCTCAGAAGGTCGTGAACTCCCGTCATCACCCTCCATGGGTTGTGTTCTGGAAGTTAGCACGTACGAGTCCTAGCTTATCCTCTGAGTTCAGAGACTTTGAAGAGCAATCATCCATATCTTTTAAGTTTGGGGTTGTAGGCACTAAGTAAATTATCAGACCAGTTTTATAGGTCATGGCCAACATAGTTTTAGAATACAAAACCAACAGACTGTGCCTGGAAGCATACAAGCACATCACACATACATGTGTACATACATACACACACAAGTACATATATACACACACACAAATATACCCAAACATACACAAATACACACATATATATACACATTCACATATACACACATACACACACATGCATATATACACATACACATATACATAAACATACACAAATACATATACATACATACACACATACATATATATATACAAATACACACAAACATACACAAATATACACATATATAATGTGCATATATACACATACACACATATACAAGCTGTATATTTTGTAGAATTTTGGTTTCCATTTTGTATTCACACATGTGGAAGGGTCACAATGGACACAGGTGGAACAGTGAGGGCAGGAAGGGGTTAACAGGGAATAAGTGGGAGGAGGGGAGGGACAGAAGGGAAATACAAGGAGGGATAATTGACCCTTAAGACCTTTCCCTTAAGATCACAGAAAACCTATTATTTATCATTTTTTTTAAAAGTCTCTGGAAAACTTCAGTCCACTCCACTTGTGAATGAATATGTGTTGTGGTAGTTTACATCTATTCCAATTTTGTATTTCAACATAAAGAAGCTATCCCTGAAGAAAGAAGCAGAGAATTTTAGAGGTTTAAAGGTTTTGGTTTTTTTGGTTTTTTGTTTTTGTTTTTTAAATCAAAGGCTTAAAAAAATCCTAAATGATTGTACTGTAAACCCTACTGGAAATAAGGTTTCAACAGTGGTTCAAGGTAAGCATCGATGAGAAAATAAGATTTGCGTGACAACATAGAAGATGTCATAAGAGCATGCTGGAAAGGAATAGTGGGTGGAGAAACCGAGGATTGGATGAGAGAGATGAAGAGAAAAGGGAGTGTGGGCCATCGAAGCTTCTATGTATATATTGGAGAGAAACTGAAATATTTCGTGCAGAAGGTGACATGGCCTGAACTACAGCTTAAAAGGATCATGGCAGCTAGTTAGACTAGTGATTGAAGTCCAAGAGGAAGGCAGAAGAAACAAGTTGGAACTTTTGACCACAGGAGGAGTGATGGAGATGGTCAGGGTCAGGATATATTTAAAAGCAGAAACCACAGAAAACTGTGTCTGCCTTTGCCTACAGCATAACAGGACAAGAGCAACCAGTCTCGGAAAGAGTAGAGTCTACTGCTAACGAACACTATCAACCTGGCTGTGTCTACATTCAAAGTTCACAGTCTGGGCTCATCTGGGGAAGAAGTTTCTCATTTACTCTGAAGGTCTATGGACCTTTCAACCAAACGGCCTGCATAAAGCACAGATGTTCCTGTCATTATTTATTAGAGACATATTCACAGTACAAAAGGCCTAGGGAACTGCAACAGATAAACATTCCCTGAACATTTAGGGTCTTTTGGTGAAGATAATGTGATTGCTAGAACAAATGAGGTGCTTGCAACATTTTAAAGATTTTAATGCATTCAACTTTTAAAAAAAAAAGTAAATTAAGGGTTGCATTAGACTCTTTTTTTTCATATAAAACTATTTTTTTATTACATCTTTTCCTCAATTACATTTCCAATGCTATCCCAAAAGTCCCCCAAACCCTCCCCCCTACTTCCCTACCCACCCTTTCCCATTTTTTTGGCCCTGGCGTTCCCCTGTACTGGGGCATATAAAGTTTGCATGTCCAATGGGCCTCTCTTTCCAGTGATGGCTGACTAGGCCATCTTTTGATACATATGCAGCTAGAGTCAAGAGCTCCGGGGTACTGGTTAGTTCATAATGTTGTTCCACCCATAGGGTTGCAGATCCCTTCAGCTCCTTCGGTACTTTCTCCAGCTCCTCCATTGGGGGCCCTGTGATCCATTCACTAGCTGACTGTGAGCATCCACTTCTGTGTTTGCCAGGCCCCGGCATAGTCTCACAAGAGACAGCTATATCTGGGTCCTTGTATTAGACTCTTTAAATTAAAGTAAATTACTAGTGAGAATTTTGCTAAGGTTACCTCACTGGCTCATCTCAGTCATAATACTAGTTTGCAACTGGACAAAGAGCAGGTCTCAGGTGCAAGAAGCTGTGGGCCTGTGCAGTGGGTCATTTAAACAGCTATTTAATAAGGAAGAATTAAATGTGGTTTTAAACAAAGTGTGACTGAACTATATCATGCTAACATTTGACAAGCACATCTTTCAATACTAGAGAAAGAGACGAGGTTAAGGACTCCAGCAACAGCCCCTTCCCTTAAAATACATAGCAATGTGCATTGGCCCTTCGAAGGCTGGGATCCCATTCCACCTACATCAGCCTTGGGCTCCTCCTGAGAACCAAAACCTCCACCTTCCCAGCAGTCTGTTGCATTTTCAGTCATGAAACTGCCGTTTTAATCCTGCTCGTGCCCGCCCTTCGTCATCTACTCAGTCCGAGTTCACAGCTCATCTCCAAGTCCTGTCTAGCCAGGCCCTTTGCCCTACAATGAAGGCAGTTTTTAATCAATCCAAGCAGCATATATTTAAATCGCCTCCCTTGCCACTCAGGGGAGAGGGACAGTTTTCTGATAGTCATTGCATTCCTAATATAAAAGAACCTTTCTCTACGTCCAGGATCATGTTGAGGACTTAATAAACTGACTGTTCTCTTCCACACCATAGATAACCTCCGTTTTCTCAGACATGTCTCCTATGTACCAAGTGCCTCTGTCGCACGGTGATTGCTAATGGAGACCTCAAGACCGCCTCTTTAATGCAAGTGATTTAATTCAGTTCACATAGCCAGCCTGATTCAAGCAGGGTCTGCACTTGGCCAATTAAGAAATGAGAATTATTTTTAGACTCCCTAATCACTGCTTATACAAAAGAGATGCATGAATTTTGAATGATAAGGAAGCTTTTCCAGGTTGTCAGGCAAGGCTGAGAACATTCTGGAATGAATGTCTCAAGACTGAGAAGGTATGACAAAGACATATATATTTTTATATATGTATATGTTTTTAAATATACATATACATATATATAAATTTGTATATATGTATATGTGTGTATATGTATGTATAAATGTATGTGTATGTATATATGTATATGTGCTTATGTATATGAAGTTATATAGACTGCCCCACTAGAATTAAGATGTAAGAAATATATCATTTTGTTTGTCAATTTTAATTCAATGTACACCTAAGACCAAGATTCAGCTCTCTAAGAAGTCTAAGATTACATTCTTTGCCCCACATGGCTGAATTAGAACCTCAAGGGAGTTACAATGAAAAAAAAAAAAAAAGCAAATCTTGCCTGTGGCAGCCCCCACTAAGGATGTTCACTGTCTGCATCCTAGGGCCTGGCTAGAGGTGATTTAGTTCCATTGATGCTATCCATTGCTCATCCTCTCTGAGGATGTTGACTGTGTGTATCCCCCCGGCAAACAGCTCCCCTCAACACCCACAGAGCCATTACCACTGCAGAAGCCTCCAGGCACCTCTTCAAGAGAACTCCAGCTTGAACTACCCACAAAATAAAAGAAGAAGAAAAAGGAGAGGGTGTGTGTGTGTGTGTGAGAGAGAGAGAGAGAGAGAGAGAGAGAGAGAGAGAGAGAGAGAGACCATGCCAGAACAGGAGGACATCATGTTAAGTGAAATAAGCCAGTCCTAGCAAGACAAACACTGATGCTCGCTCTCTCAAGAACTCACTATCCAAACAGGGAATAAAAATAACTTTGTCTTTGATCAATTAAATAAAAACTCTCTTCAACGAAGTTTATCACTTGGTAACACATTTCTACAGCATAAACAACACTCCAGGCTACTGCTTTGATTTGAAGCCATTGTCTGGAGTTCAGACTCTGGCTTGTGAAGGACAAAGCATTTCTCACACTGCCTGAGTGTGAGTAGAGTCACCGCCACACACTCAGGCTGATCCTTGGCAATTACCAAAGAGCAATTCGAAAGAGACTCGTCAGCCTTTCATACTTGATTTTAAATGCTCTCTGCTACAGATTGCCTCTTAGACTGTGAGAAATGACACTGTGCTTTTAAGGGGAAAAATGGTGAGTCTTTGCTACCCCCAAGCTAGTACTGTTTTGTTTTGCAGTGTCAGAATACAGTCTGGAATAGAGCTGCTTTATTATTAAAACTCTGACTTTAAAGCTTTTATCACCCCAGAGGACAAGACTGGCCAAAGATGCACCGGAAGCTTCCGGTGATGTCTAGACAATCTCATGCTGCTCATCTATAAACAGGCTCACAATACCTGCTACTCATCATAGTTCTCTCTTGTCCAGCAATCTATATAAGCACCACTAAGACTCAGGCACCCTGCAAACAAATTGAAGGGAGACCCTCTGGGAAAGGACAGGTTGCAGCCAGTAGTTAATTATTGACATTATTTAAATGTAGCATGCCAAGAGTTTACCCATTCCTTGATAATTCTTCACTTGAAGAGCCAGTTCCTTCCTGAATGATGTTATAACATAGGGATGTCTTCTGTGGTTGTTAAAAGGGGACCTGATAACCCTGTACATATTATGGGCTATTACCTTTATTATTAATACTACCATTGCTATCTTCTTTGGAGGCATTTCACACTCTCTCCACCCCTTCTTATGCTGTCTTCTTCATTTTGGGTACCACTTCTCCCAGGTGTCACACTTTCCTCCCTCACCCCTCATCATTAGCTCCTCTGTGGTAATGGCGGTGGCCTCTGAGGATTATTTCAAAATGACTGGTCTCTGGCGGATAGCCTGAAGTGTTCTCTTGACAGCAGTCCATCACCAGGATTCTGGCACAGCATCTGGGATGCTCTGTGGTCACTTCGTTTGCTCCCTGCCTTTCAGGGCTGTCTTCTCCGGTTATGTGGAAATATTGCATAGGTAAAAAAGAGTTTCCATGACATAATGCATGATTCTCTAACTGTTAAAATTACAGAAACTTTGGTTTTCTCAGTTCTAGCTAGGTAAAATATGACTGCAATCGTGTCAGCTTCCTGTGGTCTCTAGGCATTTCAAAGCATTTATGATACCCACATATTATCATTATTAGTTCTCTGGGCTATAAAAGAGTCAGGTATAATGGTTCTTACTTTTCCCCTGTCAAAAGTGAGGAAAGAGTGGAAAAAGTCAAGGGACTCCTTCTATACCACTGCTCATTAGTACATTTGGGCTGGAGTCTGACATCCCGATTTCACTCCCTTCCTTTCTCTGGGAAAGAGATGCTCCCATTAGCAGATAGCATGCCCTCACTGCCTTAAGAGGGATATAGCAGGGACATCCTCTGCCCCCATTACCTTGAGGTTGATCCTTTTCCATTGGGAAAAGGTATCTGTGTAGCTCATGTGCTAAACTAGAGAGAAGAGAGCTGAAGTTGGAGGAACCTTACACTTCTACTTGGGAAATAAAAGACTCGGGGCTCAGACACACAAGCCCTTGGCTCACACTGTAGCATTCATGGGGATGCAGCCCCATTTGAGCACAGTCTACCAACTGCTATATTTAGAGGTAGCACCACTCAGAGGCCTTTCAGGGACCTCGGGACAGTTATTCATCTGTGCCCAGCATCCCAGCCCTAACACCTCCTTCTCTCTGGGAGCATCCTCCAGCCAGTCATTTCCACATGCTGGCTCTCATCACCATTTCCAACCTTTTCTCTTTGGTGGTTTTTTGTTTTTGTTTTAAAATGTTCCAGCTTTCTGACTTCTAAACAAAGGCAGCACCGTTGGCCACCCTTGTACTCCTACACCTGCAGCCACTCCTAACCCTTCCCCCACAGAGAAGCTCCAAAAAGGATTCTAAAGTACTACGCCTCCCTTCCTGATTCCAGAACACGGAACACTCCAAACTCTACAAGCTGCTGTCAGCAAAATCACTACTGACTCTATTAAAAAAAAAAAAAAAAGACTAGAATATATCTCACTTCCTTAAATAATATGTTAAGTCACAGGCCGCTCTCTCTCCCTCCTTCTCTCTCTCCCTCCTTCTCCTTCTCCCTCTGCCTCCTCCTCCTCCTCACTGGCACTTTTCTTCCTCAGTGCTGTCAATTGTCTCTTCCTTTCTTCTAGGACTTTTCTTTAGCCATCGACATCTTCTCCCTCACCCACTCCCTGATCATGGTTACTGTTCACTGTAGCCTCAATCTCCGGACGTCTAAATACTATATTACCATGTTCTAGTTCGCATTCTGACACTGTGATGAAACACTAACCCGAAGCTCCTTGGGTGGAGTGGGGATTTATTTCAGCTTACAGTTTACAGTCCCTGCTTGAGGGGAGTCAGTGCAAGAGCTTGAGACAGGAACCTGGAGGCAGGAACTGAAGCAGAGACCATGGAGGGACGCTACTTACCAGCGAGCACTCCCCCACAGTGAAGTAAGCTTCCTCCAAAGCTCAGCTTGCTTTTTATACAACCCAGGACTGGCACCACCACAGCGGGCTGGGCCCTCTGATATCAATCATTAATCAAAGACAAAGCCCCACAGACTTGCTCACAGGATAACCCAATAGAAGGAATTACACAGTTGTGTTTCCCTCTTCGTTAGTATCGATTTGCAATCTCGGTCAACAAAAGCTGTCCAGCACAAACCATGTTACAGGTATCCCACACTCACCGGATGGCAATGCACTCTTTCCTCTCTGAATCTATCCCTCCTTATATGTTGCTGTGGTTGTGAAAAGCACCCCAAACCACTCACTCACTGATAGTCTGAGCATCATTCTGATCTCCCACCCAACCCTTACAGACGAAGCTGAAACCTCATCACGCTTCTGTTGCCAGTTCTCCCCCATTTGCGCCCCCTCCTCTTGCTACACATTCAACTCCTCACAGCTCCTACATCTGCTATCTCCTTGGGCTCCTGCCTTTGCAGACATAACCACTACTAAATTAAGAAGTTACTCACTTTTCCATTAAGACAGCTACAGCCTCAGTCCCCACGAAGACATCTTTTATCCACCTAAGATGGTCTACAGTGTCCCGATGCTGTGTACCCTACATTGTTATAGCCATCTTTATTATGCATTACTTGTTTCTTTTCCCAATCAGACTATCAACTTCCATGGAACAGGGACCACATGGACTTCATTCGAGATTTTCCGAAGCCTAGTAAATGTCTGCTCCATTATAATGTCCGATTAATGGTTTATGGGGTTTTGTTTTCACGAATGAGCAAACCGAGCCTCAGTAGCACCCGTTGTCCACTGCGATGCTCCCTCCCCTGAGGGAGCACTGTTCATCACGTTCCTCAAATACTGTCTCTCTTAGGAAAGCCTCCCCAATCCCATCTCTGCTTTCTCCTATGACAATTAACCTGATTGCAAAGTAGTAAGGGAAAGATAAGAGCTTACTTTCCTACTGCTGATCTACTGGGGACACAGGAAGAAAGGGGAAACTCCTCTTTCCTTTAGGAATCTGTCCTTTGCTCACCTAGGACTCTCTAGGAAGGCGCATTCGCATTTGGAAGAAAGGAAAAGCCACGCACAGCATAAACCTCCCCTCCATTTTAACAGGGCAGCAGCCCATAATAGAGCTTTCAAAAGACCTTACAGATCCCTGTGTGGTGTTTCTCATGAGTCATCACGTGGCAACGCGGAGGAAAATGTCCCTGCACCAGGCAGGACAAAACAGAGATGAAGTCCGCCCGCTGTGTTCCTGCTGACTGCACTGAGGCAAGGCCACTGCTCTCTGCTGGGCGAGAAACAAGCCTCTCACGCACCACCACTCATGCAGACCCCCAAAAAAGCTCACGACCTCCGGGGGAGTCCAGTGATCCAAGGGCAGCCACGCTCTGCCAGCTCCCATTAACGTCAAATACCACTCCCCTCCCTTTGTCCTTAAGAGACAAAACATAGCCTCCTGACCAATTAGCACTGAAATAAAATTGTTACTGGAAGTCAAATAGACATCCAAAAGGAGAGCAAGCCACGATTAAGTAATCATTAAGAAAGAGGCAAATGAATAATCCTCAAGGGGAAAATGTTTACAATTGAAAAGGTAAGTTAACAAAATCCAATGTGCAGTGTGACATCACAATAGGTAGATCGATAGATGGATAGAGGATGTAAATACACACACACACACACCTGAGCACGCACAAGCACACACATACACATGTACACACCTTTAAGCCATATACTATTACAGTCTAACATAATAAAGAACCAAGATGTTAAAGGTGGTTAAATTTCAGTGGATTGGATTATAGCTGACTTGCTTTTCCTTGTATTTTATACATCTTTTTCTAAATGTTCTTTTAAAAAGGCATTTATTTTTAAGAGTAGTTGTTTTTAAGTCAGTAGTCTCCGGAGAAGATCCTGAGTCTATAGGTTTTTATACGTATATTTCATTTTTGTTTATATTCTGATGGCTCAGAATAATTTTTACATGAATCTTACTGATGTTTATGGGAGAGTCTATAAGAGTTATAGCACAGTATTTCAATAGCATGACACCTTCAGACATTGAATTTAAGGCTTCAGAAACCAGGTTCAAAATGAAAGCAAGAATGAGAATTATCTATTTATATTTCCTATCAAGAAGCTTTCTAGAGCAAAGTCAGTTAACCAAGAGGAAATGTTAATACTAACCAATCAGGGCAGATATCATATTTTTATTCTCTTTGTCTATAAAATGTTGAAAAGTCGGATTAGTAAAGTTAAATGAAGTTCTTAGCAGAAACAATGTAATTTCCAGACATTTCCCATATGTAATTTAATTTACATTAATTACATAATTATATGTAATGTAATTTACAGATATTTCCCTTGACCTGACCTGTGCAGATGCTTGAGGAGTGATCCCTTCTCCACCTGAAAGTGTTACAGACAATAAATGAGAACTTCAATAAAAAAAAGATTCCATGCAAACAGAAGTATCCATCCAAAGAAAATTGAACCCAAGAGCTCAATAAGTCCATTATAATAGCATTTAGTGAACAACAACAAAAAAATAACAATAACAATTCAAATATGTGATTGTATTTTTCTGTTCAACTAGTTGGTTTCACCGGCCAATATGAACAAAAATAATATTCAGCACCCAGGTATGGCCGGAGACAAACCAGGGCAAGAACAGAGACAGATAGAACTCACTACTGAAGGACTTCTGAAAGCTCAGGGTTACTGACATATGCTGGATTTTACGTAATCTCATGAATGGTTGGGATTATTTGGAAAGATTTGTCTTTTTAAATCATTTACACAGTGTCTTAGTCATGGTTTCTATTACTGTGTAATGATAAAACACCATGACTAAGAGCAACCTGGAGAGGAAAGGTTTTATTACAGTTTACAGTTCTACATCATAGTCCATCACTGTGGCAAATCGGGGTAGGAACTCAAAACAGGACAGGAGCCTGGAGGCAGCAGCTGACGCAGAGGCCGTGGAAGAATGTTGCTCTTCGCTGCGTGTCTAGCTTGCTTTCTTATATCATTCACGATCACCAGCCCAGTGGGTGGCACCTCCACAGCATGCTGGGCCCTCCCTCATCGATTATCAACAAGATGTAGCACAGGCTAGCCCACGGACCAATCTGGGTGAAGATATATTCTGAGGTTCCCTCTTCTAAAATGACTATAGCTTGTACAAGTTGACATAAAACTACCCAGTGCAATAAACACCCATTCACTAAAGCAGAGAATATATCATCAACCAAAGAAGTCATTCTCCATAGAGTTTTCATCATCTAAAATCAAAAGGCAAGCGGCAGACATGATTATCCATCACTGTCAAACCCCTGACATTTGTTCTGCTTATTAAAGAACAATCTAGCCTATAATAGTTAAGATCAGTTAAGAAAAAAGGCTGTAAGTAAAACTAGATTCAAAAAGGCTACATAAACTGGCCCATAAAAATCAGCAAATTGATAGAGCCATGAGTCCTGAGAACATTTTAGCCATCCAAGATCTGGCTGACATTGAGGTCAAAGCCCAAGATAGTTAATTTGAGGTTCTAGATACTAATTCAATGTCACACATGCAAAAGATGATACGAAAGATACATTTGTTGAGTGAAGAAACATAGCCCTATTTCATGTAGGAGAAGTGGCTGGCTAGAAGTCCACTTTAAAATGACTCCAGCTATTTAAGGTGGTCAGGGGTTCAAAGCCGAACCAGAAGAAGGGATTCATTAAGGCACAAGTAAGGGAGGCCACTTGAGAAAACAAAGTTTCACTTTGTTACCTACAAATTTCTAATTCACAGCTCAGAGTGCCAGAGTCCAGCACAGGTTAGTTATATTTGAATTAACATGTACTCTACTTTGAAAATGTAAATAATCTGGAGAGAACTAAGGAATGTGACTTTTAAAGTAAGTATTTTATCAGAAAAAAATTGCAGGAATTTTTTGTCAGAGTGGTCACTAAGTATGTAAAATGTAACTATATAATTAAGATTATGAGATATTTATAAACATAAAAGTTTTAACTATTTGTTCCTATTTGGCAGTGGTTCTCAACTTTCCTAATGCTGCGATTCTTTAATACAGTTCCTCAGGATGTGGTGACCTCCAGCCAGGAAATTATTTCATTGCTACTTCATAACTTTCGCTACTGGTGACAAACCATGATGTAAACATCTGCTATGCAGGATAGCAGATAAGCAATTCCCTAAAGGAATCACAACTTGAGAACCATTGCTATGTGTAAATAAAACATTGGCCTAGTTCACAAATTATGTTATATGAAATTACTAGGTCAAAAGTATTCAGTAACTGGGGTAGTTTTTCTGTAATCAAAAACACATGGCAGTGTGCATTATCAAAATCTATAAAGCTTTACAGTCCAAAGGGTATTCGTTAGCTATACAATTTTTATGAAGTCCTCACGGATATCAGAGGATCTTAGAATGGAATGTTACATATAAAAAAAAAAAAAACCTAGCACAATCTAAATGTGTTATAAATGCATGAAATGACCTCGCTGAAGGGTGAGAGAACGCTAGTCAGGTAAATGCAAAGGCCTAAAGCCGGTGAGTCCCGAGGCAAAGCTGCTGTGCTCCCATTGATAAAGCCGTTACCTAGGAGGGTACAAGTTAGCCTTTCTAAGCTTTGTGTGTCTGTGTAAGAATAAACAAATTAAGGAAATAAATAAAATAGTGACTTGTAGAAACCAAGCTTGCCACTGGCAGAATGGAGAGTTTCAGGTAAGGAAGAAGAGGTGGCTAGGGTTACTGATGGATTAATCGATTAGGGCTGGAGGCAACAGCATCGAGTGATGATTGGCTTAACACAAAGATCCTCGCTCTGTCTGTCTGTCTGTGTCTCTAAGTGTCTGTCTGTGTGTCTCTGTGTCTGTCTCTGTGTGTCTCTGTGTCTGTCTCTCTCTGTCTCTCTTTGTCTCTCTCCCTCCCTCCCCCGTCCCTCCCCTTCTCTCTCTCTCTCTCTCTCTCTCTCTCTCTCTCTCTCTCTCTCTCTCTCACACACACACACACACACACACACACACACACAGAGTTAAAATCTCAGTTAAGGGACATTCTCCAAGATGTCTAAAAGAGACTCCTCAAAACTGCTGAAAGATTTTCCAAAACAAGGTATGTCTGAGAAATTGTCACATCTAAGAGAAGCCAGAAGGGACACAATGGCAAAGTGTGATGTGGTCGCCTATATATGAAATGAGGAAAGGAAGGAGGCCAGAATCCATGGAAACCTGAGTAAATACGCCCTTCAACTCAAGAAAATGCATTGACGGTCCATTCCCAGCCCAGAGCAAAGTCCTAAGAATCAGTGGACCAGGCGTGATGAACAGGACTCTGTGTGCTGACTTGGTCCTTTTTATATAAATCTAAAACTACTCTGAAATTAAAAGTATTTATTTAAAAGATGACTCCGGAGGAGATAAGGGATAAGTACCCCAATAGCTGCCAAGTTCACCTCTGCTAGCACTGCCGTAGGAAGGCTCAGACCTGGTGAGTAGGCCATTGTGGCCTTTTCATGCTGATGGTCTCCCTGTCTTTAGTAGGCTGTACCCATCCAAGAACAGCTTTGTTGAAGAAAACATAAGAAGCAGGTATAACCAGTTATGATATTAGCATGTCTGCAATTCCAGCACTTGGGGACTGGGAAAGGTGAGCTGTGAGTCCACAGAGAGCCTAAGCAATACAATGAGACTATGTCTCAAAATAGTTTTTTTAACTAAGTGGCAACTATATGGGAAATTTTTCAGGAACCAATTACTCTTAACGTAGACCTCACACATCCCCCTTCTCTTCCCCCCTTTCCCCTCCTACTCACTCTCAAATTTCTGGCCTCCCTTTCTTCCATTGCTATTGCCACATATATACACATATATTTGCATAAATATATAAATACAGCCTGAAGAATCCATTTAGTGTTGCTTTTTATATATGACACTCAGGGCTGACCACTTGGAACTGGATAACCTAATCCCCCTGCTCCCAGCTGCCTGTGGTTCTTTGTCCTGGGGGGGGGGGGGGGAGGCCTTGTGAGATTTCCTCCTTCCACACTGACGTGCCCACTAGAGTTACAGCTAGCTTGACTCCTGCACCTAAGGCTCCAGGAGCATCGATGAAAATAGAGCGGAAAGGACTGTAAGCGCCAAAGGACCAGGGTATCTGCTGTGAGATCACGTCTCCTAGAGCAGAGCAGACTTCTGGATAGTCATGAAGGGTGGCACGGTCAGTGCTGTCTTCCCTGCGGTCCTGGTGTCCAGTCGATTACACTGTTGCGGCCGACACTGGTCTCTAATAAACAAGACTACACATGTAAAACTGAACATCATTGTTACTCTACCATCATGGACTACAACTCCCATGATTCCCAAACACATCCATAGGGTCAGTACTCAAAAGATACCTTTCCCCAGTGTAAGTCACTTTCAAGCTAATTACATTGATGTTCAATACTTCCTATGCGTTCCTTTTTCATTCGGAGAGCTGTGGAGTAGGTGTATCGTCTACCTTCCTAAAAATACATTCTATTAAATTCACAATTTGAAATTAACTTTACCTGGGAAGTTACTAACTCAAGTTTGCATGGATTTGACCACACTTTAGCTCTAGGAAAGTATCTGGTTGTTTTCTAGGAAAATGAACTAATTGGTGTTTTTGGTTTTTTGGGTTTTTTTTTCCTGCTTTGCCAGAAATACTACTTCTATATAGATTTACAGAATAAGCTTGTCTCACAAGAATGGAGAAAGCTTGAAAAACCTGGGTCTTAAAATAAAACCAGAAAACAGACTCACCAAAAAAGTTATTCTTAGCCCCTTTCTCACAGTACAAAGAACAAGCTGGGGTTTAAAATATGAAATAGCTCCCAGGCAGGCTTTAAGGTGATGCCAGTGTTCATCTGCCCCATCCCCCACCCCGACACACACACACACACACACACACACACACACACTGGTTTCCTGGACCTTTGAGTGGCAGACCCCAAGATCATCAATTGACTCACCGATCCTGTGGTAAATACAGAGAATTGCTCTAGAGGCTGAGACACGCATATTCTCTTTGTCTCAACTCCTTCTACCCCAGTCCTTAGCACTCTGGGTATCACCTCAAATGGAAAGACCTGGCTTCAAAGTCAGAGCCAGGGCAACCTGAAATGAGTTTGCAGAAAGTCCTGCTCTGCTTTCTTTGGCTCTGATGAACATCATGACCAAAAACAACTTGGGGAGGAAATGGTTTATTTCAGCTGGGAGGTTACAGTCGGTGACAGAGTGGAGCCAAGACAGGAGCTTGGTGCAAAAACCGGAATGCTGCTCACTGACTTGCAAAGCGAGCGTTCTTAGCCAGCCTCTAGCTAGGCAAATCCTCGGTTGAGGATCCCTCTTCCCACGTGACTCTGAGTTGTAGCCAGTCAACAGCTGACGCTAACTACAACACAGCACATTCATCCACATCCATGGAGCGTGTCAGCTACGTTAAACACTGAAACTATTAATACCAGGTCAGACAACGACCTGTCTTTCAGGGTCTTTGATGAGCTCAGATGACTGTTCAGCTGGTCTCTACTAATATATTTCCAATAAAGAATCAGATTTAAAAAGATCTTTCCATCTCCTGGAGCCAGCAGCCTTACCTTCATCTGTCTTCGTAGCCCAGAGCTTTAGAGGAAAACAAAGAGCTCTCTTTCTCTTTTCCCTTGTTTTAACTTCTTCATGATTGTCTTCTCCTAATCTTCTTACCAACTTCACTAATTCTCTGCCACAGGCCCCTGGCACCGTACTGCCAAAATGTATTCAGTTCTCTTTCTATGAACGTGTCAAAGTAGCTACCTATTCCTTAAAGTTTAAAGTATATCCTATTAAATGCATAAACTAGAGCCAATTTCTTTAGTAGAAAGTCACTACATTTTACGTAAATGCTGCTCTCTCATGTTCCTTTAGATGCTTCCTCCTTGGTATTGTATACATTTCCCACACACTTATACACAGAAAGTTATTTAAATAAATACACTGGGTTTTTTTTAAGTAAAGTTCTTGTTTGTATAACTTTCTCTCCTATTTAGATCACTCATAAGTAAATTATTAGATTTGCTGGGCCTTAGTATGTATCACTTGAACAAACCAATGAGATCTCTTGTGATATTTTCCTATTTGTATACAATGGACTTTGATTTTATATTTTCTTTTTTATTGTTATTATAGACCATCCTCACTACTCATGGCCTATTAAAATAGCCACTTTTTCATTAAACTTATTTCCAATGGCTTTTTAAAAAAAAATGCCCAGGAGCCTGTGAGATGACTCAGCAGGGAGGGTAATTGCCACCAACCCTGATGACTTGAGTTTGATCTCTGGAACCCAAATGATGGGGAGAACCAGCTGAGGCAAGTTGTCCTCTGACCGCCACAGGTTCACTGTGCTGTGCCCGTGATTTTCTTATTAAGGTGGACTCCAAGGTGACCACTGCTCCCTAGGATTCCTCCTGAGACCACATCACCAAGGTATTTCTGATATCCCTTAAAAGATAGAGGATTGTGATTCTCCCCACCTCTGAAGAACGTTGCTGTCAGATGTCCTGGCACCTGGCTAACTCCCCTGCATACAGCGCTCTGTGTTATCACATTCGAGCCTCATGGAATCTAACAAGTTTGCAAGAAGCAGCCTTATTACCCCCACCCCCAATGCTGGAAACAGCTAAATGAGTTACTCTATGTCCGGAGGTCAAGGAAGAAGACAGCAGGAGCTCCCCTCCCACTTGTCAATGGACTCCCTCCTCCTTACAGCAGCCTCTTTCCAGCCAATGTCAGGATGCTAGAGGATACCACCACTGTCATTCCCCGCATCTGTGCCAGCTCTGTGCATATTGGGAAACCTTTTTAAGTGTTTCAAATAGCTACTGAGTTTGTTCTCTAGGAAATTAATATCATTTCCTCTTTCTCTAGCAGAGAATTCTCTAACAGAATGACTTCATGCATACTCCCATTTAATGTCCACTGTATAACCAGAGATCTGCCTCCTAAACTCTATTGTAAATATGATGTTACCCTTCTTATTTTTTGACACACTTCACGAGCAAAATTCTTTAGTGATAAAGTAAAAGAAAATTTTCTACTACTTAGCTTTGCCTAGATACTTATTATATTATAATAAGCGAACTGATTTCCAGCTATAGGTAACAGAAGAAGAAAAATATCAAAGGTGAGAAATGAAAACTTGTAAGTCAGAGGAACATGGCCTGGCTGTGGGAGTCTTAAAACGTAAAGAAGCAGTCGTTGAGTCCCATGACTTTATGGATAAGTGCACCATTTCCAGTAGCCTGACTCTCTCATGGGGGCTGTCTCTCGCTTTGCAGAAGGTGACCCACTCACATCTTTCCCCTTCACAGAGCAATGGTTTCCTGATAATTAAGCAGCCTGACAATCTGACCTTCTCCTGTCCTTGTGCTTAATGATAATGTTAGTCCCCAATCACACATCACATTAGAATATAGTTCTATAGTAAGCAAAGGAAATAACATTCTGCAGAGATGTGCGGTGCCTCTTTCAAACGTTAAACTAACAAGAAGGAGAAGGAAAATAAAGACAGTTCTGGGGTGAGAAATAACCCCTATCAGAGATCTGCATGCATCTGAAGCAATGCTTACAGGGTGCTCATTAATCAGATGCCTTGGAAACGAAATTACTAAGCAAGCATTCATTACCAATCACTTCCTGGCTTAACACTCGGGCTATAAAAGATAAGACGCCATTCTGTTCCATCTGACATCAAATTCAAACCATAGCCAACCAATCCTAAGCTGTGATTCTAATTCTATTACAGATTCCCGGACCATTCTAGAATTCCCAAGAGGAATGTAAATAACAAGCCCAACGGTAACTTACCAGGACCATGATTCCAGACACATTCTTTACACAGAGGTGACAGAGGGACAGGAAAACAATGTGTGAAACGTGTGATAACTGCAGCGCCACTACTACCTACCAATTCTTTCTGATTATATGTCTGCATTCACCACCCTGTGCCAGCCCCCTCACCAGTCCCTATTCTGGGCCCTATACCACATGCTCATTAAGATGCCAACTTACTTGAGGATTAAACTCATGTAGACTTGGTACCTATTTATTGGAACTTATTTATGGAAATCTTAACAACTCTAATTTCTTAAAACAACCTTGAGTTCACTTTTTCTTTCTATAGATTAACAGCCAACATCTCCATTTATACTCTCACAACACTGGTGACCAATCCACTTGCTCAACTGGAGCCCAGTGAGAGAAGTACACAAACGGCACTTCTCTAACGGTTTTAGCTCATTGTATTCCAGAGGCCATCCTCAGCTTAGCAAAACTTCCAAAATACAAGTTGGAACAAATTGGTCTCTGGAGAGATGCTGGCACTCTCGATAGCTTGTGGGGATCTCCCTCAGGCTCTCCCCAACTTTTGCAGCGCAGGGTAAAGTAGCCTCTCCCACAAGACCTGTCAATATCTCACCCTGATTATAGCTCCAACCTTCTCTTTCTGGGACATCCAGGGCAAGGTTAGAGTACTCTTTGCCAAAACTCATGCCCCCCCCTTTCCTAGCAGCCTCCAGTATGCATCAGCTACTCCTCAGCCTCTGGGCCTGGAAGGGTCACGTGACAGAGCACATATATAGGAGAAAAGCAGTGTCACGAGAATGTCCTGAAGGCAGCTGGAGGCTATTTAGAGGTAGCTGTGAGGTCGGGGTTACCTAGAATGCTGTTTGTAAGGAACCTGAACTCATGGATGGATTCCTATCCTGGCACATGCTTAGCCCAACCTATCCCAGTACACACAAGGAGGCACAAGCTAAAGAAGACAGAGCAGGGCACTCTAAAAACACTATGACAGAAGTCCAAAGGCGGTACTGTTCCTGGTCATGTGACATTTCACCATGACCTCATCAGTGGTCTTCACTGCTAGGGTTGGTCTTGACAACTATGTGCTCTCTCCCTTGTTGTCTCAGAATAAAAGCAGGCTAAAATAAATAGGGGCATCGTACAGAAGAAAAGGAAGATACGGCATAAGAGTCAGTGTAGGTATCTTCTTGACTAGAACTGTTCTTGAATAGAAACTGTCATTGGATTCTAAGCAACCTCCTGACAGTGTTAACTGAGGGTCATATCCATGTCCTCGCTGTAGACTTCTCGTCAGCAGGTGAGCGCGAAGCAACTTCTGACTCAGCACACCTAGAGTGGTCCTTTCGTGCCTTCTCTGTGCACCAGAGATGATCCAAGCTTGGGCTGGGAGGTGCTAAAGAAAGCCAGATGGCACAGTCCACATTTCCACAGCACCAAGCCCATGACAAACATCATGAGAAGATCAATGGGTAAGCTATGACCCTAACATCGATTAGCTTGTCAGAGTGACCCTATTTCTTCACTCCTCCCTCTATGCACACCCTTTGCTAGAGCCATCACACACTGACTCTGGGCGTGGCCACCTGATTTCTCTCTGGACAATGGGACAGACGCAGCCATGTTGCATTTCACAGACACAGAAACCTGAGAAGTTATTGTACCTTGGAGAATTTGCCTACTCGATGGTCTTGGGAGCTCTGCTGGCAATCTCACATCATGAGTGTAAGCTAGACCAGGAGTCCGAGAAAACATAACTGAGCTGGCCTGGGCATCAGTCAGGCACCCGGCTGACCCAGCAGCTGTGCATGGGAGTGACTCTCAGCAGGACTCAGCTGAGCCCCACTGAGCCCAGGCTGAAGTGCTGACTACACAGAATCATGAGCCAAATTACTAGGCGCTACGTTTGGGGTAGTCGGTCACAGGGCAAGCAGTTCTAACAGATAGAAAGTGTGAAGGCCTTCCAGAAAACCACTTAGTAATTAACACTAGGTAATTAGTGTGAGTGATGTAATACCAGGCCTAAGGCTAGAACACATGGAAGGATGGACAGAGCATCACACAGGAGATGATGCTGTGTCCTGGGACAAAGAACTACTCCAAGAGGAAACAAACTTAACTTTTCTGCTACCGATCTTGCTACAAGTTTCCAAAGAGAATGGTGGGCCCAAATAGAAGTCTATTTCCCTCTGGGAAACTGTAAGCTATCCCTTGAATCAAAAGCCCACGCCTTCTCCCAGAGTCCAAGAAGTTTATCAGCACCAGAACCAGGCCAGATGTTGAAGACTCAGCCAACTGAACTGTATTCAGCATCCTGTGGTCCTACAGCAGTCAGGCTGAGAAAATGACAATACACTGTCAGTGTGAATGGTGCTGCAAGCACACTGAGCAGGACAGCAGCCTTGTTACAGTACAACAAAGCTGTACCTAGAGAAAAGCCCCCAAACTCAAACTGGGAAATAACCTTTACTTTATACACATATGCATATTTGCACGCGCACTCATACACACACACTCGCACACACACCTTTAATTACTGGTTTAGCATCGGGTCTACCATAAGTGTTTATTATGTGTTAAAAGCACAAGCTTGTGCCATTTGAAAGTAAAGAAGGTATCAAATAGTAATTTATTGAGTAAAAAATATTTATCCTTACGATGTTATTTTTGATAGAAAATAAATGTTCAATGATAAGAAGAGTTTATGATAGTTTCACTGTGATTTAAAAGTGGAAATCTACAAAAATATGCTTTCCAAAGAAAATTTCAGAAATTGGATTAATAATTATACATACAGAATAATCCCAACAGGGTGACACAAGTTGAGAGGGTCGGGAAGGGACAGTGGATCTGGGAGAGGTTGGGAAAGGGAATGAATATGGTCAACACGCCTTATCAAAGAACTAGTTAAAGCATACGTGTGTGTGTGTATGAATATATAGATATAGGCATTATATATAATATATATATATATATATATATATATATATATATATATATATATATATACCATAAAAGGAAAGGAAAGGCTAAGGCTAAATCAAAGTATTAAGACATGACAGTAAGACATAATGTGTGGCTTCCTTAGGCAAGAGGAAGTGTTATCTACAAATTACTATTGAGATAAAAGGCAAGTTTTGAACATGGACTTCACATCTCTATGGTTACAGAGGACGGCATAGCTGCTCTTAGGAAACGCACGCTGTCGTGGTTACTATCAACACGGTGATACTGATCCCTGACAGTCAAATGGTCAGAGCCCAAAAGGGACAGAAATGGAATGACAAAGCAAATTCTAACCAACCAGGGTTTGTTTTCATGCTGTTCTTACAAACTTCTGGCAGCTTGAAATTATCTCAAAATAAAATCGAAAATCGTTCTTATCTGGTCAGAATTCATCTTAAGAAGACCTCACTGGCTATTATAAATGTACCATTTTGAAGATTTGGATCTGAAATATTCTAGAACATTTTTGTGCTGGCTGGTTAACCCTTCTTGAGAGAATGTAAGTAAGACAAATCCTTCTGTGAACCCTGTTTCTCTGCTAGGTTTCTGGGCTGAGGCTGGGACCTCTCCTTTGGCCCCTGGGGGTCAGAGGTGCCTGCAACACAAGCACACTGGGGCCTGGTCTTGAGTGCTGAGATTTGGAGTTCCATTCTGCCTGAACCTGTCCACACGTGTGGCAGGGAACCTAGGATAATACCTCACTAATGATCCACCCAGTCCTCTGCCCCCTGCCCAGCCATCGAACCCTGGCTGAAGGATGCCACTTGGCTTGCTTGGCCTGGCCTTCTGCCTAGAGTCAGAGAACTTCAGTCCTGAAACTTGCCACAATTACGATGGGGAACCATACCCTCCAGGCCCTCTGCACAGGTCTAACAAGGAAGGACAAAGCCAAGCAGAACAACCCTCCTCCTCGGTACCATCTATCAAGGTCCATGTCTGCAAGTCAAGCTACTGAAAAGACAAAGGCTATCTCAAGTCTGGTCTACATTAGAGCTAATGTGTATTCCAAATCACAATCCCAATAAAGAATTTTAATGATATTTGAAGGGTCCCCGTCATAAATTTCATCTCTCTGTAAGTAATTATTTGCGGTTCAAGCAAGAAATCAGTGAAGCCAGAAATTTTTCACATGTGATTGATTAAAATGCTAAATAGGCAGATAAATAGAACATGATCAAAACTTTTTTATGATACAAAACAAGTCATGGGACAGCATCACAAGTGTCCTTGCCAAACTAAGTGTTCTTATGTCCCAAGATTTGGGGGATGAGCCAGCAAAATTAGTTCTATTCGCAACCAAAACTACTTTAGAATAAACTACACAAGTATTATGGGCCCATCATAAAAATGTATTGAAATTCAGAAAAAAATAAACAGCACATGGCATTATTTAGTTGGTTGATTGGTTTATGGCTCTTGCTTTACTCTTCATGATTTGCTCTGCATTTTGGACAGATGTTCTAATAGAGGTCTTAGTTGGAAAACTAAGATAGAGAGACTGTACAGTAATCACTCTTTTATGATACAAATACTATGCACTCCTTAGACTTTAAAAATTAATATAACTAAGTAAAAAAAATAAATAAACTATAGCTCTACTACCAGTCAATTGTCAACATGGATATTTTATCTTAGACCTTTTCAGACATATTTACCCACACATTTTCATAAAAATATTTCCACACTTGACATATGGTTTTGTAGCTTGTACTGCTAACTTAGCTGTATAATGATGTTTCTTGGCAATAAACACACCTCTTCACCATCAGGTCTACAGGCTGTAGATTAGCCTATTTTGAGACGTTCCAAATGTTTGACATTTAGCTTGCTTCTGTTTCCTTTTAACATATACAACTCTATTAATAAATACACGGACATGGATGGTTATTTTCCAGAACAGACTTTCCAGTACTCTTTTGTTACACATAGAGAGCCTCCCACAGCTGGCACATCTGGACTTGGCACCCATTAACAGCTCTCCTCTACCCTTTAGGCAATAATCCTCAACTAGCTATAACAAGAGCTGTACTGGGACCACACCACACAACATAATAAATCATTCTTTTCTCTGTAATTTTGTATACAAGAAATCCTATAAAATATACAATGGGCTAATATTATTCTATATAACAAATTATGTGTATAAAGAAAAATAAAATACTGTCTCACTAGCTTACAGTAAGTACATCTTGTTCATATCAATTTCCTAGATAAAGGAAAGTTTTGTCCATAACTAATTTACAAATGTATAAAGAAATGTTTATCTTGCTCAACAGAACAAATACACCACACACACACACACACACACACCCTTCTATAGTACCTAAAAACACCAAAGGGGCTAGAGATAGCTCAGCAGCTAATAACATTTACTGCTTTTTCAGAGGCTCAAAGTTCGTTACCCAGTACCCTATGGGCTGTTCGCAACAATCCTTACCTCCTGTTTCTTCTGACTCTCATAGGTACCAGGCATAAGTGTGGTACACACTTGCGGATGAAACACTCGTACACATAAAATAAAAATAGATGATAACTCTGTAAAAACTTTAAAAGTGATAACTGCTCGTGAGGAGGACTAGAGTTTGATTCCCGGCACCCACATGAGGCAGGGAAGAGAGGGAGCTCATGACCACTTGTATCTGTAGCTCTAGGGCATCTGCCTCCCTCCTCTGGATTCTATAGGTACCTGCATTCATGTGCACATACACACACGTGGACGCACATATACATAATCTATAAATAATAAATCTTAAACAAAACTGATCCGACCAATTATGTGCTTTAATCTATCCTAAAAGAGGCTTAAAGGTATCCAGTTCTCCGTCTCCAGCTTAAGCTGAAAATCAAAAGCATGAAATAGCCAGATTTACAGTAAGTTGATTTATTCCGCGGGTTGTGGGTGTTGGGTGTCAGTGTTGCTATGAAGCACCGGCATGACTTCTGCCAAGGGGCACACAGGACTTATGCAGAAGGCAGTTGACTTTCTGGTGAATTACAGTGCTGATACCCTGAGTTCTACTCCATTGCTGTTCACTATCTGCTTATTCATCTATTTATCCAAATATTGAACACTCTCTATGTGCCAAGTTGTGGTCTAGATTCTAAGACAATGAACATGACAAAGGCTTGTATACAGCTTTTGTGTGCCCATATGCACGCACATGTATACACATACACACACACACAGAGTGAGAGAGAGAGAGAGAGAGAGAGAGACTTGCAGTGAGCATCATGAGTAGTCAATAGAACATGGCCCTAGAAAAAACAATGCAACTTTAAAGTTAATGCTCACTTGTTCTGCCTTCCACACCTTGTGTCAGCCTTGTTACCCCAACAATGTGTACCAGAAAGGGGTAATTTCACTCCACAGAACGCTCAGGATTGTGCTAGGTAAACTTCAGACTACAAAACTAAAATTGCTTGTGTTTCATTTACTCTACTTACTATTCTCTGTTCCAAAAAAAATCTCAGTTAAATACACTGGCCTATCACCAGTGGGAAAAGTTTAATTTCAAAGATAGCCAAGTTTAAAGAGATGGGATTCAGACCATGAATACAAATATTCAGACCAAAATACCTGAGCTATTCCAGATGCCACATCTGAATGTACAATTATAGGCTGCTAGACGCTCTTCTGGAGACTTAGATAATGGGAACAAAACCAAATCCTATCTTAAGACCCTACTTGGAAGGTGGGAGAAACACCCCAAAATTAAAGCAGCTCTCTGAAATTTATAAGGCCCTGGGCTCAAACCCCAGCCTGGAAAAACTCTTGATTAGAGACCTATGTAACATAGAAGTTTATATCTGAACATTGTTTCCTATACTTAGCCAAATTCTAAGTGTATATTCTGGCCATTACCGGGAACAACACTGGAACAAAGTGTCTCAACTTCTCTTTTAAGTTCTCAATTTGCCTTCTTACGCTACAGAGCTTAGACCACTAAAATGTTCTTTTCCCAGACTCCCCTGTAACTAGCATTCTTGATGTAATTTAGGTCTCGCCATAGATGTACTACCGTGAGGGTGAATTGCGGTTTAGTCTTCACCATTAGAGGCATTTCCAGGAGATCTGGAATTAGAGTTAAATTAAATGAGAGAAGAGAGGCACTCAGGCATCAGCAATGCAGACACAGCAGCCGGGAGAGTGCTCTAAAGACCCTAGTGCTCGTAGCCGGGCCATCTCTCAATCCCAGCTAACAGAACACTCCAGAAGACCACTGTTGCCTCCTGGCTCCTAGTCATAGCTTGAGTGGAGCCCTTTTTAAGCTAGTAGCTGTCATACAGATTATCTGAGTCCCTAGCCTCTTAAAGGTGACAAAGACGGTATCAGTTCTTCTAGCTCTACACCGTCTTCCTGAAGTGCACATCTGGAGGCCTTGCTTAGGAGCTGATCCTCTTCTAAAATAACCATATTAACAATTAATAATTAGTAAGCACCTAATCCCTTATGGGACATGTTTTTATTTATATTCTATTCTATTTTTTTTTCTTGAATAGTTACAGTATTCCCCCATTATCTGTAAATGAACTTTGAATGATGCATTATTGAAACAATTGCCTGACAATGTTCAACTACCTGAGTACTTCTGTGCCTTCCAACACTCAGAGCATCTAAAGTGGCCCTGCAGGAAGTGCACTGTGTAGCCAATTCTTAGTTCTTTCTCTAAATAAGTAGAAGAAGTGATTTCCACTCAAACTTATGATGATTTGGCATTTGAGAACCAAAGCAGGGGTGAGGGGAACTATCTGGCCTCCAGTCCTCACTTCTTTAAGCAACTAAAGCAGAATCTTCCACTTTACCTAGGCACTGGATGGACTGAGTTGGGGCAGAATACATCATTTAAGCCAGTAGCTAAGCCAAAGCCACCAACCATGTTTGATTGAACCAGGACTCACAAGCTGAGTTAGGAAGATGTTCCAGGAAGTTAAAGTCAGTAACACAAAAGGCACGTATTTTACTCCAGGACTACACACACTTAGAAGAAGGCAGGAGGCTCAGTGTTGAAATTTTACAAACATGTTATAAACACTGGACTGGACTGGCGTGGTAACTTTCCATGATGTCAGAGATCCAACCGGAGGCATGATTGCCTCTGAGTATTTCCGGCTTTCCATGTATTTGTTTCTCATCAAAACACTGAAAAAGAAAATCTGGCCTTAAATGGGGGGAATACATTCATCAAGGCTATAGGGTCTGCTTGGCCAAGGTCCCAACAATATCACTCTATCTGAAGACAAGTCAGAGGCCCAGTCAAACTAGTAACAAATCTTTGCAGATGTGTCAAGCTGAGGTAGAAAAAGAAACGAGAGCTCAGGTGGCGAGTCAGCTGGAAAAGTGCTTACCGCTCAGGCATGAAGATCTGAGTTAAATACCCCCAGAACCTACAGAAAAGCCGGGCATCACCTCAGTGCTGGGGAAACGGAGGCAGGCAAGATCTGCAGGACTCACTGGCTGGCCAGCCTAGTCTGCTCGGAGAGTTATAAGCTAATGAGAACCTGCCTCAAAATGCCAGGTGGATGGGACCTGAGAAATGATATCCCAAGTTATTCTTGACTTCAACGCACAGATGGAGTGGGGTGGGGCACCTCAAGGAAGGGAGGACAAAAGAAGGCATGGCCGTGTTGCTCTCTGACAGCGAACTTGGATAAACGCTGGTTCACAGCTACGACGATAGGCAGCAGATCAGTAAGATGCGCTTCCATCCCTGCCACAGCGCATCTGCTCCCCAAAGCTTAAGAAAGCTTTTAGTTCAGCAGACCCTTCTACCAGGGCTGTTAGGCGTTTGAAGAAAGGGAGTAAGTTACAGACATCTTTTCCTGAATAAATTCCCAGTCTTACCAAGATGGAAGAAAGTTTCTCAACTGATTGAGTTTGTCCCCAGCCAAAAAAAAAAAAAAAAATTTAAGATTTTTAAATTAATCTTTCTGGATTATTCCATTTGTGGAGAGGCCTTCATTATTTACCATGGAGAAATACAAAATAGGAAATGAGGCTGTTGTCCCTAAGGAATATGATTGAGAGGAGAAAACAGCTCACTATTGTCTTTCCATTTGTATTGAAAAAAATGTCATGCAAGCTTCACTGAGGGTCACTGGTCCTCACTTCGGGAGCTTGTTGAACATCTTATCTTTAGTGATCTCTTCCCCATTCTACTTCATACTTCTCCATGCCATGTTCGAAGATGAAAATGTCACTTTATCGTCCAGATTCTCTCAGAGCCATTTGAGCCAACCAAAGGCAGTATGATCTTGTCACAAGGGCTGGCTTAAACATCCTTGTCCTGAGTGCCGGGAACTCTCAGTGAGTAATTAAGACAACAGTGGTCAGTACGTTCTCAGAATCCCCACCCTCCCCTCTAGTCTGTTCATAATCAGACACCCCACCTAAAACTCAAGTGCAGTCTGAACCCTGCAGATATGAATGAGGCAATTCACAGTTTGGGAGTCTGAATTCTTCAGTGCAGTGGTTAAAGGTCAAGGAATTGGGTTAACGGGAACATGCCACTGGGGTAGCAGCAGTGGAGCTGGGTTGGGGTTGGGGAGAAATCAAAGGCGGGGCATATTTTTTACTCTCCATGGCAAACAGGAGTCACGGCAAAATAATTTCAGACCTCATTATCCTGCTTTTGACTTGATCCTTTAGCTCACAGATTACTTATTCTTTTTAGCATCATCTTTTAAGTAGTTCTCTAGGAAAGCTGCACCTCTGTCAGGAATGAAAGTGTGGCTGGGGAGAAGCTTGGCAGTTAGGGGCACATGATGATCTTCCAGAGGACCAAGGTGCAGTTCCCATCACACACATATATGACAGCTGACAACCATCTATAACTCCAATTCCATGCCATCTGATACCCTCTTTTGGCCTCTGTGGGCACCAGGCATGCACATGGTACACATACATACATAAATACATATATACATATATACATACATACATACATACATACATACATACATACATACAAAATACTCATGCACATAAAATAGATCTTTTTTTAAATTAAAGAATAAAAATGAGAAGGAAATTAAAGGTTATGCAATCCACCTTTTATTTAAAATATTCAACTTCCCAAAATGTACTTTTCATATGATGCCTTAAGAACACCTAAATAAAAGTTTATGATAGAAGCGGAGAATGACCAAAATTCTTGTTATTTTCATTGATTTCTTTAGCTTTGGGGCCTAAAGCCAAGCAAAGTTCTGGGATTTAGATCTTGAAGACTTTCTGTCATAATGTAATACATTCCACTACTGTTAAATTAACAGCATCCTTCAGACTCTGACTCAAATGTGATGTGCGTTGTCCTTCTCCCTGGCCTTTCCTTGTCCCTCTGCAGTGCTTTGTCATGCCTCTCAAATTCCCCTCCCCCCACTCCCCCCTACCGCCCACATACTTTATCACATACCTTTGCAGATAAGTTATCAGTTGGCCACAGGATGGAGGCCAAAGCTTAGACCTGTATTTTGCCTGGCAGACAGTAGGGACTTAGCAATTGTTGGATAAACTGAAGAAGTAACGAACTCACTAACTCTTAGCTGCATAGAATCTGTCTTCCTGGAGAAATACTTTAAAGGTTTCTTTTTTGTTTTGGCAGAGAAAAATAAGCAAAACCATCACTAAGCTTTTTAAAAAGGGGGATGGGGTTAGGATACATAATTTACACAGTGTCTGAAATACCAACAGGGCAATGGTTGTAGGGAAGAGGAACAGAGACCAGTGGTGATGTTGTGGGGCCAAGAATGCTAAACACCCTGCAGCCCTGTGCACTGAACAGTTATTCCACATCCCATAGGGTTTTCCTATGTTCTGCTGCATACTCATAGAGGCCAGATGATCTAAATTGTAGCCAAATTCTGTTTTATAGCTAATTACCAAGGGTTTTGGCAATATAGTCAATTTGCTAGGAATGCACCAGTCACACTAATAGCAGGCAAACCTGTTCTTTCCTTCATCTGGAATACTATCAAGAACTGTTTAACATGTCGGAAAATCTGCTTCGTTACATAAGTGCCCCTTTGGGGATTTGACTTGCCAAAATAGCATGCCTACTCCTGAGGCTCTCTAGTGGAGCAAGCAACAGGTACTTAGTTGTACATGGTATCTCTTGCTTCCAAGTGTGGTGGGTCCTCCATCCCATCCCATCCCACCCACCTCCTCTTTCCCTCTCCCTCTCCCTCTCCCCCTCCCTCACTATCCCTCTCTCTTCCTTTCTCTCTGCTGTCATCCTTCTGACTGTGTCCTCTGACGTTCTCTGACATAGCACACTTGTGCATATATAAAACCTCACCTGCTTAACACAAATACGCACCTAAGAAGCCCAGACTTTCCTCCTGTATCTTCAAGTGTTTAGTCAAGCCATTTCTTTCCCAGACACACACACACCTTCCACCTTTCCATTTGCCCAACTCCTGTCACTTCCAGGGATTCCTCAGGTGCCCCTTGTTTTAAGACCCCCCCCCAGGCCCTACCCTCCAAAGTCAATGATTTCCTTTTGATTGCCCGCACCATATAAAGCACCTTGGTTGCCTGGTTATGTTCACTTAGTGTTTTACTTCCATAGCTTTGTGATGCTTGCTCATCATTCCATACTTTACCTTTCACCCAAAAAAATATAATTTTGAATACAGAGGAACATTCTATGCCTGTTTTGGCATACAACCTACTTTGCAAAGTGACATGATTATAAGCATTCAACTAAAAGTCAATCCTTGACTTTAAATTTTAAAGAACTGTGGTCTAGCTGGGTCCTCCCAGCTACACTGCTCCTGGGCATATACCTAGAGGATGCTACAACATGTAATAAGGACACATGCTCCACTATGTACATAGAAGTCTTATCTATAATATCCAGAAGCTGGAAAGAACCCAGATGTCCCTCAACAGAGGAATGGGTACAGAAAATGTAGTAAATTTACACAATGGAGTACTACTCAGCTATTAAAAACAGTGACTTCATAAAATTCTTAGGCAAATGGATGGAACTAGAAAATGTCATCCTGAGTGAGTTAACTCAATCACAAAAGAACGCACATGGTGTGCACTCAAGATACAATTCACAGACCACATGAAGCTCAAGAAGGAAGAACAAAGTGTGGATACTTTGGTCCTTCTTGAAAAGGGAAACAAAATGCCCATGGGAGGAATTACAGAGACAAAGTGTGGAGCAGAGTCTAAAGGAAAGGCTGTCCAGAGACTGGCCCACCTGGGGAACCATTCCATATACAGTTAACAAACCCGGACACTACTGTGGATGCCAACAAGTGCTTGCTGACAGGAGCCTGATATAGCTGCTTCCTGACAGGCTCTGCCAGTGCCTGACAAATTCAGAGGTGGATGCTCGCAGCCAACCATTGGACTGGGCACAGGGTCCCCAATGGAGAAACTAGAGAAAGGACCAAAGATGCTGAAGGGGTTTGCAATCCCATAGGAGGAACAACAATATGAACCAACCAGAACCCCCAGAGTGTCCAGGGACTAAACCACCAACAAAAGAGTACACCTGGAGGGACCCATGGCTCCAGCCACATATGTAGCAGAGGATGGCCTAGTCGGACATCAGTGGGAGGAGAGGCCCTTGTTCCTGTGAAGGCTCGATGCCCCAGTGTAGGGGAATGCCAAGACAGGGAAGCAGGAGTGAGTGATTTGGTGAGCAGGGGAAAAGGGGGTGGCATAGGGGGGTTTTGGAGGGGAAACCAGGAAAGGGGTTAACATTTGAAATGTAAATAAAGAAAATATCTAATAATTAAAAAAAAAAGGAAAGAAAGAAACGTGGTCATCCCTTTCCAAAGAAGAAAATAATATGGCAGACTTCAGGGGTCCCAAATGAGCAAGATTTGCTGGTTATCAGATCATAATGAAAACATTCAAATATTAGTTTATATCTGGTTTCACATGAAACCTACCTTCAGTTGTGTTCTCCTTGCTTAGACTTATTATTTTATTTTATGTGTGCCGGTGGTTTTCCTACATATATGTATGTGCACCTTATGCATGCCCTGTGCTCATGTAGGTCAGAAGAGGGTATCTGGTGCTCTGGCTGAAATTATGAGTGTTTGTAAGTCACTATATAGGTGCTGGGAACTGAAACCAGGTCCTTTCTGAGAGCAGCAAGTGCTCTTAACCTCAAGGTCATCTCTTCAGCCCTCTTTTTTAAAATAAATATTTCTATTTTATGTGTATAAATGTTTGGCATAGATATAGGTATAGGTATAGATATAGATATATCAAGTATGTGCCTGTTGTCCTTGGAGGCCATAAAGCATATTGGATCTCCTAAAATTGGAGTTACAGACAGTTGTGAACCACTATGTGGGTTCTGGGAACTGAACTCAAATCCTCTGCAAGAGCAGCCAGTGCTTATAACCACTGAGACCCCCTAATAATGTATTCTTAATTAAGATATAAACAGGGTGCATGAAATGAGGAAACAATTTTATTTTAAATTAGTGGGGAATCTAGAGAGTCATATATGCCAATCAGATATCATTATTTAATAATATTTTTAGAGTGACAAATGTAAAACAGAGGACCTGGTATTTAAGTGACTCCTAAAGGAAGCCGTCAGACATAGTTACAGCTAGTTAGTCCTGCCACTTGCTCTCCAGGGCACCTGTGTTACCTGCATCAGCTCTGTACGTCTAATAGTTCTTAACAATGGTGCCAAAATCACAGCTCTACAACCCAAATATTTAGTGGATGAAACACATATCTAACATGGCGAGCTGTAATTAAAGCTACAGGGTACACTTGAGCTTTCTATATTTAAAAATTAACTTGAGCCTCCCCAGAGCTTAGTCTCCACCTTTAGCTTGCAAAAGGTTAAACTGGGAGTCATTGGGAACAGTTGCTTTCTGCCTGAAGGTGACGGGAAATGTCCACCGCCTATAAGCGTGTTTTTAACCTTGAAGCAGTAGTAAGACAGAGCAGTGAGCTATCTTAGCAACAGTGACCCAGCATCATATCTCAACAAAAGCCATAACCACCGGTCATGTCTTGAGTCTATTTGTGATTAGTGAATGGGAAAAGAGAAAATCCAGGACTTTTCAGGTCAAGAATTTAAGTTCTTTGTGGATCTGAGTGCCACAGAGGTGGAGGCTGGGGGATGGGGGGTGGGGGGAATAATTTATAAAGTAGAGAGGAGGAATTCCAGAATGAAACCCTCCCTGTTTAACAGCAAACGGTCAGTGGCAGGCTTCCCTTCCTGGTTCTGTCACAAAGACAATGCCTCTGAATGAATGCAGCCCCCACACTGGACACCTTAGGACAGCTGAACTCTGCTGAGGTTCTCCATAGTCAAGCTGGAAGGCAGCAGGTGACAGGGCCTGGGGACCCAAGAGGAAGCCCCAGATCGGAAGGAAGAAAGGAATGGTGCTTAGGTTGCATGCCAGGGGTGTTACACAGCTTCCTTCAGACACGAAAGAAATGGTTTGTGCTTCAGAATGTTCTCAGAGTACTTTTCTCCAAAACGGCAAACTATATTATGGTTCAAAACCATATCCCCTAAAAAACACAGTTGAGAGGATTCAGCCCCAAGATGGTAGTACGCAAAGTTGCATAAAGGCATCTTTCATTCCTTCTCTTACATAAGATAGGAAATCAAAAGTTAATACAGAGAAGCTAACTCTGGCTGGATGCTGCAAGCCTGAGTTGCTGAGAAACACTAACCTAGCTGTCCTTTCTCTGTGCTGGCAGAGTGGCCTACACTGCACCATTTCTAACTCTGTCATGCATGGCTGAGGAGATGCCATGGAATAGGTGGGCCGAGTATTCCAAATAGTCCTGTCACGAAGCTACTTCTTGATTAAAAATTTCCACTCATTCACCCAATGTACATGTTTCAGCGTTGAGGATGAAAACAGGAAAAAAAAAAATCACTTGACCTGATACCAAATGCTTTCAGGCAGGTTTGGCTTCTGCCATTGACCTGAGCAAACCACGCAGAAGATGGATGCCTGGCAAGGCGGAAGCTGCCAGGACAGGGAGGGAGGGATCCGGGACACAGGGGAAAGAAAGTAAGCCCTCCAGTTAGATGTGCTTCTCCACTGAGATTCCTTAGAGTCTGACAGAACAGATGTTTCTTTTGAGCTGAAGCACAATTCGTACAGTTTACTCAATATGAATAACTGCTTTCATTTTTATCTTATACTTTATATAATCGATAACAACCTGAGAGTTTTTCCAATAGATATAAACCTAAAATTTCAAATGTTAAGGAAAATTATGTTTTAGTTTAGCTGACAGTAATTTTCTCTTTTTAATTGCAAATAAGATGATGTGCTTCCTAAAATAGTGGTATCTTTGATAGGTAAAATATGGTACATTATGACAATGTTTTATATAGATATAGAAATGTATATATGTATATATATTTACATGTGTAGATAGATAGATAGATAGATAAATAGATAGATAGATAGATAGATAGATAGATAGATAGATAGATAGATAGATATGCCAAATGTGTGACATGTAACTAAAATAACTACACTGTACACAAAAGTCAAACCCACAGGTGGCAATACTCTAGTGCCCAAGTATGTAGGTCCTAAGCCCACCAATCACGTCAAAGCAGACACTAAATATGATACATTCCTTATTCCAAGGTGGAATTATATGTGAATGAAAACAGATCTAAGGATGGGGATAGATAAATCGGTAAAGGGCTTGCCTTGCAAGAATTTAGGACCTAAGTTCAATCCCCAGAACTCATGGAAGTTTTGACAGTTACAATGGCCCACACGTGTAACCCCTGCACCAGGGAAATGCA